>NW_027211707.1:0-1288377 GCF_022749685.1 Semicossyphus pulcher | reverse complement strand
GATGAAATCAGTTAAATGAAGAATGAAAATGAAATCAGTTAACGATGAAATCAATTACGATGAAATCAGTTAACGATGAAATCAGTTAAATGAAGATGAAATCAGTTAACGATGAAATCAGTTAACGATGAAATCAGTTAAATGAAGATGAAATCAGTTAACGATGAAATCAGTTAACGATGAAATCAGTTAACGATGAAATCAGTTAAATGAAGATGAAATCAGTTAACGATGAAATCAGTTAACGATGAAATCAGTTAACGATGAAATCAGTTAACGATGAAATCAGTTAAATGAAGATGAAATCAGTTAACGATGAAATCAGTTAACGATGAAATCAATTAAATGAAGATGAAATCAGTTAACGATGAAATCAGTTAATGAAGAATGAAATGAAATCAGTTAAATGAAGATGAAATCAGTTAACGATGAAATCAGTTAACGATGAAATCAGTTAAATGAAGATGAAATCAGTTAACGATGAAATCAGTTAACAATGAAATCAGTTAAATGAAGATGAAATCAGTTAACGATGAAATCAGTTAACGATGAAATCAGTTAAATGAAGATGAAATCAGTTAAAGATGAAATCAGTTAACGATGAAATCAGTTAACGATGAAATCAGTTAAATGAAGATGAAATCAGTTAACGATGAAATCAGTTAACGATGAAATCAATTAACGATGAAATCAGTTAAATGAAGATGAAATCAGTTAACGATGAAATCAGTTAAAGATGAAATCAGTTAAATGAAGAATGAAGATGAAATCAGTTAACGATGAAATCAGTTAAATGAAGATGAAATCAGTTAACGATGAAATCAGTTAACGATGAAATCAGTTAACGATGAAATCAGTTAAATGAAGATGAAATCAGTTAACGATGAAATCAGTTAAATGAAGAATGAAGATGAAATCAGTTAACGATGAAATCAATTAACGATGAAATCAGTTAACGATGAAATCAGTTAAATGAAGATGAAATCAGTTAACGATGAAATCAGTTAACGATGAAATCAGTTAAATGAAGAATGAAAATGAAATCAGTTAACGATGAAATCAATTAACGATGAAATCAGTTAACGATGAAATCAGTTAAATGAAGATGAAATCAGTTAACGATGAAATCAGTTAACGATGAAATCAGTTAAATGAAGATGAAATCAGTTAACGATGAAATCAGTTAACGATGAAATCAGTTAACGATGAAATCAATTAAATGAAGATGAAATCAGTTAACGATGAAATCAGTTAACGATGAAATCAGTTAAATGAAGATGAAATCAGTTAACGATGAAATCAGTTAAAGATGAAATCAGTTAAATGAAGAATGAAGATGAAATCAGTTAACGATGAAATCAGTTAAATGAAGATGAAATCAGTTAACGATGAAATCAATTAACGATGAAATCAGTTAACGATGAAATCAGTTAACGATGAAATCAGTTAAATGAAGAATGAAGATGAAATCAGTTAACGATGAAATCAATTAACGATGAAATCAGTTAACGATGAAATCAGTTAAATGAAGATGAAATCAGTTAACGATGAAATCAGTTAAATGAAGATGAAATCAGTTAAATGAAGAATGAAAATGAAATCAGTTAACGATGAAATCAATTAACGATGAAATCAGTTAACGATGAAATCAGTTAAATGAAGATGAAATCAGTTAACGATGAAATCAGTTAACGATGAAATCAGTTAACGATGAAATCAGTTAAATGAAGATGAAATCAGTTAACGATGAAATCAGTTAACGATGAAATCAGTTAACGATGAAATCAATTAAATGAAGATGAAATCAGTTAACGATGAAATCAGTTAAATGAAGAATGAAAATGAAATCAGTTAAATGAAGATGAAATCAGTTAACGATGAAATCAGTTAACGATGAAATCAGTTAAATGAAGATGAAATCAGTTAACGATGAAATCAGTTAACGATGAAATCAGTTAACGATGAAATCAATTAAATGAAGATGAAATCAGTTAACGATGAAATCAGTTAAATGAAGATGAAATCAGTTAACGATGAAATCAGTTAAAGATGAAATCAGTTAACGATGAAATCAGTTAACGATGAAATCAGTTAACGATGAAATCAGTTAAATGAAGATGAAATCAGTTAACGATGAAATCAGTTAAATGAAGAATGAAAATGAAATCAGTTAAATGAAGATGAAATCAGTTAACGATGAAATCAGTTAAATGAAGATGAAATCAGTTAACGATGAAATCAGTTAACAATGAAATCAGTTAAATGAAGATGAAATCAGTTAACGATGAAATCAGTTAACGATGAAATCAGTTAACGATGAAATCAGTTAAATGAAGATGAAATCAGTTAACGATGAAATCAGTTAAATGAAGAATGAAGATGAAATCAGTTAACGATGAAATCAATTAACGATGAAATCAGTTAACGATGAAATCAGTTAAATGAAGATGAAATCAGTTAACGATGAAATCAGTTAACGATGAAATCAGTTAAATGAAGAATGAAAATGAAATCAGTTAACGATGAAATCAATTAACGATGAAATCAGTTAACGATGAAATCAGTTAAATGAAGATGAAATCAGTTAACGATGAAATCAGTTAACGATGAAATCAGTTAACGATGAAATCAGTTAACGATGAAATCAGTTAAATGAAGAATGAAAATGAAATCAGTTAACGATGAAATCAATTAACGATGAAATCAGTTAACGATGAAATCAGTTAAATGAAGATGAAATCAGTTAACGATGAAATCAGTTAACGATGAAATCAGTTAAATGAAGATGAAATCAGTTAACGATGAAATCAGTTAACGATGAAATCAGTTAACGATGAAATCAATTAAATGAAGATGAAATCAGTTAACGATGAAATCAGTTAAATGAAGATGAAATCAGTTAACGATGAAATCAGTTAAAGATGAAATCAGTTAACGATGAAATCAGTTAAATGAAGATGAAATCAGTTAACGATGAAATCAGTTAACGATGAAATCAATTAACGATGAAATCAGTTAACGATGAAATCAGTTAAATGAAGATGAAATCAGTTAACGATGAAATCAGTTAACGATGAAATCAGTTAAATGAAGATGAAATCAGTTAACGATGAAATCAGTTAACGATGAAATCAGTTAACGATGAAATCAGTTAAATGAAGAATGAAAATGAAATCAGTTAACGATGAAATCAATTAACGATGAAATCAGTTAACGATGAAATCAGTTAAATGAAGATGAAATCAGTTAACGATGAAATCAGTTAACGATGAAATCAGTTAAATGAAGATGAAATCAGTTAACGATGAAATCAGTTAACGATGAAATCAGTTAACGATGAAATCAATTAAATGAAGATGAAATCAGTTAACGATGAAATCAGTTAAATGAAGATGAAATCAGTTAACGATGAAATCAGTTAAAGATGAAATCAGTTAACGATGAAATCAGTTAACGATGAAATCAGTTAACGATGAAATCAGTTAAATGAAGATGAAATCAGTTAACGATGAAATCAGTTAACGATGAAATCAGTTAACGATGAAATCAATTAAATGAAGATGAAATCAGTTAACGATGAAATCAGTTAAATGAAGATGAAATCAGTTAACGATGAAATCAGTTAAAGATGAAATCAGTTAACGATGAAATCAGTTAACGATGAAATCAGTTAAATGAAGATGAAATCAGTTAACGATGAAATCAGTTAAATGAAGAATGAAAATGAAATCAGTTAAATGAAGATGAAATCAGTTAACGATGAAATCAGTTAACGATGAAATCAGTTAACGATGAAATCAGTTAAATGAAGATGAAATCAGTTAACGATGAAATCAGTTAACAATGAAATCAGTTAAATGAAGATGAAATCAGTTAACGATGAAATCAGTTAACGATGAAATCAGTTAAATGAAGATGAAATCAGTTAAAGATGAAATCAGTTAACGATGAAATCAGTTAACGATGAAATCAGTTAAATGAAGATGAAATCAGTTAACGATGAAATCAGTTAACGATGAAATCAATTAACGATGAAATCAGTTAAATGAAGATGAAATCAGTTAACGATGAAATCAGTTAAAGATGAAATCAGTTAAATGAAGAATGAAGATGAAATCAGTTAACGATGAAATCAGTTAAATGAAGATGAAATCAGTTAACGATGAAATCAGTTAACGATGAAATCAGTTAACGATGAAATCAGTTAAATGAAGATGAAATCAGTTAACGATGAAATCAGTTAAATGAAGAATGAAGATGAAATCAGTTAACGATGAAATCAATTAACGATGAAATCAGTTAACGATGAAATCAGTTAAATGAAGATGAAATCAGTTAACGATGAAATCAGTTAACGATGAAATCAGTTAAATGAAGAATGAAAATGAAATCAGTTAACGATGAAATCAATTAACGATGAAATCAGTTAACGATGAAATCAGTTAAATGAAGATGAAATCAGTTAACGATGAAATCAGTTAACGATGAAATCAGTTAAATGAAGATGAAATCAGTTAACGATGAAATCAGTTAACGATGAAATCAGTTAACGATGAAATCAGTTAAATGAAGATGAAATCAGTTAACGATGAAATCAGTTAACGATGAAATCAGTTAACGATGAAATCAATTAAATGAAGATGAAATCAGTTAACGATGAAATCAGTTAACGATGAAATCAGTTAAATGAAGATGAAATCAGTTAAATGAAGATGAAATCAGTTAACGATGAAATCAGTTAACGATGAAATCAGTTAAATGAAGATGAAATCAGTTAAAGATGAAATCAGTTAACGATGAAATCAGTTAACGATGAAATCAGTTAAATGAAGATGAAATCAGTTAACGATGAAATCAGTTAACGATGAAATCAATTAACGATGAAATCAGTTAAATGAAGATGAAATCAGTTAACGATGAAATCAGTTAACGATGAAATCAGTTAAAGATGAAATCAGTTAAATGAAGAATGAAGATGAAATCAGTTAACGATGAAATCAGTTAAATGAAGATGAAATCAGTTAACGATGAAATCAGTTAACGATGAAATCAGTTAACGATGAAATCAGTTAAATGAAGATGAAATCAGTTAACGATGAAATCAGTTAAATGAAGAATGAAGATGAAATCAGTTAACGATGAAATCAATTAACGATGAAATCAGTTAACGATGAAATCAGTTAAATGAAGATGAAATCAGTTAACGATGAAATCAGTTAACGATGAAATCAGTTAAATGAAGAATGAAAATGAAATCAGTTAACGATGAAATCAATTAACGATGAAATCAGTTAACGATGAAATCAGTTAAATGAAGATGAAATCAGTTAACGATGAAATCAGTTAACGATGAAATCAGTTAAATGAAGATGAAATCAGTTAACGATGAAATCAGTTAACGATGAAATCAGTTAACGATGAAATCAGTTAAATGAAGATGAAATCAGTTAACGATGAAATCAGTTAACGATGAAATCAGTTAACGATGAAATCAATTAAATGAAGATGAAATCAGTTAACGATGAAATCAGTTAAATGAAGAATGAAAATGAAATCAGTTAAATGAAGATGAAATCAGTTAACGATGAAATCAGTTAACGATGAAATCAGTTAACGATGAAATCAGTTAAATGAAGATGAAATCAGTTAACGATGAAATCAGTTAACGATGAAATCAGTTAACGATGAAATCAATTAAATGAAGATGAAATCAGTTAACGATGAAATCAGTTAAATGAAGATGAAATCAGTTAACGATGAAATCAGTTAAAGATGAAATCAGTTAACGATGAAATCAGTTAACGATGAAATCAGTTAACGATGAAATCAGTTAAATGAAGATGAAATCAGTTAACGATGAAATCAGTTAAATGAAGAATGAAAATGAAATCAGTTAAATGAAGATGAAATCAGTTAACGATGAAATCAGTTAACGATGAAATCAGTTAACGATGAAATCAGTTAAATGAAGATGAAATCAGTTAACGATGAAATCAGTTAACAATGAAATCAGTTAAATGAAGATGAAATCAGTTAACGATGAAATCAGTTAACGATGAAATCAGTTAACGATGAAATCAGTTAAATGAAGATGAAATCAGTTAACGATGAAATCAGTTAACGATGAAATCAGTTAAATGAAGATGAAATCAGTTAACGATGAAATCAGTTAACGATGAAATCAGTTAAATGAAGATGAAATCAGTTAACGATGAAATCAGTTAACGATGAAATCAGTTAACGATGAAATCAATTAAATGAAGATGAAATCAGTTAACGATGAAATCAATTAAATGAAGATGAAATCAGTTAACGATGAAATCAGTTAACAATGAAATCAGTTAAATGAAGATGAAATCAGTTAACGATGAAATCAGTTAACGATGAAATCAGTTAAAGATGAAATCAGTTAACGATGAAATCAGTTAACGATGAAATCAGTTAACGATGAAATCAGTTAAATGAAGATGAAATCAGTTAACGATGAAATCAATTAACGATGAAATCAGTTAACAATGAAATCAGTTAAATGAAGATGAAATCAGTTAACGATGAAATCAGTTAACGATGAAATCAGTTAACGATGAAATCAGTTAACGATGAAATCAGTTAAATGAAGATGAAATCAGTTAACGATGAAATCAGTTAACGATGAAATCAGTTAACGATGAAATCAGTTAAATGAAGATGAAATCAGTTAACGATGAAATCAGTTAAATGAAGAATGAAGATGAAATCAGTTAACGATGAAATCAATTAACGATGAAATCAGTTAACGATGAAATCAGTTAAATGAAGATGAAATCAGTTAACGATGAAATCAGTTAACGATGAAATCAGTTAAATGAAGAATGAAATGAAATCAGTTAACGATGAAATCAATTAACGATGAAATCAGTTAACGATGAAATCAGTTAAATGAAGATGAAATCAGTTAACGATGAAATCAGTTAACGATGAAATCAGTTAAATGAAGATGAAATCAGTTAACGATGAAATCAGTTAACGATGAAATCAGTTAACGATGAAATCAGTTAAATGAAGATGAAATCAGTTAACGATGAAATCAGTTAACGATGAAATCAGTTAACGATGAAATCAATTAAATGAAGATGAAATCAGTTAACGATGAAATCAGTTAACGATGAAATCAGTTAACGATGAAATCAGTTAAATGAAGATGAAATCAGTTAAAGATGAAATCAGTTAACGATGAAATCAGTTAACGATGAAATCAGTTAAATGAAGATGAAATCAGTTAACGATGAAATCAGTTAACGATGAAATCAATTAACGATGAAATCAGTTAAATGAAGATGAAATCAGTTAACGATGAAATCAGTTAAAGATGAAATCAGTTAAATGAAGAATGAAGATGAAATCAGTTAACGATGAAATCAGTTAAATGAAGATGAAATCAGTTAACGATGAAATCAATTAACGATGAAATCAGTTAACGATGAAATCAATTAACGATGAAATCAGTTAAATGAAGATGAAATCAGTTAACGATGAAATCAGTTAAAGATGAAATCAGTTAAATGAAGAATGAAGATGAAATCAGTTAACGATGAAATCAGTTAAATGAAGATGAAATCAGTTAACGATGAAATCAATTAACGATGAAATCAGTTAACGATGAAATCAATTAACGATGAAATCAGTTAAATGAAGATGAAATCAGTTAACGATGAAATCAGTTAAAGATGAAATCAGTTAACGATGAAATCAGTTAAATGAAGATGAAATCAGTTAACGATGAAATCAATTAACGATGAAATCAGTTAACGATGAAATCAATTAACGATGAAATCAGTTAAATGAAGATGAAATCAGTTAACGATGAAATCAGTTAACGATGAAATCAGTTAACGATGAAATCAATTAACGATGAAATCAGTTAAATGAAGATGAAATCAGTTAACGATGAAATCAGTTAAAGATGAAATCAGTTAAATGAAGAATGAAGATGAAATCAGTTAACGATGAAATCAGTTAAATGAAGATGAAATCAGTTAACGATGAAATCAGTTAACGATGAAATCAGTTAAATGAAGATGAAATCAGTTAACGATGAAATCAGTTAAATGAAGAATGAAGATGAAATCAGTTAACGATGAAATCAATTAACGATGAAATCAGTTAACGATGAAATCAGTTAAATGAAGATGAAATCAGTTAACGATGAAATCAGTTAACGATGAAATCAGTTAAATGAAGAATGAAAATGAAATCAGTTAACGATGAAATCAATTAACGATGAAATCAGTTAACGATGAAATCAGTTAAATGAAGATGAAATCAGTTAACGATGAAATCAGTTAACGATGAAATCAGTTAAATGAAGATGAAATCAGTTAACGATGAAATCAATTAACGATGAAATCAGTTAACGATGAAATCAGTTAAATGAAGATGAAATCAGTTAACGATGAAATCAATTAAATGAAGATGAAATCAGTTAACGATGAAATCAGTTAACGATGAAATCAGTTAACGATGAAATCAGTTAAATGAAGATGAAATCAGTTAACGATGAAATCAGTTAAATGAAGAATGAAAATGAAATCAGTTAAATGAAGATGAAATCAGTTAACGATGAAATCAGTTAACGATGAAATCAGTTAACGATGAAATCAGTTAAATGAAGATGAAATCAGTTAACGATGAAATCAGTTAACAATGAAATCAGTTAAATGAAGATGAAATCAGTTAACGATGAAATCAGTTAACGATGAAATCAGTTAACGATGAAATCAGTTAAATGAAGATGAAATCAGTTAACGATGAAATCAGTTAACGATGAAATCAGTTAAATGAAGATGAAATCAGTTAACGATGAAATCAGTTAACGATGAAATCAGTTAAATGAAGAATGAAAATGAAATCAGTTAACGATGAAATCAATTAACGATGAAATCAGTTAACGATGAAATCAGTTAAATGAAGATGAAATCAGTTAACGATGAAATCAGTTAACGATGAAATCAGTTAAATGAAGATGAAATCAGTTAACGATGAAATCAGTTAACGATGAAATCAATTAAATGAAGATGAAATCAGTTAACGATGAAATCAGTTAAATGAAGAATGAAAATGAAATCAGTTAAATGAAGATGAAATCAGTTAACGATGAAATCAGTTAACGATGAAATCAGTTAAATGAAGATGAAATCAGTTAACGATGAAATCAGTTAACGATGAAATCAGTTAACGATGAAATCAATTAAATGAAGATGAAATCAGTTAACGATGAAATCAGTTAAATGAAGATGAAATCAGTTAACGATGAAATCAGTTAAAGATGAAATCAGTTAACGATGAAATCAGTTAACGATGAAATCAGTTAACGATGAAATCAGTTAAATGAAGATGAAATCAGTTAACGATGAAATCAGTTAACGATGAAATCAGTTAACGATGAAATCAGTTAAATGAAGATGAAATCAGTTAACGATGAAATCAGTTAACAATGAAATCAGTTAAATGAAGATGAAATCAGTTAACGATGAAATCAGTTAACGATGAAATCAGTTAACGATGAAATCAGTTAAATGAAGATGAAATCAGTTAAAGATGAAATCAGTTAACGATGAAATCAGTTAACGATGAAATCAGTTAAATGAAGATGAAATCAGTTAACGATGAAATCAGTTAACGATGAAATCAATTAACGATGAAATCAGTTAAATGAAGATGAAATCAGTTAACGATGAAATCAGTTAAAGATGAAATCAGTTAAATGAAGAATGAAGATGAAATCAGTTAACGATGAAATCAGTTAAATGAAGATGAAATCAGTTAACGATGAAATCAGTTAACGATGAAATCAGTTAAATGAAGATGAAATCAGTTAACGATGAAATCAGTTAAATGAAGAATGAAGATGAAATCAGTTAACGATGAAATCAATTAACGATGAAATCAGTTAACGATGAAATCAGTTAAATGAAGATGAAATCAGTTAACGATGAAATCAGTTAACGATGAAATCAGTTAAATGAAGAATGAAAATGAAATCAGTTAACGATGAAATCAATTAACGATGAAATCAGTTAACGATGAAATCAGTTAAATGAAGATGAAATCAGTTAACGATGAAATCAGTTAACGATGAAATCAGTTAACGATGAAATCAGTTAAATGAAGATGAAATCAGTTAACGATGAAATCAGTTAACGATGAAATCAATTAAATGAAGATGAAATCAGTTAACGATGAAATCAGTTAACGATGAAATCAGTTAAATGAAGATGAAATCAGTTAAATGAAGATGAAATCAGTTAACGATGAAATCAGTTAACGATGAAATCAGTTAAATGAAGATGAAATCAGTTAAAGATGAAATCAGTTAACGATGAAATCAGTTAACGATGAAATCAGTTAAATGAAGATGAAATCAGTTAACGATGAAATCAGTTAACGATGAAATCAATTAACGATGAAATCAGTTAAATGAAGATGAAATCAGTTAACGATGAAATCAGTTAAAGATGAAATCAGTTAAATGAAGAATGAAGATGAAATCAGTTAACGATGAAATCAGTTAAATGAAGATGAAATCAGTTAACGATGAAATCAATTAACGATGAAATCAGTTAACGATGAAATCAATTAACGATGAAATCAGTTAAATGAAGATGAAATCAGTTAACGATGAAATCAGTTAAAGATGAAATCAGTTAAATGAAGAATGAAGATGAAATCAGTTAACGATGAAATCAGTTAAATGAAGATGAAATCAGTTAACGATGAAATCAATTAACGATGAAATCAGTTAACGATGAAATCAATTAACGATGAAATCAGTTAAATGAAGATGAAATCAGTTAACGATGAAATCAGTTAAAGATGAAATCAGTTAAATGAAGAATGAAGATGAAATCAGTTAACGATGAAATCAGTTAAATGAAGATGAAATCAGTTAACGATGAAATCAGTTAACGATGAAATCAGTTAACGATGAAATCAGTTAAATGAAGATGAAATCAGTTAACGATGAAATCAGTTAAATGAAGAATGAAGATGAAATCAGTTAACGATGAAATCAATTAACGATGAAATCAGTTAACGATGAAATCAGTTAAATGAAGATGAAATCAGTTAACGATGAAATCAGTTAACGATGAAATCAGTTAAATGAAGAATGAAAATGAAATCAGTTAACGATGAAATCAATTAACGATGAAATCAGTTAACGATGAAATCAGTTAAATGAAGATGAAATCAGTTAACGATGAAATCAGTTAACGATGAAATCAGTTAACGATGAAATCAGTTAAATGAAGATGAAATCAGTTAACGATGAAATCAGTTAACGATGAAATCAGTTAACGATGAAATCAATTAAATGAAGATGAAATCAGTTAACGATGAAATCAGTTAAATGAAGAATGAAAATGAAATCAGTTAAATGAAGATGAAATCAGTTAACGATGAAATCAGTTAACGATGAAATCAGTTAAATGAAGATGAAATCAGTTAACGATGAAATCAGTTAACGATGAAATCAGTTAACGATGAAATCAATTAAATGAAGATGAAATCAGTTAACGATGAAATCAGTTAAATGAAGATGAAATCAGTTAACGATGAAATCAGTTAAAGATGAAATCAGTTAACGATGAAATCAGTTAACGATGAAATCAGTTAAATGAAGATGAAATCAGTTAACGATGAAATCAGTTAAATGAAGAATGAAAATGAAATCAGTTAAATGAAGATGAAATCAGTTAACGATGAAATCAGTTAACGATGAAATCAGTTAACGATGAAATCAGTTAAATGAAGATGAAATCAGTTAACGATGAAATCAGTTAACAATGAAATCAGTTAAATGAAGATGAAATCAGTTAACGATGAAATCAGTTAACGATGAAATCAGTTAACGATGAAATCAGTTAAATGAAGATGAAATCAGTTAACGATGAAATCAGTTAACGATGAAATCAGTTAAATGAAGATGAAATCAGTTAACGATGAAATCAGTTAACGATGAAATCAGTTAAATGAAGATGAAATCAGTTAACGATGAAATCAGTTAACGATGAAATCAGTTAACGATGAAATCAATTAAATGAAGATGAAATCAGTTAACGATGAAATCAATTAAATGAAGATGAAATCAGTTAACGATGAAATCAGTTAACAATGAAATCAGTTAAATGAAGATGAAATCAGTTAACGATGAAATCAGTTAACGATGAAATCAGTTAAATGAAGATGAAATCAGTTAACGATGAAATCAATTAACGATGAAATCAGTTAACAATGAAATCAGTTAAATGAAGATGAAATCAGTTAACGATGAAATCAGTTAACGATGAAATCAGTTAACGATGAAATCAGTTAACGATGAAATCAGTTAAATGAAGAATGAAAATGAAATCAGTTAACGATGAAATCAATTAACGATGAAATCAGTTAACGATGAAATCAGTTAAATGAAGATGAAATCAGTTAACGATGAAATCAGTTAACGATGAAATCAGTTAAATGAAGATGAAATCAGTTAACGATGAAATCAGTTAACGATGAAATCAATTAAATGAAGATGAAATCAGTTAACGATGAAATCAGTTAAATGAAGAATGAAAATGAAATCAGTTAAATGAAGATGAAATCAGTTAACGATGAAATCAGTTAACGATGAAATCAGTTAAATGAAGATGAAATCAGTTAACGATGAAATCAGTTAACGATGAAATCAGTTAACGATGAAATCAATTAAATGAAGATGAAATCAGTTAACGATGAAATCAGTTAAATGAAGATGAAATCAGTTAACGATGAAATCAGTTAAAGATGAAATCAGTTAACGATGAAATCAGTTAACGATGAAATCAGTTAAATGAAGATGAAATCAGTTAACGATGAAATCAGTTAAATGAAGAATGAAAATGAAATCAGTTAAATGAAGATGAAATCAGTTAACGATGAAATCAGTTAACGATGAAATCAGTTAACGATGAAATCAGTTAAATGAAGATGAAATCAGTTAACGATGAAATCAGTTAACAATGAAATCAGTTAAATGAAGATGAAATCAGTTAACGATGAAATCAGTTAACGATGAAATCAGTTAACGATGAAATCAGTTAAATGAAGATGAAATCAGTTAAAGATGAAATCAGTTAACGATGAAATCAGTTAACGATGAAATCAGTTAAATGAAGATGAAATCAGTTAACGATGAAATCAGTTAACGATGAAATCAATTAACGATGAAATCAGTTAAATGAAGATGAAATCAGTTAACGATGAAATCAGTTAAAGATGAAATCAGTTAAATGAAGAATGAAGATGAAATCAGTTAACGATGAAATCAGTTAAATGAAGATGAAATCAGTTAACGATGAAATCAGTTAACGATGAAATCAGTTAACGATGAAATCAGTTAAATGAAGATGAAATCAGTTAACGATGAAATCAGTTAAATGAAGAATGAAGATGAAATCAGTTAACGATGAAATCAATTAACGATGAAATCAGTTAACGATGAAATCAGTTAAATGAAGATGAAATCAGTTAACGATGAAATCAGTTAACGATGAAATCAGTTAAATGAAGAATGAAAATGAAATCAGTTAACGATGAAATCAATTAACGATGAAATCAGTTAACGATGAAATCAGTTAAATGAAGATGAAATCAGTTAACGATGAAATCAGTTAACGATGAAATCAGTTAAATGAAGATGAAATCAGTTAACGATGAAATCAGTTAACGATGAAATCAGTTAACGATGAAATCAGTTAAATGAAGATGAAATCAGTTAACGATGAAATCAGTTAACGATGAAATCAATTAAATGAAGATGAAATCAGTTAACGATGAAATCAGTTAACGATGAAATCAGTTAAATGAAGATGAAATCAGTTAACGATGAAATCAGTTAACGATGAAATCAGTTAACGATGAAATCAATTAACGATGAAATCAGTTAAATGAAGATGAAATCAGTTAACGATGAAATCAATTAACGATGAAATCAGTTAACGATGAAATCAGTTAACGATGAAATCAGTTAACGATGAAATCAGTTAAATGAAGAATGAAGATGAAATCAGTTAACGATGAAATCAGTTAAATGAAGATGAAATCAGTTAACGATGAAATCAATTAACGATGAAATCAGTTAACGATGAAATCAATTAACGATGAAATCAATTAACGATGAAATCAGTTAAATGAAGATGAAATCAGTTAACGATGAAATCAGTTAAAGATGAAATCAGTTAAATGAAGAATGAAGATGAAATCAGTTAACGATGAAATCAGTTAAATGAAGATGAAATCAGTTAACGATGAAATCAATTAACGATGAAATCAGTTAACGATGAAATCAATTAACGATGAAATCAGTTAAATGAAGATGAAATCAGTTAACGATGAAATCAGTTAACGATGAAATCAGTTAAATGAAGAATGAAAATGAAATCAGTTAACGATGAAATCAATTAACGATGAAATCAGTTAACGATGAAATCAGTTAAATGAAGATGAAATCAGTTAACGATGAAATCAGTTAACGATGAAATCAGTTAAATGAAGATGAAATCAGTTAACGATGAAATCAGTTAACGATGAAATCAGTTAAATGAAGATGAAATCAGTTAACGATGAAATCAGTTAACGATGAAATCAGTTAACGATGAAATCAATTAAATGAAGATGAAATCAGTTAACGATGAAATCAGTTAAATGAAGAATGAAAATGAAATCAGTTAAATGAAGATGAAATCAGTTAACGATGAAATCAGTTAACGATGAAATCAGTTAAATGAAGATGAAATCAGTTAACGATGAAATCAGTTAACGATGAAATCAGTTAACGATGAAATCAATTAAATGAAGATGAAATCAGTTAACGATGAAATCAGTTAAATGAAGATGAAATCAGTTAACGATGAAATCAGTTAAAGATGAAATCAGTTAACGATGAAATCAGTTAACGATGAAATCAGTTAAATGAAGATGAAATCAGTTAACGATGAAATCAGTTAAATGAAGAATGAAAATGAAATCAGTTAAATGAAGATGAAATCAGTTAACGATGAAATCAGTTAACGATGAAATCAGTTAACGATGAAATCAGTTAAATGAAGATGAAATCAGTTAACGATGAAATCAGTTAACAATGAAATCAGTTAAATGAAGATGAAATCAGTTAACGATGAAATCAGTTAACGATGAAATCAGTTAACGATGAAATCAGTTAAATGAAGATGAAATCAGTTAACGATGAAATCAGTTAACGATGAAATCAGTTAAATGAAGATGAAATCAGTTAACGATGAAATCAGTTAACGATGAAATCAGTTAAATGAAGATGAAATCAGTTAACGATGAAATCAGTTAACGATGAAATCAGTTAAATGAAGAATGAAAATGAAATCAGTTAACGATGAAATCAGTTAACGATGAAATCAGTTAACGATGAAATCAATTAAATGAAGATGAAATCAGTTAACGATGAAATCAGTTAAATGAAGAATGAAAATGAAATCAGTTAAATGAAGATGAAATCAGTTAACGATGAAATCAGTTAACGATGAAATCAGTTAAATGAAGATGAAATCAGTTAACGATGAAATCAGTTAACGATGAAATCAGTTAACGATGAAATCAATTAAATGAAGATGAAATCAGTTAACGATGAAATCAGTTAAATGAAGATGAAATCAGTTAACGATGAAATCAGTTAAAGATGAAATCAGTTAACGATGAAATCAGTTAACGATGAAATCAGTTAACGATGAAATCAGTTAAATGAAGATGAAATCAGTTAACGATGAAATCAGTTAAATGAAGAATGAAAATGAAATCAGTTAAATGAAGATGAAATCAGTTAACGATGAAATCAGTTAACGATGAAATCAGTTAACGATGAAATCAGTTAAATGAAGATGAAATCAGTTAACGATGAAATCAGTTAACAATGAAATCAGTTAAATGAAGATGAAATCAGTTAACGATGAAATCAGTTAACGATGAAATCAGTTAACGATGAAATCAGTTAACGATGAAATCAGTTAAATGAAGATGAAATCAGTTAACGATGAAATCAGTTAACGATGAAATCAGTTAAATGAAGATGAAATCAGTTAACGATGAAATCAGTTAACGATGAAATCAGTTAAATGAAGATGAAATCAGTTAACGATGAAATCAGTTAACGATGAAATCAGTTAACGATGAAATCAATTAAATGAAGATGAAATCAGTTAACGATGAAATCAATTAAATGAAGATGAAATCAGTTAACGATGAAATCAGTTAACAATGAAATCAGTTAAATGAAGATGAAATCAGTTAACGATGAAATCAGTTAACGATGAAATCAGTTAAAGATGAAATCAGTTAACGATGAAATCAGTTAACGATGAAATCAGTTAAATGAAGATGAAATCAGTTAACGATGAAATCAATTAACGATGAAATCAGTTAACAATGAAATCAGTTAAATGAAGATGAAATCAGTTAACGATGAAATCAGTTAACGATGAAATCAGTTAACGATGAAATCAGTTAACGATGAAATCAGTTAAATGAAGAATGAAAATGAAATCAGTTAACGATGAAATAAATTAACGATGAAATCAGTTAACGATGAAATCAGTTAAATGAAGATGAAATCAGTTAACGATGAAATCAGTTAACGATGAAATCAGTTAAATGAAGATGAAATCAGTTAACGATGAAATCAGTTAACGATGAAATCAATTAAATGAAGATGAAATCAGTTAACGATGAAATCAGTTAAATGAAGAATGAAAATGAAATCAGTTAAATGAAGATGAAATCAGTTAACGATGAAATCAGTTAACGATGAAATCAGTTAAATGAAGATGAAATCAGTTAACGATGAAATCAGTTAACGATGAAATCAGTTAAATGAAGATGAAATCAGTTAACGATGAAATCAGTTAACGATGAAATCAATTAAATGAAGATGAAATCAGTTAACGATGAAATCAGTTAAATGAAGAATGAAAATGAAATCAGTTAAATGAAGATGAAATCAGTTAACGATGGAATCAGTTAACGATGAAATCAATTAAATGAAGATGAAATCAGTTAACGATGAAATCAGTTAAATGAAGATGAAATCAGTTAACGATGAAATCAGTTAAAGATGAAATCAGTTAACGATGAAATCAGTTAACGATGAAATCAGTTAACGATGAAATCAGTTAAATGAAGATGAAATCAGTTAACGATGAAATCAGTTAAATGAAGAATGAAAATGAAATCAGTTAAATGAAGATGAAATCAGTTAACGATGAAATCAGTTAACGATGAAATCAGTTAACGATGAAATCAGTTAACGATGAAATCAGTTAAATGAAGATGAAATCAGTTAACGATGAAATCAGTTAACAATGAAATCAGTTAAATGAAGATGAAATCAGTTAACGATGAAATCAGTTAACGATGAAATCAGTTAAATGAAGATGAAATCAGTTAAAGATGAAATCAGTTAACGATGAAATCAGTTAACGATGAAATCAGTTAACGATGAAATCAGTTAAATGAAGATGAAATCAGTTAACGATGAAATCAGTTAACGATGAAATCAATTAACGATGAAATCAGTTAAATGAAGATGAAATCAGTTAACGATGAAATCAGTTAAAGATGAAATCAGTTAAATGAAGAATGAAGATGAAATCAGTTAACGATGAAATCAGTTAAATGAAGATGAAATCAGTTAACGATGAAATCAGTTAACGATGAAATCAGTTAAATGAAGATGAAATCAGTTAACGATGAAATCAGTTAAATGAAGAATGAAGATGAAATCAGTTAACGATGAAATCAATTAACGATGAAATCAGTTAAATGAAGAATGAAGATGAAATCAGTTAACGATGAAATCAATTAACGATGAAATCAGTTAACGATGAAATCAGTTAAATGAAGATGAAATCAGTTAACGATGAAATCAGTTAACGATGAAATCAGTTAAATGAAGAATGAAAATGAAATCAGTTAACGATGAAATCAATTAACGATGAAATCAGTTAACGATGAAATCAGTTAAATGAAGATGAAATCAGTTAACGATGAAATCAGTTAACGATGAAATCAGTTAAATGAAGATGAAATCAGTTAACGATGAAATCAGTTAACGATGAAATCAGTTAAATGAAGATGAAATCAGTTAACGATGAAATCAGTTAACGATGAAATCAATTAAATGAAGATGAAATCAGTTAACGATGAAATCAGTTAACGATGAAATCAGTTAAATGAAGATGAAATCAGTTAAATGAAGATGAAATCAGTTAACGATGAAATCAGTTAACGATGAAATCAGTTAACGATGAAATCAGTTAAATGAAGATGAAATCAGTTAAAGATGAAATCAGTTAACGATGAAATCAGTTAACGATGAAATCAGTTAAATGAAGATGAAATCAGTTAACGATGAAATCAGTTAAAGATGAAATCAGTTAAATGAAGAATGAAGATGAAATCAGTTAACGATGAAATCAGTTAAATGAAGATGAAATCAGTTAACGATGAAATCAATTAACGATGAAATCAGTTAACGATGAAATCAATTAACGATGAAATCAGTTAAATGAAGATGAAATCAGTTAACGATGAAATCAGTTAACGATGAAATCAGTTAAATGAAGATGAAATCAGTTAACGATGAAATCAGTTAACGATGAAATCAGTTAACGATGAAATCAATTAACGATGAAATCAGTTAAATGAAGATGAAATCAGTTAACGATGAAATCAATTAACGATGAAATCAGTTAACGATGAAATCAGTTAAATGAAGATGAAATCAGTTAACGATGAAATCAGTTAACGATGAAATCAGTTAAATGAAGAATGAAAATGAAATCAGTTAACGATGAAATCAATTAACGATGAAATCAGTTAACGATGAAATCAGTTAAATGAAGATGAAATCAGTTAACGATGAAATCAGTTAACGATGAAATCAGTTAAATGAAGATGAAATCAGTTAACGATGAAATCAGTTAACGATGAAATCAGTTAAATGAAGATGAAATCAGTTAACGATGAAATCAGTTAACGATGAAATCAGTTAACGATGAAATCAATTAAATGAAGATGAAATCAGTTAACGATGAAATCAGTTAACGATGAAATCAGTTAAATGAAGATGAAATCAGTTAAATGAAGATGAAATCAGTTAACGATGAAATCAGTTAACGATGAAATCAGTTAAATGAAGATGAAATCAGTTAAAGATGAAATCAGTTAACGATGAAATCAGTTAACGATGAAATCAGTTAAATGAAGATGAAATCAGTTAACGATGAAATCAGTTAACGATGAAATCAATTAACGATGAAATCAGTTAACGATGAAATCAATTAACGATGAAATCAGTTAAATGAAGATGAAATCAGTTAACGATGAAATCAGTTAACGATGAAATCAGTTAACGATGAAATCAGTTAACGATGAAATCAGTTAAATGAAGATGAAATCAGTTAACGATGAAATCAGTTAAATGAAGAATGAAAATGAAATCAGTTAAATGAAGATGAAATCAGTTAACGATGAAATCAGTTAACGATGAAATCAGTTAACGATGAAATCAGTTAAATGAAGATGAAATCAGTTAACGATGAAATCAGTTAACAATGAAATCAGTTAAATGAAGATGAAATCAGTTAACGATGAAATCAGTTAACGATGAAATCAGTTAACGATGAAATCAGTTAAATGAAGATGAAATCAGTTAACGATGAAATCAGTTAAATGAAGAATGAAGATGAAATCAGTTAACGATGAAATCAATTAACGATGAAATCAGTTAACGATGAAATCAGTTAAATGAAGATGAAATCAGTTAACGATGAAATCAGTTAACGATGAAATCAGTTAAATGAAGAATGAAAATGAAATCAGTTAACGATGAAATCAATTAACGATGAAATCAGTTAACGATGAAATCAGTTAAATGAAGATGAAATCAGTTAACGATGAAATCAGTTAACGATGAAATCAGTTAAATGAAGATGAAATCAGTTAACGATGAAATCAGTTAACGATGAAATCAGTTAACGATGAAATCAGTTAAATGAAGATGAAATCAGTTAACGATGAAATCAGTTAACGATGAAATCAGTTAACGATGAAATCAATTAAATGAAGATGAAATCAGTTAACGATGAAATCAGTTAAATGAAGAATGAAAATGAAATCATTTAAATGAAGATGAAATCAGTTAACGATGAAATCAGTTAACGATGAAATCAGTTAAATGAAGATGAAATCAGTTAACGATGAAATCAGTTAACGATGAAATCAGTTAACGATGAAATCAATTAAATGAAGATGAAATCAGTTAACGATGAAATCAGTTAAATGAAGATGAAATCAGTTAACGATGAAATCAGTTAAAGATGAAATCAGTTAACGATGAAATCAGTTAACGATGAAATCAGTTAAATGAAGATGAAATCAGTTAACGATGAAATCAGTTAAATGAAGAATGAAAATGAAATCAGTTAAATGAAGATGAAATCAGTTAACGATGAAATCAGTTAACGATGAAATCAGTTAACGATGAAATCAGTTAAATGAAGATGAAATCAGTTAACGATGAAATCAGTTAACAATGAAATCAGTTAAATGAAGATGAAATCAGTTAACGATGAAATCAGTTAACGATGAAATCAGTTAACGATGAAATCAGTTAACGATGAAATCAGTTAAATGAAGATGAAATCAGTTAACGATGAAATCAGTTAACGATGAAATCAATTAACGATGAAATCAGTTAAATGAAGATGAAATCAGTTAACGATGAAATCAGTTAAAGATGAAATCAGTTAAATGAAGAATGAAGATGAAATCAGTTAACGATGAAATCAATTAACGATGAAATCAGTTAACGATGAAATCAGTTAAATGAAGATGAAATCAGTTAACGATGAAATCAGTTAACGATGAAATCAGTTAAATGAAGAATGAAGATGAAATCAGTTAACGATGAAATCAATTAACGATGAAATCAGTTAACGATGAAATCAGTTAAATGAAGATGAAATCAGTTAACGATGAAATCAGTTAACGATGAAATCAGTTAAATGAAGAATGAAGATGAAATCAGTTAACGATGAAATCAATTAACGATGAAATCAGTTAACGATGAAATCAGTTAAATGAAGATGAAATCAGTTAACGATGAAATCAGTTAACGATGAAATCAGTTAACGATGAAATCAGTTAAATGAAGATGAAATCAGTTAACGATGAAATCAGTTAACGATGAAATCAGTTAACGATGAAATCAATTAAATGAAGATGAAATCAGTTAACGATGAAATCAGTTAACGATGAAATCAGTTAAATGAAGATGAAATCAGTTAAATGAAGATGAAATCAGTTAACGATGAAATCAGTTAACGATGAAATCAGTTAACGATGAAATCAGTTAAATGAAGATGAAATCAGTTAAAGATGAAATCAGTTAACGATGAAATCAGTTAACGATGAAATCAGTTAAATGAAGATGAAATCAGTTAACGATGAAATCAGTTAACGATGAAATCAATTAACGATGAAATCAGTTAAATGAAGATGAAATCAGTTAACGATGAAATCAGTTAAAGATGAAATCAGTTAAATGAAGAATGAAGATGAAATCAGTTAACGATGAAATCAGTTAAATGAAGATGAAATCAGTTAACGATGAAATCAATTAACGATGAAATCAATTAACGATGAAATCAGTTAAATGAAGATGAAATCAGTTAACGATGAAATCAGTTAAAGATGAAATCAGTTAAATGAAGAATGAAGATGAAATCAGTTAACGATGAAATCAGTTAAATGAAGATGAAATCAGTTAACGATGAAATCAATTAACGATGAAATCAGTTAACGATGAAATCAATTAACGATGAAATCAGTTAAATGAAGATGAAATCAGTTAACGATGAAATCAGTTAACGATGAAATCAGTTAACGATGAAATCAATTAACGATGAAATCAGTTAAATGAAGATGAAATCAGTTAAAGATGAAATCAGTTAACGATGAAATCAGTTAACGATGAAATCAGTTAAATGAAGATGAAATCAGTTAACGATGAAATCAGTTAACGATGAAATCAATTAACGATGAAATCAGTTAAATGAAGATGAAATCAGTTAACGATGAAATCAGTTAAAGATGAAATCAGTTAAATGAAGAATGAAGATGAAATCAGTTAACGATGAAATCAGTTAAATGAAGATGAAATCAGTTAACGATGAAATCAATTAACGATGAAATCAGTTAACGATGAAATCAATTAACGATGAAATCAGTTAAATGAAGATGAAATCAGTTAACGATGAAATCAGTTAAAGATGAAATCAGTTAAATGAAGAATGAAGATGAAATCAGTTAACGATGAAATCAGTTAAATGAAGATGAAATCAGTTAACGATGAAATCAATTAACGATGAAATCAGTTAACGATGAAATCAATTAACGATGAAATCAGTTAAATGAAGATGAAATCAGTTAACGATGAAATCAGTTAAAGATGAAATCAGTTAAATGAAGAATGAAGATGAAATCAGTTAACGATGAAATCAGTTAAATGAAGATGAAATCAGTTAACGATGAAATCAATTAACGATGAAATCAGTTAACGATGAAATCAATTAACGATGAAATCAGTTAAATGAAGATGAAATCAGTTAACGATGAAATCAGTTAACGATGAAATCAGTTAACGATGAAATCAATTAACGATGAAATCAGTTAAATGAAGATGAAATCAGTTAACGATGAAATCAGTTAAAGATGAAATCAGTTAAATGAAGAATGAAGATGAAATCAGTTAACGATGAAATCAGTTAAATGAAGATGAAATCAGTTAACGATGAAATCAGTTAACGATGAAATCAGTTAACGATGAAATCAGTTAAATGAAGATGAAATCAGTTAACGATGAAATCAGTTAAATGAAGAATGAAGATGAAATCAGTTAACGATGAAATCAATTAACGATGAAATCAGTTAACGATGAAATCAGTTAAATGAAGATGAAATCAGTTAACGATGAAATCAGTTAACGATGAAATCAGTTAAATGAAGAATGAAAATGAAATCAGTTAACGATGAAATCAATTAACGATGAAATCAGTTAACGATGAAATCAGTTAAATGAAGATGAAATCAGTTAACGATGAAATCAGTTAACGATGAAATCAGTTAAATGAAGATGAAATCAGTTAACGATGAAATCAGTTAACGATGAAATCAGTTAACGATGAAATCAGTTAAATGAAGATGAAATCAGTTAACGATGAAATCAGTTAACGATGAAATCAGTTAACGATGAAATCAATTAAATGAAGATGAAATCAGTTAACGATGAAATCAGTTAAATGAAGAATGAAAATGAAATCAGTTAAATGAAGATGAAATCAGTTAACGATGAAATCAGTTAACGATGAAATCAGTTAAATGAAGATGAAATCAGTTAACGATGAAATCAGTTAACGATGAAATCAGTTAACGATGAAATCAATTAAATGAAGATGAAATCAGTTAACGATGAAATCAGTTAAATGAAGATGAAATCAGTTAACGATGAAATCAGTTAAAGATGAAATCAGTTAACGATGAAATCAGTTAACGATGAAATCAGTTAAATGAAGATGAAATCAGTTAACGATGAAATCAGTTAAATGAAGAATGAAAATGAAATCAGTTAAATGAAGATGAAATCAGTTAACGATGAAATCAGTTAACGATGAAATCAGTTAACGATGAAATCAGTTAAATGAAGATGAAATCAGTTAACGATGAAATCAGTTAACAATGAAATCAGTTAAATGAAGATGAAATCAGTTAACGATGAAATCAGTTAACGATGAAATCAGTTAACGATGAAATCAGTTAACGATGAAATCAGTTAAATGAAGATGAAATCAGTTAACGATGAAATCAGTTAAATGAAGAATGAAGATGAAATCAGTTAACGATGAAATCAATTAACGATGAAATCAGTTAACGATGAAATCAGTTAAATGAAGATGAAATCAGTTAACGATGAAATCAGTTAACGATGAAATCAGTTAAATGAAGAATGAAAATGAAATCAGTTAACGATGAAATCAATTAACGATGAAATCAGTTAACGATGAAATCAGTTAAATGAAGATGAAATCAGTTAACGATGAAATCAGTTAACGATGAAATCAGTTAAATGAAGATGAAATCAGTTAACGATGAAATCAGTTAACGATGAAATCAGTTAAATGAAGAATGAAAATGAAATCAGTTAACGATGAAATCAATTAACGATGAAATCAGTTAACGATGAAATCAGTTAAATGAAGATGAAATCAGTTAACGATGAAATCAGTTAACGATGAAATCAGTTAAATGAAGATGAAATCAGTTAACGATGAAATCAGTTAACGATGAAATCAGTTAACGATGAAATCAATTAAATGAAGATGAAATCAGTTAACGATGAAATCAGTTAAATGAAGATGAAATCAGTTAACGATGAAATCAGTTAAAGATGAAATCAGTTAACGATGAAATCAGTTAACGATGAAATCAGTTAACGATGAAATCAGTTAAATGAAGATGAAATCAGTTAACGATGAAATCAGTTAAATGAAGAATGAAAATGAAATCAGTTAAATGAAGATGAAATCAGTTAACGATGAAATCAGTTAACGATGAAATCAGTTAACGATGAAATCAGTTAAATGAAGATGAAATCAGTTAACGATGAAATCAGTTAACAATGAAATCAGTTAAATGAAGATGAAATCAGTTAACGATGAAATCAGTTAACGATGAAATCAGTTAACGATGAAATCAGTTAACGATGAAATCAGTTAAATGAAGATGAAATCAGTTAAAGATGAAATCAGTTAACGATGAAATCAGTTAACGATGAAATCAGTTAAATGAAGATGAAATCAGTTAACGATGAAATCAGTTAACGATGAAATCAATTAACGATGAAATCAGTTAAATGAAGATGAAATCAGTTAACGATGAAATCAGTTAAAGATGAAATCAGTTAAATGAAGAATGAAGATGAAATCAGTTAACGATGAAATCAGTTAAATGAAGATGAAATCAGTTAACGATGAAATCAGTTAACGATGAAATCAGTTAACGATGAAATCAGTTAACGATGAAATCAGTTAAATGAAGATGAAATCAGTTAACGATGAAATCAGTTAAATGAAGAATGAAGATGAAATCAGTTAACGATGAAATCAATTAACGATGAAATCAGTTAACGATGAAATCAGTTAAATGAAGATGAAATCAGTTAACGATGAAATCAGTTAACGATGAAATCAGTTAAATGAAGAATGAAAATGAAATCAGTTAACGATGAAATCAATTAACGATGAAATCAGTTAACGATGAAATCAGTTAAATGAAGATGAAATCAGTTAACGATGAAATCAGTTAACGATGAAATCAGTTAAATGAAGATGAAATCAGTTAACGATGAAATCAGTTAACGATGAAATCAGTTAACGATGAAATCAGTTAAATGAAGATGAAATCAGTTAACGATGAAATCAGTTAACGATGAAATCAGTTAACGATGAAATCAATTAAATGAAGATGAAATCAGTTAACGATGAAATCAGTTAACGATGAAATCAGTTAAATGAAGATGAAATCAGTTAACGATGAAATCAGTTAACGATGAAATCAGTTAACGATGAAATCAGTTAAATGAAGATGAAATCAGTTAAAGATGAAATCAGTTAACGATGAAATCAGTTAACGATGAAATCAGTTAAATGAAGATGAAATCAGTTAACGATGAAATCAGTTAACGATGAAATCAATTAACGATGAAATCAGTTAAATGAAGATGAAATCAGTTAACGATGAAATCAGTTAAAGATGAAATCAGTTAAATGAAGAATGAAGATGAAATCAGTTAACGATGAAATCAGTTAAATGAAGATGAAATCAGTTAACGATGAAATCAATTAACGATGAAATCAGTTAACGATGAAATCAATTAACGATGAAATCAGTTAAATGAAGATGAAATCAGTTAACGATGAAATCAGTTAAAGATGAAATCAGTTAAATGAAGAATGAAGATGAAATCAGTTAACGATGAAATCAGTTAAATGAAGATGAAATCAGTTAACGATGAAATCAATTAACGATGAAATCAGTTAACGATGAAATCAATTAACGATGAAATCAGTTAAATGAAGATGAAATCAGTTAACGATGAAATCAGTTAAAGATGAAATCAGTTAAATGAAGAATGAAGATGAAATCAGTTAACGATGAAATCAGTTAAATGAAGATGAAATCAGTTAACGATGAAATCAGTTAACGATGAAATCAGTTAACGATGAAATCAGTTAAATGAAGATGAAATCAGTTAACGATGAAATCAGTTAAATGAAGAATGAAGATGAAATCAGTTAACGATGAAATCAATTAACGATGAAATCAGTTAACGATGAAATCAGTTAAATGAAGATGAAATCAGTTAACGATGAAATCAGTTAACGATGAAATCAGTTAAATGAAGATGAAATCAGTTAACGATGAAATCAGTTAACGATGAAATCAGTTAAATGAAGATGAAATCAGTTAACGATGAAATCAGTTAACGATGAAATCAGTTAATGATGAAATCAGTTAAATGAAGATGAAATCAATTAAATGAAGATGAAATCAGTTAACGATGAAATCAGTTAACGATGAAATCAGTTAAATGAAGATGAAATCAGTTAAATGAAGATGAAATCAGTTAACGATGAAATCAGTTAACGATGAAATCAGTTAACGATGAAATCAGTTAAATGAAGATGAAATCAGTTAAAGATGAAATCAGTTAACGATGAAATCAGTTAACGATGAAATCAGTTAAATGAAGATGAAATCAGTTAACGATGAAATCAGTTAACGATGAAATCAATTAACGATGAAATCAGTTAAATGAAGATGAAATCAGTTAACGATGAAATCAGTTAAAGATGAAATCAGTTAAATGAAGAATGAAGATGAAATCAGTTAACGATGAAATCAGTTAAATGAAGATGAAATCAGTTAACGATGAAATCAATTAACGATGAAATCAGTTAACGATGAAATCAATTAACGATGAAATCAGTTAAATGAAGATGAAATCAGTTAACGATGAAATCAGTTAAAGATGAAATCAGTTAAATGAAGAATGAAGATGAAATCAGTTAACGATGAAATCAGTTAAATGAAGATGAAATCAGTTAACGATGAAATCAATTAACGATGAAATCAGTTAACGATGAAATCAATTAACGATGAAATCAGTTAAATGAAGATGAAATCAGTTAACGATGAAATCAGTTAAAGATGAAATCAGTTAAATGAAGAATGAAGATGAAATCAGTTAACGATGAAATCAGTTAAATGAAGATGAAATCAGTTAACGATGAAATCAGTTAACGATGAAATCAGTTAACGATGAAATCAGTTAAATGAAGATGAAATCAGTTAACGATGAAATCAGTTAACGATGAAATCAGTTAACGATGAAATCAGTTAAATGAAGATGAAATCAGTTAACGATGAAATCAGTTAACGATGAAATCAGTTAACGATGAAATCAATTAAATGAAGATGAAATCAGTTAACGATGAAATCAGTTAAATGAAGAATGAAAATGAAATCAGTTAAATGAAGATGAAATCAGTTAACGATGAAATCAGTTAACGATGAAATCAGTTAACGATGAAATCAATTAAATGAAGATGAAATCAGTTAACGATGAAATCAGTTAAATGAAGATGAAATCAGTTAACGATGAAATCAGTTAAAGATGAAATCAGTTAACGATGAAATCAGTTAACGATGAAATCAGTTAAATGAAGATGAAATCAGTTAACGATGAAATCAGTTAAATGAAGAATGAAAATGAAATCAGTTAAATGAAGATGAAATCAGTTAACGATGAAATCAGTTAACGATGAAATCAGTTAAATGAAGATGAAATCAGTTAACGATGAAATCAGTTAACAATGAAATCAGTTAAATGAAGATGAAATCAGTTAACGATGAAATCAGTTAACGATGAAATCAGTTAACGATGAAATCAGTTAACGATGAAATCAGTTAAATGAAGATGAAATCAGTTAACGATGAAATCAGTTAAATGAAGAATGAAGATGAAATCAGTTAACGATGAAATCAATTAACGATGAAATCAGTTAACGATGAAATCAGTTAAATGAAGATGAAATCAGTTAACGATGAAATCAGTTAACGATGAAATCAGTTAAATGAAGAATGAAAATGAAATCAGTTAACGATGAAATCAATTAACGATGAAATCAGTTAACGATGAAATCAGTTAAATGAAGATGAAATCAGTTAACGATGAAATCAGTTAACGATGAAATCAGTTAAATGAAGATGAAATCAGTTAACGATGAAATCAGTTAACGATGAAATCAGTTAAATGAAGAATGAAAATGAAATCAGTTAACGATGAAATCAATTAACGATGAAATCAGTTAACGATGAAATCAGTTAAATGAAGATGAAATCAGTTAACGATGAAATCAGTTAACGATGAAATCAGTTAAATGAAGATGAAATCAGTTAACGATGAAATCAGTTAACGATGAAATCAGTTAACGATGAAATCAATTAAATGAAGATGAAATCAGTTAACGATGAAATCAGTTAAATGAAGATGAAATCAGTTAACGATGAAATCAGTTAAAGATGAAATCAGTTAACGATGAAATCAGTTAACGATGAAATCAGTTAACGATGAAATCAGTTAAATGAAGATGAAATCAGTTAACGATGAAATCAGTTAAATGAAGAATGAAAATGAAATCAGTTAAATGAAGATGAAATCAGTTAACGATGAAATCAGTTAACGATGAAATCAGTTAACGATGAAATCAGTTAAATGAAGATGAAATCAGTTAACGATGAAATCAGTTAACAATGAAATCAGTTAAATGAAGATGAAATCAGTTAACGATGAAATCAGTTAACGATGAAATCAGTTAACGATGAAATCAGTTAACGATGAAATCAGTTAAATGAAGATGAAATCAGTTAAAGATGAAATCAGTTAACGATGAAATCAGTTAACGATGAAATCAGTTAAATGAAGATGAAATCAGTTAACGATGAAATCAGTTAACGATGAAATCAATTAACGATGAAATCAGTTAAATGAAGATGAAATCAGTTAACGATGAAATCAGTTAAAGATGAAATCAGTTAAATGAAGAATGAAGATGAAATCAGTTAACGATGAAATCAGTTAAATGAAGATGAAATCAGTTAACGATGAAATCAGTTAACGATGAAATCAGTTAACGATGAAATCAGTTAACGATGAAATCAGTTAAATGAAGATGAAATCAGTTAACGATGAAATCAGTTAAATGAAGAATGAAGATGAAATCAGTTAACGATGAAATCAATTAACGATGAAATCAGTTAACGATGAAATCAGTTAAATGAAGATGAAATCAGTTAACGATGAAATCAGTTAACGATGAAATCAGTTAAATGAAGAATGAAAATGAAATCAGTTAACGATGAAATCAATTAACGATGAAATCAGTTAACGATGAAATCAGTTAAATGAAGATGAAATCAGTTAACGATGAAATCAGTTAACGATGAAATCAGTTAAATGAAGATGAAATCAGTTAACGATGAAATCAGTTAACGATGAAATCAGTTAACGATGAAATCAGTTAAATGAAGATGAAATCAGTTAACGATGAAATCAGTTAACGATGAAATCAGTTAACGATGAAATCAATTAAATGAAGATGAAATCAGTTAACGATGAAATCAGTTAACGATGAAATCAGTTAAATGAAGATGAAATCAGTTAACGATGAAATCAGTTAACGATGAAATCAGTTAACGATGAAATCAGTTAAATGAAGATGAAATCAGTTAAAGATGAAATCAGTTAACGATGAAATCAGTTAACGATGAAATCAGTTAAATGAAGATGAAATCAGTTAACGATGAAATCAGTTAACGATGAAATCAATTAACGATGAAATCAGTTAAATGAAGATGAAATCAGTTAACGATGAAATCAGTTAAAGATGAAATCAGTTAAATGAAGAATGAAGATGAAATCAGTTAACGATGAAATCAGTTAAATGAAGATGAAATCAGTTAACGATGAAATCAATTAACGATGAAATCAGTTAACGATGAAATCAATTAACGATGAAATCAGTTAAATGAAGATGAAATCAGTTAACGATGAAATCAGTTAAAGATGAAATCAGTTAAATGAAGAATGAAGATGAAATCAGTTAACGATGAAATCAGTTAAATGAAGATGAAATCAGTTAACGATGAAATCAATTAACGATGAAATCAGTTAACGATGAAATCAATTAACGATGAAATCAGTTAAATGAAGATGAAATCAGTTAACGATGAAATCAGTTAAAGATGAAATCAGTTAAATGAAGAATGAAGATGAAATCAGTTAACGATGAAATCAGTTAAATGAAGATGAAATCAGTTAACGATGAAATCAGTTAACGATGAAATCAGTTAACGATGAAATCAGTTAAATGAAGATGAAATCAGTTAACGATGAAATCAGTTAAATGAAGAATGAAGATGAAATCAGTTAACGATGAAATCAATTAACGATGAAATCAGTTAACGATGAAATCAGTTAAATGAAGATGAAATCAGTTAACGATGAAATCAGTTAACGATGAAATCAGTTAAATGAAGATGAAATCAGTTAACGATGAAATCAGTTAACGATGAAATCAGTTAAATGAAGATGAAATCAGTTAACGATGAAATCAGTTAACGATGAAATCAGTTAATGATGAAATCAGTTAAATGAAGATGAAATCAATTAAATGAAGATGAAATCAGTTAACGATGAAATCAGTTAACGATGAAATCAGTTAAATGAAGATGAAATCAGTTAAATGAAGATGAAATCAGTTAACGATGAAATCAGTTAACGATGAAATCAGTTAACGATGAAATCAGTTAAATGAAGATGAAATCAGTTAAAGATGAAATCAGTTAACGATGAAATCAGTTAACGATGAAATCAGTTAAATGAAGATGAAATCAGTTAACGATGAAATCAGTTAACGATGAAATCAATTAACGATGAAATCAGTTAAATGAAGATGAAATCAGTTAACGATGAAATCAGTTAAAGATGAAATCAGTTAAATGAAGAATGAAGATGAAATCAGTTAACGATGAAATCAGTTAAATGAAGATGAAATCAGTTAACGATGAAATCAATTAACGATGAAATCAGTTAACGATGAAATCAATTAACGATGAAATCAGTTAAATGAAGATGAAATCAGTTAACGATGAAATCAGTTAAAGATGAAATCAGTTAAATGAAGAATGAAGATGAAATCAGTTAACGATGAAATCAGTTAAATGAAGATGAAATCAGTTAACGATGAAATCAATTAACGATGAAATCAGTTAACGATGAAATCAATTAACGATGAAATCAGTTAAATGAAGATGAAATCAGTTAACGATGAAATCAGTTAAAGATGAAATCAGTTAAATGAAGAATGAAGATGAAATCAGTTAACGATGAAATCAGTTAAATGAAGATGAAATCAGTTAACGATGAAATCAGTTAACGATGAAATCAGTTAACGATGAAATCAGTTAAATGAAGATGAAATCAGTTAACGATAAAATCAGTTAAATGAAGAATGAAGATGAAATCAGTTAACGATGAAATCAATTAACGATGAAATCAGTTAACGATGAAATCAGTTAAATGAAGATGAAATCAGTTAACGATGAAATCAGTTAACGATGAAATCAGTTAACGATGAAATCAGTTAACGATGAAATCAGTTAAATGAAGAATGAAAATGAAATCAGTTAACGATGAAATCAATTAACGATGAAATCAGTTAACGATGAAATCAGTTAAATGAAGATGAAATCAGTTAACGATGAAATCAGTTAACGATGAAATCAGTTAAATGAAGATGAAATCAGTTAACGATGAAATCAGTTAACGATGAAATCAGTTAACGATGAAATCAGTTAAATGAAGATGAAATCAGTTAACGATGAAATCAGTTAACGATGAAATCAGTTAACGATGAAATCAATTAAATGAAGATGAAATCAGTTAACGATGAAATCAGTTAAATGAAGAATGAAAATGAAATCAGTTAAATGAAGATGAAATCAGTTAACGATGAAATCAGTTAACGATGAAATCAGTTAAATGAAGATGAAATCAGTTAACGATGAAATCAGTTAACGATGAAATCAGTTAACGATGAAATCAGTTAACGATGAAATCAGTTAAATGAAGATGAAATCAGTTAACGATGAAATCAGTTAAATGAAGAATGAAAATGAAATCAGTTAAATGAAGATGAAATCAGTTAACGATGAAATCAGTTAACGATGAAATCAGTTAACGATGAAATCAGTTAAATGAAGATGAAATCAGTTAACGATGAAATCAGTTAACAATGAAATCAGTTAAATGAAGATGAAATCAGTTAACGATGAAATCAGTTAACGATGAAATCAGTTAACGATGAAATCAGTTAACGATGAAATCAGTTAAATGACGATGAAATCAGTTAACGATGAAATCAGTTAACGATGAAATCAGTTAAATGAAGATGAAATCAGTTAACGATGAAATCAGTTAACGATGAAATCAGTTAAATGAAGATGAAATCAGTTAACGATGAAATCAGTTAACGATGAAATCAGTTAACGATGAAATCAATTAAATGAAGATGAAATCAGTTAACGATGAAATCAATTAAATGAAGATGAAATCAGTTAACGATGAAATCAGTTAACAATGAAATCAGTTAAATGAAGATGAAATCAGTTAACGATGAAATCAGTTAACGATGAAATCAGTTAACGATGAAATCAGTTAACGATGAAATCAGTTAACGATGAAATCAGTTAAATGAAGATGAAATCAGTTAACGATGAAATCAATTAACGATGAAATCAGTTAAATGAAGATGAAATCAGTTAACGATGAAATCAGTTAACGATGAAATCAGTTAAATGAAGAATGAAAATGAAATCAGTTAACGATGAAATCAATTAACGATGAAATCAGTTAACGATGAAATCAGTTAAATGAAGATGAAATCAGTTCACGATGAAATCAGTTAAATGAAGAATGAAAATGAAATCAGTTAAATGAAGATGAAATCAGTTAACGATGAAATCAGTTAACGATGAAATCAGTTAAATGAAGATGAAATCAGTTAACGATGAAATCAGTTAACGATGAAATCAGTTAACGATGAAATCAATTAAATGAAGATGAAATCAGTTAACGATGAAATCAGTTAAATGAAGATGAAATCAGTTAACGATGAAATCAGTTAAAGATGAAATCAGTTAACGATGAAATCAGTTAACGATGAAATCAGTTAACGATGAAATCAGTTAAATGAAGATGAAATCAGTTAACGATGAAATCAGTTAAATGAAGAATGAAAATGAAATCAGTTAAATGAAGATGAAATCAGTTAACGATGAAATCAGTTAACGATGAAATCAGTTAACGATGAAATCAGTTAAATGAAGATGAAATCAGTTAACGATGAAATCAGTTAACAATGAAATCAGTTAAATGAAGATGAAATCAGTTAACGATGAAATCAGTTAACGATGAAATCAATTAAATGAAGATGAAATCAGTTAACGATGAAATCAGTTAAATGAAGAATGAAAATGAAATCAGTTAAATGAAGATGAAATCAGTTAACGATGAAATCAGTTAAATGAAGATGAAATCAGTTAACGATGAAATCAGTTAACGATGAAATCAATTAAATGAAGATGAAATCAGTTAACGATGAAATCAGTTAAATGAAGAATGAAAATGAAATCAGTTAAATGAAGATGAAATCAGTTAACGATGAAATCAGTTAACGATGAAATCAGTTAAATGAAGATGAAATCAGTTAACGATGAAATCAGTTAACGATGAAATCAGTTAACGATGAAATCAATTAAATGAAGATGAAATCAGTTAACGATGAAATCAGTTAAATGAAGATGAAATCAGTTAACGATGAAATCAGTTAAAGATGAAATCAGTTAACGATGAAATCAGTTAACGATGAAATCAGTTAAATGAAGATGAAATCAGTTAACGATGAAATCAGTTAAATGAAGAATGAAAATGAAATCAGTTAAATGAAGATGAAATCAGTTAACGATGAAATCAGTTAACGATGAAATCAGTTAACGATGAAATCAGTTAAATGAAGATGAAATCAGTTAACGATGAAATCAGTTAACAATGAAATCAGTTAAATGAAGATGAAATCAGTTAACGATGAAATCAGTTAACGATGAAATCAGTTAACGATGAAATCAGTTAACGATGAAATCAGTTAAATGAAGATGAAATCAGTTAACGATGAAATCAGTTAACGATGAAATCAGTTAAATGAAGATGAAATCAGTTAACGATGAAATCAGTTAACGATGAAATCAGTTAAATGAAGATGAAATCAGTTAACGATGAAATCAGTTAACGATTAAATCAGTTAACGATGAAATCAATTAAATGAAGATGAAATCAGTTAACGATGAAATCAGTTAAATGAAGATGAAATCAGTTAACGATGAAATCAGTTAAAGATGAAATCAGTTAACGATGAAATCAGTTAACGATGAAATCAGTTAACGATGAAATCAGTTAAATGAAGATGAAATCAGTTAACGATGAAATCAGTTAAATGAAGAATGAAAATGAAATCAGTTAAATGAAGATGAAATCAGTTAACGATGAAATCAGTTAACGATGAAATCAGTTAACGATGAAATCAGTTAAATGAAGAATGAAAATGAAATCAGTTAACGATGAAATCAATTAACGATGAAATCAGTTAACGATGAAATCAGTTAAATGAAGATGAAATCAGTTAACGATGAAATCAGTTAACGATGAAATCAGTTAAATGAAGATGAAATCAGTTAACGATGAAATCAGTTAACGATGAAATCAATTAAATGAAGATGAAATCAGTTAACGATGAAATCAGTTAAATGAAGAATGAAAATGAAATCAGTTAAATGAAGATGAAATCATTTAACGATGAAATCAGTTAACGATGAAATCAGTTAAATGAAGATGAAATCAGTTAACGATGAAATCAGTTAACGATGAAATCAGTTAACGATGAAATCAATTAAATGAAGATGAAATCAGTTAACGATGAAATCAGTTAAATGAAGATGAAATCAGTTAACGATGAAATCAGTTAACGATGAAATCAGTTAAATGAAGATGAAATCAGTTAACGATGAAATCAGTTAAATGAAGAATGAAAATGAAATCAGTTAAATGAAGATGAAATCAGTTAACGATGAAATCAGTTAACGATGAAATCAGTTAACGATGAAATCAGTTAAATGAAGATGAAATCAGTTAACGATGAAATCAGTTAACAATGAAATCAGTTAAATGAAGATGAAATCAGTTAACGATGAAATCAGTTAACGATGAAATCAGTTAACGATGAAATCAGTTAACGATGAAATCAGTTAAATGAAGATGAAATCAGTTAAAGATGAAATCAGTTAACGATGAAATCAGTTAACGATGAAATCAGTTAAATGAAGATGAAATCAGTTAACGATGAAATCAGTTAACGATGAAATCAATTAACGATGAAATCAGTTAAATGAAGATGAAATCAGTTAACGATGAAATCAGTTAAAGATGAAATCAGTTAAATGAAGAATGAAGATGAAATCAGTTAACGATGAAATCAGTTAAATGAAGATGAAATCAGTTAACGATGAAATCAGTTAACGATGAAATCAGTTAACGATGAAATCAGTTAAATGAAGATGAAATCAGTTAACGATGAAATCAGTTAAATGAAGAATGAAGATGAAATCAGTTAACGATGAAATCAATTAACGATGAAATCAGTTAACGATGAAATCAGTTAAATGAAGATGAAATCAGTTAACGATGAAATCAGTTAACGATGAAATCAGTTAAATGAAGAATGAAAATGAAATCAGTTAACGATGAAATCAATTAACGATGAAATCAGTTAACGATGAAATCAGTTAAATGAAGATGAAATCAGTTAACGATGAAATCAGTTAACGATGAAATCAGTTAAATGAAGATGAAATCAGTTAACGATGAAATCAGTTAACGATGAAATCAGTTAACGATGAAATCAGTTAAATGAAGATGAAATCAGTTAACGATGAAATCAGTTAACGATGAAATCAGTTAAATGAAGAATGAAGATGAAATCAGTTAACGATGAAATCAATTAACGATGAAATCAGTTAACGATGAAATCAGTTAAATGAAGATGAAATCAGTTAACGATGAAATCAGTTAACGATGAAATCAGTTAAATGAAGAATGAAAATGAAATCAGTTAACGATGAAATCAATTAACGATGAAATCAGTTAACGATGAAATCAGTTAAATGAAGATGAAATCAGTTAACGATGAAATCAGTTAACGATGAAATCAGTTAAATGAAGATGAAATCAGTTAACGATGAAATCAGTTAACGATGAAATCAGTTAACGATGAAATCAGTTAAATGAAGATGAAATCAGTTAACGATGAAATCAGTTAACGATGAAATCAGTTAACGATGAAATCAATTAAATGAAGATGAAATCAGTTAACGATGAAATCAGTTAACGATGAAATCAGTTAAATGAAGATGAAATCAGTTAAATGAAGATGAAATCAGTTAACGATGAAATCAGTTAACGATGAAATCAGTTAAATGAAGAATGAAAATGAAATCAGTTAACGATGAAATCAATTAACGATGAAATCAGTTAACGATGAAATCAGTTAAATGAAGATGAAATCAGTTAACGATGAAATCAGTTAACGATGAAATCAGTTAACGATGAAATCAGTTAAATGAAGATGAAATCAGTTAACGATGAATTCAGTTAACGATGAAATCAGTTAACGATGAAATCAGTTAAATGAAGATGAAATCAGTTAACGATGAAATCAGTTAACGATGAAATCAGTTAACGATGAAATCAATTAAATGAAGATGAAATCAGTTAACGATGAAATCAGTTAAATGAAGAATGAAAATGAAATCAGTTAAATGAAGATGAAATCAGTTAACGATGAAATCAGTTAACGATGAAATCAGTTAAATGAAGATGAAATCAGTTAACGATGAAATCAGTTAACGATGAAATCAGTTAACGATGAAATCAATTAAATGAAGATGAAATCAGTTAACGATGAAATCAGTTAAATGAAGATGAAATCAGTTAACGATGAAATCAGTTAAAGATGAAATCAGTTAACGATGAAATCAGTTAACGATGAAATCAGTTAACGATGAAATCAGTTAAATGAAGATGAAATCAGTTAACGATGAAATCAGTTAAATGAAGAATGAAAATGAAATCAGTTAAATGAAGATGAAATCAGTTAACGATGAAATCAGTTAACGATGAAATCAGTTAACGATGAAATCAGTTAAATGAAGATGAAATCAGTTAACGATGAAATCAGTTAACAATGAAATCAGTTAAATGAAGATGAAATCAGTTAACGATGAAATCAGTTAACGATGAAATCAGTTAACGATGAAATCAGTTAAATGAAGATGAAATCAGTTAACGATGAAATCAGTTAACGATGAAATCAGTTAACGATGAAATCAGTTAAATGAAGATGAAATCAGTTAACGATGAAATCAGTTAACGATGAAATCAGTTAACGATGAAATCAGTTAAATGAAGATGAAATCAGTTAACGATGAAATCAGTTAACGATTAAATCAGTTAACGATGAAATCAATTAAATGAAGATGAAATCAGTTAACGATGAAATCAGTTAAATGAAGATGAAATCAGTTAACGATGAAATCAGTTAAAGATGAAATCAGTTAACGATGAAATCAGTTAACGATGAAATCAGTTAACGATGAAATCAGTTAAATGAAGATGAAATCAGTTAACGATGAAATCAGTTAAATGAAGAATGAAAATGAAATCAGTTAAATGAAGATGAAATCAGTTAACGATGAAATCAGTTAACGATGAAATCAGTTAACGATGAAATCAGTTAAATGAAGAATGAAAATGAAATCAGTTAACGATGAAATCAATTAACGATGAAATCAGTTAACGATGAAATCAGTTAAATGAAGATGAAATCAGTTAACGATGAAATCAGTTAACGATGAAATCAGTTAAATGAAGATGAAATCAGTTAACGATGAAATCAGTTAACGATGAAATCAATTAAATGAAGATGAAATCAGTTAACGATGAAATCAGTTAAATGAAGAATGAAAATGAAATCAGTTAAATGAAGATGAAATCAGTTAACGATGAAATCAGTTAACGATGAAATCAGTTAAATGAAGATGAAATCAGTTAACGATGAAATCAGTTAACGATGAAATCAGTTAACGATGAAATCAATTAAATGAAGATGAAATCAGTTAACGATGAAATCAGTTAAATGAAGATGAAATCAGTTAACGATGAAATCAGTTAACGATGAAATCAGTTAAATGAAGATGAAATCAGTTAACGATGAAATCAGTTAAATGAAGAATGAAAATGAAATCAGTTAAATGAAGATGAAATCAGTTAACGATGAAATCAGTTAACGATGAAATCAGTTAACGATGAAATCAGTTAAATGAAGATGAAATCAGTTAACGATGAAATCAGTTAACAATGAAATCAGTTAAATGAAGATGAAATCAGTTAACGATGAAATCAGTTAACGATGAAATCAGTTAACGATGAAATCAGTTAAATGAAGATGAAATCAGTTAAAGATGAAATCAGTTAACGATGAAATCAGTTAACGATGAAATCAGTTAAATGAAGATGAAATCAGTTAACGATGAAATCAGTTAACGATGAAATCAATTAACGATGAAATCAGTTAAATGAAGATGAAATCAGTTAACGATGAAATCAGTTAAAGATGAAATCAGTTAAATGAAGAATGAAGATGAAATCAGTTAACGATGAAATCAGTTAAATGAAGATGAAATCAGTTAACGATGAAATCAGTTAACGATGAAATCAGTTAACGATGAAATCAGTTAAATGAAGATGAAATCAGTTAACGATGAAATCAGTTAAATGAAGAATGAAGATGAAATCAGTTAACGATGAAATCAATTAACGATGAAATCAGTTAACGATGAAATCAGTTAAATGAAGATGAAATCAGTTAACGATGAAATCAGTTAACGATGAAATCAGTTAAATGAAGAATGAAAATGAAATCAGTTAACGATGAAATCAATTAACGATGAAATCAGTTAACGATGAAATCAGTTAAATGAAGATGAAATCAGTTAACGATGAAATCAGTTAACGATGAAATCAGTTAAATGAAGATGAAATCAGTTAACGATGAAATCAGTTAACGATGAAATCAGTTAAATGAAGATGAAATCAGTTAACGATGAAATCAGTTAACGATGAAATCAGTTAAATGAAGAATGAAGATGAAATCAGTTAACGATGAAATCAATTAACGATGAAATCAGTTAACGATGAAATCAGTTAAATGAAGATGAAATCAGTTAACGATGAAATCAGTTAACGATGAAATCAGTTAAATGAAGAATGAAAATGAAATCAGTTAACGATGAAATCAATTAACGATGAAATCAGTTAACGATGAAATCAGTTAAATGAAGATGAAATCAGTTAACGATGAAATCAGTTAACGATGAAATCAGTTAAATGAAGATGAAATCAGTTAACGATGAAATCAGTTAACGATGAAATCAGTTAACGATGAAATCAGTTAACGATGAAATCAGTTAAATGAAGATGAAATCAGTTAACGATGAAATCAATTAAATGAAGATGAAATCAGTTAACGATGAAATCAGTTAACGATGAAATCAGTTAAATGAAGATGAAATCAGTTAAAGATGAAATCAGTTAACGATGAAATCAGTTAACGATGAAATCAGTTAAATGAAGATGAAATCAGTTAACGATGAAATCAGTTAACGATGAAATCAATTAACGATGAAATCAGTTAAATGAAGGTGAAATCAGTTAACGATGAAATCAGTTAAAGATGAAATCAGTTAAATGAAGAATGAAGATGAAATCAGTTAACGATGAAATCAGTTAAATGAAGATGAAATCAGTTAACGATGAAATCAGTTAAATGAAGATGAAATCAGTTAACGATGAAATCAGTTAAAGATGAAATCAGTTAAATGAAGAATGAAGATGAAATCAGTTAACGATGAAATCAGTTAAATGAAGATGAAATCAGTTAACGATGAAATCAATTAACGATGAAATCAGTTAACGATGAAATCAATTAACGATGAAATCAGTTAAATGAAGATGAAATCAGTTAACGATGAAATCAGTTAAAGATGAAATCAGTTAAATGAAGAATGAAGATGAAATCAGTTAACGATGAAATCAGTTAAATGAAGATGAAATCAGTTAACGATGAAATCAATTAACGATGAAATCAGTTAACGATGAAATCAATTAACGATGAAATCAGTTAAATGAAGATGAAATCAGTTAACGATGAAATCAGTTAAAGATGAAATCAGTTAAATGAAGAATGAAGATGAAATCAGTTAACGATGAAATCAGTTAAATGAAGATGAAATCAGTTAACGATGAAATCAATTAACGATGAAATCAGTTAACGATGAAATCAATTAACGATGAAATCAGTTAAATGAAGATGAAATCAGTTAACGATGAAATCAGTTAAAGATGAAATCAGTTAAATGAAGAATGAAGATGAAATCAGTTAACGATGAAATCAGTTAAATGAAGATGAAATCAGTTAACGATGAAATCAGTTAACGATGAAATCAGTTAACGATGAAATCAGTTAACGATGAAATCAGTTAAATGAAGATGAAATCAGTTAACGATGAAATCAGTTAACGATGAAATCAATTAAATGAAGATGAAATCAGTTAACGATGAAATCAGTTAACGATGAAATCAGTTAAATGAAGATGAAATCAGTTAAATGAAGATGAAATCAGTTAAATGAAGATGAAATCAGTTAACGATGAAATCAGTTAAATGAAGATGAAATCAGTTAAAGATGAAATCAGTTAACGATGAAATCAGTTAACGATGAAATCAGTTAAATGAAGATGAAATCAGTTAACGATGAAATCAGTTAACGATGAAATCAATTAACGATGAAATCAGTTAAATGAAGATGAAATCAGTTAACGATGAAATCAGTTAAAGATGAAATCAGTTAAATGAAGAATGAAGATGAAATCAGTTAACGATGAAATCAGTTAAATGAAGATGAAATCAGTTAACGATGAAATCAATTAACGATGAAATCAGTTAACGATGAAATCAATTAACGATGAAATCAGTTAAATGAAGATGAAATCAGTTAACGATGAAATCAGTTAAAGATGAAATCAGTTAAATGAAGAATGAAGATGAAATCAGTTAACGATGAAATCAGTTAAATGAAGATGAAATCAGTTAACGATGAAATCAATTAACGATGAAATCAGTTAACGATGAAATCAATTAACGATGAAATCAGTTAAATGAAGATGAAATCAGTTAACGATGAAATCAGTTAAAGATGAAATCAGTTAAATGAAGAATGAAGATGAAATCAGTTAACGATGAAATCAGTTAAATGAAGATGAAATCAGTTAACGATGAAATCAATTAACGATGAAATCAGTTAACGATGAAATCAATTAACGATGAAATCAGTTAAATGAAGATGAAATCAGTTAACGATGAAATCAGTTAAAGATGAAATCAGTTAAATGAAGAATGAAGATGAAATCAGTTAACGATGAAATCAGTTAAATGAAGATGAAATCAGTTAACGATGAAATCAGTTAACGATGAAATCAGTTAACGATGAAATCAGTTAAATGAAGATGAAATCAGTTAACGATGAAATCAGTTAAATGAAGAATGAAGATGAAATCAGTTAACGATGAAATCAATTAACGATGAAATCAGTTAACGATGAAATCAGTTAAATGAAGATGAAATCAGTTAAATGAAGATGAAATCAGTTAACGATGAAATCAGTTAACGATGAAATCAGTTAAATGAAGAATGAAAATGAAATCAGTTAACGATGAAATCAATTAACGATGAAATCAGTTAACGATGAAATCAGTTAAATGAAGATGAAATCAGTTAACGATGAAATCAGTTAACGATGAAATCAGTTAACGATGAAATCAGTTAAATGAAGATGAAATCAGTTAACGATGAATTCAGTTAACGATGAAATCAGTTAACGATGAAATCAGTTAAATGAAGATGAAATCAGTTAACGATGAAATCAGTTAACGATGAAATCAGTTAACGATGAAATCAATTAAATGAAGATGAAATCAGTTAACGATGAAATCAGTTAAATGAAGAATGAAAATGAAATCAGTTAAATGAAGATGAAATCAGTTAACGATGAAATCAGTTAACGATGAAATCAGTTAAATGAAGATGAAATCAGTTAACGATGAAATCAGTTAACGATGAAATCAGTTAACGATGAAATCAATTAAATGAAGATGAAATCAGTTAACGATGAAATCAGTTAAATGAAGATGAAATCAGTTAACGATGAAATCAGTTAAAGATGAAATCAGTTAACGATGAAATCAGTTAACGATGAAATCAGTTAAATGAAGATGAAATCAGTTAACGATGAAATCAGTTAAATGAAGAATGAAAATGAAATCAGTTAAATGAAGATGAAATCAGTTAACGATGAAATCAGTTAACGATGAAATCAGTTAACGATGAAATCAGTTAAATGAAGATGAAATCAGTTAACGATGAAATCAGTTAACAATGAAATCAGTTAAATGAAGATGAAATCAGTTAACGATGAAATCAGTTAACGATGAAATCAGTTAACGATGAAATCAGTTAACGATGAAATCAGTTAAATGAAGATGAAATCAGTTAACGATGAAATCAGTTAACGATGAAATCAGTTAAATGAAGATGAAATCAGTTAACGATGAAATCAGTTAACGATGAAATCAGTTAACGATGAAATCAGTTAAATGAAGATGAAATCAGTTAACGATGAAATCAGTTAACGATTAAATCAGTTAACGATGAAATCAATTAAATGAAGATGAAATCAGTTAACGATGAAATCAGTTAAATGAAGATGAAATCAGTTAACGATGAAATCAGTTAAAGATGAAATCAGTTAACGATGAAATCAGTTAACGATGAAATCAGTTAACGATGAAATCAGTTAAATGAAGATGAAATCAGTTAACGATGAAATCAGTTAAATGAAGAATGAAAATGAAATCAGTTAAATGAAGATGAAATCAGTTAACGATGAAATCAGTTAACGATGAAATCAGTTAACGATGAAATCAGTTAAATGAAGAATGAAAATGAAATCAGTTAACGATGAAATCAATTAACGATGAAATCAGTTAACGATGAAATCAGTTAAATGAAGATGAAATCAGTTAACGATGAAATCAGTTAACGATGAAATCAGTTAAATGAAGATGAAATCAGTTAACGATGAAATCAGTTAACGATGAAATCAATTAAATGAAGATGAAATCAGTTAACGATGAAATCAGTTAAATGAAGAATGAAAATGAAATCAGTTAAATGAAGATGAAATCATTTAACGATGAAATCAGTTAACGATGAAATCAGTTAAATGAAGATGAAATCAGTTAACGATGAAATCAGTTAACGATGAAATCAGTTAACGATGAAATCAATTAAATGAAGATGAAATCAGTTAACGATGAAATCAGTTAAATGAAGATGAAATCAGTTAACGATGAAATCAGTTAACGATGAAATCAGTTAAATGAAGATGAAATCAGTTAACGATGAAATCAGTTAAATGAAGAATGAAAATGAAATCAGTTAAATGAAGATGAAATCAGTTAACGATGAAATCAGTTAACGATGAAATCAGTTAACGATGAAATCAGTTAAATGAAGATGAAATCAGTTAACGATGAAATCAGTTAACAATGAAATCAGTTAAATGAAGATGAAATCAGTTAACGATGAAATCAGTTAACGATGAAATCAGTTAACGATGAAATCAGTTAAATGAAGATGAAATCAGTTAAAGATGAAATCAGTTAACGATGAAATCAGTTAACGATGAAATCAGTTAAATGAAGATGAAATCAGTTAACGATGAAATCAGTTAACGATGAAATCAATTAACGATGAAATCAGTTAAATGAAGATGAAATCAGTTAACGATGAAATCAGTTAAAGATGAAATCAGTTAAATGAAGAATGAAGATGAAATCAGTTAACGATGAAATCAGTTAAATGAAGATGAAATCAGTTAACGATGAAATCAGTTAACGATGAAATCAGTTAACGATGAAATCAGTTAAATGAAGATGAAATCAGTTAACGATGAAATCAGTTAAATGAAGAATGAAGATGAAATCAGTTAACGATGAAATCAATTAACGATGAAATCAGTTAACGATGAAATCAGTTAAATGAAGATGAAATCAGTTAACGATGAAATCAGTTAACGATGAAATCAGTTAAATGAAGAATGAAAATGAAATCAGTTAACGATGAAATCAATTAACGATGAAATCAGTTAACGATGAAATCAGTTAAATGAAGATGAAATCAGTTAACGATGAAATCAGTTAACGATGAAATCAGTTAAATGAAGATGAAATCAGTTAACGATGAAATCAGTTAACGATGAAATCAGTTAACGATGAAATCAGTTAAATGAAGATGAAATCAGTTAACGATGAAATCAGTTAACGATGAAATCAGTTAAATGAAGAATGAAGATGAAATCAGTTAACGATGAAATCAATTAACGATGAAATCAGTTAACGATGAAATCAGTTAAATGAAGATGAAATCAGTTAACGATGAAATCAGTTAACGATGAAATCAGTTAAATGAAGAATGAAAATGAAATCAGTTAACGATGAAATCAATTAACGATGAAATCAGTTAACGATGAAATCAGTTAAATGAAGATGAAATCAGTTAACGATGAAATCAGTTAACGATGAAATCAGTTAAATGAAGATGAAATCAGTTAACGATGAAATCAGTTAACGATGAAATCAGTTAACGATGAAATCAGTTAAATGAAGATGAAATCAGTTAACGATGAAATCAGTTAACGATGAAATCAGTTAACGATGAAATCAATTAAATGAAGATGAAATCAGTTAACGATGAAATCAGTTAACGATGAAATCAGTTAAATGAAGATGAAATCAGTTAACGATGAAATCAGTTAAATGAAGATGAAATCAGTTAAATGAAGATGAAATCAGTTAACGATGAAATCAGTTAACGATGAAATCAGTTAAATGAAGAATGAAAATGAAATCAGTTAACGATGAAATCAATTAACGATGAAATCAGTTAACGATGAAATCAGTTAAATGAAGATGAAATCAGTTAACGATGAAATCAGTTAACGATGAAATCAGTTAACGATGAAATCAGTTAAATGAAGATGAAATCAGTTAACGATGAATTCAGTTAACGATGAAATCAGTTAACGATGAAATCAGTTAAATGAAGATGAAATCAGTTAACGATGAAATCAGTTAACGATGAAATCAGTTAACGATGAAATCAGTTAACGATGAAATCAATTAAATGAAGATGAAATCAGTTAACGATGAAATCAGTTAAATGAAGAATGAAAATGAAATCAGTTAAATGAAGATGAAATCAGTTAACGATGAAATCAGTTAACGATGAAATCAGTTAAATGAAGATGAAATCAGTTAACGATGAAATCAGTTAACGATGAATTCAGTTAACGATGAAATCAGTTAACGATGAAATCAATTAAATGAAGATGAAATCAGTTAACGATGAAATCAGTTAAATGAAGAATGAAAATGAAATCAGTTAAATGAAGATGAAATCAGTTAACGATGAAATCAGTTAACGATGAAATCAGTTAAATGAAGATGAAATCAGTTAACGATGAAATCAGTTAACGATGAAATCAGTTAACGATGAAATCAATTAAATGAAGATGAAATCAGTTAACGATGAAATCAGTTAAATGAAGATGAAATCAGTTAACGATGAAATCAGTTAAAGATGAAATCAGTTAACGATGAAATCAGTTAACGATGAAATCAGTTAAATGAAGATGAAATCAGTTAACGATGAAATCAGTTAAATGAAGAATGAAAATGAAATCAGTTAAATGAAGATGAAATCAGTTAACGATGAAATCAGTTAACGATGAAATCAGTTAACGATGAAATCAGTTAAATGAAGATGAAATCAGTTAACGATGAAATCAGTTAACAATGAAATCAGTTAAATGAAGATGAAATCAGTTAACGATGAAATCAGTTAACGATGAAATCAGTTAACGATGAAATCAGTTAAATGAAGATGAAATCAGTTAACGATGAAATCAGTTAACGATGAAATCAGTTAAATGAAGATGAAATCAGTTAACGATGAAATCAGTTAACGATGAAATCAGTTAACGATGAAATCAGTTAACGATGAAATCAGTTAAATGAAGATGAAATCAGTTAACGATGAAATCAGTTAACGATTAAATCAGTTAACGATGAAATCAATTAAATGAAGATGAAATCAGTTAACGATGAAATCAGTTAAATGAAGATGAAATCAGTTAACGATGAAATCAGTTAAAGATGAAATCAGTTAACGATGAAATCAGTTAACGATGAAATCAGTTAACGATGAAATCAGTTAAATGAAGATGAAATCAGTTAACGATGAAATCAGTTAAATGAAGAATGAAAATGAAATCAGTTAAATGAAGATGAAATCAGTTAACGATGAAATCAGTTAACGATGAAATCAGTTAACGATGAAATCAGTTAAATGAAGAATGAAAATGAAATCAGTTAACGATGAAATCAATTAACGATGAAATCAGTTAACGATGAAATCAGTTAAATGAAGATGAAATCAGTTAACGATGAAATCAGTTAACGATGAAATCAGTTAAATGAAGATGAAATCAGTTAACGATGAAATCAGTTAACGATGAAATCAATTAAATGAAGATGAAATCAGTTAACGATGAAATCAGTTAAATGAAGAATGAAAATGAAATCAGTTAAATGAAGATGAAATCAGTTAACGATGAAATCAGTTAACGATGAAATCAGTTAAATGAAGATGAAATCAGTTAACGATGAAATCAGTTAACGATGAAATCAGTTAACGATGAAATCAATTAAATGAAGATGAAATCAGTTAACGATGAAATCAGTTAAATGAAGATGAAATCAGTTAACGATGAAATCAGTTAACGATGAAATCAGTTAAATGAAGATGAAATCAGTTAACGATGAAATCAGTTAAATGAAGAATGAAAATGAAATCAGTTAAATGAAGATGAAATCAGTTAACGATGAAATCAGTTAACGATGAAATCAGTTAACGATGAAATCAGTTAAATGAAGATGAAATCAGTTAACGATGAAATCAGTTAACAATGAAATCAGTTAAATGAAGATGAAATCAGTTAACGATGAAATCAGTTAACGATGAAATCAGTTAACGATGAAATCAGTTAAATGAAGATGAAATCAGTTAAAGATGAAATCAGTTAACGATGAAATCAGTTAACGATGAAATCAGTTAAATGAAGATGAAATCAGTTAACGATGAAATCAGTTAACGATGAAATCAATTAACGATGAAATCAGTTAAATGAAGATGAAATCAGTTAACGATGAAATCAGTTAAAGATGAAATCAGTTAAATGAAGAATGAAGATGAAATCAGTTAACGATGAAATCAGTTAAATGAAGATGAAATCAGTTAACGATGAAATCAGTTAACGATGAAATCAGTTAACGATGAAATCAGTTAAATGAAGATGAAATCAGTTAACGATGAAATCAGTTAAATGAAGAATGAAGATGAAATCAGTTAACGATGAAATCAATTAACGATGAAATCAGTTAACGATGAAATCAGTTAAATGAAGATGAAATCAGTTAACGATGAAATCAGTTAACGATGAAATCAGTTAAATGAAGAATGAAAATGAAATCAGTTAACGATGAAATCAATTAACGATGAAATCAGTTAACGATGAAATCAGTTAAATGAAGATGAAATCAGTTAACGATGAAATCAGTTAACGATGAAATCAGTTAAATGAAGATGAAATCAGTTAACGATGAAATCAGTTAACGATGAAATCAGTTAAATGAAGATGAAATCAGTTAACGATGAAATCAGTTAACGATGAAATCAGTTAAATGAAGAATGAAGATGAAATCAGTTAACGATGAAATCAATTAACGATGAAATCAGTTAACGATGAAATCAGTTAAATGAAGATGAAATCAGTTAACGATGAAATCAGTTAACGATGAAATCAGTTAAATGAAGAATGAAAATGAAATCAGTTAACGATGAAATCAATTAACGATGAAATCAGTTAACGATGAAATCAGTTAAATGAAGATGAAATCAGTTAACGATGAAATCAGTTAACGATGAAATCAGTTAAATGAAGATGAAATCAGTTAACGATGAAATCAGTTAACGATGAAATCAGTTAACGATGAAATCAGTTAACGATGAAATCAGTTAAATGAAGATGAAATCAGTTAACGATGAAATCAGTTAACGATGAAATCAGTTAACGATGAAATCAATTAAATGAAGATGAAATCAGTTAACGATGAAATCAGTTAACGATGAAATCAGTTAAATGAAGATGAAATCAGTTAAAGATGAAATCAGTTAACGATGAAATCAGTTAACGATGAAATCAGTTAAATGAAGATGAAATCAGTTAACGATGAAATCAGTTAACGATGAAATCAATTAACGATGAAATCAGTTAAATGAAGGTGAAATCAGTTAACGATGAAATCAGTTAAAGATGAAATCAGTTAAATGAAGAATGAAGATGAAATCAGTTAACGATGAAATCAGTTAAATGAAGATGAAATCAGTTAACGATGAAATCAGTTAACGATGAAATCAGTTAAATGAAGATGAAATCAGTTAACGATGAAATCAGTTAAATGAAGAATGAAGATGAAATCAGTTAACGATGAAATCAATTAACGATGAAATCAGTTAACGATGAAATCAGTTAAATGAAGATGAAATCAGTTAACGATGAAATCAGTTAACGATGAAATCAGTTAAATGAAGAATGAAAATGAAATCAGTTAACGATGAAATCAATTAACGATGAAATCAGTTAACGATGAAATCAGTTAAATGAAGATGAAATCAGTTAACGATGAAATCAGTTAACGATGAAATCAGTTAAATGAAGATGAAATCAGTTAACGATGAAATCAGTTAACGATGAAATCAGTTAAATGAAGATGAAATCAGTTAACGATGAAATCAGTTAACGATGAAATCAGTTAACGATGAAATCAATTAAATGAAGATGAAATCAGTTAACGATGAAATCAGTTAACGATGAAATCAGTTAAATGAAGATGAAATCAGTTAAATGAAGATGAAATCAGTTAAATGAAGATGAAATCAGTTAACGATGAAATCAGTTAAAGATGAAATCAGTTAAATGAAGAATGAAGATGAAATCAGTTAACGATGAAATCAGTTAAATGAAGATGAAATCAGTTAACGATGAAATCAATTAACGATGAAATCAGTTAACGATGAAATCAATTAACGATGAAATCAGTTAAATGAAGATGAAATCAGTTAACGATGAAATCAGTTAAAGATGAAATCAGTTAAATGAAGAATGAAGATGAAATCAGTTAACGATGAAATCAGTTAACGATGAAATCAGTTAACGATGAAATCAATTAACGATGAAATCAGTTAAATGAAGATGAAATCAGTTAACGATGAAATCAATTAACGATGAAATCAGTTAACGATGAAATCAGTTAACGATGAAATCAGTTAAATGAAGAATGAAAATGAAATCAGTTAACGATGAAATCAATTAACGATGAAATCAGTTAACGATGAAATCAGTTAAATGAAGATGAAATCAGTTAACGATGAAATCAGTTAACGATGAAATCAGTTAACGATGAAATCAGTTAAATGAAGATGAAATCAGTTAACGATGAAATCAGTTAAATGAAGAATGAAGATGAAATCAGTTAACGATGAAATCAATTAACGATGAAATCAGTTAACGATGAAATCAGTTAAATGAAGATGAAATCAGTTAACGATGAAATCAGTTAACGATGAAATCAGTTAAATGAAGAATGAAAATGAAATCAGTTAACGATGAAATCAATTAACGATGAAATCAGTTAACGATGAAATCAGTTAAATGAAGATGAAATCAGTTAACGATGAAATCAGTTAACGATGAAATCAGTTAAATGAAGATGAAATCAGTTAACGATGAAATCAGTTAACGATGAAATCAGTTAACGATGAAATCAGTTAAATGAAGATGAAATCAGTTAACGATGAAATCAATTAACGATGAAATCAGTTAACGATGAAATCAATTAACGATGAAATCAGTTAAATGAAGATGAAATCAGTTAACGATGAAATCAGTTAAAGATGAAATCAGTTAAATGAAGAATGAAGATGAAATCAGTTAACGATGAAATCAGTTAACGATGAAATCAGTTAACGATGAAATCAATTAACGATGAAATCAGTTAAATGAAGATGAAATCAGTTAACGATGAAATCAATTAACGATGAAATCAGTTAACGATGAAATCAGTTAAATGAAGATGAAATCAGTTAACGATGAAATCAGTTAACGATGAAATCAGTTAAATGAAGAATGAAAATGAAATCAGTTAACGATGAAATCAATTAACGATGAAATCAGTTAACGATGAAATCAGTTAAATGAAGATGAAATCAGTTAACGATGAAATCAGTTAACGATGAAATCAGTTAACGATGAAATCAGTTAAATGAAGATGAAATCAGTTAACGATGAAATCAGTTAACGATGAAATCAATTAAATGAAGATGAAATCAGTTAACGATGAAATCAGTTAAATGAAGAATGAAAATGAAATCAGTTAAATGAAGATGAAATCAGTTAACGATGAAATCAGTTAACGATGAAATCAGTTAACGATGAAATCAGTTAAATGAAGATGAAATCAGTTAACGATGAAATCAGTTAAATGAAGAATGAAGATGAAATCAGTTAACGATGAAATCAATTAACGATGAAATCAGTTAACGATGAAATCAGTTAAATGAAGATGAAATCAGTTAACGATGAAATCAGTTAACGATGAAATCAGTTAAATGAAGAATGAAAATGAAATCAGTTAACGATGAAATCAATTAACGATGAAATCAGTTAACGATGAAATCAGTTAAATGAAGATGAAATCAGTTAACGATGAAATCAGTTAACGATGAAATCAGTTAAATGAAGATGAAATCAGTTAACGATGAAATCAGTTAACGATGAAATCAGTTAACGATGAAATCAGTTAAATGAAGATGAAATCAGTTAACGATGAAATCAGTTAACGATGAAATCAGTTAACGATGAAATCAGTTAAATGAAGATGAAATCAGTTAAATGAAGATGAAATCAGTTAACGATGAAATCAGTTAACGATGAAATCAGTTAACGATGAAATCAGTTAAATGAAGATGAAATCAGTTAAAGATGAAATCAGTTAACGATGAAATCAGTTAACGATGAAATCAGTTAAATGAAGATGAAATCAGTTAACGATGAAATCAGTTAACGATGAAATCAATTAACGATGAAATCAGTTAAATGAAGATGAAATCAGTTAACGATGAAATCAGTTAAAGATGAAATCAGTTAAATGAAGAATGAAGATGAAATCAGTTAACGATGAAATCAGTTAAATGAAGATGAAATCAGTTAACGATGAAATCAATTAACGATGAAATCAGTTAACGATGAAATCAATTAACGATGAAATCAGTTAAATGAAGATGAAATCAGTTAACGATGAAATCAGTTAAAGATGAAATCAGTTAAATGAAGAATGAAGATGAAATCAGTTAACGATGAAATCAGTTAACGATGAAATCAGTTAACGATGAAATCAATTAACGATGAAATCAGTTAAATGAAGATGAAATCAGTTAACGATGAAATCAATTAACGATGAAATCAGTTAACGATGAAATCAGTTAAATGAAGATGAAATCAGTTAACGATGAAATCAGTTAACGATGAAATCAGTTAAATGAAGAATGAAAATGAAATCAGTTAACGATGAAATCAATTAACGATGAAATCAGTTAACGATGAAATCAGTTAAATGAAGATGAAATCAGTTAACGATGAAATCAGTTAACGATGAAATCAGTTAACGATGAAATCAGTTAAATGAAGATGAAATCAGTTAACGATGAAATCAGTTAACAATGAAATCAGTTAAATGAAGATGAAATCAGTTAACGATGAAATCAGTTAACGATGAAATCAGTTAAATGAAGATGAAATCAGTTAACGATGAAATCAGTTAAATGAAGAATGAAAATGAAATCAGTTAAATGAAGATGAAATCAGTTAACGATGAAATCAGTTAACGATGAAATCAGTTAACGATGAAATCAGTTAAATGAAGATGAAATCAGTTAACGATGAAATCAGTTAACGATGAAATCAGTTAACGATGAAATCAGTTAAATGAAGATGAAATCAGTTAACGATGAAATCAGTTAACGATGAAATCAGTTAACGATGAAATCAGTTAAATGAAGATGAAATCAGTTAACGATGAAATCAGTTAACGATGAAATCAGTTAAATGAAGAATGAAAATGAAATCAGTTAACGATGAAATCAATTAACGATGAAATCAGTTAACGATGAAATCAGTTAAATGAAGATGAAATCAGTTAACGATGAAATCAGTTAACGATGAAATCAGTTAAATGAAGATGAAATCAGTTAACGATGAAATCAGTTAACGATGAAATCAATTAAATGAAGATGAAATCAGTTAACGATGAAATCAGTTAAATGAAGAATGAAAATGAAATCAGTTAAATGAAGATGAAATCAGTTAACGATGAAATCAGTTAACGATGAAATCAGTTAAATGAAGATGAAATCAGTTAACGATGAAATCAGTTAACGATGAAATCAGTTAACGATGAAATCAGTTAAATGAAGAATGAAGATGAAATCAGTTAACGATGAAATCAGTTAAATGAAGATGAAATCAGTTAACGATGAAATCAGTTAACGATGAAATCAGTTAACGATGAAATCAGTTAAATGAAGATGAAATCAGTTAACGATGAAATCAGTTAAATGAAGAATGAAGATGAAATCAGTTAACGATGAAATCAATTAACGATGAAATCAGTTAACGATGAAATCAGTTAAATGAAGATGAAATCAGTTAACGATGAAATCAGTTAACGATGAAATCAGTTAAATGAAGAATGAAGATGAAATCAGTTAACGATGAAATCAGTTAACGATGAAATCAGTTAACGATGAAATCAGTTAAATGAAGATGAAATCAGTTAACGATGAAATCAGTTAACGATGAAATCAGTTAAATGAAGATGAAATCAGTTAACGATGAAATCAGTTAACGATGAAATCAGTTAACGATGAAATCAATTAAATGAAGATGAAATCAGTTAACGATGAAATCAGTTAAATGAAGAATGAAAATGAAATCAGTTAAATGAAGATGAAATCAGTTAACGATGAAATCAGTTAACGATGAAATCAGTTAAATGAAGATGAAATCAGTTAACGATGAAATCAGTTAACGATGAAATCAGTTAACGATGAAATCAATTAAATGAAGATGAAATCAGTTAACGATGAAATCAGTTAAATGAAGATGAAATCAGTTAACGATGAAATCAGTTAAAGATGAAATCAGTTAACGATGAAATCAGTTAACGATGAAATCAGTTAACGATGAAATCAGTTAAATGAAGATGAAATCAGTTAAATGAAGATGAAATCAGTTAAATGAAGAATGAAAATGAAATCAGTTAAATGAAGATGAAATCAGTTAACGATGAAATCAGTTAACGATGAAATCAGTTAACGATGAAATCAGTTAAATGAAGATGAAATCAGTTAACGATGAAATCAGTTAACAATGAAATCAGTTAAATGAAGATGAAATCAGTTAACGATGAAATCAGTTAACGATGAAATCAGTTAAATGAAGATGAAATCAGTTAACGATGAAATCAGTTAACGATGAAATCAGTTAAATGAAGATGAAATCAGTTAACGATGAAATCAGTTAACGATGAAATCAATTAACGATGAAATCAGTTAAATGAAGATGAAATCAGTTAACGATGAAATCAGTTAAAGATGAAATCAGTTAAATGAAGAATGAAGATGAAATCAGTTAACGATGAAATCAGTTAAATGAAGATGAAATCAGTTAACGATGAAATCAGTTAACGATGAAATCAGTTAAATGAAGATGAAATCAGTTAACGATGAAATCAGTTAAATGAAGAATGAAGATGAAATCAGTTAACGATGAAATCAATTAACGATGAAATCAGTTAACGATGAAATCAGTTAAATGAAGATGAAATCAGTTAACGATGATATCAGTTAACGATGAAATCAGTTAAATGAAGAATGAAAATGAAATCAGTTAACGATGAAATCAATTAACGATGAAATCAGTTAACGATGAAATCAGTTAAATGAAGATGAAATCAGTTAACGATGAAATCAGTTAACGATGAAATCAGTTAAATGAAGATGAAATCAGTTAACGATGAAATCAGTTAACGATGAAATCAGTTAACGATGAAATCAGTTAAATGAAGATGAAATCAGTTAACGATGAAATCAGTTAACGATGAAATCAGTTAACGATGAAATCAGTTAACGATGAAATCAATTAAATGAAGATGAAATCAGTTAACGATGAAATCAGTTAAATGAAGAATGAAAATGAAATCAGTTAAATGAAGATGAAATCAGTTAACGATGAAATCAGTTAACGATGAAATCAGTTAAATGAAGATGAAATCAGTTAACGATGAAATCAGTTAACGATGAAATCAGTTAACGATGAAATCAATTAAATGAAGATGAAATCAGTTAACGATGAAATCAGTTAAATGAAGATGAAATCAGTTAACGATGAAATCAGTTAAAGATGAAATCAGTTAACGATGAAATCAGTTAACGATGAAATCAGTTAAATGAAGATGAAATCAGTTAACGATGAAATCAGTTAAATGAAGAATGAAAATGAAATCAGTTAAATGAAGATGAAATCAGTTAACGATGAAATCAGTTAACGATGAAATCAGTTAAATGAAGATGAAATCAGTTAACGATGAAATCAGTTAACAATGAAATCAGTTAAATGAAGATGAAATCAGTTAACGATGAAATCAGTTAACGATGAAATCAGTTAAATGAAGATGAAATCAGTTAAATGAAGATGAAATCAGTTAAAGATGAAATCAGTTAACGATGAAATCAGTTAAATGAAGATGAAATCAGTTAACGATGAAATCAGTTAACGATGAAATCAATTAACGATGAAATCAGTTAAATGAAGATGAAATCAGTTAACGATGAAATCAGTTAAAGATGAAATCAGTTAAATGAAGAATGAAGATGAAATCAGTTAACGATGAAATCAGTTAAATGAAGATGAAATCAGTTAACGATGAAATCAGTTAACGATGAAATCAGTTAAATGAAGATGAAATCAGTTAACGATGAAATCAGTTAAATGAAGAATGAAGATGAAATCAGTTAACGATGAAATCAATTAACGATGAAATCAGTTAACGATGAAATCAGTTAAATGAAGATGAAATCAGTTAAATGAAGAATGAAAATGAAATCAGTTAACGATGAAATCAATTAAATGAAGATGAAATCAGTTAAATGAAGAATGAAAATGAAATCAGTTAACGATGAAATCAATTAACGATGAAATCAGTTAACGATGAAATCAGTTAAATGAAGATGAAATCAGTTAACGATGAAATCAGTTAACGATGAAATCAGTTAAATGAAGATGAAATCAGTTAACGATGAAATCAGTTAACGATGAAATCAGTTAACGATGAAATCAGTTAAATGAAGATGAAATCAGTTAACGATGAAATCAGTTAACGATGAAATCAGTTAACGATGAAATCAATTAAATGAAGATGAAATCAGTTAACGATGAAATCAGTTAAATGAAGAATGAAAATGAAATCAGTTAAATGAAGATGAAATCAGTTAACGATGAAATCAGTTAACGATGAAATCAGTTAAATGAAGATGAAATCAGTTAACGATGAAATCAGTTAACGATGAAATCAGTTAAATGAAGATGAAATCAGTTAAATGAAGATGAAATCAGTTAACGATGAAATCAGTTAACGATGAAATCAGTTAAATGAAGATGAAATCAGTTAAAGATGAAATCAGTTAACGATGAAATCAGTTAACGATGAAATCAGTTAAATGAAGATGAAATCAGTTAACGATGAAATCAGTTAACGATGAAATCAGTTAACGATGAAATCAATTAACGATGAAATCAGTTAAATGAAGAATGAAGATGAAATCAGTTAACGATGAAATCAGTTAACGATGAAATCAGTTAACGATGAAATCAGTTAACGATGAAATCAGTTAAATGAAGATGAAATCAGTTAACGATGAAATCAGTTAACGATGAAATCAGTTAACGATGAAATCAGTTAAATGAAGATGAAATCAGTTAACGATGAAATCAGTTAACGATGAAATCAGTTAAATGAAGATGAAATCAGTTAAAGATGAAATCAGTTAACGATGAAATCAGATAACGATGAAATCAGTTAAATGAAGATGAAATCAGTTAACGATGAAATCAGTTAACGATGGAATCAGTTAAATGAAGATGAAATCAGTTAACGATGAAATCAGTTAAAGATGAAATCAGTTAACGATGAAATCAGTTAACGATGAAATCAGTTAAATGAAGATGAAATCAGTTAAATGAAGATGAAATCAGTTAACGATGAAATCAGTTAACGATGAAATCAGTTAACGATGAAATCAGTTAAATGAAGATGAAATCAGTTAAAGATGAAATCAGTTAACGATGAAATCAGTTAACGATGAAATCAGTTAAATGAAGATGAAATCAGTTAAATGAAGATGAAATCAGTTAAATGAAGAATGAAAATGAAATCAGTTAACGATGAAATCAATTAACGATGAAATCAGTTAACGATGAAATCAGTTAAATGAAGATGAAATCAGTTAACGATGAAATCAGTTAACGATGAAATCAGTTAAATGAAGATGAAATCAGTTAACGATGAAATCAGTTAACGATGAAATCACTTAACGATGAAATCAGTTAAATGAAGATGAAATCAGTTAACGATGAAATCAGTTAAATGAAGATGAAATCAGTTAAAGATGAAATCAGTTAACGATGAAATCAGATAACGATGAAATCAGTTAAATGAAGATGAAATCAGTTAACGATGAAATCAGTTAACGATGGAATCAGTTAAATGAAGATGAAATCAGTTAACGATGAAATCAGTTAAAGATGAAATCAGTTAACGATGAAATCAGTTAACGATGAAATCAGTTAAATGAAGATGAAATCAGTTAAATGAAGATGAAATCAGTTAACGATGAAATCAGTTAACGATGAAATCAGTTAAATGAAGATGAAATCAGTTAAAGATGAAATCAGTTAACGATGAAATCAGTTAACGATGAAATCAGTTAAATGAAGATGAAATCAGTTAAATGAAGATGAAATCAGTTAAATGAAGAATGAAAATGAAATCAGTTAACGATGAAATCAATTAACGATGAAATCAGTTAACGATGAAATCAGTTAAATGAAGATGAAATCAGTTAACGATGAAATCAGTTAACGATGAAATCAGTTAAATGAAGATGAAATCAGTTAACGATGAAATCAGTTAACGATGAAATCAGTTAAATGAAGATGAAATCAGTTAACGATGAAATCAGTTAACGATGAAATCAGTTAACGATGAAATCAATTAAATTAAGATGAAATCAGTTAACGATGAAATCAGTTAAATGAAGAATGAAAATGAAATCAGTTAAATGAAGATGAAATCAGTTAACGATGAAATCAGTTAACGATGAAATCAGTTAAATGAAGATGAAATCAGTTAACGATGAAATCAGTTAACGATGAAATCAGTTAACGATGAAATCAATTAAATGAAGATGAAATCAGTTAACGATGAAATCAGTTAAATGAAGATGAAATCAGTTAACGATGAAATCAGTTAAAGATGAAATCAGTTAACGATGAAATCAGTTAACGATGAAATCAGTTAACGATGAAATCAGTTAAATGAAGATGAAATCAGTTAACGATGAAATCAGTTAACGATGAAATCAGTTAACGATGAAATCAGTTAAATGAAGATGAAATCAGTTAAAGATGAAATCAGTTAACGATGAAATCAGTTAACGATGAAATCAGTTAAATGAAGATGAAATCAGTTAACGATGAAATCAGTTAACGATGAAATCAGTTAAATGAAGATGAAATCAGTTAAAGATGAAATCAGTTAACGATGAAATCAGTTAACGATGAAATCAGTTAAATGAAGATGAAATCAGTTAACGATGAAATCAGTTAACGATGAAATCAATTAACGATGAAATCAGTTAAATGAAGATGAAATCAGTTAACGATGAAATCAGTTAAAGATGAAATCAGTTAAATGAAGAATGAAGATGAAATCAGTTAACGATGAAATCAGTTAAATGAAGATGAAATCAGTTAACGATGAAATCAGTTAACGATGAAATCAGTTAACGATGAAATCAGTTAAATGAAGATGAAATCAGTTAACGATGAAATCAGTTAAATGAAGAATGAAGATGAAATCAGTTAACGATGAAATCAATTAACGATGAAATCAGTTAACGATGAAATCAGTTAAATGAAGATGAAATCAGTTAACGATGAAATCAGTTAACGATGAAATCAGTTAAATGAAGAATGAAAATGAAATCAGTTAACGATGAAATCAATTAACGATGAAATCAGTTAACGATGAAATCAGTTAAATGAAGATGAAATCAGTTAACGATGAAATCAGTTAACGATGAAATCAGTTAAATGAAGATGAAATCAGTTTACGATGAAATCAGTTAACGATGAAATCAGTTAACGATGAAATCAATTAAATGAAGATGAAATCAGTTAACGATGAAATCAGTTAAATGAAGAATGAAAATGAAATCAGTTAAATGAAGATGAAATCAGTTAACGATGAAATCAGTTAACGATGAAATCAGTTAAATGAAGATGAAATCAGTTAACGATGAAATCAGTTAACGATGAAATCAGTTAACGATGAAATCAATTAAATGAAGATGAAATCAGTTAACGATGAAATCAGTTAAATGAAGATGAAATCAGTTAACGATGAAATCAGTTAAAGATGAAATCAGTTAACGATGAAATCAGTTAACGATGAAATCAGTTAACGATGAAATCAGTTAAATGAAGATGAAATCAGTTAACGATGAAATCAGTTAACGATGAAATCAGTTAACGATGAAATCAGTTAAATGAAGATGAAATCAGTTAACGATGAAATCAGTTAACGATGAAATCAGTTAAATGAAGATGAAATCAGTTAAATGAAGATGAAATCAGTTAACGATGAAATCAATTAACGATGAAATCAGTTAAATGAAGAATGAAGATGAAATCAGTTAACGATGAAATCAATTAACGATGAAATCAGTTAACGATGAAATCAGTTAAATGAAGATGAAATCAGTTAACGATGAAATCAGTTAACGATGAAATCAGTTAAATGAAGAATGAAAATGAAATCAGTTAACGATGAAATCAATTAACGATGAAATCAGTTAACGATGAAATCAGTTAAATGAAGATGAAATCAGTTAACGATGAAATCAGTTAACGATGAAATCAGTTAAATGAAGATGAAATCAGTTAACGATGAAATCAGTTAACGATGAAATCAGTTAACGATGAAATCAATTAAATGAAGATGAAATCAGTTAACGATGAAATCAGTTAAATGAAGAATGAAAATGAAATCAGTTAAATGAAGATGAAATCAGTTAACGATGAAATCAGTTAACGATGAAATCAGTTAAATGAAGATGAAATCAGTTAACGATGAAATCAGTTAACGATGAAATCAGTTAAATGAAGATGAAATCAGTTAACGATGAAATCAGTTAACGATGAAATCAGTTAACGATGAAATCAGTTAACGATGAAATCAATTAAATGAAGATGAAATCAGTTAACGATGAAATCAGTTAAATGAAGATGAAATCAGTTAACGATGAAATCAGTTAAAGATGAAATCAGTTAACGATGAAATCAGTTAACGATGAAATCAGTTAACGATGAAATCAGTTAAATGAAGATGAAATCAGTTAACGATGAAATCAGTTAAATGAAGAATGAAAATGAAATCAGTTAAATGAAGATGAAATCAGTTAACGATGAAATCAGTTAACGATGAAATCAGTTAACGATGAAATCAGTTAAATGAAGATGAAATCAGTTAACGATGAAATCAGTTAACAATGAAATCAGTTAACAATGAAATCAGTTAAATGAAGATGAAATCAGTTAACGATGAAATCAGTTAACGATGAAATCAGTTAAATGAAGATGAAATCAGTTAACGATGAAATCAGTTAACGATGAAATCAGTTAACGATGAAATCAGTTAAATGAAGAATGAAGATGAAATCAGTTAACGATGAAATCAATTAACGATGAAATCAGTTAACGATGAAATCAGTTAAATGAAGATGAAATCAGTTAACGATGAAATCAGTTAACGATGAAATCAGTTAAATGAAGAATGAAAATGAAATCAGTTAACGATGAAATCAATTAACGATGAAATCAGTTAACGATGAAATCAGTTAAATGAAGATGAAATCAGTTAACGATGAAATCAGTTAACGATGAAATCAGTTAAATGAAGATGAAATCAGTTAACGATGAAATCAGTTAACGATGAAATCAGTTAACGATGAAATCAGTTAAATGAAGATGAAATCAGTTAACGATGAAATCAGTTAACGATGAAATCAGTTAACGATGAAATCAATTAAATGAAGATGAAATCAGTTAACGATGAAATCAGTTAACGATGAAATCAGTTAAATGAAGATGAAATCAGTTAAATGAAGATGAAATCAGTTAACGATGAAATCAGTTAACGATGAAATCAGTTAAATGAAGATGAAATCAGTTAAATGAAGATGAAATCAGTTAACGATGAAATCAGTTAAATGAAGAATGAAAATGAAATCAGTTAAATGAAGATGAAATCAGTTAACGATGAAATCAGTTAACGATGAAATCAGTTAAATGAAGATGAAATCAGTTAACGATGAAATCAGTTAACGATGAAATCAGTTAACGATGAAATCAATTAAATGAAGATGAAATCAGTTAACGATGAAATCAGTTAAATGAAGATGAAATCAGTTAACGATGAAATCAGTTAAAGATGAAATCAGTTAACGATGAAATCAGTTAACGATGAAATCAGTTAACGATGAAATCAGTTAAATGAAGATGAAATCAGTTAACGATGAAATCAGTTAACGATGAAATCAGTTAACGATGAAATCAGTTAAATGAAGATGAAATCAGTTAACGATGAAATCAGTTAACGATGAAATCAGTTAAATGAAGATGAAATCAGTTAAATGAAGATGAAATCAGTTAACGATGAAATCAGTTAAATGAAGAATGAAGATGAAATCAGTTAACGATGAAATCAATTAACGATGAAATCAGTTAACGATGAAATCAGTTAAATGAAGATGAAATCAGTTAACGATGAAATCAGTTAACGATGAAATCAGTTAAATGAAGAATGAAAATGAAATCAGTTAACGATGAAATCAATTAACGATGAAATCAGTTAACGATGAAATCAGTTAAATGAAGATGAAATCAGTTAACGATGAAATCAGTTAACGATGAAATCAGTTAACGATGAAATCAGTTAAATGAAGATGAAATCAGTTAAAGATGAAATCAGTTAACGATGAAATCAGTTAACGATGAAATCAGTTAAATGAAGATGAAATCAGTTAACGATGAAATCAGTTAACGATGAAATCAGTTAAATGAAGATGAAATCAGTTAAAGATGAAATCAGTTAACGATGAAATCAGTTAACGATGAAATCAGTTAAATGAAGATGAAATCAGTTAACGATGAAATCAGTTAACGATGAAATCAATTAACGATGAAATCAGTTAAATGAAGATGAAATCAGTTAACGATGAAATCAGTTAAAGATGAAATCAGTTAAATGAAGAATGAAGATGAAATCAGTTAACGATGAAATCAGTTAAATGAAGATGAAATCAGTTAACGATGAAATCAGTTAACGATGAAATCAGTTAACGATGAAATCAGTTAAATGAAGATGAAATCAGTTAACGATGAAATCAGTTAAATGAAGAATGAAGATGAAATCAGTTAACGATGAAATCAATTAACGATGAAATCAGTTAACGATGAAATCAGTTAAATGAAGATGAAATCAGTTAACGATGAAATCAGTTAACGATGAAATCAGTTAAATGAAGAATGAAAATGAAATCAGTTAACGATGAAATCAATTAACGATGAAATCAGTTAACGATGAAATCAGTTAAATGAAGATGAAATCAGTTAACGATGAAATCAGTTAACGATGAAATCAGTTAACGATGAAATCAGTTAAATGAAGATGAAATCAGTTAACGATGAAATCAGTTAACGATGAAATCAGTTAACGATGAAATCAATTAAATGAAGATGAAATCAGTTAACGATGAAATCAGTTAAATGAAGAATGAAAATGAAATCAGTTAAATGAAGATGAAATCAGTTAACGATGAAATCAGTTAACGATGAAATCAGTTAACGATGAAATCAGTTAAATGAAGATGAAATCAGTTAACGATGAAATCAGTTAACGATGAAATCAGTTAACGATGAAATCAATTAAATGAAGATGAAATCAGTTAACGATGAAATCAGTTAAATGAAGATGAAATCAGTTAACGATGAAATCAGTTAAAGATGAAATCAGTTAACGATGAAATCAGTTAACGATGAAATCAGTTAAATGAAGATGAAATCAGTTAACGATGAAATCAGTTAACGATGAAATCAGTTAACGATGAAATCAGTTAAATGAAGATGAAATCAGTTAACGATGAAATCAGTTAACGATGAAATCAGTTAAATGAAGATGAAATCAGTTAAATGAAGATGAAATCAGTTAACGATGAAATCAGTTAAATGAAGAATGAAGATGAAATCAGTTAACGATGAAATCAATTAACGATGAAATCAGTTAACGATGAAATCAGTTAAATGAAGATGAAATCAGTTAACGATGAAATCAGTTAACGATGAAATCAGTTAAATGAAGAATGAAAATGAAATCAGTTAACGATGAAATCAATTAACGATGAAATCAGTTAACGATGAAATCAGTTAAATGAAGATGAAATCAGTTAACGATGAAATCAGTTAACGATGAAATCAGTTAAATGAAGATGAAATCAGTTAACGATGAAATCAGTTAACGATGAAATCAGTTAACGATGAAATCAATTAAATGAAGATGAAATCAGTTAACGATGAAATCAGTTAAATGAAGAATGAAAATGAAATCAGTTAAATGAAGATGAAATCAGTTAACGATGAAATCAGTTAACGATGAAATCAGTTAAATGAAGATGAAATCAGTTAACGATGAAATCAGTTAACGATGAAATCAGTTAAATGAAGATGAAATCAGTTAACGATGAAATCAGTTAACGATGAAATCAGTTAACGATGAAATCAATTAAATGAAGATGAAATCAGTTAACGATGAAATCAGTTAAATGAAGATGAAATCAGTTAACGATGAAATCAGTTAAAGATGAAATCAGTTAACGATGAAATCAGTTAACGATGAAATCAGTTAACGATGAAATCAGTTAAATGAAGATGAAATCAGTTAACGATGAAATCAGTTAAATGAAGAATGAAAATGAAATCAGTTAAATGAAGATGAAATCAGTTAACGATGAAATCAGTTAACGATGAAATCAGTTAAATGAAGATGAAATCAGTTAACGATGAAATCAGTTAAATGAAGAATGAAGATGAAATCAGTTAACGATGAGATCAATTAACGATGAAATCAGTTAACGATGAAATCAGTTAAATGAAGATGAAATCAGTTAACGATGAAATCAGTTAACGATGAAATCAGTTAACGATGAAATCAGTTAAATGAAGAATGAAAATGAAATCAGTTAACGATGAAATCAATTAACGATGAAATCAGTTAACGATGAAATCAGTTAAATGAAGATGAAATCAGTTAACGATGAAATCAGTTAACGATGAAATCAGTTAAATGAAGATGAAATCAGTTAACGATGAAATCAGTTAACGATGAAATCAGTTAACGATGAAATCAATTAAATGAAGATGAAATCAGTTAACGATGAAATCAGTTAAATGAAGAATGAAAATGAAATCAGTTAAATGAAGATGAAATCAGTTAACGATGAAATCAGTTAACGATGAAATCAGTTAAATGAAGATGAAATCAGTTAACGATGAAATCAGTTAACGATGAAATCAGTTAACGATGAAATCAATTAAATGAAGATGAAATCAGTTAACGATGAAATCAGTTAAATGAAGATGAAATCAGTTAACGATGAAATCAGTTAAAGATGAAATCAGTTAACGATGAAATCAGTTAACGATGAAATCAGTTAACGATGAAATCAGTTAAATGAAGATGAAATCAGTTAACGATGAAATCAGTTAACGATGAAATCAGTTAACGATGAAATCAGTTAAATGAAGATGAAATCAGTTAACGATGAAATCAGTTAACGATGAAATCAGTTAAATGAAGATGAAATCAGTTAAATGAAGATGAAATCAGTTAACGATGAAATCAATTAACGATGAAATCAGTTAAATGAAGAATGAAGATGAAATCAGTTAACGATGAAATCAATTAACGATGAAATCAGTTAACGATGAAATCAGTTAAATGAAGATGAAATCAGTTAACGATGAAATCAGTTAACGATGAAATCAGTTAAATGAAGAATGAAAATGAAATCAGTTAACGATGAAATCAATTAACGATGAAATCAGTTAACGATGAAATCAGTTAAATGAAGATGAAATCAGTTAACGATGAAATCAGTTAACGATGAAATCAGTTAAATGAAGATGAAATCAGTTAACGATGAAATCAGTTAACGATGAAATCAGTTAACGATGAAATCAATTAAATGAAGATGAAATCAGTTAACGATGAAATCAGTTAAATGAAGAATGAAAATGAAATCAGTTAAATGAAGATGAAATCAGTTAACGATGAAATCAGTTAACGATGAAATCAGTTAAATGAAGATGAAATCAGTTAACGATGAAATCAGTTAACGATGAAATCAGTTAAATGAAGATGAAATCAGTTAACGATGAAATCAGTTAACGATGAAATCAGTTAACGATGAAATCAGTTAACGATGAAATCAATTAAATGAAGATGAAATCAGTTAACGATGAAATCAGTTAAATGAAGATGAAATCAGTTAACGATGAAATCAGTTAAAGATGAAATCAGTTAACGATGAAATCAGTTAACGATGAAATCAGTTAACGATGAAATCAGTTAAATGAAGATGAAATCAGTTAACGATGAAATCAGTTAAATGAAGAATGAAAATGAAATCAGTTAAATGAAGATGAAATCAGTTAACGATGAAATCAGTTAACGATGAAATCAGTTAACGATGAAATCAGTTAAATGAAGATGAAATCAGTTAACGATGAAATCAGTTAACAATGAAATCAGTTAACAATGAAATCAGTTAAATGAAGATGAAATCAGTTAACGATGAAATCAGTTAACGATGAAATCAGTTAACGATGAAATCAGTTAAATGAAGATGAAATCAGTTAACGATGAAATCAGTTAACGATGAAATCAGTTAACGATGAAATCAGTTAAATGAAGAATGAAGATGAAATCAGTTAACGATGAAATCAATTAACGATGAAATCAGTTAACGATGAAATCAGTTAAATGAAGATGAAATCAGTTAACGATGAAATCAGTTAACGATGAAATCAGTTAAATGAAGAATGAAAATGAAATCAGTTAACGATGAAATCAATTAACGATGAAATCAGTTAACGATGAAATCAGTTAAATGAAGATGAAATCAGTTAACGATGAAATCAGTTAACGATGAAATCAGTTAAATGAAGATGAAATCAGTTAACGATGAAATCAGTTAACGATGAAATCAGTTAACGATGAAATCAGTTAAATGAAGATGAAATCAGTTAACGATGAAATCAGTTAACGATGAAATCAGTTAACGATGAAATCAATTAAATGAAGATGAAATCAGTTAACGATGAAATCAGTTAACGATGAAATCAGTTAAATGAAGATGAAATCAGTTAAATGAAGATGAAATCAGTTAACGATGAAATCAGTTAACGATGAAATCAGTTAAATGAAGATGAAATCAGTTAAATGAAGATGAAATCAGTTAACGATGAAATCAGTTAAATGAAGAATGAAAATGAAATCAGTTAAATGAAGATGAAATCAGTTAACGATGAAATCAGTTAACGATGAAATCAGTTAAATGAAGATGAAATCAGTTAACGATGAAATCAGTTAACGATGAAATCAGTTAACGATGAAATCAATTAAATGAAGATGAAATCAGTTAACGATGAAATCAGTTAAATGAAGATGAAATCAGTTAACGATGAAATCAGTTAAAGATGAAATCAGTTAACGATGAAATCAGTTAACGATGAAATCAGTTAACGATGAAATCAGTTAAATGAAGATGAAATCAGTTAACGATGAAATCAGTTAACGATGAAATCAGTTAACGATGAAATCAGTTAAATGAAGATGAAATCAGTTAACGATGAAATCAGTTAACGATGAAATCAGTTAAATGAAGATGAAATCAGTTAAATGAAGATGAAATCAGTTAACGATGAAATCAGTTAAATGAAGAATGAAGATGAAATCAGTTAACGATGAAATCAATTAACGATGAAATCAGTTAACGATGAAATCAGTTAAATGAAGATGAAATCAGTTAACGATGAAATCAGTTAACGATGAAATCAGTTAAATGAAGAATGAAAATGAAATCAGTTAACGATGAAATCAATTAACGATGAAATCAGTTAACGATGAAATCAGTTAAATGAAGATGAAATCAGTTAACGATGAAATCAGTTAACGATGAAATCAGTTAACGATGAAATCAGTTAAATGAAGATGAAATCAGTTAAAGATGAAATCAGTTAACGATGAAATCAGTTAACGATGAAATCAGTTAAATGAAGATGAAATCAGTTAACGATGAAATCAGTTAACGATGAAATCAGTTAAATGAAGATGAAATCAGTTAAAGATGAAATCAGTTAACGATGAAATCAGTTAACGATGAAATCAGTTAAATGAAGATGAAATCAGTTAACGATGAAATCAGTTAACGATGAAATCAATTAACGATGAAATCAGTTAAATGAAGATGAAATCAGTTAACGATGAAATCAGTTAAAGATGAAATCAGTTAAATGAAGAATGAAGATGAAATCAGTTAACGATGAAATCAGTTAAATGAAGATGAAATCAGTTAACGATGAAATCAGTTAACGATGAAATCAGTTAAATGAAGATGAAATCAGTTAAATGAAGATGAAATCAGTTAACGATGAAATCAGTTAAATGAAGAATGAAGATGAAATCAGTTAACGATGAAATCAATTAACGATGAAATCAGTTAACGATGAAATCAGTTAAATGAAGATGAAATCAGTTAACGATGAAATCAGTTAACGATGAAATCAGTTAAATGAAGAATGAAAATGAAATCAGTTAACGATGAAATCAATTAACGATGAAATCAGTTAACGATGAAATCAGTTAAATGAAGATGAAATCAGTTAACGATGAAATCAGTTAACGATGAAATCAGTTAACGATGAAATCAGTTAAATGAAGATGAAATCAGTTAACGATGAAATCAGTTAACGATGAAATCAGTTAACGATGAAATCAATTAAATGAAGATGAAATCAGTTAACGATGAAATCAGTTAAATGAAGAATGAAAATGAAATCAGTTAAATGAAGATGAAATCAGTTAACGATGAAATCAGTTAACGATGAAATCAGTTAAATGAAGATGAAATCAGTTAACGATGAAATCAGTTAACGATGAAATCAGTTAACGATGAAATCAATTAAATGAAGATGAAATCAGTTAACGATGAAATCAGTTAAATGAAGATGAAATCAGTTAACGATGAAATCAGTTAAAGATGAAATCAGTTAACGATGAAATCAGTTAACGATGAAATCAGTTAAATGAAGATGAAATCAGTTAACGATGAAATCAGTTAACGATGAAATCAGTTAACGATGAAATCAGTTAAATGAAGATGAAATCAGTTAACGATGAAATCAGTTAACGATGAAATCAGTTAAATGAAGATGAAATCAGTTAAATGAAGATGAAATCAGTTAACGATGAAATCAGTTAAATGAAGAATGAAGATGAAATCAGTTAACGATGAAATCAATTAACGATGAAATCAGTTAACGATGAAATCAGTTAAATGAAGATGAAATCAGTTAACGATGAAATCAGTTAACGATGAAATCAGTTAAATGAAGAATGAAAATGAAATCAGTTAACGATGAAATCAATTAACGATGAAATCAGTTAACGATGAAATCAGTTAAATGAAGATGAAATCAGTTAACGATGAAATCAGTTAACGATGAAATCAGTTAAATGAAGATGAAATCAGTTAACGATGAAATCAGTTAACGATGAAATCAGTTAACGATGAAATCAATTAAATGAAGATGAAATCAGTTAACGATGAAATCAGTTAAATGAAGAATGAAAATGAAATCAGTTAAATGAAGATGAAATCAGTTAACGATGAAATCAGTTAACGATGAAATCAGTTAAATGAAGATGAAATCAGTTAACGATGAAATCAGTTAACGATGAAATCAGTTAAATGAAGATGAAATCAGTTAACGATGAAATCAGTTAACGATGAAATCAGTTAACGATGAAATCAATTAAATGAAGATGAAATCAGTTAACGATGAAATCAGTTAAATGAAGATGAAATCAGTTAACGATGAAATCAGTTAAAGATGAAATCAGTTAACGATGAAATCAGTTAACGATGAAATCAGTTAACGATGAAATCAGTTAAATGAAGATGAAATCAGTTAACGATGAAATCAGTTAAATGAAGAATGAAAATGAAATCAGTTAAATGAAGATGAAATCAGTTAACGATGAAATCAGTTAACGATGAAATCAGTTAACGATGAAATCAGTTAAATGAAGATGAAATCAGTTAACGATGAAATCAGTTAACAATGAAATCAGTTAACAATGAAATCAGTTAAATGAAGATGAAATCAGTTAACGATGAAATCAGTTAACGATGAAATCAGTTAACGATGAAATCAGTTAACGATGAAATCAGTTAAATGAAGATGAAATCAGTTAACGATGAAATCAGTTAACGATGAAATCAGTTAACGATGAAATCAGTTAAATGAAGATGAAATCAGTTAACGATGAAATCAGTTAAATGAAGAATGAAGATGAAATCAGTTAACGATGAAATCAATTAACGATGAAATCAGTTAACGATGAAATCAGTTAAATGAAGATGAAATCAGTTAACGATGAAATCAGTTAACGATGAAATCAGTTAAATGAAGAATGAAAATGAAATCAGTTAACGATGAAATCAATTAACGATGAAATCAGTTAACGATGAAATCAGTTAAATGAAGATGAAATCAGTTAACGATGAAATCAGTTAACGATGAAATCAGTTAAATGAAGATGAAATCAGTTAACGATGAAATCAGTTAACGATGAAATCAGTTAACGATGAAATCAGTTAAATGAAGATGAAATCAGTTAACGATGAAATCAGTTAACGATGAAATCAGTTAACGATGAAATCAATTAAATGAAGATGAAATCAGTTAACGATGAAATCAGTTAACGATGAAATCAGTTAAATGAAGATGAAATCAGTTAAATGAAGATGAAATCAGTTAACGATGAAATCAGTTAAATGAAGATGAAATCAGTTAAATGAAGATGAAATCAGTTAACGATGAAATCAGTTAAATGAAGAATGAAGATGAAATCAGTTAACGATGAAATCAATTAACGATGAAATCAGTTAACGATGAAATCAGTTAAATGAAGATGAAATCAGTTAACGATGAAATCAGTTAACGATGAAATCAGTTAAATGAAGAATGAAAATGAAATCAGTTAACGATGAAATCAATTAACGATGAAATCAGTTAACGATGAAATCAGTTAAATGAAGATGAAATCAGTTAACGATGAAATCAGTTAACGATGAAATCAGTTAAATGAAGATGAAATCAGTTAACGATGAAATCAGTTAACGATGAAATCAGTTAACGATGAAATCAATTAAATGAAGATGAAATCAGTTAACGATGAAATCAGTTAAATGAAGAATGAAAATGAAATCAGTTAAATGAAGATGAAATCAGTTAACGATGAAATCAGTTAACGATGAAATCAATTAAATGAAGATGAAATCAGTTAACGATGAAATCAGTTAAATGAAGATGAAATCAGTTAACGATGAAATCAGTTAAAGATGAAATCAGTTAACGATGAAATCAGTTAACGATGAAATCAGTTAACGATGAAATCAGTTAAATGAAGATGAAATCAGTTAACGATGAAATCAGTTAAATGAAGAATGAAAATGAAATCAGTTAAATGAAGATGAAATCAGTTAACGATGAAATCAGTTAACGATGAAATCAGTTAACGATGAAATCAGTTAAATGAAGATGAAATCAGTTAACGATGAAATCAGTTAACAATGAAATCAGTTAAATGAAGATGAAATCAGTTAACGATGAAATCAGTTAACGATGAAATCAGTTAACGATGAAATCAGTTAACGATGAAATCAGTTAAATGAAGATGAAATCAGTTAAAGATGAAATCAGTTAACGATGAAATCAGTTAACGATGAAATCAGTTAAATGAAGATGAAATCAGTTAACGATGAAATCAGTTAACGATGAAATCAATTAACGATGAAATCAGTTAAATGAAGATGAAATCAGTTAACGATGAAATCAGTTAAAGATGAAATCAGTTAAATGAAGAATGAAGATGAAATCAGTTAACGATGAAATCAGTTAAATGAAGATGAAATCAGTTAACGATGAAATCAGTTAACGATGAAATCAGTTAACGATGAAATCAGTTAAATGAAGATGAAATCAGTTAACGATGAAATCAATTAAATGAAGAATGAAGATGAAATCAGTTAACGATGAAATCAATTAACGATGAAATCAGTTAACGATGAAATCAGTTAAATGAAGATGAAATCAGTTAACGATGAAATCAGTTAACGATGAAATCAGTTAAATGAAGAATGAAAATGAAATCAGTTAACGATGAAATCAATTAACGATGAAATCAGTTAACGATGAAATCAGTTAAATGAAGATGAAATCAGTTAACGATGAAATCAGTTAACGATGAAATCAGTTAAATGAAGATGAAATCAGTTAACGATGAAATCAGTTAACGATGAAATCAGTTAACGATGAAATCAGTTAAATGAAGATGAAATCAGTTAACGATGAAATCAGTTAACGATGAAATCAGTTAACGATGAAATCAATTAAATGAAGATGAAATCAGTTAACGATGAAATCAGTTAACGATGAAATCAGTTAAATGAAGATGAAATCAGTTAAATGAAGATGAAATCAGTTAAATGAAGATGAAATCAGTTAACGATGAAATCAGTTAACGATGAAATCAGTTAACGATGAAATCAGTTAAATGAAGATGAAATCAGTTAAAGATGAAATCAGTTAACGATGAAATCAGTTAACGATGAAATCAGTTAAATGAAGATGAAATCAGTTAACGATGAAATCAGTTAACGATGAAATCAATTAACGATGAAATCAGTTAAATGAAGATGAAATCAGTTAACGATGAAATCAGTTAACGATGAAATCAGTTAAATGAAGAATGAAGATGAAATCAGTTAACGATGAAATCAGTTAAATGAAGATGAAATCAGTTAACGATGAAATCAGTTAACGATGAAATCAGTTAACGATGAAATCAGTTAAATGAAGATGAAATCAGTTAACGATGAAATCAGTTAAATGAAGAATGAAGATGAAATCAGTTAACGATGAAATCAATTAACGATGAAATCAGTTAACGATGAAATCAGTTAAATGAAGATGAAATCAGTTAACGATGAAATCAGTTAACGATGAAATCAGTTAAATGAAGAATGAAAATGAAATCAGTTAACGATGAAATCAATTAACGATGAAATCAGTTAACGATGAAATCAGTTAAATGAAGATGAAATCAGTTAACGATGAAATCAGTTAACGATGAAATCAGTTAAATGAAGATGAAATCAGTTAACGATGAAATCAGTTAACGATGAAATCAGTTAAATGAAGATGAAATCAGTTAACGATGAAATCAGTTAACGATGAAATCAGTTAACGATGAAATCAATTAAATGAAGATGAAATCAGTTAACGATGAAATCAGTTAAATGAAGAATGAAAATGAAATCAGTTAAATGAAGATGAAATCAGTTAACGATGAAATCAGTTAACGATGAAATCAGTTAAATGAAGATGAAATCAGTTAACGATGAAATCAGTTAACGATGAAATCAGTTAACGATGAAATCAATTAAATGAAGATGAAATCAGTTAACGATGAAATCAGTTAAATGAAGATGAAATCAGTTAACGATGAAATCAGTTAAAGATGAAATCAGTTAACGATGAAATCAGTTAACGATGAAATCAGTTAACGATGAAATCAGTTAAATGAAGATGAAATCAGTTAACGATGAAATCAGTTAACGATGAAATCAGTTAAATGAAGATGAAATCAGTTAAAGATGAAATCAGTTAACGATGAAATCAGTTAACGATGAAATCAGTTAAATGAAGATGAAATCAGTTAACGATGAAATCAGTTAACGATGAAATCAATTAACGATGAAATCAGTTAAATGAAGATGAAATCAGTTAACGATGAAATCAGTTAAAGATGAAATCAGTTAAATGAAGAATGAAGATGAAATCAGTTAACGATGAAATCAGTTAAATGAAGATGAAATCAGTTAACGATGAAATCAGTTAACGATGAAATCAGTTAACGATGAAATCAGTTAAATGAAGATGAAATCAGTTAACGATGAAATCAGTTAAATGAAGAATGAAGATGAAATCAGTTAACGATGAAATCAATTAACGATGAAATCAGTTAACGATGAAATCAGTTAAATGAAGATGAAATCAGTTAACGATGAAATCAGTTAACGATGAAATCAGTTAAATGAAGAATGAAAATGAAATCAGTTAACGATGAAATCAATTAACGATGAAATCAGTTAACGATGAAATCAGTTAAATGAAGATGAAATCAGTTAACGATGAAATCAGTTAACGATGAAATCAGTTAAATGAAGATGAAATCAGTTAACGATGAAATCAGTTAACGATGAAATCAGTTAACGATGAAATCAGTTAAATGAAGATGAAATCAGTTAACGATGAAATCAGTTAACGATGAAATCAGTTAACGATGAAATCAGTTAAATGAAGATGAAATCAGTTAACGATGAAATCAGTTAACAATGAAATCAGTTAAATGAAGATGAAATCAGTTAACGATGAAATCAGTTAACGATGAAATCAGTTAACGATGAAATCAGTTAAATGAAGATGAAATCAGTTAAAGATGAAATCAGTTAACGATGAAATCAATTAACGATGAAATCAGTTAAATGAAGATGAAATCAGTTAACGATGAAATCAGTTAACGATGAAATCAGTTAAATGAAGATGAAATCAGTTAACGATGAAATCAGTTAACGATGAAATCAATTAACGATGAAATCAGTTAAATGAAGATGAAATCAGTTAACGATGAAATCAGTTAAAGATGAAATCAGTTAAATGAAGAATGAAGATGAAATCAGTTAACGATGAAATCAGTTAAATGAAGATGAAATCAGTTAACGATGAAATCAGTTAACGATGAAATCAGTTAACGATGAAATCAGTTAAATGAAGATGAAATCAGTTAACGATGAAATCAGTTAAATGAAGAATGAAGATGAAATCAATTAACGATGAAATCAATTAACGATGAAATCAGTTAACGATGAAATCAGTTAAATGAAGATGAAATCAGTTAACGATGAAATCAGTTAACGATGAAATCAGTTAAATGAAGAATGAAAATGAAATCAGTTAACGATGAAATCAATTAACGATGAAATCAGTTAACGATGAAATCAGTTAAATGAAGATGAAATCAGTTAACGATGAAATCAGTTAACGATGAAATCAGTTAAATGAAGATGAAATCAGTTAACGATGAAATCAGTTAACGATGAAATCAGTTAACGATGAAATCAGTTAAATGAAGATGAAATCAGTTAACGATGAAATCAGTTAACGATGAAATCAGTTAACGATGAAATCAATTAAATGAAGATGAAATCAGTTAACGATGAAATCAGTTAACGATGAAATCAGTTAAATGAAGATGAAATCAGTTAAATGAAGATGAAATCAGTTAACGATGAAATCAGTTAACGATGAAATCAGTTAACGATGAAATCAGTTAAATGAAGATGAAATCAGTTAAAGATGAAATCAGTTAACGATGAAATCAGTTAACGATGAAATCAGTTAAATGAAGATGAAATCAGTTAACGATGAAATCAGTTAACGATGAAATCAATTAACGATGAAATCAGTTAAATGAAGATGAAATCAGTTAACGATGAAATCAGTTAAAGATGAAATCAGTTAAATGAAGAATGAAGATGAAATCAGTTAACGATGAAATCAGTTAAATGAAGATGAAATCAGTTAACGATGAAATCAATTAACGATGAAATCAGTTAACGATGAAATCAATTAACGATGAAATCAGTTAAATGAAGATGAAATCAGTTAACGATGAAATCAGTTAAAGATGAAATCAGTTAAATGAAGAATGAAGATGAAATCAGTTAACGATGAAATCAGTTAAATGAAGATGAAATCAGTTAACGATGAAATCAATTAACGATGAAATCAGTTAACGATGAAATCAATTAACGATGAAATCAGTTAAATGAAGATGAAATCAGTTAACGATGAAATCAGTTAACGATGAAATCAGTTAACGATGAAATCAATTAACGATGAAATCAGTTAAATGAAGATGAAATCAGTTAACGATGAAATCAGTTAAAGATGAAATCAGTTAAATGAAGAATGAAGATGAAATCAGTTAACGATGAAATCAGTTAAATGAAGATGAAATCAGTTAACGATGAAATCAGTTAACGATGAAATCAGTTAACGATGAAATCAGTTAAATGAAGATGAAATCAGTTAACGATGAAATCAGTTAAATGAAGAATGAAGATGAAATCAGTTAACGATGAAATCAATTAACGATGAAATCAGTTAACGATGAAATCAGTTAAATGAAGATGAAATCAGTTAACGATGAAATCAGTTAACGATGAAATCAGTTAAATGAAGAATGAAAATGAAATCAGTTAACGATGAAATCAATTAACGATGAAATCAGTTAACGATGAAATCAGTTAAATGAAGATGAAATCAGTTAACGATGAAATCAGTTAACGATGAAATCAGTTAAATGAAGATGAAATCAGTTAACGATGAAATCAGTTAACGATGAAATCAGTTAACGATGAAATCAGTTAAATGAAGATGAAATCAGTTAACGATGAAATCAGTTAACGATGAAATCAGTTAACGATGAAATCAATTAAATGAAGATGAAATCAGTTAACGATGAAATCAGTTAAATGAAGAATGAAAATGAAATCAGTTAAATGAAGATGAAATCAGTTAACGATGAAATCAGTTAACGATGAAATCAGTTAACGATGAAATCAGTTAAATGAAGATGAAATCAGTTAACGATGAAATCAGTTAACAATGAAATCAGTTAAATGAAGATGAAATCAGTTAACGATGAAATCAGTTAACGATGAAATCAGTTAAATGAAGAATGAAAATGAAATCAGTTAACGATGAAATCAATTAACGATGAAATCAGTTAACGATGAAATCAGTTAAATGAAGATGAAATCAGTTAACGATGAAATCAGTTAACGATGAAATCAGTTAAATGAAGATGAAATCAGTTAACGATGAAATCAGTTAACGATGAAATCAGTTAACGATGAAATCAATTAAATGAAGATGAAATCAGTTAACGATGAAATCAGTTAAATGAAGAATGAAAATGAAATCAGTTAAATGAAGATGAAATCAGTTAACGATGAAATCAGTTAACGATGAAATCAGTTAAATGAAGATGAAATCAGTTAACGATGAAATCAGTTAACGATGAAATCAGTTAACGATGAAATCAATTAAATGAAGATGAAATCAGTTAACGATGAAATCAGTTAAATGAAGATGAAATCAGTTAACGATGAAATCAGTTAAAGATGAAATCAGTTAACGATGAAATCAGTTAACGATGAAATCAGTTAACGATGAAATCAGTTAACGATGAAATCAGTTAAATGAAGATGAAATCAGTTAACGATGAAATCAGTTAAATGAAGAATGAAAATGAAATCAGTTAAATGAAGATGAAATCAGTTAACGATGAAATCAGTTAACGATGGAATCAGTTAACGATGGAATCAGTTAAATGAAGATGAAATCAGTTAACGATGAAATCAGTTAAATGAAGATGAAATCAGTTAACGATGGAATCAGTTAAATGAAGATGAAATCAGTTAACGATGAAATCAGTTAAATGAAGATGAAATCAGTTAACGATGAAATCAGTTAACGATGAAATCAGTTAAATGAAGATGAAATCAGTTAACGATGAAATCAGTTAAATGAAGATGAAATCAGTTAACGATGAAATCAGTTAACGATGAAATCAGTTAACTATGGAATCAGTTAAATGAAGATGAAATCAGTTAACGATGAAATCAGTTAACGATGGAATCAGTTAAATGAAGATGAAATCAGTTAACGATGAAATCAGTTAACGATGAAATCAGTTAAATGAAGATGAAATCAGTTAACGATGAAATCAGTTAAAGATGAAATCAGTTAACGATGAAATCAGTTAAATGAAGATGAAATCAGTTAACGATGAAATCAGTTAACGATGAAATCAGTTAAATGAAGATGAAATCAGTTAACGATGAAATCAGTTAACGATGGAATCAGTTAAATGAAGATGAAATCAGTTAACGATGAAATCAGTTAAAGATGAAATCAGTTAACGATGAAATCAGTTAATGATGAAATCAGTTAAATGAAGATGAAATCAGTTAACGATGAAATCAGTGAACGATGAAATCAGTTAACGATGGAATCAGTTAAATGAAGATGAAATCAGTTAACGATGAAATCAGTTAACGATGAAATCAGTTAAATGAAGATGAAATCAGTTAACGATGAAATCAGTTAAATGAAGATGAAATCAGTTAACGATGAAATCAGTTAACGATGAAATCAGTTAACGATGAAATCAGTTAAATGAAGATGAAATCAGTTAACGATGAAATCAGTTAACGATGAAATCAGTTAACGATGAAATCAGTTAAATGAAGATGAAATCAGTTAACGATGAAATCAGTTAACGATGAAATCAGTTAAATGAAGATGAAATCAGTTAACGATGAAATCAGTTAACGATGAAATCAGTTAACGATGAAATCAGTTAAATGAAGATGAAATCAGTTAACGATGAAATCAGTTAACGATGAAATCAGTTAAATGAAGATGAAATCAGTTAACGATGAAATCAGTTAACGATGAAATCAATTAAATGAAGATGAAATCAGTTAACGATGAAATCAGTTAACGATGAAATCAGTTAAATGAAGATGAAATCAGTTAAGGATGAAATCAGTGAACGATGAAATCAGTTAAATGAAGATGAAATCAGTTAACGATGAAATCAGTTAAATGAAGATGAAATCAGTTAACGATGAAATCAGTTAAAGATGAAATCAGTTAACGATGAAATCAGTTAAATGAAGATGAAATCAGTTAACGATGAAATCAATTAAATGAAGATGAAATCAGTTAACGATGAAATCAGTTAAATGAAGATGAAATCAGTTAACGATGAAATCAGTTAAATGAAGATGAAATCAGTTAACGATGAAATCAGTTAAATGAAGATGAAATCAGTTAACGATGAAATCAGTTAAATGAAGATGAAATCAGTTAACGATGAAATCAGTTAACGATGAAATCAGTTAAATGAAGATGAAATCAGTTAACGATGAAATCAGTTAACGATGAAATCAGTTAACGATGAAATCAGTTAACGATGAAATCAGTTAAATGAAGACGAAATCAGTTAACGATGAAATCAGTTAAATGAAGACGAAATCAGTTAACGATGAAATCAGTTAAATGAAGATGAAATCAGTTAACGATGAAATCAGTTAAATGAAGATGAAATCAGTTAACGATGAAATCAGTTAACGATGAAATCAGTTAAATGAAGATGAAATCAGTTAACGATGAAATCAGTTAACGATGAAATCAGTTAAATGAAGATGAAATCAGTTAACGATGAAATCAGTTAACGATGAAATCAGTTAACGATGAAATCAGTTAAATGAAGATGAAATCAGTTAACGATGAAATCAGTTAACGATGAAATCAGTTAACGATGAAATCACTTAACGATGAAATCAGTTAAATGAAGATGAAATCAGTTAACGATGAAATCAGTTAAAGATGAAATCAGTTAAATGAAGATGAAATCAGTTAACGATGAAATCAGTTAACGATGAAATCAGTTAAATGAAGATGAAATCAGTTAACGATGAAATCAGTTAACGATGAAATCAGTTAACGATGAAATCAGTTAAATGAAGATGAAATCAGTTAACGATGAAATCAGTTAACGATGAAATCAGTTAACGATGAAATCAGTTAAAGATGAAATCAGTTAACGATGAAATCAGTTAAATGAAGATGAAATCAGTTAACGATGAAATCAGTTAACGATGAAATCAGTTAAATGAAGATGAAATCAGTTAACGATGAAATCAGTTAACGATGGAATCAGTTAACGATGAAATCAGTTAACGATGAAATCAGTTAAATGAAGATGAAATCAGTTAACGATGAAATCAGTTAACGATGAAATCATTTAACGATGAAATCAGTTAACGATGAAATCAATTAAATGAAGATGAAATCAGTTAACGATGAAATCAGTTAAATGAAGATGAAATCAGTTAACGATGAAATCAGTTAAATGAAGATGAAATCAGTTAACGATGAAATCAGTTAAATGAAGAATGAAAATGAAATCAGTTAAATGAAGATGAAATCAGTTAACGATGAAATCAGTTAACGATGAAATCAGTTAACGATGAAATCAGTTAACGATGAAATCAGTTAAATGAAGATGAAATCAGTTAACGATGAAATCAGTTAAATGAAGATGAAATCAGTTAACGATGAAATCAGTTAACGATGGAATCAGTTAACGATGAAATCAGTTAACGATGAAATCAGTTAAATGAAGATGAAATCAGTTAACGATGAAATCAGTTAACGATGAAATCAGTTAACGATGAAATCAGTTAAATGAAGATGAAATCAGTTAACGACGAAATCAGTTAAAGATGAAATCAGTTAACGATGAAATCAGTTAACGATGAAATCAGTTAAATGAAGATGAAATCAGTTAACGATGAAATCAGTTAACGATGAAATCAGTTAACGATGGAATCAGTTAAATGAAGATGAAATCAGTTAACGATGAAATCAGTTAACGATGAAATCAGTTAACGATGAAATCAGTTAAATGAAGATGAAATCAGTTAACGATGAAATCAGTTAAATGAAGATGAAATCAGTTAACGATGAAATCAGTTAACGATGAAATCAGTTAACGATGAAATCAGTTAAATGAAGATGAAATCAGTTAACGATGAAATCAGTTAAAGATGAAATCAGTTAACGATGAAATCAGTTAACGATGAAATCAGTTAAATGAAGATGAAATCAGTTAACGATGAAATCAGTTAACGATGAAATCAGTTAACGATGAAATCAGTTAAATGAAGATGAAATCAGTTAACGATGAAATCAGTTAACGATGAAATCAGTTAACGATGAAATCAATTAAATGAAGATGAAATCAGTTAACGATGAAATCAGTTAAATGAAGATGAAATCAGTTAACGATGAAATCAGTTAACGATGAAATCAGTTAACGATGAAATCAGTTAACGATGAAATCAGTTAACGATGAAATCAGTTAAATGAAGATGAAATCAGTTAACGATGAAATCAATTAAATGAAGATGAAATCAGTTAACGATGAAATCAGTTAAATGAAGATGAAATCAGTTAACGATGAAATCAGTTAACGATGAAATCAGTTAACGATGGAATCAGTTAACGATGAAATCAGTTAACGATGAAATCAGTTAAATGAAGATGAAATCAGTTAACGATGAAATCAGTTAACGATGAAATCAGTTAACAATGAAATCAGTTAAATGAAGATGAAATCAGTTAACGATGGAATCAGTTAACGATGAAATCAGTTAACGATGAAATCAGTTAAATGAAGATGAAATCAGTTAACGATGAAATCAGTTAAAGATGAAATCAGTTGACGATGGAATCAGTTAACGATGAAATCAGTTAACGATGAAATCAGTTAAATGAAGATGAAATCAGTTAACGATGAAATCAGTTAACGATGAAATCAGTTAAATGAAGATGAAATCAGTTAACGATGAAATCAGTTAAAGATGAAATCAGTTAACGATGAAATCAGTTAACGATGAAATCAGTTAAATGAAGATGAAATCAGTTAACGATGAAATCAGTTAACGATGAAATCAGTTAACGATGAAATCAGTTAACGATGAAATCAGTTAAATGAAGATGAAATCAGTTAACGATGAAATCAGTTAACGATGAAATCAGTTAAATGAAGATGAAATCAGTTAACGATGAAATCAGTTAACGATGAAATCAGTTAACGATGAAATCAATTAAATGAAGATGAAATCAGTTAACGATGAAATCAGTTAAATGAAGATGAAATCAGTTAACGATGAAATCAGTTAAAGATGAAATCAGTTAACGATGAAATCAGTTAACGATGAAATCAGTTAAATGAAGATGAAATCAGTTAACGATGAAATCAGTTAAATGAAGAATGAAAATGAAATCAGTTAAATGAAGATGAAATCAGTTAACGATGAAATCAGTTAACGATGAAATCAGTTAAATGAAGATGAAATCAGTTAACGATGAAATCAGTTAAATGAAGATGAAATCAGTTAACGATGAAATCAGTTAACGATGAAATCAGTTAACGATGGAATCAGTTAACGATGAAATCAGTTAAATGAAGATGAAATCAGTTAACGATGAAATCAGTTAACGATGGAATCAGTTAAATGAAGATGAAATCAGTTAACGATGAAATCAGTTAACGATAAAATCAGTTAACGATGAAATCAGTTAAATGAAGATGAAATCAGTTAACGATGAAATCAGTTAAATGAAGAATGAAAATGAAATCAGTTAAATGAAGATGAAATCAGTTAACGATGAAATCAGTTAAATGAAGATGAAATCAGTAAACGATGAAATCAGTTAAAGATGAAATCAGTTAACGATGAAATCAGTTAACGATGAAATCAGTTAACGATGGAATCAGTTAAATGAAGATGAAATCAGTTAACGATGAAATCAGTTAACGATGAAATCAGTTAAATGAAGATGAAATCAGTTAACGATGAAATCAGTTAAATGAAGATGAAATCAGTTAACGATGAAATCAGTTAAATGAAGATGAAATCAGTTAACGATGAAATCAGTTAACGATGAAATCAATTAAATGAAGATGAAATCAGTTAACGATGAAATCAGTTAAAAGAAGATGAAATCAGTTAACGATGAAATCAGTTAACGATGAAATCAGTTAACGATGAAATCAGTTAAATGAAGATGAAATCAGTTAACGATGAAATCAGTTAAATGAAGAATGAAAATGAAATCAGTTAAATGAAGATGAAATCAGTTAACGATGAAATCAGTTAAATGAAGATGAAATCAGTTAACGATGGAATCAGTTAACGATGAAATCAGTTAACGATGAAATCAGTTAAATGAAGATGAAATCAGTTAACGATGAAATCAGTTAACAATGAAATCAGTTAAATGAAGATGAAATCAGTTAACGATGAAATCACTTAACGATGAAATCAGTTAAATGAAGATGAAATCAGTTAACGATGAAATCAGTTAAAGATGAAATCAGTTAACGATGGAATCAGTTAACGATGAAATCAGTTAACGATGAAATCAGTTAAATGAAGATGAAATCAGTTAACGATGAAATCAGTTAACGATGAAATCAGTTAAATGAAGATGAAATCAGTTAACGATGAAATCAGTTAACGATGAAATCAGTTAAATGAAGATGAAATCAGTTAACGATGAAATCAGTTAAATGAAGAATGAAAATGAAATCAGTTAAATGAAGATGAAATCAGTTAACGATGAAATCAGTTAAATGAAGATGAAATCAGTTAACGATGAAATCAGTTAACGATGAAATCAGTTAACGATGGAATCAGTTAACGATGAAATCAGTTAACGATGAAATCAGTTAACGATGAAATCAGTTAAATGAAGATGAAATCAGTTAACGATGAAATCAGTTAACGATGAAATCAGTTAAATGAAGATGAAATCAGTTAACGATGAAATCAGTTAAAGATGAAATCAGTTAACGATGAAATCAGTTAACGATGAAATCATTTAAATGAAGATGAAATCAGTTAACGATGAAATCAGTTAACGATGAAATCAGTTAAATGAAGATGAAATCAGTTAACGATGAAATCAGTTAACGATGAAATCAGTTAACGATGAAATCAGTTAAATGAAGATGAAATCAGTTAACGATGAAATCAGTTAACGATGAAATCAGTTAACGATGAAATCAATTAAATGAAGATGAAATCAGTTAAATGAAGATGAAATCAGTTAACGATGAAATCAGTTAAAGATGAAATCAGTTAACGATGAAATCAGTTAACGATGAAATCAGTTAAATGAAGATGAAATCAGTTAACGATGAAATCAGTTAACGATGAAATCAGTTAAATGAAGAATGAAAATGAAATCAGTTAAATGAAGATGAAATCAGTTAACGATGAAATCAGTTAACGATGAAATCAGTTAACGATGGAATCAGTTAACGATGAAATCAGTTAACGATGAAATCAGTTAAATGAAGATGAAATCAGTTAACGATGAAATCAGTTAACGATGAAATCAGTTAACGATGAAATCAGTTAACGATGAAATCACTTAACGATGAAATCAGTTAAATGAAGATGAAATCAGTTAACGATGAAATCAGTTAAAGATGAAATCAGTTAACGATGGAATCAGTTAACGATGAAATCAGTTAACGATGAAATCAGTTAAATGAAGATGAAATCAGTTAACGATGAAATCAGTTAACGATGAAATCAGTTAAATGAAGATGAAATCAGTTAAAGATGAAATCAGTTAACGATGAAATCAGTTAACGATGAAATCAGTTAAATGAAGATGAAATCAGTTAACGATGAAATCAGTTAAAGATGAAATCAGTTAACGATGAAATCAGTTAACGATGAAATCAGTTAAATGAAGATGAAATCAGTTAATGATGAAATCAGTTAACGATGGAATCAGTTAACGATGAAATCAGTTAACGATGAAATCAGTTAAATGAAGATGAAATCAGTTAACGATGAAATCAGTTAACGATGAAATCAATTAAATGAAGATGAAATCAGTTAACGATGAAATCAGTTAAATGAAGATGAAATCAGTTAACGATGAAATCAGTTAAAGATGAAATCAGTTAACGATGAAATCAGTTAACGATGAAATCAGTTAAATGAAGATGAAATCAGTTAACGATGAAATCAGTTAACGATGAAATCAGTTAAATGAAGATGAAATCAGTTAACGATGAAATCAGTTAAATGAAGAATGAAAATGAAATCAGTTAAATGAAGATGAAATCAGTTAACGATGAAATCAGTTAAATGAAGATGAAATCAGTTAACGATGAAATCAGTTAACGATGAAATCAGTTAACGATGGAATCAGTTAACGATGAAATCAGTTAACGATGAAATCAGTTAAATGAAGATGAAATCAGTTAACGATGAAATCAGTTAACAATGAAATCAGTTAAATGAAGATGAAATCAGTTAACGATGAAATCACTTAACGATGAAATCAGTTAAATGAAGATGAAATCAGTTAACGATGAAATCAGTTAAAGATGAAATCAGTTAACGATGGAATCAGTTAACGATGAAATCAGTTAACGATGAAATCAGTTAACGATGAAATCAGTTAAATGAAGATGAAATCAGTTAACGATGAAATCAGTTAACGATGAAATCAGTTAAATGAAGATGAAATCAGTTAACGATGAAATCAGTTAACGATGAAATCAGTTAAAGATGAAATCAGTTAACGATGAAATCAGTTAACGATGAAATCAGTTAAATGAAGATGAAATCAGTTAACGATGAAATCAGTTAACGATGAAATCAGTTAAATGAAGATGAAATCAGTTAACGATGGAATCAGTTAACGATGAAATCAGTTAAATGAAGATGAAATCAGTTAACGATGAAATCAGTTAACGATGAAATCAGTTAACGATGAAATCAATTAAATGAAGATGAAATCAGTTAACGATGAAATCAGTTAAATGAAGATGAAATCAGTTAACGATGAAATCAGTTAAAGATGAAATCAGTTAACGATGAAATCAGTTAACGATGAAATCAGTTAACGATGAAATCAGTTAAATGAAGATGAAATCAGTTAACGATGAAATCAGTTAAATGAAGAATGAAAATGAAATCAGTTAAATGAAGAGGAAATCAGTTAACGATGAAATCAGTTAACGATGAAATCAGTTAACGATGAAATCAGTTAAATGAAGATGAAATCAGTTAACGATGAAATCAGTTAAATGAAGATGAAATCAGTTAACGATGAAATCAGTTAACGATGGAATCAGTTAACGATGAAATCAGTTAACGATGAAATCAGTTAAATGAAGATGAAATCAGTTAACGATGAAATCAGTAAACGATGAAATCAGTTAACGATGAAATCAGTTAAATGAAGATGAAATCAGTTAACGATGAAATCAGTTAAAGATGAAATCAGTTAACGATGAAATCAGTTAAATGAAGATGAAATCAGTTAACGATGAAATCAGTTAACGATGAAATCAGTTAACGATGGAATCAGTTAAATGAAGATGAAATCAGTTAACGATGAAATCAGTTAACGATGAAATCAGTTAACGATGAAATCAGTTAAATGAAGATGAAATCAGTTAACGATGAAATCAGTTAAATGAAGATGAAATCAGTTAACGATGAAATCAGTTAAAGATGAAATCAGTTAACGATGAAATCAGTTAACGATGAAATCAGTTAAATGAAGATGAAATCAGTTAACGATGGAATCAGTTAACGATGAAATCAGTTAACGATGAAATCAGTTAAATGAAGATGAAATCAGTTAACGATGAAATCAGTTAACGATGAAATCAGTTAACGATGAAATCAGTTAACGATGAAATCACTTAACGATGAAATCAGTTAAATGAAGATGAAATCAGTTAACGATGAAATCAGTTAAAGATGAAATCAGTTAACGATGGAATCAGTTAACGATGAAATCAGTTAACGATGAAATCAGTTAAATGAAGATGAAATCAGTTAACGATGAAATCAGTTAACGATGAAATCAGTTAAATGAAGATGAAATCAGTTAAAGATGAAATCAGTTAACGATGAAATCAGTTAACGATGAAATCAGTTAAATGAAGATGAAATCAGTTAACGATGAAATCAGTTAAAGATGAAATCAGTTAACGATGAAATCAGTTAACGATGAAATCAGTTAAATGAAGATGAAATCAGTTAATGATGAAATCAGTTAACGATGGAATCAGTTAACGATGAAATCAGTTAACGATGAAATCAGTTAAATGAAGATGAAATCAGTTAACGATGAAATCAGTTAACGATGAAATCAATTAAATGAAGATGAAATCAGTTAACGATGAAATCAGTTAAATGAAGATGAAATCAGTTAACGATGAAATCAGTTAAAGATGAAATCAGTTAACGATGAAATCAGTTAACGATGAAATCAGTTAAATGAAGATGAAATCAGTTAACGATGAAATCAGTTAACGATGAAATCAGTTAAATGAAGATGAAATCAGTTAACGATGAAATCAGTTAAATGAAGAATGAAAATGAAATCAGTTAAATGAAGATGAAATCAGTTAACGATGAAATCAGTTAAATGAAGATGAAATCAGTTAACGATGAAATCAGTTAACGATGAAATCAGTTAACGATGGAATCAGTTAACGATGAAATCAGTTAACGATGAAATCAGTTAAATGAAGATGAAATCAGTTAACGATGAAATCAGTTAACAATGAAATCAGTTAAATGAAGATGAAATCAGTTAACGATGAAATCACTTAACGATGAAATCAGTTAAATGAAGATGAAATCAGTTAACGATGAAATCAGTTAAAGATGAAATCAGTTAACGATGGAATCAGTTAACGATGAAATCAGTTAACGATGAAATCAGTTAACGATGAAATCAGTTAACGATGAAATCAGTTAACGATGAAATCAGTTAAATGAAGATGAAATCAGTTAACGATGAAATCAGTTAACGATGAAATCAGTTAACGATGAAATCAGTTAACGATGAAATCAGTTAAATGAAGATGAAATCAGTTAACGATGAAATCAGTTAACGATGAAATCAGTTAAATGAAGATGAAATCAGTTAACGATGGAATCAGTTAACGATGAAATCAGTTAAATGAAGATGAAATCAGTTAACGATGAAATCAGTTAACGATGAAATCAGTTAACGATGAAATCAATTAAATGAAGATGAAATCAGTTAACGATGAAATCAGTTAAATGAAGATGAAATCAGTTAACGATGAAATCAGTTAAAGATGAAATCAGTTAACGATGAAATCAGTTAACGATGAAATCAGTTAACGATGAAATCAGTTAAATGAAGATGAAATCAGTTAACGATGAAATCAGTTAAATGAAGAATGAAAATGAAATCAGTTAAATGAAGAGGAAATCAGTTAACGATGAAATCAGTTAACGATGAAATCAGTTAACGATGAAATCAGTTAAATGAAGATGAAATCAGTTAACGATGAAATCAGTTAAATGAAGATGAAATCAGTTAACGATGAAATCAGTTAACGATGGAATCAGTTAACGATGAAATCAGTTAACGATGAAATCAGTTAAATGAAGATGAAATCAGTTAACGATGAAATCAGTAAACGATGAAATCAGTTAACGATGAAATCAGTTAAATGAAGATGAAATCAGTTAACGATGAAATCAGTTAAAGATGAAATCAGTTAACGATGAAATCAGTTAAATGAAGATGAAATCAGTTAACGATGAAATCAGTTAACGATGAAATCAGTTAACGATGGAATCAGTTAAATGAAGATGAAATCAGTTAACGATGAAATCAGTTAACGATGAAATCAGTTAACGATGAAATCAGTTAAATGAAGATGAAATCAGTTAACGATGAAATCAGTTAAATGAAGATGAAATCAGTTAACGATGAAATCAGTTAAAGATGAAATCAGTTAACGATGAAATCAGTTAACGATGAAATCAGTTAAATGAAGATGAAATCAGTTAACGATGAAATCAGTTAAAGATGAAATCAGTTAACGATGAAATCAGTTAACGATGAAATCAGTTAACGATGAAATCAGTTAAATGAAGATGAAATCAGTTAACGATGAAATCAGTTAACGATGAAATCAGTTAAATGAAGATGAAATCAGTTAACGATGAAATCAGTTAACGATGAAATCAGTTAACGATGAAATCAATTAAATGAAGATGAAATCAGTTAACGATGAAATCAGTTAACGATGAAATCAGTTAACGATGAAATCAGTTAAATGAAGATGAAATCAGTTAACGATGAAATCAGTTAAATGAAGATGAAATCAGTTAACGATGAAATCAGTTAACGATGAAATCAGTTAACGATGGAATCAGTTAACGATGAAATCAGTTAACGATGAAATCAGTTAAATGAAGATGAAATCAGTTAACGATGAAATCAGTTAACGATGAAATCAGTTAAATGAAGATGAAATCAGTTAACGATGAAATCAGTTAACGATGAAATCAGTTAACGATGGAATCAGTTAACGATGAAATCAGTTAACGATGAAATCAGTTAAATGAAGATGAAATCAGTTAAATGAAGATGAAATCAGTTAACGATGAAATCAGTTAAATGAAGATGAAATCAGTTAACGATGAAATCACTTAACGATGAAATCAGTTAAATGAAGATGAAATCAGTTAACGATGAAATCAGTTAAAGATGAAATCAGTTAACGATGGAATCAGTTAACGATGAAATCAGTTAACGATGAAATCAGTTAAATGAAGATGAAATCAGTTAACGATGAAATCAGTTAACGATGAAATCAGTTAAATGAAGATGAAATCAGTTAACGATGAAATCAGTTAACGATGAAATCAGTTAAATGAAGATGAAATCAGTTAACGATGAAATCAGTTAAATGAAGAATGAAAATGAAATCAGTTAAATGAAGATGAAATCAGTTAACGATGAAATCAGTTAAATGAAGATGAAATCAGTTAACGATGAAATCAGTTAACGATGAAATCAGTTAACGATGGAATCAGTTAACGATGAAATCAGTTAACGATGAAATCAGATAAATGAAGATGAAATCAGTTAACGATGAAATCAGTTAACAATGAAATCAGTTAAATGAAGATGAAATCAGTTAACGATGAAATCACTTAACGATGAAATCAGTTAAATGAAGATGAAATCAGTTAACGATGAAATCAGTTAAAGATGAAATCAGTTAACGATGGAATCAGTTAACGATGAAATCAGTTAACGATGAAATCAGTTAAATGAAGATGAAATCAGTTAACGATGAAATCAGTTAACGATGAAATCAGTTAAATGAAGATGAAATCAGTTAACGATGAAATCAGTTAAAGATGAAATCAGTTAACGATGAAATCAGTTAACGATGAAATCAGTTAAATGAAGATGAAATCAGTTAACGATGAAATCAGTTAAATGAAGATGAAATCAGTTAACGATGGAATCAGTTAACGATGAAATCAGTTAAATGAAGATGAAATCAGTTAACGATGAAATCAGTTAACGATGAAATCAGTTAACGATGAAATCAGTTAACGATGAAATCAATTAAATGAAGATGAAATCAGTTAACGATGAAATCAGTTAAATGAAGATGAAATCAGTTAACGATGAAATCAGTTAAAGATGAAATCAGTTAACGATGAAATCAGTTAAATGAAGATGAAATCAGTTAACGATGAAATCAGTTAAATGAAGATGAAATCAGTTAACGATGAAATCAGTTAAAGATGAAATCAGTTAACGATGAAATCAGTTAAAGATGAAATCAGTTAACGATGAAATCAGTTAACGATGAAATCAGTTAAATGAAGATGAAATCAGTTAACGATGAAATCAGTTAAAGATGAAATCAGTTAACGATGAAATCAGTTAACGATGAAATCAGTTAAATGAAGATGAAATCAGTTAACGATGAAATCAGTTAACGATGAAATCAGTTAACGATGAAATCAGTTAAATGAAGATGAAATCAGTTAACGATGAAATCAGTTAACGATGAAATCAGTTAAATGAAGATGAAATCAGTTAACGATGAAATCAGTTAACGATGAAATCAATTAAATGAAGATGAAATCAGTTAACGATGAAATCAGTTAAATGAAGAATGAAAATGAAATCAGTTAAATGAAGATGAAATCAGTTAACGATGAAATCAGTTAACGATGAAATCAGTTAACGATGAAATCAGTTAAATGAAGATGAAATCAGTTAACGATGAAATCAGTTAAATGAAGATGAAATCAGTTAACGATGAAATCAGTTAACGATGAAATCAGTTAACGATGGAATCAGTTAACGATGAAATCAGTTAACGATGAAATCAGTTAAATGAAGATGAAATCAGTTAACGATGAAATCAGTTAACGATGAAATCAGTTAAATGAAGATGAAATCAGTTAACGATGAAATCAGTTAAAGATGAAATCAGTTAACGATGAAATCAGTTAACGATGAAATCAGTTAAATGAAGATGAAATCAGTTAACGATGAAATCAGTTAACGATGAAATCAGTTAACGATGGAATCAGTTAAATGAAGATGAAATCAGTTAACGATGGAATCAGTTAAATGAAGATGAAATCAGTTAACGATGAAATCAGTTAACGATGAAATCAGTTAAATGAAGATGAAATCAGTTAACGATGAAATCAGTTAACGATGAAATCAGTTAAATGAAGATGAAATCAGTTAACGATGAAATCAGTTAAAGATGAAATCAGTTAACGATGAAATCAGTTAACGATGAAATCAGTGAAATGAAGATGAAATCAGTTAACGATGAAATCAGTTAACGATGAAATCAGTTAACGATGAAATCAATTAAATGAAGATGAAATCAGTTAAATGAAGATGAAATCAGTTAACGATGAAATCAGTTAAAGATGAAATCAGTTAACGATGAAATCAGTTAACGATGAAATCAGTTAAATGAAGATGAAATCAGTTAACGATGAAATCAGTTAACGATGAAATCAGTTAAATGAAGAATGAAAATGAAATCAGTTAAATGAAGATGAAATCAGTTAACGATGAAATCAGTTAATGATGAAATCAGTTAACGATGAAATCACTTAACGATGAAATCAGTTAAATGAAGATGAAATCAGTTAACGATGAAATCAGTTAAAGATGAAATCAGTTAACGATGGAATCAGTTAACGATGAAATCAGTTAACGATGAAATCAGTTAAATGAAGATGAAATCAGTTAACGATGAAATCAGTTAACGATGAAATCAGTTAAATGAAGATGAAATCAGTTAACGATGAAATCAGTTAAAGATGAAATCAGTTAACGATGAAATCAGTTAACGATGAAATCAGTTAAATGAAGATGAAATCAGTTAACGATGAAATCAGTTAAAGATGAAATCAGTTAACGATGAAATCAGTTAACGATGAAATCAGTTAAATGAAGATGAAATCAGTTAATGATGAAATCAGTTAACGATGGAATCAGTTAACGATGAAATCAGTTAAATGAAGATGAAATCAGTTAACGATGAAATCAGTTAACGATGAAATCAGTTAACGATGAAATCAATTAAATGAAGATGAAATCAGTTAACGATGAAATCAGTTAAATGAAGATGAAATCAGTTAACGATGAAATCAGTTAAAGATGAAATCAGTTAACGATGAAATCAGTTAACGATGAAATCAGTTAAATGAAGATGAAATCAGTTAACGATGAAATCAGTTAAATGAAGAATGAAAATGAAATCAGTTAAATGAAGATGAAATCAGTTAACGATGAAATCAGTTAAAGATGAAATCAGTTAACGATGAAATCAGTTAACGATGAAATCAGTTAACGATGAAATCAGTTAACGATGGAATCAGTTAAATGAAGATGAAATCAGTTAACGATGAAATCAGTTAACGATGAAATCAGTTAACGATGAAATCAGTTAAATGAAGATGAAATCAGTTAACGATGAAATCAGTTAAATGAAGATGAAATCAGTTAAATGAAGATGAAATCAGTTAACGATGAAATCAGTTAACGATGAAATCAGTTAAATGAAGATGAAATCAGTTAACGATGAAATCAGTTAAAGATGAAATCAGTTAACGATGGAATCAGTTAACGATGAAATCAGTTAACGATGAAATCAGTTAAATGAAGATGAAATCAGTTAACGATGAAATCAGTTAACAATGAAATCAGTTAAATGAAGATGAAATCAGTTAACGATGAAATCAGTTAACGATGAAATCAGTTAAATGAAGATGAAATCAGTTAACGATGAAATCAGTTAACGATGAAATCAGTTAACGATGAAATCACTTAACGATGAAATCAGTTAAATGAAGATGAAATCAGTTAACGATGAAATCAGTTAAAGATGAAATCAGTTAACGATGGAATCAGTTAACGATGAAATCAGTTAACGATGAAATCAGTTAAATGAAGATGAAATCAGTTAACGATGAAATCAGTTAACGATGAAATCAGTTAAATGAAGATGAAATCAGTTAACGATGAAATCAGTTAAAAATGAAATCAGTTAACGATGAAATCAGTTAACGATGAAATCAGTTAAATGAAGATGAAATCAGTTAACGATGAAATCAGTTAACGATGAAATCAGTTAACGATGGAATCAGTTAACGATGAAATCAGTTAACGATGAAATCAGTTAAATGAAGATGAAATCAGTTAACGATGAAATCAGTTAAATGAAGATGAAATCAGTTAACGATGAAATCAGTTAACGATGAAATCAGTTAACGATGAAATCAATTAAATGAAGATGAAATCAGTTAACGATGAAATCAGTTAAATGAAGATGAAATCAGTTAACGATGAAATCAGTTAAAGATGAAATCAGTTAACGATGAAATCAGTTAAATGAAGATGAAATCAGTTAACGATGAAATCAGTTAAATGAAGAATGAAAATTAAATCAGTTAAATGAAGATGAAATCAGTTAACGATGATATCAGTTAACGATGGAATCAGTTAACGATGAAATCAGTTAACGATGAAATCAGTTAAATGAAGATGAAATCAGTTAACGATGAAATCAGTTAACGATGAAATCAGTTAACGATGAAATCAGTTAAATGAAGATGAAATCAGTTAAAGATGAAATCAGTTAACGATGAAATCAGTTAACGATGAAATCAGTTAACGATGAAATCAGTTAACGATGGAATCAGTTAAATGAAGATGAAATCAGTTAACGATGAAATCAGTTAACAATGAAATCAGTTAAATGAAGATGAAATCAGTTAACGATGAAATCACTTAACGATGAAATCAGTTAAATGAAGATGAAATCAGTTAACGATGAAATCAGTTAAAGATGAAATCAGTTAACGATGGAATCAGTTAACGATGAAATCAGTTAACGATGAAATCAGTTAAATGAAGATGAAATCAGTTAACGATGAAATCAGTTAACGATGAAATCAGTTAAATGAAGATGAAATCAGTTAACGATGAAATCAGTTAACGATGAAATCAGTTAACGATGAAATCAGTTAAATGAAGATGAAATCAGTTAACGATGAAATCAGTTAACGATGAAATCAGTTAAATGAAGATGAAATCAGTTAACGATGGAATCAGTTAACGATGAAATCAGTTAAATGAAGATGAAATCAGTTAACGATGAAATCAGTTAAATGAAGATGAAATCAGTTAACGATGAAATCAGTTAACGATGGAATCAGTTAACGATGAAATCAGTTAACGATGAAATCAGTTAAATGAAGATGAAATCAGTTAACGATGAAATCAGTTAACGATGAAATCAGTTAAATGAAGATGAAATCAGTTAACGATGAAATCAGTTAAAGATGAAATCAGTTAACGATGAAATCAGTTAACGATGAAATCAGTTAAATGAAGATGAAATCAGTTAACGATGAAATCAGTTAACGATGAAATCAGTTAACGATGGAATCAGTTAAATGAAGATGAAATCAGTTAACGATGAAATCAGTTAACGATGAAATCAGTTAAATGAAGATGAAATCAGTTAACGATGAAATCAGTTAAATGAAGATGAAATCAGTTAACGATGAAATCAGTTAAAGATGAAATCAGTTAACGATGAAATCAGTTAACGATGAAATCAGTTAAATGAAGATGAAATCAGTTAACGATGAAATCAGTTAAAGATGAAATCAGTTAACGATGAAATCAGTTAACGATGAAATCAGTTAAATGAAGATGAAATCAGTTAACGATGAAATCAGTTAACGATGAAATCAGTTAACGATGAAATCAGTTAAATGAAGATGAAATCAGTTAACGATGAAATCAGTTAACGATGAAATCAGTTAAATGAAGATGAAATCAGTTAACGATGAAATCAGTTAACGATGAAATCAGTTAACGATGAAATCAATTAAATGAAGATGAAATCAGTTAACGATGAAATCAGTTAAATGAAGAATGAAAATGAAATCAGTTAAATGAAGATGAAATCAGTTAACGATGAAATCAGTTAACGATGAAATCAGTTAACGATGAAATCAGTTAAATGAAGATGAAATCAGTTAACGATGAAATCAGTTAAATGAAGATGAAATCAGTTAACGATGAAATCAGTTAACGATGAAATCAGTTAACGATGAAATCAATTAAATGAAGATGAAATCAGTTAACGATGAAATCAGTTAAATGAAGATGAAATCAGTTAACGATGAAATCAGTTAAAGATGAAATCAGTTAACGATGAAATCAGTTAACGATGAAATCAGTTAAATGAAGATGAAATCAGTTAACGATGAAATCAGTTAAATGAAGATGAAATCAGTTAACGATGAAATCAGTTAACGATGAAATCAGTTAACGATGAAATCAATTAAATGAAGATGAAATCAGTTAACGATGAAATCAGTTAAATGAAGATGAAATCAGTTAACGATGAAATCAGTTAACGATGAAATCAGTTAACGATGAAATCAGTTAAATGAAGATGAAATCAGTTAACGATGAAATCAGTTAAATGAAGAATGAAAATTAAATCAGTTAAATGAAGATGAAATCAGTTAACGATGATATCAGTTAACGATGGAATCAGTTAACGATGAAATCAGTTAACGATGAAATCAGTTAAATGAAGATGAAATCAGTTAACGATGAAATCAGTTAACGATGAAATCAGTTAACGATGAAATCAGTTAAATGAAGATGAAATCAGTTAACGATGAAATCAGTTAACGATGAAATCAGTTAAATGAAGATGAAATCAGTTAAAGATGAAATCAGTTAACGATGAAATCAGTTAAATGAAGATGAAATCAGTTAACGATGAAATCAGTTAACGATGAAATCAGTTAAATGAAGATGAAATCAGTTAAATGAAGATGAAATCAGTTAACGATGAAATCAGTTAACGATGGAATCAGTTAACGATGAAATCAGTTAACGATGAAATCAGTTAAATGAAGATGAAATCAGTTAACGATGAAATCAGTTAACGATGAAATCAGTTAACGATGAAATCAGTTAAATGAAGATGAAATCAGTTAACGATGAAATCAGTTAAAGATGAAATCAGTTAACGATGAAATCAGTTAACGATGAAATCAGTTAAATGAAGATGAAATCAGTTAACGATGAAATCAGTTAACGATGAAATCAGTTAACGATGGAATCAGTTAAATGAAGATGAAATCAGTTAACGATGAAATCAGTTAACGATGAAATCAGTTAAATGAAGATGAAATCAGTTAACGAAGAAATCAGTTAACGATGAAATCAGTTAACGATGAAATCAGTTAACGATGAAATCAGTTAAATGAAGATGAAATCAGTTAACGATGAAATCAGTTAAATGAAGATGAAATCAGTTAACGATGAAATCAGTTAAAGATGAAATCAGTTAACGATGAAATCAGTTAACGATGAAATCAGTTAAAGATGAAATCAGTTAACGATGAAATCAGTTAACGATGAAATCAGTTAAATGAAGATGAAATCAGTTAACGATGAAATCAGTTAACGATGAAATCAGTTAAATGAAGATGAAATCAGTTAACGATGAAATCAGTTAACGATGAAATCAGTTAAATGAAGATGAAATCAGTTAACGATGAAATCAGTTAACGATGAAATCAGTTAACGATGAAATCAATTAAATGAAGATGAAATCAGTTAACGATGAAATCAGTTAAATGAAGAATGAAAATGAAATCAGTTAAATGAAGATGAAATCAGTTAACGATTAAATCAGTTAACGATGAAATCAGTTAACGATGAAATCAGTTAAATGAAGATGAAATCAGTTAACGATGAAATCAGTTAAATGAAGATGAAATCAGTTAACGATGAAATCAGTTAACGATGAAATCAGTTAACGATGGAATCAGTTAAATGAAGATGAAATCAGTTAACGATGAAATCAGTTAACGATGAAATCAGTTAACGATGAAATCAGTTAAATGAAGATGAAATCAGTTAACGATGAAATCAGTTAAATGAAGATGAAATCAGTTAACGATGAAATCAGTTAAAGATGAAATCAGTTAACGATGAAATCAGTTAACGATGAAATCAGTTAAATGAAGATGAAATCAGTTAACGATGAAATCAGTTAAAGATGAAATCAGTTAACGATGAAATCAGTTAACGATGAAATCCTTTAAATGAAGATGAAATCAGTTAACGATGAAATCAGTTAACGATGAAATCAGTTAAATGAAGATGAAATCAGTTAACGATGAAATCAGTTAACGATGAAATCAGTTAACGATGAAATCAGTTAACGATGAAATCAGTTAACGATGAAATCAGTTAACGATGAAATCAGTTAAATGAAGATGAAATCAGTTAACGATGAAATCAGTTAAAGATGAAATCAGTTAACGATGAAATCAGTTAAAGATGAAATCAGTTAACGATGAAATCAGTTAACGATGAAATCAGTTAAATGAAGATGAAATCAGTTAACGATGAAATCAGTTAACGATGAAATCAGTTAACGATGGAATCAGTTAAATGAAGATGAAATCAGTTAACGATGAAATCAGTTAACGATGAAATCAGTTAACGATGAAATCAGTTAAATGAAGATGAAATCAGTTAACGATGAAATCAGTTAAATGAAGATGAAATCAGTTAACGATGAAATCAGTTAAAGATGAAATCAGTTAACGATGAAATCAGTTAACGATGAAATCAGTTAAATGAAGATGAAATCAGTTAACGATGAAATCAGTTAAAGATGAAATCAGTTAACGATGAAATCAGTTAACGATGAAATCAGTTAAATGAAGATGAAATCAGTTAACGATGAAATCAGTTAACGATGAAATCAGTTAAATGAAGATGAAATCAGTTAACGATGAAATCAGTTAACGATGAAATCAGTTAACGATGAAATCAGTTAAATGAAGATGAAATCAGTTAACGATGAAATCAGTTAACGATGAAATCAGTTAAATGAAGAATGAAAATGAAATCAGTTAAATGAAGATGAAATCAGTTAACGATGAAATCAGTTAACGATGAAATCAGTTAACGATGGAATCAGTTAACGATGAAATCAGTTAACGATGAAATCAGTTAAATGAAGATGAAATCAGTTAACGATAAAATCAGTTAACAATGAAATCAGTTAAATGAAGATGAAATCAGTTAACGATGAAATCAGTTAAATGAAGATGAAATCAGTTAACGATGAAATCAGTTAACGATGAAATCAGTTAAATGAAGATGAAATCAGTTAACGATGAAATCAGTTAACGATGAAATCACTTAACGATGAAATCAGTTAAATGAAGATGAAATCAGTTAAATGAAGATGAAATCAGTTAACGATGAAATCAGTTAAAGATGAAATCAGTTAACGATGAAATCAGTTAAAGATGAAATCAGTTAACGATGAAATCAGTTAACGATGAAATCAGTTAACGATGAGATCAGTTAACGATGAAATCAGTTAACGATGAAATCAGTTAAATGAAGATGAAATCAGTTAACGATGAAATCAGTTAAATGAAGATGAAATCAGTTAACGATGAAATCAGTTAAATGAAGATGAAATCAGTTAAATGAAGATGAAATCAGTTAACGATGAAATCAGTTAAAGATGAAATCAGTTAACGATGAAATCAGTTAACGATGAAATCAGTTAAATGAAGATGAAATCAGTTAACGATGAAATCAGTTAACGATGAAATCAGTTAAATGAAGATGAAATCAGTTATCGATGAAATCAGTTAAAGATGAAATCAGTTAACGATGGAATCAGTTAAATGAAGATGAAATCAGTTAACGATGAAATCAGTTAAAGATGAAATCAGTTAACGATGAAATCAGTTAACGATGAAATCAGTTAATGATGAAATCAGTTAAATGAAGATGAAATCAGTTAACGATGAAATCAGTTAACGATGAAATCAGTTAAATGAAGATGAAATCAGTTAACGATGAAATCAGTTAAATGAAGATGAAATCAGTTAACGATGAAATCAGTTAAATGAAGAATGAAAATGAAATCAGTTAAATGAAGATGAAATCAGTTAACGATGAAATCAGTTAACGATGAAATCAGTTAAATGAAGATGAAATCAGTTAACGATGAAATCAGTTAACGATGAAATCAGTTAAATGAAGATGAAATCAGTTAACGATGAAATCAGTTAACGATGAAATCAGTTAAATGAAGATGAAATCAGTTAACGATGAAATCAGTTAAAGATGAAATCAGTTAACGATGAAATCAGTTAACGATGAAATCAGTTAAATGAATATGAAATCAGTTAACGATGAAATCAGTTAACGATGGAATCAGTTAACGATGAAATCAGTTAACGATGAAATCAGTTAAATGAAGATGAAATCAGTTAACGATGAAATCAGTTAAATGAAGATGAAATCAGTTAACGATGAAATCAGTTAACGATGAAATCAGTTAACGATGGAATCAGTTAAATGAAGATGAAATCAGTTAACGATGAAATCAGTTAAATGAAGATGAAATCAGTTAAATGAAGATGAAATCAGTTAACGATGAAATCAGTTAAAGATGAAATCAGTTACAGATGAAATCAGTTACATGAAGATTAAATCAGTTAACGATGAAATCAGTTAAAGATTAAATCAGTTAACGATGAAATCAGTTAACGATGAAATCAGTTAAATGAAGATGAAATCAGTTAATGATGAAATCAGTTAAAGATGAAATCAGTTAACGATGGAATCAGTTAAATGAAGATGAAATCAGTTAACGATGAAATCAGTTAACGATGAAATCAGTTAAATGAAGATGAAATCAGTTAACGATGAAATCAGTTAAAGATGAAATCAGTTAACGATGGAATCAGTTAAATGAAGATGAAATCAGTTAACGATGAAATCAGTTAACGATGAAATCAGTTAAATGAAGATGAAATCAGTTAACGATGAAATCAGTTAAAGATGAAATCAGTTAACAATGAAATCAGTTAACGATGAAATCAGTTAAATGAAGATGAAATCAGTTAACGATGAAATCAGTTAAATGAAGATGAAATCAGTTAAATGAAGATGAAATCAGTTAACGATGAAATCAGTTACAGATGAAATCAGTTACATGAAGATTAAATCAGTTAACGGTGAAATCAGTTAACGATGAAATCAGTTAAATGAAGATGACATCAGTTAACGATGAAATCAGTTAAATGAAGATGAAATCAGTTAAATGAAGATGAAATCAGTTAACGATGAAATCAGTTACAGATGAAATCAGTTAAATGAAGATGAAATCAGTTAACGATGAAATCAGTTAGAGATGAAATCATTTACATGAAGTTGAAATCAGTTAACGATAAAATCAGTTAAAGATGAAATCAGTTAACGATGAAATCAGTTAAATGAAGAATGAAAATGAAATCAGTTAACGATGAAATCAGTTAACGATGAAATCAGTTAAATGAAGATGAAATCAGTTAACGATGAAATCAGTTAAATGAAGATGAAATCAGTTAACGATGAAATCCGTTAACGATGAAATCCGTTAACGATGGAATCCGTTAACGATGAAATCCGTTAACGATGAAATCCGTTAACGATGAGATCAGTTAACGATGAAATCAGTTAAATGAAGATGAAATCAGTTAACGATGAAATCAGTTAAAGATGAAATCAGTTAACGATGAAATCAGTTAACGATGAAATCAGTTAAATGAAGATGAAATCAGTAAACGATGAAATCAGTTAACGATGAAATCAGTTAAATGAAGATGAAATCAGTTAACGATGAAATCAGTTAAAGATGAAATCAGTTAACGACGAAATCAGTTAACGATGAAATCAGTTAAATGAAGATGAAATCAGTTAACGATGAAATCAGTTAACGATGAAATCAGTTAACGATGAAATCAGTTAAATGAAGAATGAAAATGAAATCAGTTAAATGAAGATGAAATCAGTTAACGATGAAATCAGTTAACGATGAAATCAGTTAACGATGAAATCAGTTAAATGAAGATGAAATCAGTTAACGATGAAATCAGTTAACGATGAAATCAGTTAAATGAAGATGAAATCAGTTAACGATGAAATCTGTTAACGATGGAATCAGTTAAATGAAGATGAAATCAGTTAACGGTGAAATCAGTTAACGGTGAAATCAGTTAACGATGGAATCAGTTAACGATGAAATCAGTTAACGATGAGATCAGTTAACGATGGAATCAGTTAAATGAAGATGAAATCAGTTAACGATGGAATCAGTTAAATGAAGATGAAATCAGTCAACGATGAAATCAGTTAAATGAAGATGAAATCAGTTAACGATGAAATCAGTTAAAGATGAAATCAGTTAACGATGAAATCAGTAAAAGATGAAATCAGTTAACGATGAAATCAGTAAAAGATGAAATCAGTTAACGATGAAATCAGTTAACGATGAAATCAGTTAAATGAAGATGAAATCAGTTAACGATGAAATCAGTTAACGATGAAATCAGTTAAATGAAGATGAAATCAGTTAACGATGAAATCAGTTAACGATGAAATCAGTTAAATGAAGAATGAAAATGAAATCAGTTAAATGAAGATGAAATCAGTTAACGATGAAATCAGTTAACGATGAAATCAGTTAACGATGAAATCAGTTAAATGAAGATGAAATCAGTTAACGATGAAATCAGTTAACGATGGAATCAGTTAACGATGAAATCAGTTAACGATGAAATCAGTTAACGATGAAATCAGTTAAATGAAGATGAAATCAGTTAACGATGAAATCAGTTAACGATGAAATCAGTTAACGATGGAATCAGTTAAATGAAGATGAAATCAGTTAACGATGAAATCAGTTAACAATGAAATCAGTTAAATGAATATGAAATCAGTTAACGATGAAATCAGTTAACGATGGAATCAGTTAACGATGAAATCAGTTAACGATGAAATCAGTTAAATGAAGATGAAATCAGTTAACGATGAAATCAGTTAAATGAAGATGAAATCAGTTAACGATGAAATCAGTTAACGATGAAATCAGTTAACGATGGAATCAGTTAAATGAAGATGAAATCAGTTAACGATGAAATCAGTTAAATGAAGATGAAATCAGTTAAATGAAGATGAAATCAGTTAACGATGAAATCAGTTAAAGATGAAATCAGTTACAGATGAAATCAGTTACATGAAGATTAAATCAGTTAACGATGAAATCAGTTAAAGATTAAATCAGTTAACGATGAAATCAGTTAACGATGAAATCAGTTAAATGAAGATGAAATCAGTTAATGATGAAATCAGTTAAAGATGAAATCAGTTAACGATGGAATCAGTTAAATGAAGATGAAATCAGTTAACGATGAAATCAGTTAACGATGAAATCAGTTAAATGAAGATGAAATCAGTTAACGATGAAATCAGTTAAAGATGAAATCAGTTAACGATGGAATCAGTTAAATGAAGATGAAATCAGTTAACGATGAAATCAGTTAACGATGAAATCAGTTAACAATGAAATCAGTTAACGATGAAATCAGTTAAATGAAGATGAAATCAGTTAACGATGAAATCAGTTAAATGAAGATGAAATCAGTTAAATGAAGATGAAATCAGTTAACGATGAAATCAGTTACAGATGAAATCAGTTACATGAAGATTAAATCAGTTAACGGTGAAATCAGTTAACGATGAAATCAGTTAAATGAAGATGACATCAGTTAACGATGAAATCAGTTAAATGAAGATGAAATCAGTTAAATGAAGATGAAATCAGTTAACGATGAAATCAGTTACAGATGAAATCAGTTAAATGAAGATGAAATCAGTTAACGATGAAATCAGTTAGAGATGAAATCATTTACATGAAGTTGAAATCAGTTAACGATAAAATCAGTTAAAGATGAAATCAGTTAACGATGAAATCAGTTAAATGAAGAATGAAAATGAAATCAGTTAACGATGAAATCAGTTAACGATGAAATCAGTTAAATGAAGATGAAATCAGTTAACGATGAAATCAGTTAAATGAAGATGAAATCAGTTAACGATGAAATCCGTTAACGATGAAATCCGTTAACGATGGAATCCGTTAACGATGAAATCCGTTAACGATGAAATCCGTTAACGATGAGATCAGTTAACGATGAAATCAGTTAAATGAAGATGAAATCAGTTAACGATGAAATCAGTTAAAGATGAAATCAGTTAACGATGAAATCAGTTAACGATGAAATCAGTTAAATGAAGATGAAATCAGTAAACGATGAAATCAGTTAACGATGAAATCAGTTAAATGAAGATGAAATCAGTTAACGATGAAATCAGTTAAAGATGAAATCAGTTAACGACGAAATCAGTTAACGATGAAATCAGTTAAATGAAGATGAAATCAGTTAACGATGAAATCAGTTAACGATGAAATCAGTTAACGATGAAATCAGTTAAATGAAGAATGAAAATGAAATCAGTTAAATGAAGATGAAATCAGTTAACGATGAAATCAGTTAACGATGAAATCAGTTAACGATGAAATCAGTTAACGATGAAATCAGTTAACGATGAAATCTGTTAACGATGGAATCAGTTAAATGAAGATGAAATCAGTTAACGGTGAAATCAGTTAACGGTGAAATCAGTTAACGATGGAATCAGTTAACGATGAAATCAGTTAACGATGAGATCAGTTAACGATGGAATCAGTTAAATGAAGATGAAATCAGTTAACGATGGAATCAGTTAAATGAAGATGAAATCAGTCAACGATGAAATCAGTTAAATGAAGATGAAATCAGTTAACGATGAAATCAGTTAAAGATGAAATCAGTTAACGATGAAATCAGTAAAAGATGAAATCAGTTAACGATGAAATCAGTAAAAGATGAAATCAGTTAACGATGAAATCAGTTAACGATGAAATCAGTTAACGATGAAATCAGTTAACGATGAAATCAGTTAAATGAAGATGAAATCAGTTAACGATGAAATCAGTTAACGATGAAATCAGTTAAATGAAGAATGAAAATGAAATCAGTTAAATGAAGATGAAATCAGTTAACGATGAAATCAGTTAACGATGAAATCAGTTAACGATGAAATCAGTTAAATGAAGATGAAATCAGTTAACGATGAAATCAGTTAACGATGGAATCAGTTAACGATGAAATCAGTTAACGATGAAATCAGTTAAATGAAGATGAAATCAGTTAACGATGAAATCAGTTAACGATGAAATCAGTTAACGATGGAATCAGTTAAATGAAGATGAAATCAGTTAACGATGAAATCAGTTAACGATGAAATCAGTTAACGATGAAATCAGTTAAATGAATATGAAATCAGTTAACGATGAAATCAGTTAACGATGGAATCAGTTAACGATGAAATCAGTTAACGATGAAATCAGTTAAATGAAGATGAAATCAGTTAACGATGAAATCAGTTAAATGAAGATGAAATCAGTAAACGATGAAATCAGTTAACGATGAAATCAGTTAACGATGGAATCAGTTAAATGAAGATGAAATCAGTTAACGATGAAATCAGTTAAATGAAGATGAAATCAGTTAAATGAAGATGAAATCAGTTAACGATGAAATCAGTTAAAGATGAAATCAGTTACAGATGAAATCAGTTACATGAAGATTAAATCAGTTAACGATGAAATCAGTTAAAGATTAAATCAGTTAACGATGAAATCAGTTAACGATGAAATCAGTTAAATGAAGATGAAATCAGTTAATGATGAAATCAGTTAAAGATGAAATCAGTTAACGATGGAATCAGTTAAATGAAGATGAAATCAGTTAACGATGAAATCAGTTAACGATGAAATCAGTTAAATGAAGATGAAATCAGTTAAATGAAGATGAAATCAGTTAACGATGAAATCAGTTAAAGATGAAATCAGTTACAGATGAAATCAGTTACATGAAGATTAAATCAGTTAACGATGAAATCAGTTAAAGATTAAATCAGTTAACGATGAAATCAGTTAACGATGAAATCAGTTAAATGAAGATGAAATCAGTTAATGATGAAATCAGTTAAAGATGAAATCAGTTAACGATGGAATCAGTTAAATGAAGATGAAATCAGTTAACGATGAAATCAGTTAACGATGAAATCAGTTAAATGAAGATGAAATCAGTTAACGATGAAATCAGTTAAAGATGAAATCAGTTAACGATGGAATCAGTTAAATGAAGATGAAATCAGTTAACGATGAAATCAGTTAACGATGAAATCAGTTAAATGAAGATGAAATCAGTTAACGATGAAATCAGTTAAAGATGAAATCAGTTAACAATGAAATCAGTTAACGATGAAATCAGTTAAATGAAGATGAAATCAGTTAACGATGAAATCAGTTAAATGAAGATGAAATCAGTTAAATGAAGATGAAATCAGTTAACGATGAAATCAGTTACAGATGAAATCAGTTACATGAAGATTAAATCAGTTAACGGTGAAATCAGTTAACGATGAAATCAGTTAAATGAAGATGACATCAGTTAACGATGAAATCAGTTAAATGAAGATGAAATCAGTTAACGATGAAATCAGTTACAGATGAAATCAGTTAAATGAAGATGAAATCAGTTAACGATGAAATCAGTTAGAGATGAAATCATTTACATGAAGTTGAAATCAGTTAACGATAAAATCAGTTAAAGATGAAATCAGTTAACGATGAAATCAGTTAAATGAAGAATGAAAATGAAATCAGTTAACGATGAAATCAGTTAACGATGAAATCAGTTAAATGAAGATGAAATCAGTTAACGATGAAATCAGTTAAATGAAGATGAAATCAGTTAACGATGAAATCCGTTAACGATGAAATCCGTTAACGATGGAATCCGTTAACGATGAAATCCGTTAACGATGAAATCCGTTAACGATGAGATCAGTTAACGATGAAATCAGTTAAATGAAGATGAAATCAGTTAACGATGAAATCAGTTAAAGATGAAATCAGTTAACGATGAAATCAGTTAACGATGAAATCAGTTAAATGAAGATGAAATCAGTAAACGATGAAATCAGTTAACGATGAAATCAGTTAAATGAAGATGAAATCAGTTAACGATGAAATCAGTTAAAGATGAAATCAGTTAACGACGAAATCAGTTAACGATGAAATCAGTTAAATGAAGATGAAATCAGTTAACGATGAAATCAGTTAACGATGAAATCAGTTAACGATGAAATCAGTTAAATGAAGAATGAAAATGAAATCAGTTAAATGAAGATGAAATCAGTTAACGATGAAATCAGTTAACGATGAAATCAGTTAACGATGAAATCAGTTAAATGAAGATGAAATCAGTTAACGATGAAATCAGTTAACGATGAAATCAGTTAACGATGAAATCTGTTAACGATGGAATCAGTTAAATGAAGATGAAATCAGTTAACGGTGAAATCAGTTAACGGTGAAATCAGTTAACGATGGAATCAGTTAACGATGAAATCAGTTAACGATGAGATCAGTTAACGATGGAATCAGTTAAATGAAGATGAAATCAGTTAACGATGGAATCAGTTAAATGAAGATGAAATCAGTCAACGATGAAATCAGTTAAATGAAGATGAAATCAGTTAACGATGAAATCAGTTAAAGATGAAATCAGTTAACGATGAAATCAGTAAAAGATGAAATCAGTTAACGATGAAATCAGTAAAAGATGAAATCAGTTAACGATGAAATCAGTTAACGATGAAATCAGTTAACGATGAAATCAGTTAACGATGAAATCAGTTAAATGAAGATGAAATCAGTTAACGATGAAATCAGTTAACGATGAAATCAGTTAAATGAAGAATGAAAATGAAATCAGTTAAATGAAGATGAAATCAGTTAACGATGAAATCAGTTAACGATGAAATCAGTTAACGATGAAATCAGTTAAATGAAGATGAAATCAGTTAACGATGAAATCAGTTAACGATGGAATCAGTTAACGATGAAATCAGTTAACGATGAAATCAGTTAACGATGAAATCAGTTAAATGAAGATGAAATCAGTTAACGATGAAATCAGTTAACGATGAAATCAGTTAACGATGGAATCAGTTAAATGAAGATGAAATCAGTTAACGATGAAATCAGTTAACGATGAAATCAGTTAACGATGAAATCAGTTAAATGAATATGAAATCAGTTAACGATGAAATCAGTTAACGATGGAATCAGTTAACGATGAAATCAGTTAACGATGGAATCAGTTAAATGAAGATGAAATCAGTTAACGATGAAATCAGTTAAATGAAGATGAAATCAGTTAAATGAAGATGAAATCAGTTAACGATGAAATCAGTTAAAGATGAAATCAGTTACAGATGAAATCAGTTACATGAAGATTAAATCAGTTAACGATGAAATCAGTTAAAGATTAAATCAGTTAACGATGAAATCAGTTAACGATGAAATCAGTTAAATGAAGATGAAATCAGTTAATGATGAAATCAGTTAAAGATGAAATCAGTTAACGATGGAATCAGTTAAATGAAGATGAAATCAGTTAACGATGAAATCAGTTAACGATGAAATCAGTTAAATGAAGATGAAATCAGTTAACGATGAAATCAGTTAAAGATGAAATCAGTTAACGATGGAATCAGTTAAATGAAGATGAAATCAGTTAACGATGAAATCAGTTAACGATGAAATCAGTTAAATGAAGATGAAATCAGTTAACGATGAAATCAGTTAAAGATGAAATCAGTTAACAATGAAATCAGTTAACGATGAAATCAGTTAAATGAAGATGAAATCAGTTAACGATGAAATCAGTTAAATGAAGATGAAATCAGTTAAATGAAGATGAAATCAGTTAACGATGAAATCAGTTACAGATGAAATCAGTTACATGAAGATTAAATCAGTTAACGATGAAATCAGTTAACGATGAAATCAGTTAAATGAAGATGACATCAGTTAACGATGAAATCAGTTAAATGAAGATGAAATCAGTTAAATGAAGATGAAATCAGTTAACGATGAAATCAGTTACAGATGAAATCAGTTAAATGAAGATGAAATCAGTTAACGATGAAATCAGTTACAGATGAAATCATTTACATGAAGTTGAAATCAGTTAACGATAAAATCAGTTAAAGATGAAATCAGTTAACGATGAAATCAGTTAAATGAAGAATGAAAATGAAATCAGTTAACGATGAAATCAGTTAAATGAAGATGAAATCAGTTAACGATGAAATCAGTTAAATGAAGATGAAATCAGTTAACGATGAAATCCGTTAACGATGAAATCCGTTAACGATGGAATCCGTTAACGATGAAATCAGTTAACGATGAGATCAGTTAACGATGAAATCAGTTAAATGAAGATGAAATCAGTTAACGATGAAATCAGTTAAAGATGAAATCAGTTAACGATGAAATCAGTTAAATGAAGATGAAATCAGTAAACGATGAAATCAGTTAACGATGAAATCAGTTAAATGAAGATGAAATCAGTTAACGATGAAATCAGTTAAAGATGAAATCAGTTAACGACGAAATCAGTTAACGATGAAATCAGTTAAATGAAGATGAAATCAGTTAACGATGAAATCAGTTAACGATGAAATCAGTTAACGATGAAATCAGTTAAATGAAGAATGAAAATGAAATCAGTTAAATGAAGATGAAATCAGTTAACGATGAAATCAGTTAACGATGAAATCAGTTAACGATGAAATCAGTTAAATGAAGATGAAATCAGTTAAAGATGAAATCAGTTAACGATGAAATCAGTTAAAGATGAAATCTGTTAACGATGAAATCAATTAAATGAAGATGAAATCAGTTAACGATGAAATCAGTTAAATGAAGATGAAATCAGTTAACGATGAAATCAGTTAAAGATGAAATCAGTTAACGATGAAATCAGTTAACGATGAAATCAGTTAACGATGAAATCAGTTAAATGAAGATGAAATCAGTTAACGATGAAATCAGTTAACGATGAAATCAGTTAACGATGAAATCAATTAAATGAAGATGAAATCAGTTAACGATGAAATCAGTTAAATGAAGATGAAATCAGTTAACGATGAAATCAGTTAAAGATGAAATCAGTTAACGATGAAATCAGTTAACGATGAAATCAGTTAAATGAAGATGAAATCAGTTAACGATGAAATCAGTTAACGATGAAATCAGTTAACGATGAAATCAATTAAATGAAGATGAAATCAGTTAACGATGAAATCAGTTAAATGAAGATGAAATCAGTTAACGATGAAATCAGTTAAAGATGAAATCAGTTAACGATGAAATCAGTTAACGATGAAATCAGTTAACGATGAAATCAGTTAAATGAAGATGAAATCAGTTAACGATGAAATCAGTTAAATGAAGAATGAAAATGAAATCAGTTAAATGAAGATGAAATCAGTTAACGATGAAATCAGTTAACGATGAAATCAGTTAAATGAAGATGAAATCAGTTAACGATGAAATCAGTTAACAATGAAATCAGTTAAATGAAGATGAAATCAGTTAACGATGAAATCAGTTAACGATGAAATCAGTTAACGATGAAATCAGTTAACGATGAAATCAGTTAAATGAAGATGAAATCAGTTAAAGATGAAATCAGTTAACGATGAAATCAGTTAACGATGAAATCAGTTAAATGAAGATGAAATCAGTTAACGATGAAATCAGTTAACGATGAAATCAATTAACGATGAAATCAGTTAAATGAAGATGAAATCAGTTAACGATGAAATCAGTTAAAGATGAAATCAGTTAAATGAAGAATGAAGATGAAATCAGTTAACGATGAAATCAGTTAAATGAAGATGAAATCAGTTAACGATGAAATCAGTTAACGATGAAATCAGTTAACGATGAAATCAGTTAAATGAAGATGAAATCAGTTAACGATGAAATCAGTTAAATGAAGAATGAAGATGAAATCAGTTAACGATGAAATCAATTAACGATGAAATCAGTTAACGATGAAATCAGTTAAATGAAGATGAAATCAGTTAACGATGAAATCAGTTAACGATGAAATCAGTTAAATGAAGAATGAAGATGAAATCAGTTAACGATGAAATCAGTTAAATGAAGATGAAATCAGTTAACGATGAAATCAGTTAACGATGAAATCAGTTAACGATGAAATCAGTTAAATGAAGATGAAATCAGTTAACGATGAAATCAGTTAAATGAAGAATGAAGATGAAATCAGTTAACGATGAAATCAATTAACGATGAAATCAGTTAACGATGAAATCAGTTAAATGAAGATGAAATCAGTTAACGATGAAATCAGTTAACGATGAAATCAGTTACAGATGAAATCAGTTACATGAAGATTAAATCAGTTAACGATGAAATCAGTTAACGATGAAATCAGTTAAATGAAGATGACATCAGTTAACGATGAAATCAGTTAACGATGAAATCAGTTAAATGAAGAATGAAAATGAAATCAGTTAAATGAAGATGAAATCAGTTAACGATGAAATCAGTTAACGATGAAATCAGTTAACGATGAAATCAGTTAAATGAAGATGAAATCAGTTAACGATGAAATCAGTTAACAATGAAATCAGTTAAATGAAGATGAAATCAGTTAACGATGAAATCAGTTAACGATGAAATCAGTTAACGATGAAATCAGTTAAATGAAGATGAAATCAGTTAACGATGAAATCAGTTAAATGAAGAATGAAGATGAAATCAGTTAACGATGAAATCAATTAACGATGAAATCAGTCAACGATGAAATCAGTTAAATGAAGATGAAATCAGTTAACGATGAAATCAGTTAACGATGAAATCAGTTAAATGAAGAATGAAAATGAAATCAGTTAACGATGAAATCAATTAACGATGAAATCAGTTAACGATGAAATCAGTTAAATGAAGATGAAATCAGTTAACGATGAAATCAGTTAACGATGAAATCAGTTAAATGAAGATGAAATCAGTTAACGATGAAATCAGTTAACGATGAAATCAGTTAAATGAAGAATGAAAATGAAATCAGTTAACGATGAAATCAATTAACGATGAAATCAGTTAACGATGAAATCAGTTAAATGAAGATGAAATCAGTTAACGATGAAATCAGTTAACGATGAAATCAGTTAAATGAAGATGAAATCAGTTAACGATGAAATCAGTTAACGATGAAATCAGTTAACGATGAAATCAATTAAATGAAGATGAAATCAGTTAACGATGAAATCAGTTAAATGAAGATGAAATCAGTTAACGATGAAATCAGTTAAAGATGAAATCAGTTAACGATGAAATCAGTTAACGATGAAATCAGTTAACGATGAAATCAGTTAAATGAAGATGAAATCAGTTAACGATGAAATCAGTTAACGATGAAATCAGTTAACGATGAAATCAATTAAATGAAGATGAAATCAGTTAACGATGAAATCAGTTAAATGAAGATGAAATCAGTTAACGATGAAATCAGTTAAAGATGAAATCAGTTAACGATGAAATCAGTTAACGATGAAATCAGTTAACGATGAAATCAGTTAAATGAAGATGAAATCAGTTAACGATGAAATCAGTTAAATGAAGAATGAAAATGAAATCAGTTAAATGAAGATGAAATCAGTTAACGATGAAATCAGTTAACGATGAAATCAGTTAACGATGAAATCAGTTAACGATGAAATCAGTTAAATGAAGATGAAATCAGTTAACGATGAAATCAGTTAACAATGAAATCAGTTAAATGAAGATGAAATCAGTTAACGATGAAATCAGTTAACGATGAAATCAGTTAACGATGAAATCAGTTAAATGAAGATGAAATCAGTTAAAGATGAAATCAGTTAACGATGAAATCAGTTAACGATGAAATCAGTTAAATGAAGATGAAATCAGTTAACGATGAAATCAGTTAACGATGAAATCAATTAACGATGAAATCAGTTAAATGAAGATGAAATCAGTTAACGATGAAATCAGTTAAAGATGAAATCAGTTAAATGAAGAATGAAGATGAAATCAGTTAACGATGAAATCAGTTAAATGAAGATGAAATCAGTTAACGATGAAATCAGTTAACGATGAAATCAGTTAAATGAAGATGAAATCAGTTAACGATGAAATCAGTTAAATGAAGAATGAAGATGAAATCAGTTAACGATGAAATCAATTAACGATGAAATCAGTTAACGATGAAATCAGTTAAATGAAGATGAAATCAGTTAACGATGAAATCAGTTAACGATGAAATCAGTTAAATGAAGAATGAAAATGAAATCAGTTAACGATGAAATCAATTAACGATGAAATCAGTTAACGATGAAATCAGTTAAATGAAGATGAAATCAGTTAACGATGAAATCAGTTAACGATGAAATCAGTTAAATGAAGATGAAATCAGTTAACGATGAAATCAGTTAACGATGAAATCAGTTAACGATGAAATCAGTTAAATGAAGATGAAATCAGTTAACGATGAAATCAGTTAACGATGAAATCAGTTAACGATGAAATCAATTAAATGAAGATGAAATCAGTTAACGATGAAATCAGTTAACGATGAAATCAGTTAAATGAAGATGAAATCAGTTAACGATGAAATCAGTTAAAGATGAAATCAGTTAAATGAAGAATGAAGATGAAATCAGTTAACGATGAAATCAGTTAAATGAAGATGAAATCAGTTAACGATGAAATCAATTAACGATGAAATCAGTTAAATGAAGATGAAATCAGTTAACGATGAAATCAGTTAAAGATGAAATCAGTTAAATGAAGAATGAAGATGAAATCAGTTAACGATGAAATCAGTTAAATGAAGATGAAATCAGTTAACGATGAAATCAATTAACGATGAAATCAGTTAACGATGAAATCAATTAACAATGAAATCAGTTAAATGAAGATGAAATCAGTTAACGATGAAATCAGTTAACGATGAAATCAGTTAACGATGAAATCAATTAACGATGAAATCAGTTAAATGAAGATGAAATCAGTTAACGATGAAATCAGTTAAAGATGAAATCAGTTAAATGAAGAATGAAGATGAAATCAGTTAACGATGAAATCAGTTAAATGAAGATGAAATCAGTTAACGATGAAATCAGTTAACGATGAAATCAGTTAACGATGAAATCAGTTAAATGAAGATGAAATCAGTTAACGATGAAATCAGTTAAATGAAGAATGAAGATGAAATCAGTTAACGATGAAATCAATTAACGATGAAATCAGTTAACGATGAAATCAGTTAAATGAAGATGAAATCAGTTAACGATGAAATCAGTTAACGATGAAATCAGTTAAATGAAGAATGAAAATGAAATCAGTTAACGATGAAATCAATTAACGATGAAATCAGTTAACGATGAAATCAGTTAAATGAAGATGAAATCAGTTAACGATGAAATCAGTTAACGATGAAATCAGTTAAATGAAGATGAAATCAGTTAACGATGAAATCAGTTAACGATGAAATCAGTTAACGATGAAATCAGTTAAATGAAGATGAAATCAGTTAACGATGAAATCAGTTAACGATGAAATCAGTTAACGATGAAATCAATTAAATGAAGATGAAATCAGTTAACGATGAAATCAGTTAAATGAAGAATGAAAATGAAATCAGTTAAATGAAGATGAAATCAGTTAACGATGAAATCAGTTAACGATGAAATCAGTTAAATGAAGATGAAATCAGTTAACGATGAAATCAGTTAACGATGAAATCAGTTAACGATGAAATCAATTAAATGAAGATGAAATCAGTTAACGATGAAATCAGTTAAATGAAGATGAAATCAGTTAACGATGAAATCAGTTAAAGATGAAATCAGTTAACGATGAAATCAGTTAACGATGAAATCAGTTAACGATGAAATCAGTTAAATGAAGATGAAATCAGTTAACGATGAAATCAGTTAAATGAAGAATGAAAATGAAATCAGTTAAATGAAGATGAAATCAGTTAACGATGAAATCAGTTAACGATGAAATCAGTTAACGATGAAATCAGTTAAATGAAGATGAAATCAGTTAACGATGAAATCAGTTAACAATGAAATCAGTTAAATGAAGATGAAATCAGTTAACGATGAAATCAGTTAACGATGAAATCAGTTAACGATGAAATCAGTTAAATGAAGATGAAATCAGTTAACGATGAAATCAGTTAAATGAAGAATGAAGATGAAATCAGTTAACGATGAAATCAATTAACGATGAAATCAGTTAACGATGAAATCAGTTAAATGAAGATGAAATCAGTTAACGATGAAATCAGTTAACGATGAAATCAGTTAAATGAAGAATGAAAATGAAATCAGTTAACGATGAAATCAATTAACGATGAAATCAGTTAACGATGAAATCAGTTAAATGAAGATGAAATCAGTTAACGATGAAATCAGTTAACGATGAAATCAGTTAAATGAAGATGAAATCAGTTAACGATGAAATCAGTTAACGATGAAATCAGTTAACGATGAAATCAGTTAACGATGAAATCAATTAAATGAAGATGAAATCAGTTAACGATGAAATCAGTTAAATGAAGATGAAATCAGTTAACGATGAAATCAGTTAAAGATGAAATCAGTTAACGATGAAATCAGTTAACGATGAAATCAGTTAAATGAAGATGAAATCAGTTAACGATGAAATCAGTTAACGATGAAATCAGTTAACGATGAAATCAATTAAATGAAGATGAAATCAGTTAACGATGAAATCAGTTAAATGAAGATGAAATCAGTTAACGATGAAATCAGTTAAAGATGAAATCAGTTAACGATGAAATCAGTTAACGATGAAATCAGTTAACGATGAAATCAGTTAAATGAAGATGAAATCAGTTAACGATGAAATCAGTTAAATGAAGAATGAAAATGAAATCAGTTAAATGAAGATGAAATCAGTTAACGATGAAATCAGTTAACGATGAAATCAGTTAACGATGAAATCAGTTAAATGAAGATGAAATCAGTTAACGATGAAATCAGTTAACAATGAAATCAGTTAAATGAAGATGAAATCAGTTAACGATGAAATCAGTTAACGATGAAATCAGTTAAATGAAGATGAAATCAGTTAAAGATGAAATCAGTTAACGATGAAATCAGTTAACGATGAAATCAGTTAAATGAAGATGAAATCAGTTAACGATGAAATCAGTTAACGATGAAATCAATTAACGATGAAATCAGTTAAATGAAGATGAAATCAGTTAACGATGAAATCAGTTAAAGATGAAATCAGTTAAATGAAGAATGAAGATGAAATCAGTTAACGATGAAATCAGTTAAATGAAGATGAAATCAGTTAACGATGAAATCAGTTAACGATGAAATCAGTTAACGATGAAATCAGTTAAATGAAGATGAAATCAGTTAACGATGAAATCAGTTAAATGAAGAATGAAGATGAAATCAGTTAACGATGAAATCAATTAACGATGAAATCAGTTAACGATGAAATCAGTTAAATGAAGATGAAATCAGTTAACGATGAAATCAGTTAAATGAAGAATGAAAATGAAATCAGTTAACGATGAAATCAATTAACGATGAAATCAGTTAACGATGAAATCAGTTAAATGAAGATGAAATCAGTTAACGATGAAATCAGTTAACGATGAAATCAGTTAAATGAAGATGAAATCAGTTAACGATGAAATCAGTTAACGATGAAATCAGTTAAATGAAGATGAAATCAGTTAACGATGAAATCAGTTAACGATGAAATCAGTTAACGATGAAATCAATTAAATGAAGATGAAATCAGTTAACGATGAAATCAGTTAACGATGAAATCAGTTAAATGAAGATGAAATCAGTTAAATGAAGATGAAATCAGTTAACGATGAAATCAGTTAACGATGAAATCAGTTAAATGAAGATGAAATCAGTTAACGATGAAATCAGTTAACGATGAAATCAGTTAAATGAAGATGAAATCAGTTAACGATGAAATCAGTTAACGATGAAATCAATTAACGATGAAATCAGTTAAATGAAGATGAAATCAGTTAACGATGAAATCAGTTAAAGATGAAATCAGTTAAATGAAGAATGAAGATGAAATCAGTTAACGATGAAATCAGTTAAATGAAGATGAAATCAGTTAACGATGAAATCAGTTAACGATGAAATCAGTTAACGATGAAATCAGTTAAATGAAGATGAAATCAGTTAACGATGAAATCAGTTAAATGAAGAATGAAGATGAAATCAGTTAACGATGAAATCAATTAACGATGAAATCAGTTAACGATGAAATCAGTTAAATGAAGATGAAATCAGTTAACGATGAAATCAGTTAACGATGAAATCAGTTAAATGAAGAATGAAAATGAAATCAGTTAACGATGAAATCAATTAACGATGAAATCAGTTAACGATGAAATCAGTTAAATGAAGATGAAATCAGTTAACGATGAAATCAGTTAACGATGAAATCAGTTAAATGAAGATGAAATCAGTTAATGATGAAATCAGTTAACGATGAAATCAATTAAATGAAGATGAAATCAGTTAACGATGAAATCAGTTAAATGAAGAATGAAAATGAAATCAGTTAAATGAAGATGAAATCAGTTAACGATGAAATCAGTTAAATGAAGATGAAATCAGTTAACGATGAAATCAGTTAACGATGAAATCAGTTAACGATGAAATCAATTAAATGAAGATGAAATCAGTTAACGATGAAATCAGTTAAATGAAGAATGAAAATGAAATCAGTTAAATGAAGATGAAATCAGTTAACGATGAAATCAGTTAACGATGAAATCAGTTAAATGAAGATGAAATCAGTTAACGATGAAATCAGTTAACGATGAAATCAGTTAACGATGAAATCAATTAAATGAAGATGAAATCAGTTAACGATGAAATCAATTAAATGAAGATGAAATCAGTTAACGATGAAATCAGTTAAAGATGAAATCAGTTAACGATGAAATCAGTTAACGATGAAATCAGTTAACGATGAAATCAGTTAACGATGAAATCAGTTAAATGAAGATGAAATCAGTTAACGATGAAATCAGTTAAATGAAGAATGAAAATGAAATCAGTTAAATGAAGATGAAATCAGTTAACGATGAAATCAGTTAACGATGAAATCAGTTAACGATGAAATCAGTTAAATGAAGATGAAATCAGTTAACGATGAAATCAGTTAAAGATGAAATCAGTTAAATGAAGATGAAATCAGTTAACGATGAAATCAGTTAAATGAAGAATGAAAATGAAATCAGTTAAATGAAGATGAAATCAGTTAACGATGAAATCAGTTAACGATGAAATCAGTTAAATGAAGATGAAATCAGTTAACGATGAAATCAATTAACGATGAAATCAGTTAACGATGAAATCAATTAACGATGAAATCAGTTAAATGAAGATGAAATCAGTTAACGATGAAATCAGTTAACGATGAAATCAGTTAACGATGAAATCAATTAACGATGAAATCAGTTAAATGAAGATGAAATCAGTTAACGATGAAATCAGTTAAAGATGAAATCAGTTAAATGAAGAATGAAGATGAAATCAGTTAACGATGAAATCAGTTAAATGAAGATGAAATCAGTTAACGATGAAATCAGTTAACGATGAAATCAGTTAAATGAAGATGAAATCAGTTAACGATGAAATCAGTTAAATGAAGAATGAAGATGAAATCAGTTAACGATGAAATCAATTAACGATGAAATCAGTTAACGATGAAATCAGTTAAATGAAGATGAAATCAGTTAACGATGAAATCAGTTAACGATGAAATCAGTTAAATGAAGAATGAAAATGAAATCAGTTAACGATGAAATCAATTAACGATGAAATCAGTTAACGATGAAATCAGTTAAATGAAGATGAAATCAGTTAACGATGAAATCAGTTAACGATGAAATCAGTTAAATGAAGATGAAATCAGTTAACGATGAAATCAATTAACGATGAAATCAGTTAACGATGAAATCAGTTAAATGAAGATGAAATCAGTTAACGATGAAATCAGTTAAATGAAGATGAAATCAGTTAACGATGAAATCAGTTAAATGAAGAATGAAAATGAAATCAGTTAAATGAAGATGAAATCAGTTAACGATGAAATCAGTTAACGATGAAATCAGTTAACGATGAAATCAGTTAAATGAAGATGAAATCAGTTAAAGATGAAATCAGTTAACGATGAAATCAGTTAACGATGAAATCAGTTAACGATGAAATCAGTTAAATGAAGATGAAATCAGTTAACGATGAAATCAGTTAAATGAAGAATGAAAATGAAATCAGTTAAATGAAGATGAAATCAGTTAACGATGAAATCAGTTAACGATGAAATCAGTTAACGATGAAATCAGTTAACGATGAAATCAGTTAAATGAAGATGAAATCAGTTAACGATGAAATCAGTTAACAATGAAATCAGTTAACGATGAAATCAATTAAATGAAGATGAAATCAGTTAACGATGAAATCAATTAACGATGAAATCAGTTAACGATGAAATCAGTTAAATGAAGATGAAATCAGTTAACGATGAAATCAGTTAACGATGAAATCAGTTAAATGAAGAATGAAAATGAAATCAGTTAACGATGAAATCAATTAACGATGAAATCAGTTAACGATGAAATCAGTTAAATGAAGATGAAATCAGTTAACGATGAAATCAGTTAACGATGAAATCAGTTAAATGAAGATGAAATCAGTTAACGATGAAATCAGTTAACGATGAAATCAGTTAACGATGAAATCAGTTAAATGAAGATGAAATCAGTTAACGATGAAATCAGTTAACGATGAAATCAGTTAACGATGAAATCAATTAAATGAAGATGAAATCAGTTAACGATGAAATCAGTTAAATGAAGAATGAAAATGAAATCAGTTAAATGAAGATGAAATCAGTTAACGATGAAATCAGTTAAATGAAGATGAAATCAGTTAACGATGAAATCAGTTAACGATGAAATCAGTTAACGATGAAATCAGTTAACGATGAAATCAATTAAATGAAGATGAAATCAGTTAACGATGAAATCAATTAACGATGAAATCAGTTAACGATGAAATCAGTTAAATGAAGATGAAATCAGTTAACGATGAAATCAGTTAACGATGAAATCAGTTAAATGAAGATGAAATCAGTTAACGATGAAATCAGTTAACGATGAAATCAGTTAACAATGAAATCAGTTAACAATGAAATCAGTTAAATGAAGATGAAATCAGTTAACGATGAAATCAGTTAAATGAAGAATGAAAATGAAATCAGTTAAATGAAGATGAAATCAGTTAACGATGAAATCAGTTAACGATGAAATCAGTTAACGATGAAATCAGTTAAATGAAGATGAAATCAGTTAACGATGAAATCAGTTAACAATGAAATCAGTTAAATGAAGATGAAATCAGTTAACGATGAAATCAGTTAACGATGAAATCAGTTAACGATGAAATCAGTTAACGATGAAATCAATTAAATGAAGATGAAATCAGTTAACGATGAAATCAGTTAAATGAAGATGAAATCAGTTAACGATGAAATCAGTTAAAGATGAAATCAGTTAACGATGAAATCAGTTAACGATGAAATCAGTTAAATGAAGATGAAATCAGTTAACGATGAAATCAGTTAAATGAAGATGAAATCAGTTAACGATGAAATCAGTTAAAGATGAAATCAGTTAACGATGAAATCAGTTAACGATGAAATCAGTTAAATGAAGATGAAATCAGTTAACGATGAAATCAGTTAACAATGAAATCAGTTAAATGAAGATGAAATCAGTTAACGATGAAATCAGTTAACGATGAAATCAGTTAACGATGAAATCAGTTAACGATGAAATCAGTTAACGATGAAATCAATTAAATGAAGATGAAATCAGTTAACGATGAAATCAGTTAACAATGAAATCAGTTAAATGAAGATGAAATCAGTTAACGATGAAATCAGTTAACAATGAAATCAGTTAAAGATGAAATCAGTTAACGATGAAATCAGTTAACGATGAAATCAGTTAAATGAAGATGAAATCAGTTAACGATGAAATCAATTAACGATGAAATCAGTTAACAATGAAATCAGTTAAATGAAGATGAAATCAGTTAACGATGAAATCAGTTAACGATGAAATCAGTTAACGATGAAATCAGTTAAATGAAGAATGAAAATGAAATCAGTTAACGATGAAATCAATTAACGATGAAATCAGTTAACGATGAAATCAGTTAAATGAAGATGAAATCAGTTAACGATGAAATCAGTTAACGATGAAATCAGTTAAATGAAGATGAAATCAGTTAACGATGAAATCAGTTAACGATGAAATCAATTAAATGAAGATGAAATCAGTTAACGATGAAATCAGTTAAATGAAGAATGAAAATGAAATCAGTTAAATGAAGATGAAATCAGTTAACGATGAAATCAGTTAACGATGAAATCAGTTAACGATGAAATCAATTAAATGAAGATGAAATCAGTTAACGATGAAATCAGTTAAATGAAGATGAAATCAGTTAACGATGAAATCAGTTAAAGATGAAATCAGTTAACGATGAAATCAGTTAACGATGAAATCAGTTAACGATGAAATCAGTTAAATGAAGATGAAATCAGTTAACGATGAAATCAGTTAAATGAAGAATGAAAATGAAATCAGTTAAATGAAGATGAAATCAGTTAACGATGAAATCAGTTAACGATGAAATCAGTTAACGATGAAATCAGTTAAATGAAGATGAAATCAGTTAACGATGAAATCAGTTAACAATGAAATCAGTTAAATGAAGATGAAATCAGTTAACGATGAAATCAGTTAACGATGAAATCAGTTAACGATGAAATCAGTTAAATGAAGATGAAATCAGTTAAAGATGAAATCAGTTAACGATGAAATCAGTTAACGATGAAATCAGTTAAATGAAGATGAAATCAGTTAACGATGAAATCAGTTAACGATGAAATCAATTAACGATGAAATCAGTTAAATGAAGATGAAATCAGTTAACGATGAAATCAGTTAAAGATGAAATCAGTTAAATGAAGAATGAAGATGAAATCAGTTAACGATGAAATCAGTTAAATGAAGATGAAATCAGTTAACGATGAAATCAGTTAACGATGAAATCAGTTAACGATGAAATCAGTTAAATGAAGATGAAATCAGTTAACGATGAAATCAGTTAAATGAAGAATGAAGATGAAATCAGTTAACGATGAAATCAATTAACGATGAAATCAGTTAACGATGAAATCAGTTAAATGAAGATGAAATCAGTTAACGATGAAATCAGTTAACGATGAAATCAGTTAAATGAAGAATGAAAATGAAATCAGTTAACGATGAAATCAATTAACGATGAAATCAGTTAACGATGAAATCAGTTAAATGAAGATGAAATCAGTTAACGATGAAATCAGTTAACGATGAAATCAGTTAAATGAAGATGAAATCAGTTAACGATGAAATCAGTTAACGATGAAATCAGTTAACGATGAAATCAGTTAAATGAAGATGAAATCAGTTAACGATGAAATCAGTTAACGATGAAATCAGTTAACGATGAAATCAATTAAATGAAGATGAAATCAGTTAACGATGAAATCAGTTAACGATGAAATCAGTTAAATGAAGATGAAATCAGTTAAATGAAGATGAAATCAGTTAAAGATGAAATCAGTTAACGATGAAATCAATTAACGATGAAATCAGTTAAATGAAGATGAAATCAGTTAACGATGAAATCAGTTAAAGATGAAATCAGTTAAATGAAGAATGAAGATGAAATCAGTTAACGATGAAATCAGTTAAATGAAGATGAAATCAGTTAACGATGAAATCAATTAACGATGAAATCAGTTAACGATGAAATCAATTAACGATGAAATCAGTTAAATGAAGATGAAATCAGTTAACGATGAAATCAGTTAAAGATGAAATCAGTTAAATGAAGAATGAAGATGAAATCAGTTAACGATGAAATCAGTTAACGATGAAATCAGTTAACGATGAAATCAATTAAATGAAGATGAAATCAGTTAACGATGAAATCAGTTAAATGAAGAATGAAAATGAAATCAGTTAAATGAAGATGAAATCAGTTAACGATGAAATCAGTTAACGATGAAATCAGTTAAATGAAGATGAAATCAGTTAACGATGAAATCAGTTAACGATGAAATCAGTTAACGATGAAATCAATTAAATGAAGATGAAATCAGTTAACGATGAAATCAGTTAAATGAAGATGAAATCAGTTAACGATGAAATCAGTTAAAGATGAAATCAGTTAACGATGAAATCAGTTAACGATGAAATCAGTTAACGATGAAATCAGTTAAATGAAGATGAAATCAGTTAACGATGAAATCAGTTAAATGAAGAATGAAAATGAAATCAGTTAAATGAAGATGAAATCAGTTAACGATGAAATCAGTTAACGATGAAATCAGTTAACGATGAAATCAGTTAAATGAAGATGAAATCAGTTAACGATGAAATCAGTTAACAATGAAATCAGTTAAATGAAGATGAAATCAGTTAACGATGAAATCAGTTAACGATGAAATCAGTTAACGATGAAATCAGTTAAATGAAGATGAAATCAGTTAACGATGAAATCAGTTAACGATGAAATCAGTTAAATGAAGATGAAATCAGTTAACGATGAAATCAGTTAACGATGAAATCAGTTAAATGAAGATGAAATCAGTTAACGATGAAATCAGTTAACGATGAAATCAGTTAACGATGAAATCAGTTAACGATGAAATCAATTAAATGAAGATGAAATCAGTTAACGATGAAATCAGTTAACGATGAAATCAATTAAATGAAGATGAAATCAGTTAACGATGAAATCAGTTAACAATGAAATCAGTTAAATGAAGATGAAATCAGTTAACGATGAAATCAGTTAACGATGAAATCAGTTAACGATGAAATCAGTTAAATGAAGATGAAATCAGTTAACGATGAAATCAGTTAAATGAAGAATGAAAATGAAATCAGTTAAATGAAGATGAAATCAGTTAACGATGAAATCAGTTAACGATGAAATCAGTTAACGATGAAATCAGTTAAATGAAGATGAAATCAGTTAACGATGAAATCAGTTAACAATGAAATCAGTTAAATGAAGATGAAATCAGTTAACGATGAAATCAGTTAACGATGAAATCAGTTAACGATGAAATCAGTTAAATGAAGATGAAATCAGTTAACGATGAAATCAGTTAACGATGAAATCAGTTAAATGAAGATGAAATCAGTTAACGATGAAATCAGTTAACGATGAAATCAGTTAACGATGAAATCAGTTAAATGAAGATGAAATCAGTTAACGATGAAATCAGTTAAAGATGAAATCAGTTAACGATGAAATCAGTTAACGATGAAATCAGTTAACGATGAAATCAGTTAAATGAAGATGAAATCAGTTAACGATGAAATCAGTTAAATGAAGAATGAAAATGAAATCAGTTAAATGAAGATGAAATCAGTTAACGATGAAATCAGTTAACGATGAAATCAGTTAACGATGAAATCAGTTAAATGAAGATGAAATCAGTTAACGATGAAATCAGTTAACAATGAAATCAGTTAAATGAAGATGAAATCAGTTAACGATGAAATCAGTTAACGATGAAATCAGTTAACAATGAAATCAGTTAAATGAAGATGAAATCAGTTAACGATGAAATCAGTTAACGATGAAATCAGTTAACGATGAAATCAGTTAACAATGAAATCAGTTAAATGAAGATGAAATCAGTTAACGATGAAATCAGTTAACGATGAAATCAGTTAACGATGAAATCAGTTAAATGAAGATGAAATCAGTTAACGATGAAATCAGTTAACGATGAAATCAGTTAACGATGAAATCAGTTAAATGAAGATGAAATCAGTTAACGATGAAATCAGTTAACGATGAAATCAATTAACGATGAAATCAGTTAAATGAAGATGAAATCAGTTAACGATGAAATCAGTTAAAGATGAAATCAGTTAAATGAAGAATGAAGATGAAATCAGTTAACGATGAAATCAGTTAAATGAAGATGAAATCAGTTAACGATGAAATCAGTTAACGATGAAATCAGTTAAATGAAGATGAAATCAGTTAACGATGAAATCAGTTAAATGAAGAATGAAGATGAAATCAGTTAACGATGAAATCAATTAACGATGAAATCAGTTAACGATGAAATCAGTTAAATGAAGATGAAATCAGTTAACGATGAAATCAGTTAACGATGAAATCAGTTAAATGAAGAATGAAAATGAAATCAGTTAACGATGAAATCAATTAACGATGAAATCAGTTAACGATGAAATCAGTTAAATGAAGATGAAATCAGTTAACGATTAAATCAGTTAACGATGAAATCAGTTAAATGAAGATGAAATCAGTTAACGATGAAATCAGTTAACGATGAAATCAGTTAACGATGAAATCAGTTAAATGAAGATGAAATCAGTTAACGATGAAATCAGTTAACGATGAAATCAGTTAACGATGAAATCAATTAAATGAAGATGAAATCAGTTAACGATGAAATCAGTTAACGATGAAATCAGTTAAATGAAGATGAAATCAGTTAAATGAAGATGAAATCAGTTAACGATGAAATCAGTTAACGATGAAATCAGTTAACGATGAAATCAGTTAAATGAAGATGAAATCAGTTAAAGATGAAATCAGTTAACGATGAAATCAGTTAACGATGAAATCAGTTAAATGAAGATGAAATCAGTTAACGATGAAATCAGTTAACGATGAAATCAATTAACGATGAAATCAGTTAAATGAAGATGAAATCAGTTAACGATGAAATCAGTTAAAGATGAAATCAGTTAAATGAAGAATGAAGATGAAATCAGTTAACGATGAAATCAGTTAAATGAAGATGAAATCAGTTAACGATGAAATCAATTAACGATGAAATCAGTTAACGATGAAATCAATTAACGATGAAATCAGTTAAATGAAGATGAAATCAGTTAACGATGAAATCAGTTAAAGATGAAATCAGTTAAATGAAGAATGAAGATGAAATCAGTTAACGATGAAATCAGTTAACGATGAAATCAATTAACGATGAAATCAGTTAAATGAAGATGAAATCAGTTAACGATGAAATCAATTAACGATGAAATCAGTTAACGATGAAATCAGTTAAATGAAGATGAAATCAGTTAACGATGAAATCAGTTAACGATGAAATCAGTTAAATGAAGAATGAAAATGAAATCAGTTAACGATGAAATCAATTAACGATGAAATCAGTTAACGATGAAATCAGTTAAATGAAGATGAAATCAGTTAACGATGAAATCAGTTAACGATGAAATCAGTTAAATGAAGATGAAATCAGTTAACGATGAAATCAGTTAACGATGAAATCAGTTAACGATGAAATCAGTTAAATGAAGATGAAATCAGTTAACGATGAAATCAGTTAACGATGAAATCAGTTAACGATGAAATCAATTAAATGAAGATGAAATCAGTTAACGATGAAATCAGTTAACGATGAAATCAGTTAAATGAAGATGAAATCAGTTAAATGAAGATGAAATCAGTTAACGATGAAATCAGTTAACGATGAAATCAGTTAACGATGAAATCAGTTAAATGAAGATGAAATCAGTTAAAGATGAAATCAGTTAACGATGAAATCAGTTAACGATGAAATCAGTTAAATGAAGATGAAATCAGTTAACGATGAAATCAGTTAACGATGAAATCAATTAACGATGAAATCAGTTAAATGAAGATGAAATCAGTTAACGATGAAATCAGTTAAAGATGAAATCAGTTAAATGAAGAATGAAGATGAAATCAGTTAACGATGAAATCATTTAAATGATGATGAAATCAGTTAACGATGAAATCAATTAACGATGAAATCAGTTAACGATGAAATCAATTAACGATGAAATCAGTTAAATGAAGATGAAATCAGTTAACGATGAAATCAGTTAACGATGAAATCAGTTAAATGAAGAATGAAAATGAAATCAGTTAACGATGAAATCAATTAACGATGAAATCAGTTAACGATGAAATCAGTTAAATGAAGATGAAATCAGTTAACCATGAAATCAGTTAACGATGAAATCAGTTAAATGAAGATGAAATCAGTTAACGATGAAATCAGTTAACGATGAAATCAGTTAACGATGAAATCAGTTAAATGAAGATGAAATCAGTTAACGATGAAATCAGTTAACGATGAAATCAGTTAACGATGAAATCAATTAAATGAAGATGAAATCAGTTAACGATGAAATCAGTTAAATGAAGAATGAAAATGAAATCAGTTAAATGAAGATGAAATCAGTTAACGATGAAATCAGTTAACGATGAAATCAGTTAAATGAAGATGAAATCAGTTAACGATGAAATCAGTTAACGATGAAATCAGTTAACGATGAAATCAATTAAATGAAGATGAAATCAGTTAACGATGAAATCAGTTAAATGAAGATGAAATCAGTTAACGATGAAATCAGTTAAAGATGAAATCAGTTAACGATGAAATCAGTTAACGATGAAATCAGTTAACGATGAAATCAGTTAAATGAAGATGAAATCAGTTAACGATGAAATCAGTTAAATGAAGAATGAAAATGAAATCAGTTAAATGAAGATGAAATCAGTTAACGATGAAATCAGTTAACGATGAAATCAGTTAACGATGAAATCAGTTAAATGAAGATGAAATCAGTTAACGATGAAATCAGTTAACAATGAAATCAGTTAAATGAAGATGAAATCAGTTAACGATGAAATCAGTTAACGATGAAATCAGTTAACGATGAAATCAGTTAACGATGAAATCAGTTAAATGAAGATGAAATCAGTTAACGATGAAATCAGTTAACGATGAAATCAGTTAAATGAAGAATGAAAATGAAATCAGTTAACGATGAAATCAATTAACGATGAAATCAGTTAACGATGAAATCAGTTAAATGAAGATGAAATCAGTTAACGATGAAATCAGTTAACGATGAAATCAGTTAAATGAAGATGAAATCAGTTAACGATGAAATCAGTTAACGATGAAATCAGTTAACGATGAAATCAATTAAATGAAGATGAAATCAGTTAACGATGAAATCAGTTAAATGAAGATGAAATCAGTTAACGATGAAATCAGTTAAAGATGAAATCAGTTAACGATGAAATCAGTTAACGATGAAATCAGTTAAATGAAGATGAAATCAGTTAACGATGAAATCAGTTAAATGAAGAATGAAAATGAAATCAGTTAAATGAAGATGAAATCAGTTAACGATGAAATCAGTTAACGATGAAATCAGTTAAATGAAGATGAAATCAGTTAACGATGAAATCAGTTAACAATGAAATCAGTTAAATGAAGATGAAATCAGTTAACGATGAAATCAGTTAACGATGAAATCAGTTAACGATGAAATCAGTTAAATGAAGATGAAATCAGTTAAAGATGAAATCAGTTAACGATGAAATCAGTTAACGATGAAATCAGTTAAATGAAGATGAAATCAGTTAACGATGAAATCAGTTAACGATGAAATCAATTAACGATGAAATCAGTTAAATGAAGATGAAATCAGTTAACGATGAAATCAGTTAAAGATGAAATCAGTTAAATGAAGAATGAAGATGAAATCAGTTAACGATGAAATCAGTTAAATGAAGATGAAATCAGTTAACGATGAAATCAGTTAACGATGAAATCAGTTAACGATGAAATCAGTTAAATGAAGATGAAATCAGTTAACGATGAAATCAGTTAACGATGAAATCAGTTAAATGAAGAATGAAGATGAAATCAGTTAACGATGAAATCAATTAACGATGAAATCAGTTAACGATGAAATCAGTTAAATGAAGATGAAATCAGTTAACGATGAAATCAGTTAACGATGAAATCAGTTAAATGAAGAATGAAAATGAAATCAGTTAACGATGAAATCAATTAACGATGAAATCAGTTAACGATGAAATCAGTTAAATGAAGATGAAATCAGTTAACGATGAAATCAGTTAACGATGAAATCAGTTAAATGAAGATGAAATCAGTTAACGATGAAATCAGTTAACGATGAAATCAGTTAACGATGAAATCAGTTAAATGAAGATGAAATCAGTTAACGATGAAATCAGTTAACGATGAAATCAGTTAACGATGAAATCAATTAAATGAAGATGAAATCAGTTAACGATGAAATCAGTTAACGATGAAATCAATTAAATGAAGATGAAATCAGTTAACGATGAAATCAGTTAACGATGAAATCAGTTAACGATGAAATCAATTAACGATGAAATCAGTTAACGATGAAATCAATTAACGATGAAATCAGTTAAATGAAGATGAAATCACTTAACGATGAAATCAGTTAACGATGAAATCAGTTAACGATGAAATCAATTAACGATGAAATCAGTTAAATGAAGATGAAATCAGTTAACGATGAAATCAGTTAAAGATGAAATCAGTTAAATGAAGAATGAAGATGAAATCAGTTAACGATGAAATCAGTTAAATGAAGATGAAATCAGTTAACGATGAAATCAGTTAACGATGAAATCAGTTAACGATGAAATCAGTTAAATGAAGATGAAATCAGTTAACGATGAAATCAGTTAAATGAAGAATGAAGATGAAATCAGTTAACGATGAAATCAATTAACGATGAAATCAGTTAACGATGAAATCAGTTAAATGAAGATGAAATCAGTTAACGATGAAATCAGTTAACGATGAAATCAGTTAAATGAAGAATGAAAATGAAATCAGTTAACGATGAAATCAATTAACGATGAAATCAGTTAACGATGAAATCAGTTAAATGAAGATGAAATCAGTTAACGATGAAATCAGTTAACGATGAAATCAGTTAACGATGAAATCAGTTAAATGAAGATGAAATCAGTTAACGATGAAATCAGTTAACGATGAAATCAGTTAACGATGAAATCAATTAAATGAAGATGAAATCAGTTAACGATGAAATCAGTTAAATGAAGAATGAAAATGAAATCAGTTAAATGAAGATGAAATCAGTTAACGATGAAATCAGTTAACGATGAAATCAGTTAAATGAAGATGAAATCAGTTAACGATGAAATCAGTTAACGATGAAATCAGTTAACGATGAAATCAATTAAATGAAGATGAAATCAGTTAACGATGAAATCAGTTAAATGAAGATGAAATCAGTTAACGATGAAATCAGTTAAAGATGAAATCAGTTAACGATGAAATCAGTTAACGATGAAATCAGTTAACGATGAAATCAATTAACGATGAAATCAGTTAAATGAAGATGAAATCAGTTAACGATGAAATCAGTTAACGATGAAATCAATTAACGATGAAATCAGTTAAATGAAGATGAAATCAGTTAACGATGAAATCAGTTAACGATGAAATCAGTTAAATGAAGAATGAAAATGAAATCAGTTAACGATGAAATCAATTAACGATGAAATCAGTTAACGATGAAATCAGTTAAATGAAGATGAAATCAGTTAACGATGAAATCAGTTAACGATGAAATCAGTTAAATGAATATGAAATCAGTTAACGATGAAATCAGTTAACGATGAAATCAGTTAACGATGAAATCAATTAAATGAAGATGAAATCAGTTAACGATGAAATCAGTTAAATGAAGATGAAATCAGTTAACGATGAAATCAGTTAAAGATGAAATCAGTTAACGATGAAATCAGTTAACGATGAAATCAGTTAACGATGAAATCAGTTAAATGAAGATGAAATCAGTTAACGATGAAATCAGTTAAATGAAGAATGAAAATGAAATCAGTTAAATGAAGATGAAATCAGTTAACGATGAAATCAGTTAACGATGAAATCAGTTAAATGAAGATGAAATCAGTTAACGATGAAATCAGTTAACAATGAAATCAGTTAAATGAAGATGAAATCAGTTAACGATGAAATCAGTTAACGATGAAATCAGTTAACGATGAAATCAGTTAAATGAAGATGAAATCAGTTAAAGATGAAATCAGTTAACGATGAAATCAGTTAACGATGAAATCAGTTAAATGAAGATGAAATCAGTTAACGATGAAATCAGTTAACGATGAAATCAATTAACGATGAAATCAGTTAAATGAAGATGAAATCAGTTAACGATGAAATCAGTTAAAGATGAAATCAGTTAAATGAAGAATGAAGATGAAATCAGTTAACGATGAAATCAGTTAAATGAAGATGAAATCAGTTAACGATGAAATCAGTTAACGATGAAATCAGTTAACGATGAAATCAGTTAAATGAAGATGAAATCAGTTAACGATGAAATCAGTTAAATGAAGAATGAAGATGAAATCAGTTAACGATGAAATCAATTAACGATGAAATCAGTTAACGATGAAATCAGTTAAATGAAGATGAAATCAGTTAACGATGAAATCAGTTAACGATGAAATCAGTTAAATGAAGAATGAAAATGAAATCAGTTAACGATGAAATCAATTAACGATGAAATCAGTTAACGATGAAATCAGTTAAATGAAGATGAAATCAGTTAACGATGAAATCAGTTAACGATGAAATCAGTTAAATGAAGATGAAATCAGTTAACGATGAAATCAGTTAACGATGAAATCAGTTAACGATGAAATCAGTTAAATGAAGATGAAATCAGTTAACGATGAAATCAGTTAACGATGAAATCAGTTAACGATGAAATCAATTAAATGAAGATGAAATCAGTTAACGATGAAATCAGTTAACGATGAAATCAGTTAACGATGAAATCAATTAACGATGAAATCAGTTAACGATGAAATCAATTAACGATGAAATCAGTTAAATGAAGATGAAATCAGTTAACGATGAAATCAGTTAACGATGAAATCAGTTAACGATGAAATCAATTAACGATGAAATCAGTTAAATGAAGATGAAATCAGTTAACGATGAAATCAGTTAAAGATGAAATCAGTTAAATGAAGAATGAAGATGAAATCAGTTAACGATGAAATCAGTTAAATGAAGATGAAATCAGTTAACGATGAAATCAGTTAACGATGAAATCAGTTAACGATGAAATCAGTTAAATGAAGATGAAATCAGTTAACGATGAAATCAGTTAAATGAAGAATGAAGATGAAATCAGTTAACGATGAAATCAATTAACGATGAAATCAGTTAACGATGAAATCAGTTAAATGAAGATGAAATCAGTTAACGATGAAATCAGTTAACGATGAAATCAGTTAAATGAAGAATGAAAATGAAATCAGTTAACGATGAAATCAATTAACGATGAAATCAGTTAACGATGAAATCAGTTAAATGAAGATGAAATCAGTTAACGATGAAATCAGTTAACGATGAAATCAGTTAAATGAAGATGAAATCAGTTAACGATGAAATCAGTTAACGATGAAATCAGTTAAATGAAGATGAAATCAGTTAACGATGAAATCAGTTAACGATGAAATCAATTAAATGAAGATGAAATCAGTTAACGATGAAATCAGTTAAATGAAGAATGAAAATGAAATCAGTTAAATGAAGATGAAATCAGTTAACGATGAAATCCGTTAACGATGAAATCAGTTAAATGAAGATGAAATCAGTTAACGATGAAATCAGTTAACGATGAAATCAGTTAACGATGAAATCAATTAAATGAAGATGAAATCAGTTAACGATGAAATCAGTTAAATGAAGATGAAATCAGTTAACGATGAAATCAGTTAAAGATGAAATCAGTTAACGATGAAATCAGTTAACGATGAAATCAGTTAACGATGAAATCAGTTAAATGAAGATGAAATCAGTTAACGATGAAATCAGTTAAATGAAGAATGAAAATGAAATCAGTTAAATGAAGATGAAATCAGTTAACGATGAAATCAGTTAACGATGAAATCAGTTAAATGAAGATGAAATCAGTTAACGATGAAATCAGTTAACAATGAAATCAGTTAAATGAAGATGAAATCAGTTAACGATGAAATCAGTTAACGATGAAATCAGTTAACGATGAAATCAGTTAAATGAAGATGAAATCAGTTAACGATGAAATCAGTTAACGATGAAATCAGTTAAATGAAGATGAAATCAGTTAACGATGAAATCAGTTAACGATGAAATCAGTTAAATGAAGAATGAAAATGAAATCAGTTAACGATGAAATCAATTAACGATGAAATCAGTTAACAATGAAATCAGTTAAATGAAGATGAAATCAGTTAACGATGAAATCAGTTAACGATGAAATCAGTTAAATGAAGATGAAATCAGTTAAAGATGAAATCAGTTAACGATGAAATCAGTTAAATGAAGATGAAATCAGTTAACGATGAAATCAGTTAACGATGAAATCAATTAACGATGAAATCAGTTAAATGAAGATGAAATCAGTTAACGATGAAATCAGTTAAAGATGAAATCAGTTAAATGAAGAATGAAGATGAAATCAGTTAACGATGAAATCAGTTAAATGAAGATGAAATCAGTTAACGATGAAATCAGTTAACGATGAAATCAGTTAACGATGAAATCAGTTAAATGAAGATGAAATCAGTTAACGATGAAATCAGTTAAATGAAGAATGAAAATGAAATCAGTTAACGATGAAATCAATTAACGATGAAATCAGTTAACGATGAAATCAGTTAAATGAAGATGAAATCAGTTAACGATGAAATCAGTTAACGATGAAATCAGTTAACGATGAAATCAGTTAAATGAAGATGAAATCAGTTAACGATGAAATCAGTTAACGATGAAATCAGTTAACGATGAAATCAATTAAATGAAGATGAAATCAGTTAACGATGAAATCAGTTAACGATGAAATCAGTTAAATGAAGATGAAATCAGTTAAATGAAGATGAAATCAGTTAACGATGAAATCAGTTAACGATGAAATCAGTTAAATGAAGATGAAATCAGTTAACGATGAAATCAGTTAACGATGAAATCAGTTAAATGAAGAATGAAAATGAAATCAGTTAACGATGAAATCAATTAACGATGAAATCAGTTAACGATGAAATCAGTTAAATGAAGATGAAATCAGTTAACGATGAAATCAGTTAACGATGAAATCAGTTAAATGAAGATGAAATCAGTTAACGATGAAATCAGTTAACGATGAAATCAGTTAACGATGAAATCAGTTAAATGAAGATGAAATCAGTTAACGATGAAATCAGTTAACGATGAAATCAGTTAACGATGAAATCAATTAAATGAAGATGAAATCAGTTAACGATGAAATCAGTTAAATGAAGAATGAAAATGAAATCAGTTAAATGAAGATGAAATCAGTTAACGATGAAATCAGTTAACGATGAAATCAGTTAAATGAAGATGAAATCAGTTAACGATGAAATCAGTTAACGATGAAATCAGTTAACGATGAAATCAATTAAATGAAGATGAAATCAGTTAACGATGAAATCAGTTAAATGAAGATGAAATCAGTTAACGATGAAATCAGTTAAAGATGAAATCAGTTAACGATGAAATCAGTTAACGATGAAATCAGTTAACGATGAAATCAGTTAAATGAAGATGAAATCAGTTAACGATGAAATCAGTTAAATGAAGAATGAAAATGAAATCAGTTAAATGAAGATGAAATCAGTTAACGATGAAATCAGTTAACGATGAAATCAGTTAAATGAAGATGAAATCAGTTAAATGAAGATGAAATCAGTTAACGATGAAATCAGTTAACAATGAAATCAGTTAAATGAAGATGAAATCAGTTAACGATGAAATCAGTTAACGATGAAATCAGTTAACGATGAAATCAATTAAATGAAGATGAAATCAGTTAACGATGAAATCAGTTAACGATGAAATCAGTTAACGATGAAATCAATTAACGATGAAATCAGTTAACGATGAAATCAATTAACGATGAAATCAGTTAAATGAAGATGAAATCAGTTAACGATGAAATCAGTTAACGATGAAATCAGTTAACGATGAAATCAATTAACGATGAAATCAGTTAAATGAAGATGAAATCAGTTAACGATGAAATCAGTTAAAGATGAAATCAGTTAAATGAAGAATGAAGATGAAATCAGTTAACGATGAAATCAGTTAAATGAAGATGAAATCAGTTAACGATGAAATCAGTTAACGATGAAATCAGTTAACGATGAAATCAGTTAAATGAAGATGAAATCAGTTAACGATGAAATCAGTTAAATGAAGAATGAAGATGAAATCAGTTAACGATGAAATCAATTAACGATGAAATCAGTTAACGATGAAATCAGTTAAATGAAGATGAAATCAGTTAACGATGAAATCAGTTAACGATGAAATCAGTTAAATGAAGAATGAAAATGAAATCAGTTAACGATGAAATCAATTAACGATGAAATCAGTTAACGATGAAATCAGTTAAATGAAGATGAAATCAGTTAACGATGAAATCAGTTAACGATGAAATCAGTTAAATGAAGATGAAATCAGTTAACGATGAAATCAGTTAACGATGAAATCAGTTAACGATGAAATCAGTTAAATGAAGATGAAATCAGTTAACGATGAAATCAGTTAACGATGAAATCAATTAAATGAAGATGAAATCAGTTAACGATGAAATCAGTTAAATGAAGAATGAAAATGAAATCAGTTAAATGAAGATGAAATCAGTTAACGATGAAATCCGTTAACGATGAAATCAGTTAAATGAAGATGAAATCAGTTAACGATGAAATCAGTTAACGATGAAATCAGTTAACGATGAAATCAGTTAACGATGAAATCAATTAAATGAAGATGAAATCAGTTAACGATGAAATCAGTTAAATGAAGATGAAATCAGTTAACGATGAAATCAGTTAAAGATGAAATCAGTTAACGATGAAATCAGTTAACGATGAAATCAGTTAACGATGAAATCAGTTAAATGAAGATGAAATCAGTTAACGATGAAATCAGTTAAATGAAGAATGAAAATGAAATCAGTTAAATGAAGATGAAATCAGTTAACGATGAAATCAGTTAACGATGAAATCAGTTAAATGAAGATGAAATCAGTTAAATGAAGATGAAATCAGTTAACGATGAAATCAGTTAACAATGAAATCAGTTAAATGAAGATGAAATCAGTTAACGATGAAATCAGTTAACGATGAAATCAGTTAACGATGAAATCAGTTAAATGAAGATGAAATCAGTTAACGATGAAATCAGTTAACGATGAAATCAGTTAAATGAAGATGAAATCAGTTAACGATGAAATCAGTTAACGATGAAATCAGTTAAATGAAGAATGAAAATGAAATCAGTTAACGATGAAATCAATTAACGATGAAATCAGTTAACAATGAAATCAGTTAAATGAAGATGAAATCAGTTAACGATGAAATCAGTTAACGATGAAATCAGTTAAATGAAGATGAAATCAGTTAAAGATGAAATCAGTTAACGATGAAATCAGTTAAATGAAGATGAAATCAGTTAACGATGAAATCAGTTAACGATGAAATCAATTAACGATGAAATCAGTTAAATGAAGATGAAATCAGTTAACGATGAAATCAGTTAAAGATGAAATCAGTTAAATGAAGAATGAAGATGAAATCAGTTAACGATGAAATCAGTTAAATGAAGATGAAATCAGTTAACGATGAAATCAGTTAACGATGAAATCAGTTAACGATGAAATCAGTTAAATGAAGATGAAATCAGTTAACGATGAAATCAGTTAAATGAAGAATGAAAATGAAATCAGTTAACGATGAAATCAATTAACGATGAAATCAGTTAACGATGAAATCAGTTAAATGAAGATGAAATCAGTTAACGATGAAATCAGTTAACGATGAAATCAGTTAACGATGAAATCAGTTAACGATGAAATCAGTTAACGATGAAATCAGTTAACGATGAAATCAATTAAATGAAGATGAAATCAGTTAACGATGAAATCAGTTAACGATGAAATCAGTTAAATGAAGATGAAATCAGTTAAATGAAGATGAAATCAGTTAACGATGAAATCAGTTAACGATGAAATCAGTTAAATGAAGATGAAATCAGTTAACGATGAAATCAGTTAACGATGAAATCAGTTAAATGAAGAATGAAAATGAAATCAGTTAACGATGAAATCAATTAACGATGAAATCAGTTAACGATGAAATCAGTTAAATGAAGATGAAATCAGTTAACGATGAAATCAGTTAACGATGAAATCAGTTAAATGAAGATGAAATCAGTTAACGATGAAATCAGTTAACGATGAAATCAGTTAACGATGAAATCAGTTAAATGAAGATGAAATCAGTTAACGATGAAATCAGTTAACGATGAAATCAGTTAACGATGAAATCAATTAAATGAAGATGAAATCAGTTAACGATGAAATCAGTTAAATGAAGAATGAAAATGAAATCAGTTAAATGAAGATGAAATCAGTTAACGATGAAATCAGTTAACGATGAAATCAGTTAAATGAAGATGAAATCAGTTAACGATGAAATCAGTTAACGATGAAATCAGTTAACGATGAAATCAATTAAATGAAGATGAAATCAGTTAACGATGAAATCAGTTAAATGAAGATGAAATCAGTTAACGATGAAATCAGTTAAAGATGAAATCAGTTAACGATGAAATCAGTTAACGATGAAATCAGTTAACGATGAAATCAGTTAAATGAAGATGAAATCAGTTAACGATGAAATCAGTTAAATGAAGAATGAAAATGAAATCAGTTAAATGAAGATGAAATCAGTTAACGATGAAATCAGTTAACGATGAAATCAGTTAAATGAAGATGAAATCAGTTAAATGAAGATGAAATCAGTTAACGATGAAATCAGTTAACAATGAAATCAGTTAAATGAAGATGAAATCAGTTAACGATGAAATCAGTTAACGATGAAATCAGTTAACGATGAAATCAGTTAAATGAAGATGAAATCAGTTAACGATGAAATCAGTTAACGATGAAATCAGTTAAATGAAGATGAAATCAGTTAACGATGAAATCAGTTAACGATGAAATCAGTTAAATGAAGAATGAAAATGAAATCAGTTAACGATGAAATCAATTAACGATGAAATCAGTTAACAATGAAATCAGTTAAATGAAGATGAAATCAGTTAACGATGAAATCAGTTAACGATGAAATCAGTTAACGATGAAATCAGTTAAATGAAGATGAAATCAGTTAAAGATGAAATCAGTTAACGATGAAATCAGTTAACGATGAAATCAGTTAAATGAAGATGAAATCAGTTAACGATGAAATCAGTTAACGATGAAATCAGTTAAATGAAGATGAAATCAGTTAACGATGAAATCAGTTAAAGATGAAATCAGTTAAATGAAGAATGAAGATGAAATCAGTTAACGATGAAATCAGTTAAATGAAGATGAAATCAGTTAACGATGAAATCAGTTAACGATGAAATCAGTTAACGATGAAATCAGTTAAATGAAGATGAAATCAGTTAACGATGAAATCAGTTAAATGAAGAATGAAAATGAAATCAGTTAACGATGAAATCAATTAACGATGAAATCAGTTAACGATGAAATCAGTTAAATGAAGATGAAATCAGTTAACGATGAAATCAGTTAACGATGAAATCAGTTAAATGAAGATGAAATCAGTTAACGATGAAATCAGTTAACGATGAAATCAGTTAACGATGAAATCAGTTAAATGAAGATGAAATCAGTTAACGATGAAATCAGTTAACGATGAAATCAGTTAACGATGAAATCAATTAAATGAAGATGAAATCAGTTAACGATGAAATCAGTTAACGATGAAATCAGTTAAATGAAGATGAAATCAGTTAAATGAAGATGAAATCAGTTAACGATGAAATCAGTTAACGATGAAATCAGTTAAATGAAGATGAAATCAGTTAAAGATGAAATCAGTAAACGATGAAATCAGTTAACGATGAAATCAGTTAAATGAAGATGAAATCAGTTAACGATGAAATCAGTTAACGATGAAATCAATTAACGATGAAATCAGTTAAATGAAGATGAAATCAGTTAACGATGAAATCAGTTAAAGATGAAATCAGTTAAATGAAGAATGAAGATGAAATCAGTTAACGATGAAATCAGTTAAATGAAGATGAAATCAGTTAACGATGAAATCAATTAACGATGAAATCAGTTAACGATGAAATCAGTTAAATGAAGATGAAATCAGTTAAAGATGAAATCAGTTAACGATGAAATCAGTTAACGATGAAATCAGTTAAATGAAGATGAAATCAGTTAACGATGAAATCAGTTAACGATGAAATCAATTAATGATGAAATCAGTTAAATGAAGATGAAATCAGTTAACGATGAAATCAGTTAAAGATGAAATCAGTTAAATGAAGAATGAAGATGAAATCAGTTAACGATGAAATCAGTTAAATGAAGATGAAATCAGTTAACGATGAAATCAATTAACGATGAAATCAGTTAACGATGAAATCAATTAATGATGAAATCAGTTAAATGAAGATGAAATCAGTTAACGATGAAATCAGTTAAAGATGAAATCAGTTAAATGAAGAATGAAGATGAAATCAGTTAACGATGAAATCAGTTAACGATGAAATCAGTTAACGATGAAATCAATTAACGATGAAATCAGTTAAATGAAGATGAAATCAGTTAACGATGAAATCAGTTAAAGATGAAATCAGTTAAATGAAGAATGAAGATGAAATCAGTTAACGATGAAATCAGTTAACGATGAAATCAGTTAACGATGAAATCAATTAAATGAAGATGAAATCAGTTAACGATGAAATCAGTTAAATGAAGATGAAATCAGTTAACGATGAAATCAGTTAAAGATGAAATCAGTTAACGATGAAATCAGTTAACGATGAAATCAGTTAAATGAAGATGAAATCAGTTAACGATGAAATCACTTAAATGAAGAATGAAAATGAAATCAGTTAAATGAAGATGAAATCAGTTAACGATGAAATCAGTTAACGATGAAATCAGTTAACGATGAAATCAGTTAAATGAAGATGAAATCAGTTAACGATGAAATCAGTTAACAATGAAATCAGTTAAATGAAGATGAAATCAGTTAACGATGAAATCAGTTAACGATGAAATCAGTTAACGATGAAATCAGTTAACGATGAAATCAGTTAAATGAAGATGAAATCAGTTAACGATGAAATCAGTTAAATGAAGAATGAAGATGAAATCAGTTAACGATGAAATCAATTAACGATGAAATCAGTTAACGATGAAATCAGTTAAATGAAGATGAAATCAGTTAACGATGAAATCAGTTAACGATGAAATCAGTTAAATGAAGAATGAAAATGAAATCAGTTAACGATGAAATCAATTAACGATGAAATCAGTTAACGATGAAATCAGTTAAATGAAGATGAAATCAGTTAACGATGAAATCAGTTAACGATGAAATCAGTTAAATGAAGATGAAATCAGTTAACGATGAAATCAGTTAACGATGAAATCAGTTAACGATGAAATCAGTTAAATGAAGATGAAATCAGTTAACGATGAAATCAGTTAACGATGAAATCAGTTAACGATGAAATCAATTAAATGAAGATGAAATCAGTTAACGATGAAATCAGTTAAATGAAGAATGAAAATGAAATCAGTTAAATGAAGATGAAATCAGTTAACGATGAAATCAGTTAACGATGAAATCAGTTAAATGAAGATGAAATCAGTTAACGATGAAATCAGTTAACGATGAAATCAGTTAACGATGAAATCAATTAAATGAAGATGAAATCAGTTAACGATGAAATCAGTTAAATGAAGATGAAATCAGTTAACGATGAAATCAGTTAAAGATGAAATCAGTTAACGATGAAATCAGTTAAATGAAGATGAAATCAGTTAACGATGAAATCAGTTAAATGAAGAATGAAAATGAAATCAGTTAAATGAAGATGAAATCAGTTAACGATGAAATCAGTTAACGATGAAATCAGTTAACGATGAAATCAGTTAAATGAAGATGAAATCAGTTAACGATGAAATCAGTTAACTATGAAATCAATTAACGATGAAATCAGTTAAATGAAGATGAAATCAGTTAACGATGAAATCAGTTAAAGATGAAATCAGTTAAATGAAGAATGAAGATGAAATCAGTTAACGATGAAATCAGTTAAATGAAGATGAAATCAGTTAACGATGAAATCAATTAACGATGAAATCAGTTAACGATGAAATCAATTAACGATGAAATCAGTTAAATGAAGATGAAATCAGTTAACGATGAAATCAGTTAAAGATGAAATCAGTTAAATGAAGAATGAAGATGAAATCAGTTAACGATGAAATCAGTTAACGATGAAATCAGTTAACGATGAAATCAATTAACGATGAAATCAGTTAAATGAAGATGAAATCAGTTAACGATGAAATCAGTTAAAGATGAAATCAGTTAAATGAAGAATGAAGATGAAATCAGTTAACGATGAAATCAGTTAAATGAAGATGAAATCAGTTAACGATGAAATCAGTTAACGATGAAATCAGTTAACGATGAAATCAGTTAACGATGAAATCAATTAAATGAAGATGAAATCAGTTAACGATGAAATCAGTTAAATGAAGATGAAATCAGTTAACGATGAAATCAGTTAAAGATGAAATCAGTTAACGATGAAATCAGTTAACGATGAAATCAGTTAACGATGAAATCAGTTAAATGAAGATGAAATCAGTTAACGATGAAATCAGTTAAATGAAGAATGAAAATGAAATCAGTTAAATGAAGATGAAATCAGTTAACGATGAAATCAGTTAACGATGAAATCAGTTAACGATGAAATCAGTTAAATGAAGATGAAATCAGTTAACGATGAAATCAGTTAACAATGAAATCAGTTAAATGAAGATGAAATCAGTTAACGATGAAATCAGTTAACGATGAAATCAGTTAACGATGAAATCAGTTAACGATGAAATCAGTTAAATGAAGATGAAATCAGTTAACGATGAAATCAGTTAAATGAAGATGAAATCAGTTAACGATGAAATCAGTTAAATGAAGAATGAAGATGAAATCAGTTAACGATGAAATCAATTAACGATGAAATCAGTTAACGATGAAATCAGTTAAATGAAGATGAAATCAGTTAACGATGAAATCAGTTAACGATGAAATCAGTTAAATGAAGAATGAAAATGAAATCAGTTAACGATGAAATCAATTAACGATGAAATCAGTTAACGATGAAATCAGTTAAATGAAGATGAAATCAGTTAACGATGAAATCAGTTAACGATGAAATCAGTTAAATGAAGATGAAATCAGTTAACGATGAAATCAGTTAACGATGAAATCAGTTAACGATGAAATCAGTTAAATGAAGATGAAATCAGTTAACGATGAAATCAGTTAACGATGAAATCAGTTAACGATGAAATCAATTAAATGAAGATGAAATCAGTTAACGATGAAATCAGTTAAATGAAGAATGAAAATGAAATCAGTTAAATGAAGATGAAATCAGTTAACGATGAAATCAGTTAACGATGAAATCAGTTAAATGAAGATGAAATCAGTTAACGATGAAATCAGTTAACGATGAAATCAGTTAACGATGAAATCAGTTAACGATGAAATCAATTAAATGAAGATGAAATCAGTTAACGATGAAATCAGTTAAATGAAGATGAAATCAGTTAACGATGAAATCAGTTAAAGATGAAATCAGTTAACGATGAAATCAGTTAACGATGAAATCAGTTAAATGAAGATGAAATCAGTTAACGATGAAATCAGTTAAATGAAGAATGAAAATGAAATCAGTTAAATGAAGATGAAATCAGTTAACGATGAAATCAGTTAACGATGAAATCAGTTAACGAGGAAATCAGTTAAATGAAGATGAAATCAGTTAACGATGAAATCAGTTAACAATGAAATCAGTTAAATGAAGATGAAATCAGTTAACGATGAAATCAGTTAACGATGAAATCAGTTAACGATGAAATCAGTTAAATGAAGATGAAATCAGTTAAAGATGAAATCAGTTAACGATGAAATCAGTTAACGATGAAATCAGTTAAATGAAGATGAAATCAGTTAACGATGAAATCAGTTAACGATGAAATCAATTAACGATGAAATCAGTTAAATGAAGATGAAATCAGTTAACGATGAAATCAGTTAAAGATGAAATCAGTTAAATGAAGAATGAAGATGAAATCAGTTAACGATGAAATCAATTAACGATGAAATCAGTTAACGATGAAATCAGTTAAATGAAGATGAAATCAGTTAACGATGAAATCAGTTAACGATGAAATCAGTTAAATGAAGAATGAAAATGAAATCAGTTAACGATGAAATCAATTAACGATGAAATCAGTTAACGATGAAATCAGTTAAATGAAGATGAAATCAGTTAACGATGAAATCAGTTAACGATGAAATCAGTTAAATGAAGATGAAATCAGTTAACGATGAAATCAGTTAACGATGAAATCAGTTAACGATGAAATCAGTTAAATGAAGATGAAATCAGTTAACGATGAAATCAGTTAACGATGAAATCAGTTAACGATGAAATCAATTAAATGAAGATGAAATCAGTTAACGATGAAATCAGTTAACGATGAAATCAGTTAAATGAAGATGAAATCAGTTAAATGAAGATGAAATCAGTTAACGATGAAATCAGTTAACGATGAAATCAGTTAACGATGAAATCAGTTAAATGAAGATGAAATCAGTTAAAGATGAAATCAGTTAACGATGAAATCAGTTAACGATGAAATCAGTTAAATGAAGATGAAATCAGTTAACGATGAAATCAGTTAACGATGAAATCAATTAACGATGAAATCAGTTAAATGAAGATGAAATCAGTTAACGATGAAATCAGTTAAAGATGAAATCAGTTAAATGAAGAATGAAGATGAAATCAGTTAACGATGAAATCAGTTAAATGAAGATGAAATCAGTTAACGATGAAATCAATTAACGATGAAATCAGTTAACGATGAAATCAATTAACGATGAAATCAGTTAAATGAAGATGAAATCAGTTAACGATGAAATCAGTTAAAGATGAAATCAGTTAAATGAAGAATGAAGATGAAATCAGTTAACGATGAAATCAGTTAAATGAAGATGAAATCAGTTAACGATGAAATCAATTAACGATGAAATCAGTTAACGATGAAATCAATTAACGATGAAATCAGTTAAATGAAGATGAAATCAGTTAACGATGAAATCAGTTAACGATGAAATCAGTTAACGATGAAATCAATTAACGATGAAATCAGTTAAATGAAGATGAAATCAGTTAAAGATGAAATCAGTTAACGATGAAATCAGTTAACGATGAAATCAGTTAAATGAAGATGAAATCAGTTAACGATGAAATCAGTTAACGATGAAATCAATTAACGATGAAATCAGTTAAATGAAGATGAAATCAGTTAACGATGAAATCAGTTAAAGATGAAATCAGTTAAATGAAGAATGAAGATGAAATCAGTTAACGATGAAATCAGTTAAATGAAGATGAAATCAGTTAACGATGAAATCAATTAACGATGAAATCAGTTAACGATGAAATCAATTAACGATGAAATCAGTTAAATGAAGATGAAATCAGTTAACGATGAAATCAGTTAAAGATGAAATCAGTTAAATGAAGAATGAAGATGAAATCAGTTAACGATGAAATCAGTTAAATGAAGATGAAATCAGTTAACGATGAAATCAATTAACGATGAAATCAGTTAACGATGAAATCAATTAACGATGAAATCAGTTAAATGAAGATGAAATCAGTTAACGATGAAATCAGTTAACGATGAAATCAGTTAACGATGAAATCAATTAACGATGAAATCAGTTAAATGAAGATGAAATCAGTTAACGATGAAATCAGTTAAAGATGAAATCAGTTAAAGATGAAATCAGTTAAATGAAGAATGAAGATGAAATCAGTTAACGATGAAATCAGTTAAATGAAGATGAAATCAGTTAACGATGAAATCAGTTAACGATGAAATCAGTTAACGATGAAATCAGTTAAATGAAGATGAAATCAGTTAACGATGAAATCAGTTAAATGAAGAATGAAGATGAAATCAGTTAACGATGAAATCAATTAACGATGAAATCAGTTAACGATGAAATCAGTTAAATGAAGATGAAATCAGTTAACGATGAAATCAGTTAACGATGAAATCAGTTAAATGAAGAATGAAAATGAAATCAGTTAACGATGAAATCAATTAACGATGAAATCAGTTAACGATGAAATCAGTTAAATGAAGATGAAATCAGTTAACGATGAAATCAGTTAACGATGAAATCAGTTAAATGAAGATGAAATCAGTTAACGATGAAATCAGTTAACGATGAAATCAGTTAACGATGAAATCAGTTAAATGAAGATGAAATCAGTTAACGATGAAATCAGTTAACGATGAAATCAGTTAACGATGAAATCAATTAAATGAAGATGAAATCAGTTAACGATGAAATCAGTTAAATGAAGAATGAAAATGAAATCAGTTAAATGAAGATGAAATCAGTTAACGATGAAATCAGTTAACGATGAAATCAGTTAAATGAAGATGAAATCAGTTAACGATGAAATCAGTTAACGATGAAATCAGTTAACGATGAAATCAATTAAATGAAGATGAAATCAGTTAACGATGAAATCAGTTAAATGAAGATGAAATCAGTTAACGATGAAATCAGTTAAAGATGAAATCAGTTAACGATGAAATCAGTTAACGATGAAATCAGTTAAATGAAGATGAAATCAGTTAACGATGAAATCAGTTAAATGAAGAATGAAAATGAAATCAGTTAAATGAAGATGAAATCAGTTAACGATGAAATCAGTTAACGATGAAATCAGTTAACGATGAAATCAGTTAAATGAAGATGAAATCAGTTAACGATGAAATCAGTTAACAATGAAATCAGTTAAATGAAGATGAAATCAGTTAACGATGAAATCAGTTAACGATGAAATCAGTTAACGATGAAATCAGTTAAATGAAGATGAAATCAGTTAACGATGAAATCAGTTAAATGAAGAATGAAGATGAAATCAGTTAAATGAAGATGAAATCAGTTAACGATGAAATCAGTTAACGATGAAATCAGTTAAATGAAGATGAAATCAGTTAACGATGAAATCAGTTAACGATGAAATCAGTTAACGATGAAATCAATTAAATGAAGATGAAATCAGTTAACGATGAAATCAGTTAAATGAAGATGAAATCAGTTAACGATGAAATCAGTTAAAGATGAAATCAGTTAACGATGAAATCAGTTAACGATGAAATCAGTTAAATGAAGATGAAATCAGTTAACGATGAAATCAGTTAAATGAAGAATGAAAATGAAATCAGTTAAATGAAGATGAAATCAGTTAACGATGAAATCAGTTAACGATGAAATCAGTTAACGATGAAATCAGTTAAATGAAGATGAAATCAGTTAACGATGAAATCAGTTAACTATGAAATCAATTAACGATGAAATCAGTTAAATGAAGATGAAATCAGTTAACGATGAAATCAGTTAAAGATGAAATCAGTTAAATGAAGAATGAAGATGAAATCAGTTAACGATGAAATCAGTTAAATGAAGATGAAATCAGTTAACGATGAAATCAATTAACGATGAAATCAGTTAACGATGAAATCAATTAACGATGAAATCAGTTAAATGAAGATGAAATCAGTTAACGATGAAATCAGTTAAAGATGAAATCAGTTAAATGAAGAATGAAGATGAAATCAGTTAACGATGAAATCAGTTAACGATGAAATCAGTTAACGATGAAATCAATTAACGATGAAATCAGTTAAATGAAGATGAAATCAGTTAACGATGAAATCAGTTAAAGATGAAATCAGTTAAATGAAGAATGAAGATGAAATCAGTTAACGATGAAATCAGTTAAATGAAGATGAAATCAGTTAACGATGAAATCAGTTAACGATGAAATCAGTTAACGATGAAATCAGTTAACGATGAAATCAATTAAATGAAGATGAAATCAGTTAACGATGAAATCAGTTAAATGAAGATGAAATCAGTTAACGATGAAATCAGTTAAAGATGAAATCAGTTAACGATGAAATCAGTTAACGATGAAATCAGTTAACGATGAAATCAGTTAAATGAAGATGAAATCAGTTAACGATGAAATCAGTTAAATGAAGAATGAAAATGAAATCAGTTAAATGAAGATGAAATCAGTTAACGATGAAATCAGTTAACGATGAAATCAGTTAACGATGAAATCAGTTAAATGAAGATGAAATCAGTTAACGATGAAATCAGTTAACAATGAAATCAGTTAAATGAAGATGAAATCAGTTAACGATGAAATCAGTTAACGATGAAATCAGTTAACGATGAAATCAGTTAACGATGAAATCAGTTAAATGAAGAATGAAGATGAAATCAGTTAACGATGAAATCAATTAACGATGAAATCAGTTAACGATGAAATCAGTTAAATGAAGATGAAATCAGTTAACGATGAAATCAGTTAACGATGAAATCAGTTAAATGAAGAATGAAAATGAAATCAGTTAACGATGAAATCAATTAACGATGAAATCAGTTAACGATGAAATCAGTTAAATGAAGATGAAATCAGTTAACGATGAAATCAGTTAACGATGAAATCAGTTAACGATGAAATCAATTAAATGAAGATGAAATCAGTTAACGATGAAATCAGTTAAATGAAGAATGAAAATGAAATCAGTTAAATGAAGATGAAATCAGTTAACGATGAAATCAGTTAACGATGAAATCAGTTAAATGAAGATGAAATCAGTTAACGATGAAATCAGTTAACGATGAAATCAGTTAACGATGAAATCAATTAAATGAAGATGAAATCAGTTAACGATGAAATCAGTTAAATGAAGATGAAATCAGTTAACGATGAAATCAGTTAAAGATGAAATCAGTTAACGATGAAATCAGTTAACGATGAAATCAGTTAAATGAAGATGAAATCAGTTAACGATGAAATCAGTTAAATGAAGAATGAAAATGAAATCAGTTAAATGAAGATGAAATCAGTTAACGATGAAATCAGTTAACAATGAAATCAGTTAAATGAAGATGAAATCAGTTAACGATGAAATCAGTTAACGATGAAATCAGTTAACGATGAAATCAGTTAAATGAAGATGAAATCAGTTAAAGATGAAATCAGTTAACGATGAAATCAGTTAACGATGAAATCAGTTAAATGAAGATGAAATCAGTTAACGATGAAATCAGTTAACGATGAAATCAATTAACGATGAAATCAGTTAAATGAAGATGAAATCAGTTAACGATGAAATCAGTTAAAGATGAAATCAGTTAAATGAAGAATGAAGATGAAATCAGTTAACGATGAAATCAATTAACGATGAAATCAGTTAACGATGAAATCAGTTAAATGAAGATGAAATCAGTTAACGATGAAATCAGTTAACGATGAAATCAGTTAAATGAAGATGAAATCAGTTAACGATGAAATCAGTTAACGATGAAATCAGTTAAATGAAGATGAAATCAGTTAACGATGAAATCAGTTAACGATGAAATCAGTTAACGATGAAATCAATTAAATGAAGATGAAATCAGTTAACGATGGAATCAGTTAACGATGAAATCAGTTAAATGAAGATGAAATCAGTTAAATGAAGATGAAATCAGTTAACGATGAAATCAGTTAACGATGAAATCAGTTAACGATGAAATCAGTTAAATGAAGATGAAATCAGTTAAAGATGAAATCAGTTAACGATGAAATCAGTTAACGATGAAATCAGTTAAATGAAGATGAAATCAGTTAACGATGAAATCAGTTAACGATGAAATCAATTAACGATGAAATCAGTTAAATGAAGATGAAATCAGTTAACGATGAAATCAGTTAAAGATGAAATCAGTTAAATGAAGAATGAAGATGAAATCAGTTAACGATGAAATCAGTTAAATGAAGATGAAATCAGTTAACGATGAAATCAATTAACGATGAAATCAGTTAACGATGAAATCAATTAACGATGAAATCAGTTAAATGAAGATGAAATCAGTTAACGATGAAATCAGTTAAAGATGAAATCAGTTAAATGAAGAATGAAGATGAAATCAGTTAACGATGAAATCAGTTAAATGAAGATGAAATCAGTTAACGATGAAATCAATTAACGATGAAATCAGTTAACGATGAAATCAATTAACGATGAAATCAGTTAAATGAAGATGAAATCAGTTAACGATGAAATCAGTTAACGATGAAATCAGTTAACGATGAAATCAATTAACGATGAAATCAGTTAAATGAAGATGAAATCAGTTAAAGATGAAATCAGTTAACGATGAAATCAGTTAACGATGAAATCAGTTAAATGAAGATGAAATCAGTTAACGATGAAATCAGTTAACGATGAAATCAATTAACGATGAAATCAGTTAAATGAAGATGAAATCAGTTAACGATGAAATCAGTTAAAGATGAAATCAGTTAAATGAAGAATGAAGATGAAATCAGTTAACGATGAAATCAGTTAAATGAAGATGAAATCAGTTAACGATGAAATCAATTAACGATGAAATCAGTTAACGATGAAATCAATTAACGATGAAATCAGTTAAATGAAGATGAAATCAGTTAACGATGAAATCAGTTAAAGATGAAATCAGTTAAATGAAGAATGAAGATGAAATCAGTTAACGATGAAATCAGTTAAATGAAGATGAAATCAGTTAACGATGAAATCAATTAACGATGAAATCAGTTAACGATGAAATCAATTAACGATGAAATCAGTTAAATGAAGATGAAATCAGTTAACGATGAAATCAGTTAAAGATGAAATCAGTTAAATGAAGAATGAAGATGAAATCAGTTAACGATGAAATCAGTTAAATGAAGATGAAATCAGTTAACGATGAAATCAATTAACGATGAAATCAGTTAACGATGAAATCAATTAACGATGAAATCAGTTAAATGAAGATGAAATCAGTTAACGATGAAATCAGTTAAAGATGAAATCAGTTAAATGAAGAATGAAGATGAAATCAGTTAACGATGAAATCAGTTAAATGAAGATGAAATCAGTTAACGATGAAATCAGTTAACGATGAAATCAGTTAACGATGAAATCAGTTAAATGAAGATGAAATCAGTTAACGATGAAATCAGTTAAATGAAGAATGAAGATGAAATCAGTTAACGATGAAATCAATTAACGATGAAATCAGTTAACGATGAAATCAGTTAACGATGAAATCAGTTAACGATGAAATCAGTTAAATGAAGAATGAAAATGAAATCAGTTAACGATGAAATCAATTAACGATGAAATCAGTTAACGATGAAATCAGTTAAATGAAGATGAAATCAGTTAACGATGAAATCAGTTAACGATGAAATCAGTTAAATGAAGATGAAATCAGTTAACGATGAAATCAGTTAACGATGAAATCAGTTAACGATGAAATCAGTTAAATGAAGATGAAATCAGTTAACGATGAAATCAGTTAACGATGAAATCAGTTAACGATGAAATCAATTAAATGAAGATGAAATCAGTTAACGATGAAATCAGTTAAATGAAGAATGAAAATGAAATCAGTTAAATGAAGATGAAATCAGTTAACGATGAAATCAGTTAACGATGAAATCAGTTAAATGAAGATGAAATCAGTTAACGATGAAATCAGTTAACGATGAAATCAGTTAACGATGAAATCAATTAAATGAAGATGAAATCAGTTAACGATGAAATCAGTTAAATGAAGATGAAATCAGTTAACGATGAAATCAGTTAAAGATGAAATCAGTTAACGATGAAATCAGTTAACGATGAAATCAGTTAAATGAAGATGAAATCAGTTAACGATGAAATCAGTTAAATGAAGAATGAAAATGAAATCAGTTAAATGAAGATGAAATCAGTTAACGATGAAATCAGTTAACGATGAAATCAGTTAACGATGAAATCAGTTAAATGAAGATGAAATCAGTTAACGATGAAATCAGTTAACAATGAAATCAGTTAAATGAAGATGAAATCAGTTAACGATGAAATCAGTTAACGATGAAATCAGTTAACGATGAAATCAGTTAAATGAAGATGAAATCAGTTAACGATGAAATCAGTTAAATGAAGAATGAAGATGAAATCAGTTAACGATGAAATCAATTAACGATGAAATCAGTTAACGATGAAATCAGTTAAATGAAGATGAAATCAGTTAACGATGAAATCAGTTAAATGAAGAATGAAAATGAAATCAGTTAACGATGAAATCAATTAACGATGAAATCAGTTAACGATGAAATCAGTTAAATGAAGATGAAATCAGTTAACGATGAAATCAGTTAAATGAAGATGAAATCAGTTAACGATGAAATCAGTTAACGATGAAATCAGTTAACGATGAAATCAATTAAATGAAGATGAAATCAGTTAACGATGAAATCAGTTAAATGAAGAATGAAAATGAAATCAGTTAAATGAAGATGAAATCAGTTAACGATGAAATCAGTTAACGATGAAATCAGTTAAATGAAGATGAAATCAGTTAACGATGAAATCAGTTAACGATGAAATCAGTTAACGATGAAATCAATTAAATGAAGATGAAATCAGTTAACGATGAAATCAGTTAAATGAAGATGAAATCAGTTAACGATGAAATCAGTTAAAGATGAAATCAGTTAACGATGAAATCAGTTAACGATGAAATCAGTTAACGATGAAATCAGTTAAATGAAGATGAAATCAGTTAACGATGAAATCAGTTAAATGAAGAATGAAAATGAAATCAGTTAAATGAAGATGAAATCAGTTAACGATGAAATCAGTTAACGATGAAATCAGTTAACGAGGAAATCAGTTAAATGAAGATGAAATCAGTTAACGATGAAATCAGTTAACAATGAAATCAGTTAAATGAAGATGAAATCAGTTAACGATGAAATCAGTTAACGATGAAATCAGTTAAATGAAGATGAAATCAGTTAAAGATGAAATCAGTTAACGATGAAATCAGTTAACGATGAAATCAGTTAAATGAAGATGAAATCAGTTAACGATGAAATCAGTTAACGATGAAATCAATTAACGATGAAATCAGTTAAATGAAGATGAAATCAGTTAACGATGAAATCAGTTAAAGATGAAATCAGTTAAATGAAGAATGAAGATGAAATCAGTTAACGATGAAATCAATTAACGATGAAATCAGTTAACGATGAAATCAGTTAAATGAAGATGAAATCAGTTAACGATGAAATCAGTTAACGATGAAATCAGTTAAATGAAGAATGAAAATGAAATCAGTTAACGATGAAATCAATTAACGATGAAATCAGTTAACGATGAAATCAGTTAAATGAAGATGAAATCAGTTAACGATGAAATCAGTTAACGATGAAATCAGTTAAATGAAGATGAAATCAGTTAACGATGAAATCAGTTAACGATGAAATCAGTTAACGATGAAATCAGTTAAATGAAGATGAAATCAGTTAACGATGAAATCAGTTAACGATGAAATCAGTTAACGATGAAATCAATTAAATGAAGATGAAATCAGTTAACGATGAAATCAGTTAACGATGAAATCAGTTAAATGAAGATGAAATCAGTTAAATGAAGATGAAATCAGTTAACGATGAAATCAGTTAACGATGAAATCAGTTAACGATGAAATCAGTTAAATGAAGATGAAATCAGTTAAAGATGAAATCAGTTAACGATGAAATCAGTTAACGATGAAATCAGTTAAATGAAGATGAAATCAGTTAACGATGAAATCAGTTAACGATGAAATCAGTTAAATGAAGATGAAATCAGTTAACGATGAAATCAGTTAAAGATGAAATCAGTTAAATGAAGAATGAAGATGAAATCAGTTAACGATGAAATCAGTTAAATGAAGATGAAATCAGTTAACGATGAAATCAATTAACGATGAAATCAGTTAACGATGAAATCAATTAACGATGAAATCAGTTAAATGAAGATGAAATCAGTTAACGATGAAATCAGTTAAAGATGAAATCAGTTAAATGAAGAATGAAGATGAAATCAGTTAACGATGAAATCAGTTAAATGAAGATGAAATCAGTTAACGATGAAATCAATTAACGATGAAATCAGTTAAATGAAGATGAAATCAGTTAACGATGAAATCAGTTAAATGAAGAATGAAGATGAAATCAGTTAACGATGAAATCAATTAACGATGAAATCAGTTAACGATGAAATCAGTTAAATGAAGATGAAATCAGTTAACGATGAAATCAGTTAACGATGAAATCAGTTAAATGAAGAATGAAAATGAAATCAGTTAACGATGAAATCAATTAACGATGAAATCAGTTAACGATGAAATCAGTTAAATGAAGATGAAATCAGTTAACGATGAAATCAGTTAACGATGAAATCAGTTAAATGAAGATGAAATCAGTTAACGATGAAATCAGTTAACGATGAAATCAGTTAACGATGAAATCAGTTAAATGAAGATGAAATCAGTTAACGATGAAATCAGTTAACGATGAAATCAGTTAACGATGAAATCAATTAAATGAAGATGAAATCAGTTAACGATGAAATCAGTTAAATGAAGAATGAAAATGAAATCAGTTAAATGAAGATGAAATCAGTTAACGATGAAATCAGTTAACGATGAAATCAGTTAAATGAAGATGAAATCAGTTAACGATGAAATCAGTTAACGATGAAATCAGTTAACGATGAAATCAATTAAATGAAGATGAAATCAGTTAACGATGAAATCAGTTAAATGAAGATGAAATCAGTTAACGATGAAATCAGTTAAAGATGAAATCAGTTAACGATGAAATCAGTTAACGATGAAATCAGTTAAATGAAGATGAAATCAGTTAACGATGAAATCAGTTAAATGAAGAATGAAAATGAAATCAGTTAAATGAAGATGAAATCAGTTAACGATGAAATCAGTTAACGATGAAATCAGTTAACGATGAAATCAGTTAAATGAAGATGAAATCAGTTAACGATGAAATCAGTTAACAATGAAATCAGTTAAATGAAGATGAAATCAGTTAACGATGAAATCAGTTAACGATGAAATCAGTTAACGATGAAATCAGTTAAATGAAGATGAAATCAGTTAACGATGAAATCAGTTAAATGAAGAATGAAGATGAAATCAGTTAACGATGAAATCAATTAACGATGAAATCAGTTAACGATGAAATCAGTTAAATGAAGATGAAATCAGTTAACGATGAAATCAGTTAAATGAAGAATGAAAATGAAATCAGTTAACGATGAAATCAATTAACGATGAAATCAGTTAACGATGAAATCAGTTAAATGAAGATGAAATCAGTTAACGATGAAATCAGTTAAATGAAGATGAAATCAGTTAACGATGAAATCAGTTAACGATGAAATCAGTTAACGATGAAATCAATTAAATGAAGATGAAATCAGTTAACGATGAAATCAGTTAAATGAAGAATGAAAATGAAATCAGTTAAATGAAGATGAAATCAGTTAACGATGAAATCAGTTAACGATGAAATCAGTTAAATGAAGATGAAATCAGTTAACGATGAAATCAGTTAACGATGAAATCAGTTAACGATGAAATCAATTAAATGAAGATGAAATCAGTTAACGATGAAATCAGTTAAATGAAGATGAAATCAGTTAACGATGAAATCAGTTAAAGATGAAATCAGTTAACGATGAAATCAGTTAACGATGAAATCAGTTAACGATGAAATCAGTTAAATGAAGATGAAATCAGTTAACGATGAAATCAGTTAAATGAAGAATGAAAATGAAATCAGTTAAATGAAGATGAAATCAGTTAACGATGAAATCAGTTAACGATGAAATCAGTTAACGAGGAAATCAGTTAAATGAAGATGAAATCAGTTAACGATGAAATCAGTTAACAATGAAATCAGTTAAATGAAGATGAAATCAGTTAACGATGAAATCAGTTAACGATGAAATCAGTTAACGATGAAATCAGTTAACGATGAAATCAGTTAAATGAAGATGAAATCAGTTAAAGATGAAATCAGTTAACGATGAAATCAGTTAACGATGAAATCAGTTAAATGAAGATGAAATCAGTTAACGATGAAATCAGTTAACGATGAAATCAATTAACGATGAAATCAGTTAAATGAAGATGAAATCAGTTAACGATGAAATCAGTTAAAGATGAAATCAGTTAAATGAAGAATGAAGATGAAATCAGTTAACGATGAAATCAATTAACGATGAAATCAGTTAACGATGAAATCAGTTAAATGAAGATGAAATCAGTTAACGATGAAATCAGTTAACGATGAAATCAGTTAAATGAAGAATGAAAATGAAATCAGTTAACGATGAAATCAATTAACGATGAAATCAGTTAACGATGAAATCAGTTAAATGAAGATGAAATCAGTTAACGATGAAATCAGTTAACGATGAAATCAGTTAAATGAAGATGAAATCAGTTAACGATGAAATCAGTTAACGATGAAATCAGTTAACGATGAAATCAGTTAAATGAAGATGAAATCAGTTAACGATGAAATCAGTTAACGATGAAATCAGTTAACGATGAAATCAATTAAATGAAGATGAAATCAGTTAACGATGAAATCAGTTAACGATGAAATCAGTTAAATGAAGATGAAATCAGTTAAATGAAGATGAAATCAGTTAACGATGAAATCAGTTAACGATGAAATCAGTTAACGATGAAATCAGTTAAATGAAGATGAAATCAGTTAAAGATGAAATCAGTTAACGATGAAATCAGTTAACGATGAAATCAGTTAAATGAAGATGAAATCAGTTAACGATGAAATCAGTTAACGATGAAATCAGTTAAATGAAGATGAAATCAGTTAACGATGAAATCAGTTAAAGATGAAATCAGTTAAATGAAGAATGAAGATGAAATCAGTTAACGATGAAATCAGTTAAATGAAGATGAAATCAGTTAACGATGAAATCAATTAACGATGAAATCAGTTAACGATGAAATCAATTAACGATGAAATCAGTTAAATGAAGATGAAATCAGTTAACGATGAAATCAGTTAAAGATGAAATCAGTTAAATGAAGAATGAAGATGAAATCAGTTAACGATGAAATCAGTTAAATGAAGATGAAATCAGTTAACGATGAAATCAATTAACGATGAAATCAGTTAACGATGAAATCAATTAACGATGAAATCAGTTAAATGAAGATGAAATCAGTTAACGATGAAATCAGTTAACGATGAAATCAGTTAACGATGAAATCAATTAACGATGAAATCAGTTAAATGAAGATGAAATCAGTTAAAGATGAAATCAGTTAACGATGAAATCAGTTAACGATGAAATCAGTTAAATGAAGATGAAATCAGTTAACGATGAAATCAGTTAACGATGAAATCAATTAACGATGAAATCAGTTAAATGAAGATGAAATCAGTTAACGATGAAATCAGTTAAAGATGAAATCAGTTAAATGAAGAATGAAGATGAAATCAGTTAACGATGAAATCAGTTAAATGAAGATGAAATCAGTTAACGATGAAATCAATTAACGATGAAATCAGTTAACGATGAAATCAATTAACGATGAAATCAGTTAAATGAAGATGAAATCAGTTAACGATGAAATCAGTTAAAGATGAAATCAGTTAAATGAAGAATGAAGATGAAATCAGTTAACGATGAAATCAGTTAAATGAAGATGAAATCAGTTAACGATGAAATCAATTAACGATGAAATCAGTTAACGATGAAATCAATTAACGATGAAATCAGTTAAATGAAGATGAAATCAGTTAACGATGAAATCAGTTAAAGATGAAATCAGTTAAATGAAGAATGAAGATGAAATCAGTTAACGATGAAATCAGTTAAATGAAGATGAAATCAGTTAACGATGAAATCAATTAACGATGAAATCAGTTAACGATGAAATCAATTAACGATGAAATCAGTTAAATGAAGATGAAATCAGTTAACGATGAAATCAGTTAACGATGAAATCAATTAACGATGAAATCAGTTAAATGAAGATGAAATCAGTTAACGATGAAATCAGTTAAAGATGAAATCAGTTAAATGAAGAATGAAGATGAAATCAGTTAACGATGAAATCAGTTAAATGAAGATGAAATCAGTTAACGATGAAATCAGTTAACGATGAAATCAGTTAACGATGAAATCAGTTAAATGAAGATGAAATCAGTTAACGATGAAATCAGTTAAATGAAGAATGAAGATGAAATCAGTTAACGATGAAATCAATTAACGATGAAATCAGTTAAATGAAGATGAAATCAGTTAACGATGAAATCAGTTAACGATGAAATCAGTTAAATGAAGAATGAAAATGAAATCAGTTAACGATGAAATCAATTAACGATGAAATCAGTTAACGATGAAATCAGTTAAATGAAGATGAAATCAGTTAACGATGAAATCAGTTAACGATGAAATCAGTTAAATGAAGATGAAATCAGTTAACGATGAAATCAGTTAACGATGAAATCAGTTAACGATGAAATCAGTTAAATGAAGATGAAATCAGTTAACGATGAAATCAGTTAACGATGAAATCAATTAAATGAAGATGAAATCAGTTAACGATGAAATCAGTTAAATGAAGAATGAAAATGAAATCAGTTAAATGAAGATGAAATCAGTTAACGATGAAATCAGTTAACGATGAAATCAGTTAAATGAAGATGAAATCAGTTAACGATGAAATCAGTTAACGATGAAATCAGTTAACGATGAAATCAGTTAACGATGAAATCAATTAAATGAAGAATGAAAATGAAATCAGTTAAATGAAGATGAAATCAGTTAACGATGAAATCAGTTAACGATGAAATCAGTTAACAATGAAATCAGTTAAATGAAGATGAAATCAGTTAACGATGAAATCAGTTAACAATGAAATCAGTTAAATGAAGATGAAATCAGTTAACGATGAAATCAGTTAACGATGAAATCAGTTAACGATGAAATCAGTTAACGATGAAATCAGTTAACGATGAAATCAGTTAAATGAAGATGAAATCAGTTAAAGATGAAATCAGTTAACGATGAAATCAGTTAACGATGAAATCAGTTAAATGAAGATGAAATCAGTTAACGATGAAATCAGTTAACGATGAAATCAATTAACGATGAAATCAGTTAAATGAAGATGAAATCAGTTAACGATGAAATCAGTTAAAGATGAAATCAGTTAAATGAAGAATGAAGATGAAATCAGTTAACGATGAAATCAGTTAAATGAAGATGAAATCAGTTAACGATGAAATCAGTTAACGATGAAATCAGTTAACGATGAAATCAGTTAAATGAAGATGAAATCAGTTAACGATGAAATCAGTTAAATGAAGAATGAAGATGAAATCAGTTAACGATGAAATCAATTAACGATGAAATCAGTTAACGAAGAAATCAGTTAAATGAAGATGAAATCAGTTAACGATGAAATCAGTTAACGATGAAATCAGTTAAATGAAGAATGAAAATGAAATCAGTTAACGATGAAATCAATTAACGATGAAATCAGTTAACGATGAAATCAGTTAAATGAAGATGAAATCAGTTAACGATGAAATCAGTTAAATGAAGATGAAATCAGTTAACGATGAAATCAGTTAACGATGAAATCAGTTAACGATGAAATCAGTTAACGATGAAATCAGTTAAATGAAGATGAAATCAGTTAACGATGAAATCAGTTAACGATGAAATCAGTTAACGATGAAATCAATTAAATGAAGATGAAATCAGTTAACGATGAAATCAGTTAAATGAAGATGAAATCAGTTAACGATGAAATCAGTTAACGATGAAATCAGTTAACGATGAAATCAGTTAACGATGAAATCAGTTAAATGAAGATGAAATCAGTTAAAGATGAAATCAGTTAACGATGAAATCAGTTAACGATGAAATCAGTTAAATGAAGATGAAATCAGTTAACGATGAAATCAGTTAACGATGAAATCAATTAACGATGAAATCAGTTAAATGAAGATGAAATCAGTTAACGATGAAATCAGTTAAAGATGAAATCAGTTAAATGAAGAATGAAGATGAAATCAGTTAACGATGAAATCAGTTAAATGAAGATGAAATCAGTTAACGATGAAATCAATTAACGATGAAATCAGTTAACGATGAAATCAATTAACGATGAAATCAGTTAAATGAAGATGAAATCAGTTAACGATGAAATCAGTTAAAGATGAAATCAGTTAAATGAAGAATGAAGATGAAATCAGTTAACGATGAAATCAGTTAAATGAAGATGAAATCAGTTAACGATGAAATCAATTAACGATGAAATCAGTTAACGATGAAATCAATTAACGATGAAATCAGTTAAAGATGAAATCAGTTAAATGAAGAATGAAGATGAAATCAGTTAACGATGAAATCAGTTAAATGAAGATGAAATCAGTTAACGATGAAATCAGTTAACGATGAAATCAGTTAAATGAAGATGAAATCAGTTAACGATGAAATCAGTTAAATGAAGAATGAAGATGAAATCAGTTAACGATGAAATCAATTAACGATGTAATCAGTTAACGATGAAATCAGTTAAATGAAGATGAAATCAGTTAACGATGAAATCAGTTAACGATGAAATCAGTTAAATGAAGAATGAAAATGAAATCAGTTAACGATGAAATCAATTAACGATGAAATCAGTTAACGATGAAATCAGTTAAATGAAGATGAAATCAGTTAACGATGAAATCAGTTAACGATGAAATCAGTTAAATGAAGATGAAATCAGTTAACGATGAAATCAGTTAACGATGAAATCAGTTAACGATGAAATCAGTTAAATGAAGATGAAATCAGTTAACGATGAAATCAGTTAACGATGAAATCAGTTAACGATGAAATCAATTAAATGAAGATGAAATCAGTTAACGATGAAATCAGTTAAATGAAGAATGAAAATGAAATCAGTTAAATGAAGATGAAATCAGTTAACGATGAAATCAGTTAACGATGAAATCAGTTAAATGAAGATGAAATCAGTTAACGATGAAATCAGTTAACGATGAAATCAGTTAACGATGAAATCAATTAAATGAAGATGAAATCAGTTAACGATGAAATCAGTTAAATGAAGATGAAATCAGTTAACGATGAAATCAGTTAAAGATGAAATCAGTTAACGATGAAATCAGTTAACGATGAAATCAGTTAACGATGAAATCAGTTAAATGAAGATGAAATCAGTTAACGATGAAATCAGTTAAATGAAGAATGAAAATGAAATCAGTTAAATGAAGATGAAATCAGTTAACGATGAAATCAGTTAACGATGAAATCAGTTAAATGAAGATGAAATCAGTTAAATGAAGATGAAATCAGTTAACGATGAAATCAGTTAACAATGAAATCAGTTAAATGAAGATGAAATCAGTTAACGATGAAATCAGTTAACGATGAAATCAGTTAACGATGAAATCAGTTAAATGAAGATGAAATCAGTTAACGATGAAATCAGTTAACGATGAAATCAGTTAAATGAAGATGAAATCAGTTAACGATGAAATCAGTTAACGATGAAATCAGTTAAATGAAGAATGAAAATGAAATCAGTTAACGATGAAATCAATTAACGATGAAATCAGTTAAATGAAGATGAAATCAGTTAACGATGAAATCAGTTAACGATGAAATCAGTTAACGATGAAATCAGTTAAATGAAGATGAAATCAGTTAACGATGAAATCAGTTAAATGAAGAATGAAAATGAAATCAGTTAAATGAAGATGAAATCAGTTAACGATGAAATCAGTTAACGATGAAATCAGTTAACGATGAAATCAGTTAAATGAAGATGAAATCAGTTAACGATGAAATCAGTTAACAATGAAATCAGTTAAATGAAGATGAAATCAGTTAACGATGTAATCAGTTAACGATGAAATCAGTTAACGATGAAATCAGTTAAATGAAGATGAAATCAGTTAAAGATGAAATCAGTTAACGATGAAATCAGTTAACGATGAAATCAGTTAAATGAAGATGAAATCAGTTAACGATGAAATCAGTTAACGATGAAATCAATTAACGATGAAATCAGTTAAATGAAGATGAAATCAGTTAACGATGAAATCAGTTAAAGATGAAATCAGTTAAATGAAGAATGAAGATGAAATCAGTTAACGATGAAATCAGTTAAATGAAGATGAAATCAGTTAACGATGAAATCAGTTAACGATGAAATCAGTTAACGATGAAATCAGTTAAATGAAGATGAAATCAGTTAACGATGAAATCAGTTAAATGAAGAATGAAAATGAAATCAGTTAACGATGAAATCAATTAACGATGAAATCAGTTAACGATGAAATCAGTTAAATGAAGATGAAATCAGTTAACGATGAAATCAGTTAACGATGAAATCAGTTAACGATGAAATCAGTTAAATGAAGATGAAATCAGTTAACGATGAAATCAGTTAACGATGAAATCAGTTAAATGAAGATGAAATCAGTTAACGATGAAATCAGTTAACGATGAAATCAGTTAACGATGAAATCAATTAAATGAAGATGAAATCAGTTAACGATGAAATCAGTTAACGATGAAATCAGTTAAATGAAGATGAAATCAGTTAAATGAAGATGAAATCAGTTAACGATGAAATCAGTTAACGATGAAATCAGTTAACGATGAAATCAGTTAAATGAAGATGAAATCAGTTAAAGATGAAATCAGTTAACGATGAAATCAGTTAACGATGAAATCAGTTAAATGAAGATGAAATCAGTTAACGATGAAATCAGTTAACGATGAAATCAATTAACGATGAAATCAGTTAAATGAAGATGAAATCAGTTAACGATGAAATCAGTTAAAGATGAAATCAGTTAAATGAAGAATGAAGATGAAATCAGTTAACGATGAAATCAGTTAAATGAAGATGAAATCAGTTAACGATGAAATCAATTAACGATGAAATCAGTTAACGATGAAATCAGTTAACGATGAAATCAGTTAAATGAAGATGAAATCAGTTAAAGATGAAATCAGTTAACGATGAAATCAGTTAAATGAAGATGAAATCAGTTAACGATGAAATCAGTTAACGATGAAATCAATTAACGATGAAATCAGTTAAATGAAGATGAAATCAGTTAACGATGAAATCAGTTAAAGATGAAATCAGTTAAATGAAGAATGAAGATGAAATCAGTTAACGATGAAATCAGTTAAATGAAGATGAAATCAGTTAACGATGAAATCAATTAACGATGAAATCAGTTAACGATGAAATCAATTAATGATGAAATCAGTTAAATGAAGATGAAATCAGTTAACGATGAAATCAGTTAAAGATGAAATCAGTTAAATGAAGAATGAAGATGAAATCAGTTAACGATGAAATCAGTTAACGATGAAATCAATTAACGATGAAATCAGTTAAATGAAGATGAAATCAGTTAACGATGAAATCAGTTAAAGATGAAATCAGTTAAATGAAGAATGAAGATGAAATCAGTTAACGATGAAATCAGTTAAATGAAGATGAAATCAGTTAACGATGAAATCAGTTAACGATGAAATCAGTTAACGATGAAATCAGTTAACGATGAAATCAATTAAATGAAGATGAAATCAGTTAACGATGAAATCAGTTAAATGAAGATGAAATCAGTTAACGATGAAATCAGTTAAAGATGAAATCAGTTAACGATGAAATCAGTTAACGATGAAATCAGTTAAATGAAGATGAAATCAGTTAACGATGAAATCAGTTAAATGAAGAATGAAAATGAAATCAGTTAAATGAAGATGAAATCAGTTAACGATGAAATCAGTTAACGATGAAATCAGTTAACGATGAAATCAGTTAAATGAAGATGAAATCAGTTCACGATGAAATCAGTTAACAATGAAATCAGTTAAATGAAGATGAAATCAGTTAACGATGAAATCAGTTAACGATGAAATCAGTTAACGATGAAATCAGTTAACGATGAAATCAGTTAAATGAAGATGAAATCAGTTAACGATGAAATCAGTTAAATGAAGAATGAAGATGAAATCAGTTAACGATGAAATCAATTAACGATGAAATCAGTTAACGATGAAATCAGTTAAATGAAGATGAAATCAGTTAACGATGAAATCAGTTAACGATGAAATCAGTTAAATGAAGAATGAAAATGAAATCAGTTAACGATGAAATCAATTAACGATGAAATCAGTTAACGATGAAATCAGTTAAATGAAGATGAAATCAGTTAACGATGAAATCAGTTAACGATGAAATCAGTTAAATGAAGATGAAATCAGTTAACGATGAAATCAGTTAACGATGAAATCAGTTAACGATGAAATCAGTTAAATGAAGATGAAATCAGTTAACGATGAAATCAGTTAACGATGAAATCAGTTAACGATGAAATCAATTAAATGAAGATGAAATCAGTTAACGATGAAATCAGTTAAATGAAGAATGAAAATGAAATCAGTTAAATGAAGATGAAATCAGTTAACGATGAAATCAGTTAACGATGAAATCAGTTAAATGAAGATGAAATCAGTTAACGATGAAATCAGTTAACGATGAAATCAGTTAACGATGAAATCAATTAAATGAAGATGAAATCAGTTAACGATGAAATCAGTTAAATGAAGATGAAATCAGTTAACGATGAAATCAGTTAAAGATGAAATCAGTTAACGATGAAATCAGTTAACGATGAAATCAGTTAAATGAAGATGAAATCAGTTAACGATGAAATCAGTTAAATGAAGAATGAAAATGAAATCAGTTAAATGAAGATGAAATCAGTTAACGATGAAATCAGTTAACGATGAAATCAGTTAACGATGAAATCAGTTAAATGAAGATGAAATCAGTTAACGATGAAATCAGTTAACTATGAAATCAATTAACGATGAAATCAGTTAAATGAAGATGAAATCAGTTAACGATGAAATCAGTTAAAGATGAAATCAGTTAAATGAAGAATGAAGATGAAATCAGTTAACGATGAAATCAGTTAAATGAAGATGAAATCAGTTAACGATGAAATCAATTAACGATGAAATCAGTTAACGATGAAATCAATTAACGATGAAATCAGTTAAATGAAGATGAAATCAGTTAACGATGAAATCAGTTAAAGATGAAATCAGTTAAATGAAGAATGAAGATGAAATCAGTTAACGATGAAATCAGTTAACGATGAAATCAGTTAACGATGAAATCAATTAACGATGAAATCAGTTAAATGAAGATGAAATCAGTTAACGATGAAATCAGTTAAAGATGAAATCAGTTAAATGAAGAATGAAGATGAAATCAGTTAACGATGAAATCAGTTAAATGAAGATGAAATCAGTTAACGATGAAATCAGTTAACGATGAAATCAGTTAACGATGAAATCAGTTAACGATGAAATCAGTTAACGATGAAATCAATTAAATGAAGATGAAATCAGTTAACGATGAAATCAGTTAAATGAAGATGAAATCAGTTAACGATGAAATCAGTTAAAGATGAAATCAGTTAACGATGAAATCAGTTAACGATGAAATCAGTTAACGATGAAATCAGTTAAATGAAGATGAAATCAGTTAACGATGAAATCAGTTAAATGAAGAATGAAAATGAAATCAGTTAAATGAAGATGAAATCAGTTAACGATGAAATCAGTTAACGATGAAATCAGTTAACGATGAAATCAGTTAAATGAAGATGAAATCAGTTAACGATGAAATCAGTTAACAATGAAATCAGTTAAATGAAGATGAAATCAGTTAACGATGAAATCAGTTAACGATGAAATCAGTTAACGATGAAATCAGTTAAATGAAGAATGAAGATGAAATCAGTTAACGATGAAATCAATTAACGATGAAATCAGTTAACGATGAAATCAGTTAAATGAAGATGAAATCAGTTAACGATGAAATCAGTTAACGATGAAATCAGTTAAATGAAGAATGAAAATGAAATCAGTTAACGATGAAATCAATTAACGATGAAATCAGTTAACGATGAAATCAGTTAAATGAAGATGAAATCAGTTAACGATGAAATCAGTTAACGATGAAATCAGTTAAATGAAGATGAAATCAGTTAACGATGAAATCAGTTAACGATGAAATCAGTTAACGATGAAATCAGTTAAATGAAGATGAAATCAGTTAACGATGAAATCAGTTAACGATGAAATCAGTTAACGATGAAATCAATTAAATGAAGATGAAATCAGTTAACGATGAAATCAGTTAAATGAAGAATGAAAATGAAATCAGTTAAATGAAGATGAAATCAGTTAACGATGAAATCAGTTAACGATGAAATCAGTTAAATGAAGATGAAATCAGTTAACGATGAAATCAGTTAACGATGAAATCAGTTAACGATGAAATCAATTAAATGAAGATGAAATCAGTTAACGATGAAATCAGTTAAATGAAGATGAAATCAGTTAACGATGAAATCAGTTAAAGATGAAATCAGTTAACGATGAAATCAGTTAACGATGAAATCAGTTAAATGAAGATGAAATCAGTTAACGATGAAATCAGTTAAATGAAGAATGAAAATGAAATCAGTTAAATGAAGATGAAATCAGTTAACGATGAAATCAGTTAACGATGAAATCAGTTAACGATGAAATCAGTTAACGATGAAATCAGTTAAATGAAGATGAAATCAGTTAAAGATGAAATCAGTTAACGATGAAATCAGTTAACGATGAAATCAGTTAAATGAAGATGAAATCAGTTAACGATGAAATCAGTTAACGATGAAATCAATTAACGATGAAATCAGTTAAATGAAGATGAAATCAGTTAACGATGAAATCAGTTAAAGATGAAATCAGTTAAATGAAGAATGAAGATGAAATCAGTTAACGATGAAATCAATTAACGATGAAATCAGTTAACGATGAAATCAGTTAAATGAAGATGAAATCAGTTAACGATGAAATCAGTTAACGATGAAATCAGTTAAATGAAGAATGAAAATGAAATCAGTTAACGATGAAATCAATTAACGATGAAATCAGTTAACGATGAAATCAGTTAAATGAAGATGAAATCAGTTAACGATGAAATCAGTTAACGATGAAATCAGTTAAATGAAGATGAAATCAGTTAACGATGAAATCAGTTAACGATGAAATCAGTTAACGATGAAATCAGTTAAATGAAGATGAAATCAGTTAACGATGAAATCAGTTAACGATGAAATCAGTTAACGATGAAATCAATTAAATGAAGATGAAATCAGTTAACGATGAAATCAGTTAACGATGAAATCAGTTAAATGAAGATGAAATCAGTTAAATGAAGATGAAATCAGTTAACGATGAAATCAGTTAACGATGAAATCAGTTAACGATGAAATCAGTTAAATGAAGATGAAATCAGTTAAAGATGAAATCAGTTAACGATGAAATCAGTTAACGATGAAATCAGTTAACGATGAAATCAGTTAAATGAAGATGAAATCAGTTAACGATGAAATCAGTTAACGATGAAATCAATTAACGATGAAATCAGTTAAATGAAGATGAAATCAGTTAACGATGAAATCAGTTAAAGATGAAATCAGTTAAATGAAGAATGAAGATGAAATCAGTTAACGATGAAATCAGTTAAATGAAGATGAAATCAGTTAACGATGAAATCAATTAACGATGAAATCAGTTAACGATGAAATCAATTAACGATGAAATCAGTTAAATGAAGATGAAATCAGTTAACGATGAAATCAGTTAAAGATGAAATCAGTTAAATGAAGAATGAAGATGAAATCAGTTAACGATGAAATCAGTTAAATGAAGATGAAATCAGTTAACGATGAAATCAATTAACGATGAAATCAGTTAACGATGAAATCAATTAACGATGAAATCAGTTAAATGAAGATGAAATCAGTTAACGATGAAATCAGTTAACGATGAAATCAGTTAACGATGAAATCAATTAACGATGAAATCAGTTAAATGAAGATGAAATCAGTTAAAGATGAAATCAGTTAACGATGAAATCAGTTAACGATGAAATCAGTTAAATGAAGATGAAATCAGTTAACGATGAAATCAGTTAACGATGAAATCAATTAACGATGAAATCAGTTAAATGAAGATGAAATCAGTTAACGATGAAATCAGTTAAAGATGAAATCAGTTAAATGAAGAATGAAGATGAAATCAGTTAACGATGAAATCAGTTAAATGAAGATGAAATCAGTTAACGATGAAATCAATTAACGATGAAATCAGTTAACGATGAAATCAATTAACGATGAAATCAGTTAAATGAAGATGAAATCAGTTAACGATGAAATCAGTTAAAGATGAAATCAGTTAAATGAAGAATGAAGATGAAATCAGTTAACGATGAAATCAGTTAAATGAAGATGAAATCAGTTAACGATGAAATCAATTAACGATGAAATCAGTTAACGATGAAATCAATTAACGATGAAATCAGTTAAATGAAGATGAAATCAGTTAACGATGAAATCAGTTAAAGATGAAATCAGTTAAATGAAGAATGAAGATGAAATCAGTTAACGATGAAATCAGTTAAATGAAGATGAAATCAGTTAACGATGAAATCAATTAACGATGAAATCAGTTAACGATGAAATCAATTAACGATGAAATCAGTTAAATGAAGATGAAATCAGTTAACGATGAAATCAGTTAACGATGAAATCAGTTAACGATGAAATCAATTAACGATGAAATCAGTTAAATGAAGATGAAATCAGTTAACGATGAAATCAGTTAAAGATGAAATCAGTTAAATGAAGAATGAAGATGAAATCAGTTAACGATGAAATCAGTTAAATGAAGATGAAATCAGTTAACGATGAAATCAGTTAACGATGAAATCAGTTAACGATGAAATCAGTTAAATGAAGATGAAATCAGTTAACGATGAAATCAGTTAAATGAAGAATGAAGATGAAATCAGTTAACGATGAAATCAATTAACGATGAAATCAGTTAACGATGAAATCAGTTAAATGAAGATGAAATCAGTTAACGATGAAATCAGTTAACGATGAAATCAGTTAAATGAAGAATGAAAATGAAATCAGTTAACGATGAAATCAATTAACGATGAAATCAGTTAACGATGAAATCAGTTAAATGAAGATGAAATCAGTTAACGATGAAATCAGTTAACGATGAAATCAGTTAAATGAAGATGAAATCAGTTAACGATGAAATCAGTTAACGATGAAATCAGTTAACGATGAAATCAGTTAAATGAAGATGAAATCAGTTAACGATGAAATCAGTTAACGATGAAATCAGTTAACGATGAAATCAATTAAATGAAGATGAAATCAGTTAACGATGAAATCAGTTAAATGAAGAATGAAAATGAAATCAGTTAAATGAAGATGAAATCAGTTAACGATGAAATCAGTTAACGATGAAATCAGTTAAATGAAGATGAAATCAGTTAACGATGAAATCAGTTAACGATGAAATCAGTTAACGATGAAATCAATTAAATGAAGATGAAATCAGTTAACGATGAAATCAGTTAAATGAAGATGAAATCAGTTAACGATGAAATCAGTTAAAGATGAAATCAGTTAACGATGAAATCAGTTAACGATGAAATCAGTTAAATGAAGATGAAATCAGTTAACGATGAAATCAGTTAAATGAAGAATGAAAATGAAATCAGTTAAATGAAGATGAAATCAGTTAACGATGAAATCAGTTAACGATGAAATCAGTTAAATGAAGATGAAATCAGTTAACGATGAAATCAGTTAACGATGAAATCAGTTAACGATGAAATCAATTAAATGAAGATGAAATCAGTTAACGATGAAATCAGTTAAATGAAGATGAAATCAGTTAACGATGAAATCAGTTAACGATGAAATCAGTTAACGATGAAATCAGTTAAATGAAGATGAAATCAGTTAACGATGAAATCAGTTAAATGAAGAATGAAAATGAAATCAGTTAAATGAAGATGAAATCAGTGAACGATGAAATCAGTTAACGATGAAATCAGTTAACGAGGAAATCAGTTAAATGAAGATGAAATCAGTTAACGATGTAATCAGTTAACAATGAAATCAGTTAAATGAAGATGAAATCAGTTAACGATGAAATCAGTTAACGATGAAATCAGTTAACGATGAAATCAGTTAACGATGAAATCAGTTAAATGAAGATGAAATCAGTTAAAGATGAAATCAGTTAACGATGAAATCAGTTAACGATGAAATCAGTTAAATGAAGATGAAATCAGTTAACGATGAAATCAGTTAACGATGAAATCAATTAACGATGAAATCAGTTAAATGAAGATGAAATCAGTTAACGATGAAATCAGTTAAAGATGAAATCAGTTAAATGAAGAATGAAGATGAAATCAGTTAACGATGAAATCAATTAACGATGAAATCAGTTAACGATGAAATCAGTTAAATGAAGATGAAATCAGTTAACGATGAAATCAGTTAACGATGAAATCAGTTAAATGAAGAATGAAAATGAAATCAGTTAACGATGAAATCAATTAACGATGAAATCAGTTAACGATGAAATCAGTTAAATGAAGATGAAATCAGTTAACGATGAAATCAGTTAACGATGAAATCAGTTAACGATGAAATCAGTTAAATGAAGATGAAATCAGTTAACGATGAAATCAGTTAACGATGAAATCAGTTAACGATGAAATCAGTTAACGATGAAATCAGTTAAATGAAGATGAAATCAGTTAACGATGAAATCAGTTAACGATGAAATCAGTTAACGATGAAATCAATTAAATGAAGATGAAATCAGTTAACGATGAAATCAGTTAAATGAAGATGAAATCAGTTAAATGAAGATGAAATCAGTTAAAGATGAAATCAGTTAAATGAAGAATGAAGATGAAATCAGTTAACGATGAAATCAGTTAAATGAAGATGAAATCAGTTAACGATGAAATCAATTAACGATGAAATCAGTTAACGATGAAATCAATTAACGATGAAATCAGTTAAATGAAGATGAAATCAGTTAACGATGAAATCAGTTAACGATGAAATCAGTTAACGATGAAATCAATTAACGATGAAATCAGTTAAATGAAGATGAAATCAGTTAACGATGAAATCAGTTAAAGATGAAATCAGTTAAATGAAGAATGAAGATGAAATCAGTTAACGATGAAATCAGTTAAATGAAGATGAAATCAGTTAACGATGAAATCAGTTAACGATGAAATCAGTTAACGATGAAATCAGTTAAATGAAGATGAAATCAGTTAACGATGAAATCAGTTAAATGAAGAATGAAGATGAAATCAGTTAACGATGAAATCAATTAACGATGAAATCAGTTAACGATGAAATCAGTTAAATGAAGATGAAATCAGTTAACGATGAAATCAGTTAACGATGAAATCAGTTAAATGAAGAATGAAAATGAAATCAGTTAACGATGAAATCAATTAACGATGAAATCAGTTAACGATGAAATCAGTTAAATGAAGATGAAATCAGTTAACGATGAAATCAGTTAACGATGAAATCAGTTAAATGAAGATGAAATCAGTTAACGATGAAATCAGTTAACGATGAAATCAGTTAACGATGAAATCAGTTAAATGAAGATGAAATCAGTTAACGATGAAATCAATTAACGATGAAATCAGTTAACGATGAAATCAATTAAATGAAGATGAAATCAGTTAACGATGAAATCAGTTAAATGAAGAATGAAAATGAAATCAGTTAAATGAAGATGAAATCAGTTAACGATGAAATCAGTTAACGATGAAATCAGTTAAATGAAGATGAAATCAGTTAACGATGAAATCAGTTAACGATGAAATCAGTTAACGATGAAATCAATTAAATGAAGATGAAATCAGTTAACGATGAAATCAGTTAAATGAAGATGAAATCAGTTAACGATGAAATCAGTTAACGATGAAATCAGTTAACGATGAAATCAGTTAACGATGAAATCAGTTAAATGAAGATGAAATCAGTTAACGATGAAATCAGTTAAATGAAGAATGAAAATGAAATCAGTTAAATGAAGATGAAATCAGTTAACGATGAAATCAGTTAACGATGAAATCAGTTAACGATGAAATCAGTTAAATGAAGATGAAATCAGTTAACGATGAAATCAGTTAACAATGAAATCAGTTAAATGAAGATGAAATCAGTTAACGATGAAATCAGTTAACGATGAAATCAGTTAACGATGAAATCAGTTAAATGAAGATGAAATCAGTTAACGATGAAATCAGTTAAATGAAGAATGAAGATGAAATCAGTTAACGATGAAATCAATTAACGATGAAATCAGTTAACGATGAAATCAGTTAAATGAAGATGAAATCAGTTAACGATGAAATCAGTTAACGATGAAATCAGTTAAATGAAGAATGAAAATGAAATCAGTTAACGATGAAATCAATTAACGATGAAATCAGTTAACGATGAAATCAGTTAAATGAAGATGAAATCAGTTAACGATGAAATCAGTTAAATGAAGATGAAATCAGTTAACGATGAAATCAGTTAACGATGAAATCAGTTAACGATGAAATCAATTAAATGAAGATGAAATCAGTTAACGATGAAATCAGTTAAATGAAGAATGAAAATGAAATCAGTTAAATGAAGATGAAATCAGTTAACGATGAAATCAGTTAACGATGAAATCAGTTAAATGAAGATGAAATCAGTTAACGATGAAATCAGTTAACGATGAAATCAGTTAACGATGAAATCAATTAAATGAAGATGAAATCAGTTAACGATGAAATCAGTTAAATGAAGATGAAATCAGTTAACGATGAAATCAGTTAACGATGAAATCAGTTAACGATGAAATCAGTTAACGATGAAATCAGTTAAATGAAGATGAAATCAGTTAACGATGAAATCAGTTAAATGAAGAATGAAAATGAAATCAGTTAAATGAAGATGAAATCAGTGAACGATGAAATCAGTTAACGATGAAATCAGTTAACGAGGAAATCAGTTAAATGAAGATGAAATCAGTTAACGATGAAATCAGTTAACAATGAAATCAGTTAAATGAAGATGAAATCAGTTAACGATGAAATCAGTTAACGATGAAATCAGTTAACGATGAAATCAGTTAAATGAAGATGAAATCAGTTAAAGATGAAATCAGTTAACGATGAAATCAGTTAACGATGAAATCAGTTAAATGAAGATGAAATCAGTTAACGATGAAATCAGTTAACGATGAAATCAATTAACGATGAAATCAGTTAAATGAAGATGAAATCAGTTAACGATGAAATCAGTTAAAGATGAAATCAGTTAAATGAAGAATGAAGATGAAATCAGTTAACGATGAAATCAATTAACGATGAAATCAGTTAACGATGAAATCAGTTAAATGAAGATGAAATCAGTTAACGATGAAATCAGTTAACGATGAAATCAGTTAAATGAAGAATGAAAATGAAATCAGTTAACGATGAAATCAATTAACGATGAAATCAGTTAACGATGAAATCAGTTAAATGAAGATGAAATCAGTTAACGATGAAATCAGTTAACGATGAAATCAGTTAAATGAAGATGAAATCAGTTAACGATGAAATCAGTTAACGATGAAATCAGTTAACGATGAAATCAGTTAAATGAAGATGAAATCAGTTAACGATGAAATCAGTTAACGATGAAATCAATTAAATGAAGATGAAATCAGTTAACGATGAAATCAGTTAACGATGAAATCAGTTAAATGAAGATGAAATCAGTTAAATGAAGATGAAATCAGTTAACGATGAAATCAGTTAACGATGAAATCAGTTAACGATGAAATCAGTTAAATGAAGATGAAATCAGTTAAAGATGAAATCAGTTAACGATGAAATCAGTTAACGATGAAATCAGTTAAATGAAGATGAAATCAGTTAACGATGAAATCAGTTAACGATGAAATCAATTAACGATGAAATCAGTTAAATGAAGATGAAATCAGTTAACGATGAAATCAGTTAAAGATGAAATCAGTTAAATGAAGAATGAAGATGAAATCAGTTAACGATGAAATCAGTTAAATGAAGATGAAATCAGTTAACGATGAAATCAATTAACGATGAAATCAGTTAACGATGAAATCAATTAACGATGAAATCAGTTAAATGAAGATGAAATCAGTTAACGATGAAATCAGTTAAAGATGAAATCAGTTAAATGAAGAATGAAGATGAAATCAGTTAACGATGAAATCAGTTAAATGAAGATGAAATCAGTTAACGATGAAATCAGTTAACGATGAAATCAGTTAACGATGAAATCAATTAACGATGAAATCAGTTAAATGAAGATGAAATCAGTTAACGATGAAATCAGTTAAAGATGAAATCAGTTAAATGAAGAATGAAGATGAAATCAGTTAACGATGAAATCAGTTAAATGAAGATGAAATCAGTTAACGATGAAATCAGTTAACGATGAAATCAGTTAACGATGAAATCAGTTAAATGAAGATGAAATCAGTTAACGATGAAATCAGTTAAATGAAGAATGAAGATGAAATCAGTTAACGATGAAATCAATTAACGATGAAATCAATTAACGATGAAATCAGTTAACGATGAAATCAGTTAAATGAAGATGAAATCAGTTAACGATGAAATCAGTTAACGATGAAATCAGTTAAATGAAGAATGAAAATGAAATCAGTTAACGATGAAATCAATTAACGATGAAATCAGTTAACGATGAAATCAGTTAAATGAAGATGAAATCAGTTAACGATGAAATCAGTTAACGATGAAATCAGTTAAATGAAGATGAAATCAGTTAACGATGAAATCAGTTAACGATGAAATCAGTTAACGATGAAATCAGTTAAATGAAGATGAAATCAGTTAACGATGAAATCAGTTAACGATGAAATCAGTTAACGATGAAATCAATTAAATGAAGATGAAATCAGTTAACGATGAAATCAGTTAAATGAAGAATGAAAATGAAATCAGTTAAATGAAGATGAAATCAGTTAACGATGAAATCAGTTAACGATGAAATCAGTTAAATGAAGATGAAATCAGTTAACGATGAAATCAGTTAACGATGAAATCAGTTAACGATGAAATCAGTTAACGATGAAATCAATTAAATGAAGAATGAAAATGAAATCAGTTAAATGAAGATGAAATCAGTTAACGATGAAATCAGTTAACGATGAAATCAGTTAAATGAAGATGAAATCAGTTAACGATGAAATCAGTTAACAATGAAATCAGTTAAATGAAGATGAAATCAGTTAACGATGAAATCAGTTAACGATGAAATCAGTTAACGATGAAATCAGTTAACGATGAAATCAGTTAAATGAAGATGAAATCAGTTAAAGATGAAATCAGTTAACGATGAAATCAGTTAACGATGAAATCAGTTAAATGAAGATGAAATCAGTTAACGATGAAATCAGTTAACGATGAAATCAATTAACGATGAAATCAGTTAAATGAAGATGAAATCAGTTAACGATGAAATCAGTTAAAGATGAAATCAGTTAAATGAAGAATGAAGATGAAATCAGTTAACGATGAAATCAGTTAAATGAAGATGAAATCAGTTAACGATGAAATCAGTTAACGATGAAATCAGTTAACGATGAAATCAGTTAAATGAAGATGAAATCAGTTAACGATGAAATCAGTTAAATGAAGAATGAAGATGAAATCAGTTAACGATGAAATCAATTAACGATGAAATCAGTTAACGATGAAATCAGTTAAATGAAGATGAAATCAGTTAACGATGAAATCAGTTAACGATGAAATCAGTTAAATGAAGAATGAAAATGAAATCAGTTAACGATGAAATCAATTAACGATGAAATCAGTTAACGATGAAATCAGTTAAATGAAGATGAAATCAGTTAACGATGAAATCAGTTAACGATGAAATCAGTTAAATGAAGATGAAATCAGTTAACGATGAAATCAGTTAACGATGAAATCAGTTAACGATGAAATCAGTTAAATGAAGATGAAATCAGTTAACGATGAAATCAGTTAACGATGAAATCAGTTAACGATGAAATCAATTAAATGAAGATGAAATCAGTTAACGATGAAATCAGTTAAATGAAGATGAAATCAGTTAACGATGAAATCAGTTAACGATGAAATCAGTTAACGATGAAATCAGTTAAATGAAGATGAAATCAGTTAAAGATGAAATCAGTTAACGATGAAATCAGTTAACGATGAAATCAGTTAAATGAAGATGAAATCAGTTAACGATGAAATCAGTTAACGATGAAATCAATTAACGATGAAATCAGTTAAATGAAGATGAAATCAGTTAACGATGAAATCAGTTAAAGATGAAATCAGTTAAATGAAGAATGAAGATGAAATCAGTTAACGATGAAATCAGTTAAATGAAGATGAAATCAGTTAACGATGAAATCAATTAACGATGAAATCAGTTAACGATGAAATCAATTAACGATGAAATCAGTTAAATGAAGATGAAATCAGTTAACGATGAAATCAGTTAAAGATGAAATCAGTTAAATGAAGAATGAAGATGAAATCAGTTAACGATGAAATCAGTTAAATGAAGATGAAATCAGTTAACGATGAAATCAATTAACGATGAAATCAGTTAACGATGAAATCAATTAACGATGAAATCAGTTAAATGAAGATGAAATCAGTTAACGATGAAATCAGTTAAAGATGAAATCAGTTAAATGAAGAATGAAGATGAAATCAGTTAACGATGAAATCAGTTAAATGAAGATGAAATCAGTTAACGATGAAATCAGTTAACGATGAAATCAGTTAAATGAAGATGAAATCAGTTAACGATGAAATCAGTTAAATGAAGAATGAAGATGAAATCAGTTAACGATGAAATCAATTAACGATGAAATCAGTTAACGATGAAATCAGTTAAATGAAGATGAAATCAGTTAACGATGAAATCAGTTAACGATGAAATCAGTTAAATGAAGATGAAATCAGTTAACGATGAAATCAGTTAACGATGAAATCAGTTAAATGAAGATGAAATCAGTTAACGATGAAATCAGTTAACGATGAAATCAGTTAACGATGAAATCAGTTAACGATGAAATCAGTTAAATGAAGATGAAATCAGTTAAAGATGAAATCAGTTAACGATGAAATCAGTTAACGATGAAATCAGTTAAATGAAGATGAAATCAGTTAACGATGAAATCAGTTAACGATGAAATCAATTAACGATGAAATCAGTTAAATGAAGATGAAATCAGTTAACGATGAAATCAGTTAAAGATGAAATCAGTTAAATGAAGAATGAAGATGAAATCAGTTAACGATGAAATCAGTTAAATGAAGATGAAATCAGTTAACGATGAAATCAATTAACGATGAAATCAGTTAACGATGAAATCAATTAACGATGAAATCAGTTAAATGAAGATGAAATCAGTTAACGATGAAATCAGTTAAAGATGAAATCAGTTAAATGAAGAATGAAGATGAAATCAGTTAACGATGAAATCAGTTAAATGAAGATGAAATCAGTTAACGATGAAATCAATTAACGATGAAATCAGTTAACGATGAAATCAATTAACGATGAAATCAGTTAAATGAAGATGAAATCAGTTAACGATGAAATCAGTTAAAGATGAAATCAGTTAAATGAAGAATGAAGATGAAATCAGTTAACGATGAAATCAGTTAAATGAAGATGAAATCAGTTAACAATGAAATCAATTAACGATGAAATCAGTTAACGATGAAATCAATTAACGATGAAATCAGTTAAATGAAGATGAAATCAGTTAACGATGAAATCAGTTAAAGATGAAATCAGTTAAATGAAGAATGAAGATGAAATCAGTTAACGATGAAATCAGTTAAATGAAGATGAAATCAGTTAACGATGAAATCAGTTAACGATGAAATCAGTTAACGATGAAATCAGTTAAATGAAGATGAAATCAGTTAACGATAAAATCAGTTAAATGAAGAATGAAGATGAAATCAGTTAACGATGAAATCAATTAACGATGAAATCAGTTAACGATGAAATCAGTTAAATGAAGATGAAATCAGTTAACGATGAAATCAGTTAACGATGAAATCAGTTAAATGAAGAATGAAAATGAAATCAGTTAACGATGAAATCAATTAACGATGAAATCAGTTAACGATGAAATCAGTTAAATGAAGATGAAATCAGTTAACGATGAAATCAGTTAACGATGAAATCAGTTAAATGAAGATGAAATCAGTTAACGATGAAATCAGTTAACGATGAAATCAGTTAACGATGAAATCAGTTAAATGAAGATGAAATCAGTTAACGATGAAATCAGTTAACGATGAAATCAGTTAACGATGAAATCAATTAAATGAAGATGAAATCAGTTAACGATGAAATCAGTTAAATGAAGAATGAAAATGAAATCAGTTAAATGAAGATGAAATCAGTTAACGATGAAATCAGTTAACGATGAAATCAGTTAAATGAAGATGAAATCAGTTAACGATGAAATCAGTTAACGATGAAATCAGTTAACGATGAAATCAATTAAATGAAGATGAAATCAGTTAACGATGAAATCAGTTAAATGAAGATGAAATCAGTTAACGATGAAATCAGTTAACGATGAAATCAGTTAAATGAAGATGAAATCAGTTAAAGATGAAATCAGTTAACGATGAAATCAGTTAACGATGAAATCAGTTAAATGAAGATGAAATCAGTTAACGATGAAATCAGTTAACGATGAAATCAATTAACGATGAAATCAGTTAAATGAAGATGAAATCAGTTAACGATGAAATCAGTTAAAGATGAAATCAGTTAAATGAAGAATGAAGATGAAATCAGTTAACGATGAAATCAGTTAAATGAAGATGAAATCAGTTAACGATGAAATCAGTTAACGATGAAATCAGTTAACGATGAAATCAGTTAAATGAAGATGAAATCAGTTAACGATGAAATCAGTTAAATGAAGAATGAAAATGAAATCAGTTAACGATGAAATCAATTAACGATGAAATCAGTTAACGATGAAATCAGTTAAATGAAGATGAAATCAGTTCACGATGAAATCAGTTAAATGAAGAATGAAAATGAAATCAGTTAAATGAAGATGAAATCAGTTAACGATGAAATCAGTTAAATGAAGAATGAAAATGAAATCAGTTAAATGAAGATGAAATCAGTTAACGATGAAATCAGTTAAATGAAGATGAAATCAGTTAACGATGAAATCAGTTAACGATGAAATCAATTAAATGAAGATGAAATCAGTTAACGATGAAATCAGTTAAATGAAGAATGAAAATGAAATCAGTTAAATGAAGATGAAATCAGTTAACGATGAAATCAGTTAACGATGAAATCAGTTAAATGAAGATGAAATCAGTTAACGATGAAATCAGTTAACGATGAAATCAGTTAACGATGAAATCAATTAAATGAAGATGAAATCAGTTAACGATGAAATCAGTTAAATGAAGATGAAATCAGTTAACGATGAAATCAGTTAAAGATGAAATCAGTTAACGATGAAATCAGTTAACGATGAAATCAGTTAACGATGAAATCAGTTAAATGAAGATGAAATCAGTTAACGATGAAATCAGTTAAATGAAGAATGAAAATGAAATCAGTTAAATGAAGATGAAATCAGTTAACGATGAAATCAGTTAACGATGAAATCAGTTAACGATGAAATCAGTTAAATGAAGATGAAATCAGTTAACGATGAAATCAGTTAACAATGAAATCAGTTAAATGAAGATGAAATCAGTTAACGATGAAATCAGTTAACGATGAAATCAGTTAACGATGAAATCAGTTAACGATGAAATCAGTTAAATGAAGATGAAATCAGTTAAAGATGAAATCAGTTAACGATGAAATCAGTTAACGATGAAATCAGTTAAATGAAGATGAAATCAGTTAACGATGAAATCAGTTAACGATGAAATCAATTAACGATGAAATCAGTTAACGATGAAATCAGTTAACGATGAAATCAGTTAAATGAAGAATGAAGATGAAATCAGTTAACGATGAAATCAGTTAAATGAAGATGAAATCAGTTAACGATGAAATCAGTTAACGATGAAATCAGTTAACGATGAAATCAGTTAAATGAAGATGAAATCAGTTAACGATGAAATCAGTTAAATGAAGAATGAAGATGAAATCAGTTAACGATGAAATCAATTAACGATGAAATCAGTTAACGATGAAATCAGTTAAATGAAGATGAAATCAGTTAACGATGAAATCAGTTAACGATGAAATCAGTTAAATGAAGAATGAAAATGAAATCAGTTAACGATGAAATCAATTAACGATGAAATCAGTTAACGATGAAATCAGTTAAATGAAGATGAAATCAGTTAACGTTGAAATCAGTTAACGATGAAATCAGTTAACGATGAAATCAGTTAAATGAAGATGAAATCAGTTAACGATGAAATCAGTTAACGATGAAATCAGTTAAATGAAGATGAAATCAGTTAACGATGAAATCAGTTAACGATGAAATCAGTTAACGATGAAATCAATTAAATGAAGATGAAATCAGTTAACGATGAAATCAGTTAACGATGAAATCAGTTAAATGAAGATGAAATCAGTTAAATGAAGATGAAATCAGTTAACGATGAAATCAGTTAACGATGAAATCAGTTAAATGAAGATGAAATCAGTTAAAGATGAAATCAGTTAACGATGAAATCAGTTAACGATGAAATCAGTTAAATGAAGATGAAATCAGTTAACGATGAAATCAGTTAACGATGAAATCAATTAACGATGAAATCAGTTAAATGAAGATGAAATCAGTTAACGATGAAATCAGTTAAAGATGAAATCAGTTAAATGAAGAATGAAGATGAAATCAGTTAACGATGAAATCAGTTAACGATGAAATCAGTTAACGATGAAATCAGTTAAATGAAGATGAAATCAGTTAACGATGAAATCAGTTAAATGAAGAATGAAGATGAAATCAGTTAACGATGAAATCAATTAACGATGAAATCAGTTAAATGAAGATGAAATCAGTTAACGATGAAATCAGTTAACGATGAAATCAGTTAAATGAAGAATGAAAATGAAATCAGTTAACGATGAAATCAATTAACGATGAAATCAGTTAACGATGAAATCAGTTAAATGAAGATGAAATCAGTTAACGATGAAATCAGTTAACGATGAAATCAGTTAAATGAAGATGAAATCAGTTAACGATGAAATCAGTTAACGATGAAATCAGTTAACGATGAAATCAGTTAAATGAAGATGAAATCAGTTAACGATGAAATCAGTTAACGATGAAATCAATTAAATGAAGATGAAATCAGTTAACGATGAAATCAGTTAACGATGAAATCAGTTAAATGAAGATGAAATCAGTTAAATGAAGATGAAATCAGTTAACGATGAAATCAGTTAACGATGAAATCAGTTAACGATGAAATCAGTTAAATGAAGATGAAATCAGTTAAAGATGAAATCAGTTAACGATGAAATCAGTTAACGATGAAATCAGTTAAATGAAGATGAAATCAGTTAACGATGAAATCAGTTAACGATGAAATCAATTAACGATGAAATCAGTTAAATGAAGATGAAATCAGTTAACGATGAAATCAGTTAAAGATGAAATCAGTTAAATGAAGAATGAAGATGAAATCAGTTAACGATGAAATCAGTTAAATGAAGATGAAATCAGTTAACGATGAAATCAATTAACGATGAAATCAGTTAACGATGAAATCAATTAACGATGAAATCAGTTAAATGAAGATGAAATCAGTTAACGATGAAATCAGTTAAAGATGAAATCAGTTAAATGAAGAATGAAGATGAAATCAGTTAACGATGAAATCAGTTAACGATGAAATCAGTTAACGATGAAATCAATTAACGATGAAATCAGTTAAATGAAGATGAAATCAGTTAACGATGAAATCAATTAACGATGAAATCAGTTAACGATGAAATCAGTTAACGATGAAATCAATTAAATGAAGATGAAATCAGTTAACGATGAAATCAGTTAAATGAAGATGAAATCAGTTAACGATGAAATCAGTTAAAGATGAAATCAGTTAACGATGAAATCAGTTAACGATGAAATCAGTTAACGATGAAATCAGTTAAATGAAGATGAAATCAGTTAAATGAAGATGAAATCAGTTAACGATGAAATCAGTTAAATGAAGATGAAATCAGTTAAAGATGAAATCAGTTAACGATGAAATCAGTTAACGATGAAATCAGTTAAATGAAGATGAAATCAGTTAAATGAAGATGAAATCAGTTAACGATGAAATCAGTTAAATGAAGATGAAATCAGTTAACGATGAAATCAATTAACGATGAAATCAGTTAAATGAAGATGAAATCAGTTAACGATGAAATCAGTTAACGATGAAATCAGTTAAATGAAGAATGAAAATGAAATCAGTTAACGATGAAATCAATTAACGATGAAATCAGTTAACGATGAAATCAGTTAAATGAAGATGAAATCAGTTAACGATGAAATCAGTTAACGATGAAATCAGTTAAATGAAGATGAAATCAGTTAACGATGAAATCAGTTAACGATGAAATCAATTAAATGAAGATGAAATCAGTTAACGATGAAATCAGTTAAATGAAGAATGAAAATGAAATCAGTTAAATGAAGATGAAATCAGTTAACGATGAAATCAGTTAACGATGAAATCAGTTAAATGAAGATGAAATCAGTTAACGATGAAATCAGTTAACGATGAAATCAGTTAACGATGAAATCAATTAAATGAAGATGAAATCAGTTAACGATGAAATCAGTTAAATGAAGATGAAATCAGTTAACGATGAAATCAGTTAAAGATGAAATCAGTTAACGATGAAATCAGTTAACGATGAAATCAGTTAACGATGAAATCAGTTAAATGAAGATGAAATCAGTTAACGATGAAATCAGTTAAATGAAGAATGAAAATGAAATCAGTTAAATGAAGATGAAATCAGTTAACGATGAAATCAGTTAACGATGAAATCAGTTAACGATGAAATCAGTTAAATGAAGATGAAATCAGTTAACGATGAAATCAGTTAACAATGAAATCAGTTAAATGAAGATGAAATCAGTTAACGATGAAATCAGTTAACGATGAAATCAGTTAACGATGAAATCAGTTAAATGAAGATGAAATCAGTTAAAGATGAAATCAGTTAACGATGAAATCAGTTAACGATGAAATCAGTTAAATGAAGATGAAATCAGTTAACGATGAAATCAGTTAACGATGAAATCAATTAACGATGAAATCAGTTAAATGAAGATGAAATCAGTTAACGATGAAATCAGTTAAAGATGAAATCAGTTAAATGAAGAATGAAGATGAAATCAGTTAACGATGAAATCAGTTAAATGAAGATGAAATCAGTTAACGATGAAATCAGTTAACGATGAAATCAGTTAACGATGAAATCAGTTAAATGAAGATGAAATCAGTTAACGATGAAATCAGTTAAATGAAGAATGAAGATGAAATCAGTTAACGATGAAATCAATTAACGATGAAATCAGTTAACGATGAAATCAGTTAAATGAAGATGAAATCAGTTAACGATGAAATCAGTTAACGATGAAATCAGTTAACGATGAAATCAGTTAAATGAAGATGAAATCAGTTAACGATGAAATCAGTTAACGATGAAATCAGTTAACGATGAAATCAATTAAATGAAGATGAAATCAGTTAACGATGAAATCAGTTAACGATGAAATCAGTTAAATGAAGATGAAATCAGTTAAATGAAGATGAAATCAGTTAACGATGAAATCAGTTAACGATGAAATCAGTTAACGATGAAATCAGTTAAATGAAGATGAAATCAGTTAAAGATGAAATCAGTTAACGATGAAATCAGTTAACGATGAAATCAGTTAAATGAAGATGAAATCAGTTAACGATGAAATCAGTTAAATGAAGATGAAATCAGTTAACGATGAAATCAGTTAAATGAAGATGAAATCAGTTAACGATGAAATCAGTTAACGATGAAATCAATTAACGATGAAATCAGTTAACGATGAAATCAATTAACGATGAAATCAGTTAAATGAAGATGAAATCAGTTAACGATGAAATCAGTTAAAGATGAAATCAGTTAAATGAAGAATGAAGATGAAATCAGTTAACGATGAAATCAGTTAAATGAAGATGAAATCAGTTAACGATGAAATCAATTAACGATGAAATCAGTTAACGATGAAATCAATTAACGATGAAATCAGTTAAATGAAGATGAAATCAGTTAACGATGAAATCAGTTAAAGATGAAATCAGTTAAATGAAGAATGAAGATGAAATCAGTTAACGATGAAATCAGTTAAATGAAGATGAAATCAGTTAACGATGAAATCAATTAACGATGAAATCAGTTAACGATGAAATCAATTAACGATGAAATCAGTTAAATGAAGATGAAATCAGTTAACGATGAAATCAGTTAAAGATGAAATCAGTTAAATGAAGAATGAAGATGAAATCAGTTAACGATGAAATCAGTTAAATGAAGATGAAATCAGTTAACGATGAAATCAATTAACGATGAAATCAGTTAACGATGAAATCAATTAACGATGAAATCAGTTAAATGAAGATGAAATCAGTTAACGATGAAATCAGTTAAAGATGAAATCAGTTAAATGAAGAATGAAGATGAAATCAGTTAACGATGAAATCAGTTAAATGAAGATGAAATCAGTTAACGATGAAATCAGTTGAAGATGAAATCAGTTAACGATGAAATCAGTTAAATGAAGATGAAATCAGTTAACGATGAAATCAGTTAAATGAAGAATGAAGATGAAATCAGTTAACGATGAAATCAATTAACGATGAAATCAGTTAACGATGAAATCAGTTAAATGAAGATGAAATCAGTTAACGATGAAATCAGTTAACGATGAAATCAGTTAAATGAAGAATGAAAATGAAATCAGTTAACGATGAAATCAATTAACGATGAAATCAGTTAACGATGAAATCAGTTAAATGAAGATGAAATCAGTTAACGATGAAATCAGTTAACGATGAAATCAGTTAAATGAAGATGAAATCAGTTAACGATGAAATCAGTTAACGATGAAATCAGTTAACGATGAAATCAGTTAAATGAAGATGAAATCAGTTAACGATGAAATCAGTTAACGATGAAATCAGTTAACGATGAAATCAATTAAATGAAGATGAAATCAGTTAACGATGAAATCAGTTAAATGAAGAATGAAAATGAAATCAGTTAAATGAAGATGAAATCAGTTAACGATGAAATCAGTTAACGATGAAATCAGTTAAATGAAGATGAAATCAGTTAACGATGAAATCAGTTAACGATGAAATCAGTTAACGATGAAATCAATTAAATGAAGATGAAATCAGTTAACGATGAAATCAGTTAAATGAAGATGAAATCAGTTAACGATGAAATCAGTTAAAGATGAAATCAGTTAACGATGAAATCAGTTAACGATGAAATCAGTTAACGATGAAATCAGTTAAATGAAGATGAAATCAGTTAACGATGAAATCAGTTAAATGAAGAATGAAAATGAAATCAGTTAAATGAAGATGAAATCAGTTAACGATGAAATCAGTTAACGATGAAATCAGTTAACGATGAAATCAGTTAAATGAAGATGAAATCAGTTAACGATGAAATCAGTTAACAATGAAATCAGTTAAATGAAGATGAAATCAGTTAACGATGAAATCAGTTAACGATGAAATCAGTTAACGATGAAATCAGTTAACGATGAAATCAGTTAACGATGAAATCAGTTAAATGAAGATGAAATCAGTTAACGATGAAATCAGTTAACGATGAAATCAGTTAAATGAAGATGAAATCAGTTAACGATGAAATCAGTTAACGATGAAATCAGTTAAATGAAGATGAAATCAGTTAACGATGAAATCAGTTAACGATGAAATCAGTTAACGATGAAATCAATTAAATGAAGATGAAATCAGTTAACGATGAAATCAGTTAAATGAAGATGAAATCAGTTAACGATGAAATCAGTTAAAGATGAAATCAGTTAACGATGAAATCAGTTAACGATGAAATCAGTTAACGATGAAATCAGTTAAATGAAGATGAAATCAGTTAACGATGAAATCAGTTAAATGAAGAATGAAAATGAAATCAGTTAAATGAAGATGAAATCAGTTAACGATGAAATCAGTTAACGATGAAATCAGTTAACGATGAAATCAGTTAAATGAAGATGAAATCAGTTAACGATGAAATCAGTTAACAATGAAATCAGTTAAATGAAGATGAAATCAGTTAACGATGAAATCAGTTAAATGAAGATGAAATCAGTTAAAGATGAAATCAGTTAACGATGAAATCAGTTAACGATGAAATCAGTTAAATGAAGATGAAATCAGTTAACGATGAAATCAGTTAACGATGAAATCAATTAACGATGAAATCAGTTAAATGAAGATGAAATCAGTTAACGATGAAATCAGTTAAAGATGAAATCAGTTAAATGAAGAATGAAGATGAAATCAGTTAACGATGAAATCAGTTAAATGAAGATGAAATCAGTTAACGATGAAATCAGTTAACGATGAAATCAGTTAAATGAAGATGAAATCAGTTAACGATGAAATCAGTTAAATGAAGAATGAAGATGAAATCAGTTAACGATGAAATCAATTAACGATGAAATCAGTTAACGATGAAATCAGTTAAATGAAGATGAAATCAGTTAACGATGAAATCAGTTAACGATGAAATCAGTTAAATGAAGAATGAAAATGAAATCAGTTAACGATGAAATCAATTAACGATGAAATCAGTTAACGATGAAATCAGTTAAATGAAGATGAAATCAGTTAACGATGAAATCAGTTAACGATGAAATCAGTTAAATGAAGATGAAATCAGTTAACGATGAAATCAGTTAACGATGAAATCAGTTAAATGAAGATGAAATCAGTTAACGATGAAATCAGTTAACGATGAAATCAGTTAACGATGAAATCAATTAAATGAAGATGAAATCAGTTAACGATGAAATCAGTTAACGATGAAATCAGTTAAATGAAGATGAAATCAGTTAAAGATGAAATCAGTTAACGATGAAATCAGTTAACGATGAAATCAGTTAAATGAAGATGAAATCAGTTAACGATGAAATCAGTTAACGATGAAATCAATTAACGATGAAATCAGTTAAATGAAGATGAAATCAGTTAACGATGAAATCAATTAACGATGAAATCAGTTAACGATGAAATCAATTAACGATGAAATCAGTTAAATGAAGATGAAATCAGTTAACGATGAAATCAGTTAAAGATGAAATCAGTTAAATGAAGAATGAAGATGAAATCAGTTAACGATGAAATCAGTTAACGATGAAATCAGTTAACGATGAAATCAATTAACGATGAAATCAGTTAAATGAAGATGAAATCAGTTAACGATGAAATCAATTAACGATGAAATCAGTTAACGATGAAATCAGTTAACGATGAAATCAGTTAACGATGAAATCAGTTAAATGAAGAATGAAAATGAAATCAGTTAACGATGAAATCAATTAACGATGAAATCAGTTAACGATGAAATCAGTTAAATGAAGATGAAATCAGTTAACGATGAAATCAGTTAAAGATGAAATCAGTTAAATGAAGAATGAAGATGAAATCAGTTAACGATGAAATCAGTTAAATGAAGATGAAATCAGTTAACGATGAAATCAGTTAACGATGAAATCAGTTAAATGAAGATGAAATCAGTTAACGATGAAATCAGTTAAATGAAGAATGAAGATGAAATCAGTTAACGATGAAATCAATTAACGATGAAATCAGTTAACGATGAAATCAGTTAAATGAAGATGAAATCAGTTAACGATGAAATCAGTTAACGATGAAATCAGTTAAATGAAGAATGAAAATGAAATCAGTTAACGATGAAATCAATTAACGATGAAATCAGTTAACGATGAAATCAGTTAAATGAAGATGAAATCAGTTAACGATGAAATCAGTTAACGATGAAATCAGTTAAATGAAGATGAAATCAGTTAACGATGAAATCAGTTAACGATGAAATCAGTTAACGATGAAATCAATTAACGATGAAATCAGTTAAATGAAGATGAAATCAGTTAACGATGAAATCAATTAACGATGAAATCAGTTAACGATGAAATCAGTTAACGATGAAATCAGTTAAATGAAGAATGAAAATGAAATCAGTTAACGATGAAATCAATTAACGATGAAATCAGTTAACGATGAAATCAGTTAAATGAAGATGAAATCAGTTAACGATGAAATCAGTTAACGATGAAATCAGTTAACGATGAAATCAGTTAAATGAAGATGAAATCAGTTAACGATGAAATCAGTTAACAATGAAATCAGTTAAATGAAGATGAAATCAGTTAACGATGAAATCAGTTAACGATGAAATCAGTTAAATGAAGATGAAATCAGTTAACGATGAAATCAGTTAACGATGAAATCAGTTAAATGAAGATGAAATCAGTTAACGATGAAATCAGTTAACAATGAAATCAGTTAAATGAAGATGAAATCAGTTAACGATGAAATCAGTTAACGATGAAATCAGTTAAATGAAGATGAAATCAGTTAACGATGAAATCAGTTAAATGAAGATGAAATCAGTTAACGATGAAATCAGTTAACGATGAAATCAGTTAAATGAAGAATGAAAATGAAATCAGTTAACGATGAAATCAATTAACGATGAAATCAGTTAACGATGAAATCAGTTAAATGAAGATGAAATCAGTTAACGATGAAATCAGTTAACGATGAAATCAGTTAAATGAAGATGAAATCAGTTAACGATGAAATCAGTTAACGATGAAATCAATTAAATGAAGATGAAATCAGTTAACGATGAAATCAGTTAAATGAAGAATGAAAATTAAATCAGTTAAATGAAGATGAAATCAGTTAACGATGAAATCAGTTAACGATGAAATCAGTTAAATGAAGATGAAATCAGTTAACGATGAAATCAGTTAATGATGAAATCAGTTAACGATGAAATCAATTAAATGAAGATGAAATCAGTTAACGATGAAATCAGTTAAATGAAGATGAAATCAGTTAACGATGAAATCAGTTAAAGATGAAATCAGTTAACGATGAAATCAGTTAACGATGAAATCAGTTAACGATGAAATCAGTTAAATGAAGATGAAATCAGTTAACGATGAAATCAGTTAAATGAAGAATGAAAATGAAATCAGTTAAATGAAGATGAAATCAGTTAACGATGAAATCAGTTAACGATGAAATCAGTTAACGATGAAATCAGTTAAATGAAGATGAAATCAGTTAACGATGAAATCAGTTAACAATGAAATCAGTTAAATGAAGATGAAATCAGTTAACGATGAAATCAGTTAACGATGAAATCAGTTAAATGAAGATGAAATCAGTTAAAGATGAAATCAGTTAACGATGAAATCAGTTAACGATGAAATCAGTTAAATGAAGATGAAATCAGTTAACGATGAAATCAGTTAACGATGAAATCAATTAACGATGAAATCAGTTAAATGAAGATGAAATCAGTTAACGATGAAATCAGTTAAAGATGAAATCAGTTAAATGAAGAATGAAGATGAAATCAGTTAACGATGAAATCAGTTAAATGAAGATGAAATCAGTTAACGATGAAATCAGTTAACGATGAAATCAGTTAACGATGAAATCAGTTAAATGAAGATGAAATCAGTTAACGATGAAATCAGTTAAATGAAGAATGAAGATGAAATCAGTTAACGATGAAATCAATTAACGATGAAATCAGTTAACGATGAAATCAGTTAAATGAAGATGAAATCAGTTAACGATGAAATCAGTTAACGATGAAATCAGTTAAATGAAGAATGAAAATGAAATCAGTTAACGATGAAATCAATTAACGATGAAATCAGTTAACGATGAAATCAGTTAACGATGAAATCAGTTAAATGAAGATGAAATCAGTTAACGATGAAATCAGTTAACGATGAAATCAGTTAACGATGAAATCAGTTAAATGAAGATGAAATCAGTTAACGATGAAATCAGTTAACGATGAAATCAGTTAACGATGAAATCAATTAAATGAAGATGAAATCAGTTAACGATGAAATCAGTTAAATGAAGATGAAATCAGTTAACGATGAAATCAATTAACGATGAAATCAGTTAAATGAAGATGAAATCAGTTAAATGAAGATGAAATCAGTTAACGATGAAATCAGTTAACGATGAAATCAGTTAACGATGAAATCAGTTAAATGAAGATGAAATCAGTTAAAGATGAAATCAGTTAACGATGAAATCAGTTAACGATGAAATCAGTTAAATGAAGATGAAATCAGTTAACGATGAAATCAGTTAACGATGAAATCAATTAACGATGAAATCAGTTAAATGAAGATGAAATCAGTTAACGATGAAATCAGTTAAAGATGAAATCAGTTAAATGAAGAATGAAGATGAAATCAGTTAACGATGAAATCAGTTAAATGAAGATGAAATCAGTTAACGATGAAATCAATTAACGATGAAATCAGTTAACGATGAAATCAATTAACGATGAAATCAGTTAAATGAAGATGAAATCAGTTAACGATGAAATCAGTTAAAGATGAAATCAGTTAAATGAAGAATGAAGATGAAATCAGTTAACGATGAAATCAGTTAACGATGAAATCAGTTAACGATGAAATCAATTAACGATGAAATCAGTTAAATGAAGATGAAATCAGTTAACGATGAAATCAATTAACGATGAAATCAGTTAACGATGAAATCAGTTAAATGAAGATGAAATCAGTTAACGATGAAATCAGTTAACGATGAAATCAGTTAAATGAAGAATGAAAATGAAATCAGTTAACGATGAAATCAATTAACGATGAAATCAGTTAACGATGAAATCAGTTAAATGAAGATGAAATCAGTTAACGATGAAATCAGTTAAATGAAGAATGAAGATGAAATCAGTTAACGATGAAATCAATTAACGATGAAATCAGTTAACGATGAAATCAGTTAAATGAAGATGAAATCAGTTAACGATGAAATCAGTTAACGATGAAATCAGTTAAATGAAGAATGAAAATGAAATCAGTTAACGATGAAATCAATTAACGATGAAATCAGTTAACGATGAAATCAGTTAACGATGAAATCAGTTAAATGAAGATGAAATCAGTTAACGATGAAATCAGTTAACGATGAAATCAGTTAACGATGAAATCAGTTAAATGAAGATGAAATCAGTTAACGATGAAATCAGTTAACGATGAAATCAGTTAACGATGAAATCAATTAAATGAAGATGAAATCAGTTAACGATGAAATCAGTTAAATGAAGATGAAATCAGTTAACGATGAAATCAATTAACGATGAAATCAGTTAAATGAAGATGAAATCAGTTAAATGAAGATGAAATCAGTTAACGATGAAATCAGTTAACGATGAAATCAGTTAACGATGAAATCAGTTAAATGAAGATGAAATCAGTTAAAGATGAAATCAGTTAACGATGAAATCAGTTAACGATGAAATCAGTTAAATGAAGATGAAATCAGTTAACGATGAAATCAGTTAACGATGAAATCAATTAACGATGAAATCAGTTAAATGAAGATGAAATCAGTTAACGATGAAATCAGTTAAAGATGAAATCAGTTAAATGAAGAATGAAGATGAAATCAGTTAACGATGAAATCAGTTAAATGAAGATGAAATCAGTTAACGATGAAATCAATTAACGATGAAATCAGTTAACGATGAAATCAATTAACGATGAAATCAGTTAAATGAAGATGAAATCAGTTAACGATGAAATCAGTTAAAGATGAAATCAGTTAAATGAAGAATGAAGATGAAATCAGTTAACGATGAAATCAGTTAACGATGAAATCAGTTAACGATGAAATCAATTAACGATGAAATCAGTTAAATGAAGATGAAATCAGTTAACGATGAAATCAATTAACGATGAAATCAGTTAACGATGAAATCAGTTAAATGAAGATGAAATCAGTTAACGATGAAATCAGTTAACGATGAAATCAGTTAAATGAAGAATGAAAATGAAATCAGTTAACGATGAAATCAATTAACGATGAAATCAGTTAACGATGAAATCAGTTAACGATGAAATCAGTTAAATGAAGATGAAATCAGTTAACGATGAAATCAGTTAACAATGAAATCAGTTAAATGAAGATGAAATCAGTTAACGATGAAATCAGTTAACGATGAAATCAGTTAAATGAAGATGAAATCAGTTAACGATGAAATCAGTTAAATGAAGAATGAAAATGAAATCAGTTAAATGAAGATGAAATCAGTTAACGATGAAATCAGTTAACGATGAAATCAGTTAACGATGAAATCAGTTAAATGAAGATGAAATCAGTTAACGATGAAATCAGTTAACGATGAAATCAGTTAACGATGAAATCAGTTAACGATGAAATCAGTTAAATGAAGATGAAATCAGTTAACGATGAAATCAGTTAAATGAAGATGAAATCAGTTAACGATGAAATCAGTTAACGATGAAATCAGTTAAATGAAGAATGAAAATGAAATCAGTTAACGATGAAATCAATTAACGATGAAATCAGTTAACGATGAAATCAGTTAAATGAAGATGAAATCAGTTAACGATGAAATCAGTTAACGATGAAATCAGTTAAATGAAGATGAAATCAGTTAACGATGAAATCAGTTAACGATGAAATCAATTAAATGAAGATGAAATCAGTTAACGATGAAATCAGTTAAATGAAGAATGAAAATGAAATCAGTTAAATGAAGATGAAATCAGTTAACGATGAAATCAGTTAACGATGAAATCAGTTAAATGAAGATGAAATCAGTTAACGATGAAATCAGTTAACGATGAAATCAGTTAACGATGAAATCAATTAAATGAAGATGAAATCAGTTAACGATGAAATCAGTTAAATGAAGATGAAATCAGTTAACGATGAAATCAGTTAAAGATGAAATCAGTTAACGATGAAATCAGTTAACGATGAAATCAGTTAACGATGAAATCAGTTAAATGAAGATGAAATCAGTTAACGATGAAATCAGTTAAATGAAGAATGAAAATGAAATCAGTTAAATGAAGATGAAATCAGTTAACGATGAAATCAGTTAACGATGAAATAAGTTAAATGAAGATGAAATCAGTTAACGATGAAATCAGTTAACAATGAAATCAGTTAAATGAAGATGAAATCAGTTAACGATGAAATCAGTTAACGATGAAATCAGTTAACGATGAAATCAGTTAACGATGAAATCAGTTAAATGAAGATGAAATCAGTTAAAGATGAAATCAGTTAACGATGAAATCAGTTAACGATGAAATCAGTTAAATGAAGATGAAATCAGTTAACGATGAAATCAGTTAACGATGAAATCAATTAACGATGAAATCAGTTAAATGAAGATGAAATCAGTTAACGATGAAATCAGTTAAAGATGAAATCAGTTAAATGAAGAATGAAGATGAAATCAGTTAACGATGAAATCAGTTAAATGAAGATGAAATCAGTTAACGATGAAATCAGTTAACGATGAAATCAGTTAACGATGAAATCAGTTAAATGAAGATGAAATCAGTTAACGATGAAATCAGTTAAATGAAGAATGAAGATGAAATCAGTTAACGATGAAATCAATTAACGATGAAATCAGTTAACGATGAAATCAGTTAAATGAAGATGAAATCAGTTAACGATGAAATCAGTTAACGATGAAATCAGTTAAATGAAGAATGAAAATGAAATCAGTTAACGATGAAATCAATTAACGATGAAATCAGTTAACGATGAAATCAGTTAAATGAAGATGAAATCAGTTAACGATGAAATCAGTTAACGATGAAATCAGTTAAATGAAGATGAAATCAGTTAACGATGAAATCAGTTAACGATGAAATCAGTTAACGATGAAATCAGTTAAATGAAGATGAAATCAGTTAACGATGAAATCAGTTAACGATGAAATCAGTTAACGATGAAATCAATTAAATGAAGATGAAATCAGTTAACGATGAAATCAGTTAACGATGAAATCAGTTAAATGAAGATGAAATCAGTTAACGATGAAATCAGTTAACGATGAAATCAGTTAAATGAAGATGAAATCAGTTAAAGATGAAATCAGTTAACGATGAAATCAGTTAACGATGAAATCAGTTAAATGAAGATGAAATCAGTTAACGATGAAATCAGTTAACGATGAAATCAATTAACGATGAAATCAGTTAAATGAAGATGAAATCAGTTAACGATGAAATCAGTTAAAGATGAAATCAGTTAACGATGAAATCAGTTAAATGAAGATGAAATCAGTTAACGATGAAATCAGTTAACGATGAAATCAGTTAAATGAAGATGAAATCAGTTAACGATGAAATCAGTTAACGATGAAATCAGTTAAATGAAGAATGAAAATGAAATCAGTTAACGATGAAATCAATTAACGATGAAATCAGTTAACGATGAAATCAGTTAAATGAAGATGAAATCAGTTAACGATGAAATCAGTTAACGATGAAATCAGTTAAATGAAGATGAAATCAGTTAACGATGAAATCAGTTAACGATGAAATCAATTAAATGAAGATGAAATCAGTTAACGATGAAATCAGTTAAATGAAGAATGAAAATGAAATCAGTTAAATGAAGATGAAATCAGTTAACGATGAAATCAGTTAACGATGAAATCAGTTAAATGAAGATGAAATCAGTTAACGATGAAATCAGTTAACGATGAAATCAGTTAACGATGAAATCAGTTAAATGAAGATGAAATCAGTTAACGATGAAATCAGTTAACGATGAAATCAGTTAAATGAAGAATGAAAATGAAATCAGTTAACGATGAAATCAATTAACGATGAAATCAGTTAACGATGAAATCAGTTAAATGAAGATGAAATCAGTTAACGATGAAATCAGTTAACGATGAAATCAGTTAAATGAAGATGAAATCAGTTAACGATGAAATCAGTTAACGATGAAATCAGTTAACGATGAAATCAGTTAAATGAAGATGAAATCAGTTAACGATGAAATCAGTTAACGATGAAATCAGTTAACGATGAAATCAGTTAAATGAAGATGAAATCAGTTAAAGATGAAATCAGTTAACGATGAAATCAGTTAACGATGAAATCAGTTAAATGAAGATGAAATCAGTTAAAGATGAAATCAGTTAACGATGAAATCAGTTAACGATGAAATCAGTTAAATGAAGATGAAATCAGTTAACGATGAAATCAGTTAACGATGAAATCAATTAACGATGAAATCAGTTAAATGAAGATGAAATCAGTTAACGATGAAATCAGTTAAAGATGAAATCAGTTAACGATGAAATCAGTTAAATGAAGATGAAATCAGTTAACGATGAAATCAGTTAACGATGAAATCAGTTAAATGAAGATGAAATCAGTTAACGATGAAATCAGTTAACGATGAAATCAGTTAAATGAAGAATGAAAATGAAATCAGTTAACGATGAAATCAATTAACGATGAAATCAGTTAACGATGAAATCAGTTAAATGAAGATGAAATCAGTTAACGATGAAATCAGTTAACGATGAAATCAGTTAAATGAAGATGAAATCAGTTAACGATGAAATCAGTTAACGATGAAATCAATTAAATGAAGATGAAATCAGTTAACGATGAAATCAGTTAAATGAAGAATGAAAATGAAATCAGTTAAATGAAGATGAAATCAGTTAACGATGAAATCAGTTAACGATGAAATCAGTTAAATGAAGATGAAATCAGTTAACGATGAAATCAGTTAACGATGAAATCAGTTAACGATGAAATCAATTAAATGAAGATGAAATCAGTTAACGATGAAATCAGTTAAATGAAGATGAAATCAGTTAACGATGAAATCAGTTAAAGATGAAATCAGTTAACGATGAAATCAGTTAACGATGAAATCAGTTAACGATGAAATCAGTTAAATGAAGATGAAATCAGTTAACGATGAAATCAGTTAAATGAAGAATGAAAATGAAATCAGTTAAATGAAGATGAAATCAGTTAACGATGAAATCAGTTAACGATGAAATCAGTTAACGATGAAATCAGTTAAATGAAGATGAAATCAGTTAACGATGAAATCAGTTAACAATGAAATCAGTTAAATGAAGATGAAATCAGTTAACGATGAAATCAGTTAACGATGAAATCAGTTAAATGAAGATGAAATCAGTTAAAGATGAAATCAGTTAACGATGAAATCAGTTAACGATGAAATCAGTTAAATGAAGATGAAATCAGTTAACGATGAAATCAGTTAACGATGAAATCAATTAACGATGAAATCAGTTAAATGAAGATGAAATCAGTTAACGATGAAATCAGTTAAAGATGAAATCAGTTAAATGAAGAATGAAGATGAAATCAGTTAACGATGAAATCAGTTAAATGAAGATGAAATCAGTTAACGATGAAATCAGTTAACGATGAAATCAGTTAAATGAAGATGAAATCAGTTAACGATGAAATCAGTTAAATGAAGAATGAAGATGAAATCAGTTAACGATGAAATCAATTAACGATGAAATCAGTTAACGATGAAATCAGTTAAATGAAGATGAAATCAGTTAACGATGAAATCAGTTAACGATGAAATCAGTTAAATGAAGAATGAAAATGAAATCAGTTAACGATGAAATCAATTAACGATGAAATCAGTTAACGATGAAATCAGTTAACGATGAAATCAGTTAAATGAAGATGAAATCAGTTAACGATGAAATCAGTTAACGATGAAATCAATTAACGATGAAATCAGTTAAATGAAGATGAAATCAGTTAACGATGAAATCAGTTAAAGATGAAATCAGTTAAATGAAGAATGAAGATGAAATCAGTTAACGATGAAATCAGTTAAATGAAGATGAAATCAGTTAACGATGAAATCAGTTAACGATGAAATCAGTTAAATGAAGATGAAATCAGTTAACGATGAAATCAGTTAAATGAAGAATGAAGATGAAATCAGTTAACGATGAAATCAATTAACGATGAAATCAGTTAACGATGAAATCAGTTAAATGAAGATGAAATCAGTTAACGATGAAATCAGTTAACGATGAAATCAGTTAAATGAAGAATGAAAATGAAATCAGTTAACGATGAAATCAATTAACGATGAAATCAGTTAACGATGAAATCAGTTAAATGAAGATGAAATCAGTTAACGATGAAATCAGTTAACGATGAAATCAGTTAAATGAAGATGAAATCAGTTAACGATGAAATCAGTTAACGATGAAATCAGTTAACGATGAAATCAGTTAAATGAAGATGAAATCAGTTAACGATGAAATCAGTTAACGATGAAATCAGTTAACGATGAAATCAATTAAATGAAGATGAAATCAGTTAACGATGAAATCAGTTAACGATGAAATCAGTTAAATGAAGATGAAATCAGTTAAATGAAGATGAAATCAGTTAACGATGAAATCAGTTAACGATGAAATCAGTTAAATGAAGATGAAATCAGTTAAAGATGAAATCAGTTAACGATGAAATCAGTTAACGATGAAATCAGTTAAATGAAGATGAAATCAGTTAACGATGAAATCAGTTAACGATGAAATCAATTAACGATGAAATCAGTTAAATGAAGATGAAATCAGTTAACGATGAAATCAGTTAAAGATGAAATCAGTTAAATGAAGAATGAAGATGAAATCAGTTAACGATGAAATCAGTTAAATGAAGATGAAATCAGTTAACGATGAAATCAATTAACGATGAAATCAGTTAACGATGAAATCAATTAACGATGAAATCAGTTAAATGAAGATGAAATCAGTTAACGATGAAATCAGTTAAAGATGAAATCAGTTAAATGAAGAATGAAGATGAAATCAGTTAACGATGAAATCAGTTAACGATGAAATCAATTAACGATGAAATCAGTTAAATGAAGATGAAATCAGTTAACGATGAAATCAATTAACGATGAAATCAGTTAACGATGAAATCAGTTAAATGAAGATGAAATCAGTTAACGATGAAATCAGTTAACGATGAAATCAGTTAAATGAAGAATGAAAATGAAATCAGTTAACGATGAAATCAATTAACGATGAAATCAGTTAACGATGAAATCAGTTAAATGAAGATGAAATCAGTTAACGATGAAATCAGTTAACGATGAAATCAGTTAAATGAAGATGAAATCAGTTAACGATGAAATCAGTTAACAATGAAATCAGTTAAATGAAGATGAAATCAGTTAACGATGAAATCAGTTAACGATGAAATCAGTTAAATGAAGATGAAATCAGTTAACGATGAAATCAGTTAAATGAAGAATGAAAATGAAATCAGTTAAATGAAGATGAAATCAGTTAACGATGAAATCAGTTAACGATGAAATCAGTTAACGATGAAATCAGTTAAATGAAGATGAAATCAGTTAACGATGAAATCAGTTAACGATGAAATCAGTTAACGATGAAATCAGTTAAATGAAGATGAAATCAGTTAACGATGAAATCAGTTAACGATGAAATCAGTTAAATGAAGAATGAAAATGAAATCAGTTAACGATGAAATCAATTAACGATGAAATCAGTTAACGATGAAATCAGTTAAATGAAGATGAAATCAGTTAACGATGAAATCAGTTAACGATGAAATCAGTTAAATGAAGATGAAATCAGTTAACGATGAAATCAGTTAACGATGAAATCAATTAAATGAAGATGAAATCAGTTAACGATGAAATCAGTTAAATGAAGAATGAAAATGAAATCAGTTAAATGAAGATGAAATCAGTTAACGATGAAATCAGTTAACGATGAAATCAGTTAAATGAAGATGAAATCAGTTAACGATGAAATCAGTTAACGATGAAATCAATTAAATGAAGATGAAATCAGTTAACGATGAAATCAGTTAAATGAAGATGAAATCAGTTAACGATGAAATCAGTTAAAGATGAAATCAGTTAACGATGAAATCAGTTAACGATGAAATCAGTTAACGATGAAATCAGTTAAATGAAGATGAAATCAGTTAACGATGAAATCAGTTAAATGAAGAATGAAAATGAAATCAGTTAAATGAAGATGAAATCAGTTAACGATGAAATCAGTTAACGATGAAATCAGTTAAATGAAGATGAAATCAGTTAACGATGAAATCAGTTAACAATGAAATCAGTTAAATGAAGATGAAATCAGTTAACGATGAAATCAGTTAACGATGAAATCAATTAACGATGAAATCAGTTAAATGAAGATGAAATCAGTTAACGATGAAATCAGTTAAAGATGAAATCAGTTAAATGAAGAATGAAGATGAAATCAGTTAACGATGAAATCAGTTAAATGAAGATGAAATCAGTTAACGATGAAATCAGTTAACGATGAAATCAGTTAACGATGAAATCAGTTAAATGAAGATGAAATCAGTTAACGATGAAATCAGTTAAATGAAGAATGAAGATGAAATCAGTTAACGATGAAATCAATTAACGATGAAATCAGTTAACGATGAAATCAGTTAAATGAAGATGAAATCAGTTAACGATGAAATCAGTTAACGATGAAATCAGTTAAATGAAGAATGAAAATGAAATCAGTTAACGATGAAATCAATTAACGATGAAATCAGTTAACGATGAAATCAGTTAAATGAAGATGAAATCAGTTAACGATGAAATCAGTTAACGATGAAATCAGTTAAATGAAGATGAAATCAGTTAACGATGAAATCAGTTAACGATGAAATCAGTTAACGATGAAATCAGTTAAATGAAGATGAAATCAGTTAACGATGAAATCAGTTAACGATGAAATCAGTTAACGATGAAATCAATTAAATGAAGATGAAATCAGTTAACGATGAAATCAGTTAAATGAAGAATGAAAATGAAATCAGTTAAATGAAGATGAAATCAGTTAACGATGAAATCAGTTAACGATGAAATCAGTTAAATGAAGATGAAATCAGTTAACGATGAAATCAGTTAACGATGAAATCAGTTAACGATGAAATCAATTAAATGAAGATGAAATCAGTTAACGATGAAATCAGTTAAATGAAGATGAAATCAGTTAACGATGAAATCAGTTAAAGATGAAATCAGTTAACGATGAAATCAGTTAACGATGAAATCAGTTAACGATGAAATCAGTTAAATGAAGATGAAATCAGTTAACGATGAAATCAGTTAAATGAAGAATGAAAATGAAATCAGTTAAATGAAGATGAAATCAGTTAACGATGAAATCAGTTAACGATGAAATCAGTTAACGATGAAATCAGTTAAATGAAGATGAAATCAGTTAACGATGAAATCAGTTAACAATGAAATCAGTTAAATGAAGATGAAATCAGTTAACGATGAAATCAGTTAACGATGAAATCAGTTAACGATGAAATCAGTTAAATGAAGATGAAATCAGTTAAAGATGAAATCAGTTAACGATGAAATCAGTTAACGATGAAATCAGTTAAATGAAGATGAAATCAGTTAAATGAAGATGAAATCAGTTAACGATGAAATCAATTAACGATGAAATCAGTTAAATGAAGATGAAATCAGTTAACGATGAAATCAGTTAAAGATGAAATCAGTTAAATGAAGAATGAAGATGAAATCAGTTAACGATGAAATCAGTTAAATGAAGATGAAATCAGTTAACGATGAAATCAGTTAACGATGAAATCAGTTAAATGAAGATGAAATCAGTTAACGATGAAATCAGTTAACGATGAAATCAGTTAAATGAAGAATGAAGATGAAATCAGTTAACGATGAAATCAGTTAACGATGAAATCAGTTAACGATGAAATCAGTTAACGATGAAATCAGTTAAATGAAGAATGAAGATGAAATCAGTTAACGATGAAATCAGTTAAATGAAGAATGAAAATGAAATCAGTTAAATGAAGATGAAATCAGTTAACGATGAAATCAGTTAACGATGAAATCAGTTAAATGAAGATGAAATCAGTTAACGATGAAATCAGTTAACGATGAAATCAGTTAAATGAAGATGAAATCAGTTAAAGATGAAATCAGTTAACGATGAAATCAGTTAACGATGAAATCAGTTAAATGAAGATGAAATCAGTTAACGATGAAATCAGTTAACGATGAAATCAGTTAACGATGAAATCAATTAACGATGAAATCAGTTAAATGAAGAATGAAGATGAAATCAGTTAACGATGAAATCAGTTAACGATGAAATCAGTTAACGATGAAATCAGTTAACGATGAAATCAATTAAATGAAGATGAAATCAGTTAACGATGAAATCAGTTAAATGAAGAATGAAAATGAAATCAGTTAAATGAAGATGAAATCAGTTAACGATGAAATCAGTTAACGATGAAATCAGTTAAATGAAGATGAAATCAGTTAACGATGAAATCAGTTAACGATGAAATCAGTTAAATGAAGATGAAATCAGTTAAATGAAGATGAAATCAGTTAACGATGAAATCAGTTAACGATGAAATCAGTTAAATGAAGATGAAATCAGTTAAAGATGAAATCAGTTAACGATGAAATCAGTTAACGATGAAATCAGTTAAATGAAGATGAAATCAGTTAACGATGAAATCAGTTAACGATGAAATCAGTTAACGATGAAATCAATTAACGATGAAATCAGTTAAATGAAGAATGAAGATGAAATCAGTTAACGATGAAATCAGTTAAATGAAGATGAAATCAGTTAACGATGAAATCAGTTAACGATGAAATCAGTTAAATGAAGATGAAATCAGTTAACGATGAAATCAGTTAACGATGAAATCAGTTAACGATGAAATCAGTTAAATGAAGATGAAATCAGTTAACGATGAAATCAGTTAACGATGAAATCACTTAACGATGAAATCAGTTAAATGAAGATGAAATCAGTTAACGATGAAATCAGTTAAATGAAGATGAAATCAGTTAAAGATGAAATCAGTTAACGATGAAATCAGATAACGATGAAATCAGTTAAATGAAGATGAAATCAGTTAACGATGAAATCAGTTAACGATGGAATCAGTTAAATGAAGATGAAATCAGTTAACGATGAAATCAGTTAAAGATGAAATCAGTTAACGATGAAATCAGTTAACGATGAAATCAGTTAAATGAAGATGAAATCAGTTAACGATGAAATCAGTTAACGATGAAATCAGTTAAATGAAGATGAAATCAGTTAAAGATGAAATCAGTTAACGATGAAATCAGTTAACGATGAAATCAGTTAAATGAAGATGAAATCAGTTAAATGAAGATGAAATCAGTTAAATGAAGAATGAAAATGAAATCAGTTAACGATGAAATCAATTAACGATGAAATCAGTTAACGATGAAATCAGTTAAATGAAGAATGAAAATGAAATCAGTTAAATGAAGATGAAATCAGTTAACGATGAAATCAGTTAACGATGAAATCAGTTAAATGAAGATGAAATCAGTTAACGATGAAATCAGTTAACGATGAAATCAGTTAAATGAAGATGAAATCAGTTAAATGAAGATGAAATCAGTTAACGATGAAATCAGTTAACGATGAAATCAGTTAAATGAAGATGAAATCAGTTAAAGATGAAATCAGTTAACGATGAAATCAGTTAACGATGAAATCAGTTAAATGAAGATGAAATCAGTTAACGATGAAATCAGTTAACGATGAAATCAGTTAAATGAAGATGAAATCAATTAACGATGAAATCAGTTAAATGAAGAATGAAGATGAAATCAGTTAACGATGAAATCAGTTAAATGAAGATGAAATCAGTTAACGATGAAATCAGTTAACGATGAAATCAGTTAAATGAAGATGAAATCAATTAACGATGAAATCAGTTAAATGAAGAATGAAGATGAAATCAGTTAACGATGAAATCAGTTAAATGAAGATGAAATCAGTTAACGATGAAATCAGTTAACGATGAAATCAGTTAAATGAAGATGAAATCAGTTAACGATGAAATCAGTTAACGATGAAATCAGTTAACGATGAAATCAGTTAAATGAAGATGAAATCAGTTAACGATGAAATCAGTTAACGATGAAATCAGTTAAATGAAGATGAAATCAGTTAACGATGAAATCAGTTAACGATGAAATCACTTAACGATGAAATCAGTTAAATGAAGATGAAATCAGTTAACGATGAAATCAGTTAAATGAAGATGAAATCAGTTAAAGATGAAATCAGTTAACGATGAAATCAGATAACGATGAAATCAGTTAAATGAAGATGAAATCAGTTAACGATGAAATCAGTTAACGATGGAATCAGTTAAATGAAGATGAAATCAGTTAACGATGAAATCAGTTAAAGATGAAATCAGTTAACGATGAAATCAGTTAACGATGAAATCAGTTAAATGAAGATGAAATCAGTTAAATGAAGATGAAATCAGTTAACGATGAAATCAGTTAACGATGAAATCAGTTAAATGAAGATGAAATCAGTTAAAGATGAAATCAGTTAACGATGAAATCAGTTAACGATGAAATCAGTTAAATGAAGATGAAATCAGTTAAATGAAGATGAAATCAGTTAAATGAAGAATGAAAATGAAATCAGTTAACGATGAAATCAATTAACGATGAAATCAGTTAACGATGAAATCAGTTAAATGAAGATGAAATCAGTTAACGATGAAATCAGTTAACGATGAAATCAGTTAAATGAAGATGAAATCAGTTAACGATGAAATCAGTTAACGATGAAATCACTTAACGATGAAATCAGTTAAATGAAGATGAAATCAGTTAACGATGAAATCAGTTAAATGAAGATGAAATCAGTTAAAGATGAAATCAGTTAACGATGAAATCAGATAACGATGAAATCAGTTAAATGAAGATGAAATCAGTTAACGATGAAATCAGTTAACGATGGAATCAGTTAAATGAAGATGAAATCAGTTAACGATGAAATCAGTTAAAGATGAAATCAGTTAACGATGAAATCAGTTAACGATGAAATCAGTTAAATGAAGATGAAATCAGTTAAATGAAGATGAAATCAGTTAACGATGAAATCAGTTAACGATGAAATCAGTTAAATGAAGATGAAATCAGTTAAAGATGAAATCAGTTAACGATGAAATCAGTTAACGATGAAATCAGTTAAATGAAGATGAAATCAGTTAAATGAAGATGAAATCAGTTAAATGAAGAATGAAAATGAAATCAGTTAACGATGAAATCAATTAACGATGAAATCAGTTAACGATGAAATCAGTTAAATGAAGATGAAATCAGTTAACGATGAAATCAGTTAACGATGAAATCAGTTAAATGAAGATGAAATCAGTTAACGATGAAATCAGTTAACGATGAAATCAGTTAACGATGAAATCAGTTAAATGAAGATGAAATCAGTTAACGATGAAATCAGTTAACGATGAAATCAGTTAACGATGAAATCAATTAAATGAAGATGAAATCAGTTAACGATGAAATCAGTTAAATGAAGAATGAAAATGAAATCAGTTAAATGAAGATGAAATCAGTTAACGATGAAATCAGTTAACGATGAAATCAGTTAAATGAAGATGAAATCAGTTAACGATGAAATCAGTTAACGATGAAATCAGTTAACGATGAAATCAATTAAATGAAGATGAAATCAGTTAACGATGAAATCAGTTAAATGAAGATGAAATCAGTTAACGATGAAATCAGTTAACGATGAAATCAGTTAACGATGAAATCAGTTAACGATGAAATCAGTTAAATGAAGATGAAATCAGTTAACGATGAAATCAGTTAACGATGAAATCAGTTAAATGAAGATGAAATCAGTTAACGATGAAATCAGTTAACGATGAAATCAGTTAAATGAAGATGAAATCAGTTAACGATGAAATCAGTTAACGATGAAATCAGTTAAATGAAGATGAAATCAGTTAACGATGAAATCAGTTAACGATGAAATCAATTAACGATGAAATCAGTTAAATGAAGATGAAATCAGTTAACGATGAAATCAGTTAAAGATGAAATCAGTTAAATGAAGAATGAAGATGAAATCAGTTAACGATGAAATCAGTTAAATGAAGATGAAATCAGTTAACGATGAAATCAGTTAACGATGAAATCAGTTAACGATGAAATCAGTTAAATGAAGATGAAATCAGTTAACGATGAAATCAGTTAAATGAAGAATGAAGATGAAATCAGTTAACGATGAAATCAATTAACGATGAAATCAGTTAACGATGAAATCAGTTAAATGAAGATGAAATCAGTTAACGATGAAATCAGTTAACGATGAAATCAGTTAAATGAAGAATGAAAATGAAATCAGTTAACGATGAAATCAATTAACGATGAAATCAGTTAACGATGAAATCAGTTAAATGAAGATGAAATCAGTTAACGATGAAATCAGTTAACGATGAAATCAGTTAAATGAAGATGAAATCAGTTAACGATGAAATCAGTTAACGATGAAATCAGTTAACGATGAAATCAGTTAAATGAAGATGAAATCAGTTAACGATGAAATCAGTTAACGATGAAATCAGTTAACGATGAAATCAATTAAATGAAGATGAAATCAGTTAACGATGAAATCAGTTAAATGAAGAATGAAAATGAAATCAGTTAAATGAAGATGAAATCAGTTAACGATGAAATCAGTTAACGATGAAATCAGTTAAATGAAGATGAAATCAGTTAACGATGAAATCAGTTAACGATGAAATCAGTTAAATGAAGATGAAATCAGTTAACGATGAAATCAGTTAAATGAAGATGAAATCAGTTAACGATGAAATCAGTTAACGATGAAATCAGTTAAATGAAGATGAAATCAGTTAACGATGAAATCAATTAAATGAAGATGAAATCAGTTAACGATGAAATCAGTTAAATGAAGATGAAATCAGTTAACGATGAAATCAGTTAAAGATGAAATCAGTTAACGATGAAATCAGTTAACGATGAAATCAGTTAACGATGAAATCAGTTAAATGAAGATGAAATCAGTTAACGATGAAATCAGTTAACGATGAAATCAGTTAAATGAAGATGAAATCAGTTAAAGATGAAATCAGTTAACGATGAAATCAGTTAACGATGAAATCAGTTAAATGAAGATGAAATCAGTTAACGATGAAATCAGTTAACGATGAAATCAATTAACGATGAAATCAGTTAAATGAAGATGAAATCAGTTAACGATGAAATCAGTTAAAGATGAAATCAGTTAAATGAAGAAAGAAGATGAAATCAGTTAACGATGAAATCAGTTAAATGAAGATGAAATCAGTTAACGATGAAATCAGTTAACGATGAAATCAGTTAACGATGAAATCAGTTAAATGAAGATGAAATCAGTTAACGATGAAATCAGTTAAATGAAGAATGAAGATGAAATCAGTTAACGATGAAATCAATTAACGATGAAATCAGTTAACGATGAAATCAGTTAAATGAAGATGAAATCAGTTAACGATGAAATCAGTTAACGATGAAATCAGTTAAATGAAGAATGAAAATGAAATCAGTTAACGATGAAATCAATTAACGATGAAATCAGTTAACGATGAAATCAGTTAAATGAAGATGAAATCAGTTAACGATGAAATCAGTTAACGATGAAATCAGTTAAATGAAGATGAAATCAGTTAACGATGAAATCAGTTAAATGAAGATGAAATCAGTTAACGATGAAATCAGTTAACGATGAAATCAGTTAACGATGAAATCAATTAAATGAAGATGAAATCAGTTAACGATGAAATCAGTTAACGATGAAATCAGTTAAATGAAGATGAAATCAGTTAAATGAAGATGAAATCAGTTAACGATGAAATCAGTTAACGATGAAATCAGTTAAATGAAGATGAAATCAGTTAAAGATGAAATCAGTTAACGATGAAATCAGTTAACGATGAAATCAGTTAAATGAAGATGAAATCAGTTAACGATGAAATCAATTAACGATGAAATCAGTTAAATGAAGATGAAATCAGTTAACGATGAAATCAGTTAAAGATGAAATCAGTTAAATGAAGAATGAAGATGAAATCAGTTAACGATGAAATCAGTTAAATGAAGATGAAATCAGTTAACGATGAAATCAGTTAACGATGAAATCAGTTAACGATGAAATCAGTTAAATGAAGATGAAATCAGTTAACGATGAAATCAGTTAAATGAAGAATGAAGATGAAATCAGTTAACGATGAAATCAATTAACGATGAAATCAGTTAACGATGAAATCAGTTAAATGAAGATGAAATCAGTTAACGATGAAATCAGTTAACGATGAAATCAGTTAAATGAAGAATGAAAATGAAATCAGTTAACGATGAAATCAATTAACGATGAAATCAGTTAAATGAAGATGAAATCAGTTAACGATGAAATCAGTTAACGATGAAATCAGTTAAATGAAGATGAAATCAGTTAACGATGAAATCAGTTAACGATGAAATCAGTTAAATGAAGATGAAATCAGTTAACGATGAAATCAGTTAACGATGAAATCAGTTAAATGAAGATGAAATCAGTTAACGATGAAATCAGTTAACGATGAAATCAGTTAACGATGAAATCAGTTAAATGAAGATGAAATCAGTTAACGATGAAATCAGTTAACGATGAAATCAGTTAACGATGAAATCAATTAAATGAAGATGAAATCAGTTAACGATGAAATCAGTTAAATGAAGAATGAAAATGAAATCAGTTAAATGAAGATGAAATCAGTTAACGATGAAATCAGTTAACGATGAAATCAGTTAAATGAAGATGAAATCAGTTAACGATGAAATCAGTTAACGATGAAATCAGTTAACGATGAAATCAGTTAACGATGAAATCAATTAAATGAAGATGAAATCAGTTAACGATGAAATCAGTTAAATGAAGATGAAATCAGTTAACGATGAAATCAGTTAAAGATGAAATCAGTTAACGATGAAATCAGTTAACGATGAAATCAGTTAAATGAAGATGAAATCAGTTAACGATGAAATCAGTTAAATGAAGAATGAAAATGAAATCAGTTAAATGAAGATGAAATCAGTTAACGATGAAATCAGTTAACGATGAAATCAGTTAAATGAAGATGAAATCAGTTAACGATGAAATCAGTTAAATGAAGAATGAAAATGAAATCAGTTAAATGAAGATGAAATCAGTTAACGATGAAATCAGTTAACGATGAAATCAGTTAAATGAAGATGAAATCAGTTAACGATGAAATCAGTTAACAATGAAATCAGTTAAATGAAGATGAAATCAGTTAACGATGAAATCAGTTAACGATGAAATCAGTTAACGATGAAATCAGTTAAATGAAGATGAAATCAGTTAAAGATGAAATCAGTTAACGATGAAATCAGTTAACGATGAAATCAGTTAAATGAAGATGAAATCAGTTAACGATGAAATCAGTTAACGATGAAATCAATTAACGATGAAATCAGTTAAATGAAGATGAAATCAGTTAACGATGAAATCAGTTAAAGATGAAATCAGTTAAATGAAGAATGAAGATGAAATCAGTTAACGATGAAATCAGTTAAATGAAGATGAAATCAGTTAACGATGAAATCAGTTAACGATGAAATCAGTTAACGATGAAATCAGTTAAATGAAGATGAAATCAGTTAACGATGAAATCAGTTAAATGAAGAATGAAGATGAAATCAGTTAACGATGAAATCAATTAACGATGAAATCAGTTAACGATGAAATCAGTTAAATGAAGATGAAATCAGTTAACGATGAAATCAGTTAACGATGAAATCAGTTAAATGAAGAATGAAAATGAAATCAGTTAACGATGAAATCAATTAACGATGAAATCAGTTAACGATGAAATCAGTTAAATGAAGATGAAATCAGTTAACGATGAAATCAGTTAACGATGAAATCAGTTAAATGAAGATGAAATCAGTTAACGATGAAATCAGTTAACGATGAAATCAGTTAAATGAAGAATGAAAATGAAATCAGTTAACGATGAAATCAATTAACGATGAAATCAGTTAACGATGAAATCAGTTAAATGAAGATGAAATCAGTTAACGATGAAATCAGTTAAATGAAGATGAAATCAGTTAACGATGAAATCAGTTAACGATGAAATCAGTTAACGATGAAATCAATTAAATGAAGATGAAATCAGTTAACGATGAAATCAGTTAAATGAAGAATGAAAATGAAATCAGTTAAATGAAGATGAAATCAGTTAACGATGAAATCAGTTAACGATGAAATCAGTTAACGATGAAATCAATTAAATGAAGATGAAATCAGTTAACGATGAAATCAGTTAAATGAAGATGAAATCAGTTAACGATGAAATCAGTTAAAGATGAAATCAGTTAACGATGAAATCAGTTAACGATGAAATCAGTTAACGATGAAATCAGTTAAATGAAGATGAAATCAGTTAACGATGAAATCAGTTAAATGAAGAATGAAAATGAAATCAGTTAAATGAAGATGAAATCAGTTAACGATGAAATCAGTTAACGATGAAATCAGTTAACGATGAAATCAATTAACGATGAAATCAGTTAAATGAAGATGAAATCAGTTAACGATGAAATCAGTTAAAGATGAAATCAGTTAAATGAAGAATGAAGATGAAATCAGTTAACGATGAAATCAGTTAAATGAAGATGAAATCAGTTAACGATGAAATCAGTTAACGATGAAATCAGTTAACGATGAAATCAGTTAAATGAAGATGAAATCAGTTAACGATGAAATCAGTTAAATGAAGAATGAAGATGAAATCAGTTAACGATGAAATCAATTAACGATGAAATCAGTTAACGATGAAATCAGTTAAATGAAGATGAAATCAGTTAACGATGAAATCAGTTAACGATGAAATCAGTTAAATGAAGAATGAAAATGAAATCAGTTAACGATGAAATCAATTAACGATGAAATCAGTTAACGATGAAATCAGTTAAATGAAGATGAAATCAGTTAACGATGAAATCAGTTAACGATGAAATCAGTTAAATGAAGATGAAATCAGTTAACGATGAAATCAGTTAACGATGAAATCAGTTAACGATGAAATCAGTTAAATGAAGATGAAATCAGTTAACGATGAAATCAGTTAACGATGAAATCAGTTAACGATGAAATCAATTAAATGAAGATGAAATCAGTTAACGATGAAATCAGTTAAATGAAGAATGAAAATGAAATCAGTTAAATGAAGATGAAATCAGTTAACGATGAAATCAGTTAACGATGAAATCAGTTAAATGAAGATGAAATCAGTTAACGATGAAATCAGTTAACGATGAAATCAGTTAACGATGAAATCAATTAAATGAAGATGAAATCAGTTAACGATGAAATCAGTTAAATGAAGATGAAATCAGTTAACGATGAAATCAGTTAAAGATGAAATCAGTTAACGATGAAATCAGTTAACGATGAAATCAGTTAACGATGAAATCAGTTAAATGAAGATGAAATCAGTTAACGATGAAATCAGTTAAATGAAGAATGAAAATGAAATCAGTTAAATGAAGATGAAATCAGTTAACGATGAAATCAGTTAACGATGAAATCAGTTAACGATGAAATCAGTTAAATGAAGATGAAATCAGTTAACGATGAAATCAGTTAACAATGAAATCAGTTAAATGAAGATGAAATCAGTTAACGATGAAATCAGTTAACGATGAAATCAGTTAACGATGAAATCAGTTAACGATGAAATCAGTTAAATGAAGATGAAATCAGTTAACGATGAAATCAGTTAAATGAAGAATGAAGATGAAATCAGTTAACGATGAAATCAATTAACGATGAAATCAGTTAACGATGAAATCAGTTAAATGAAGATGAAATCAGTTAACGATGAAATCAGTTAACGATGAAATCAGTTAACGATGAAATCAATTAAATGAAGATGAAATCAGTTAACGATGAAATCAGTTAAATGAAGAATGAAAATGAAATCAGTTAAATGAAGATGAAATCAGTTAACGATGAAATCAGTTAACGATGAAATCAGTTAAATGAAGATGAAATCAGTTAACGATGAAATCAGTTAACGATGAAATCAGTTAACGATGAAATCAATTAAATGAAGATGAAATCAGTTAACGATGAAATCAGTTAAATGAAGAATGAAAATGAAATCAGTTAAATGAAGATGAAATCAGTTAACGATGAAATCAGTTAACGATGAAATCAGTTAAATGAAGATGAAATCAGTTAACGATGAAATCAGTTAACGATGAAATCAGTTAACGATGAAATCAATTAAATGAAGATGAAATCAGTTAACGATGAAATCAGTTAAATGAAGATGAAATCAGTTAACGATGAAATCAGTTAAAGATGAAGTCAGTTAACGATGAAATCAGTTAACGATGAAATCAGTTAACGATGAAATCAGTTAAATGAAGATGAAATCAGTTAACGATGAAATCAGTTAACGATGAAATCAGTTAACGATGAAATCAGTTAAATGAAGATGAAATCAGTTAACGATGAAATCAGTTAACAATGAAATCAGTTAAATGAAGATGAAATCAGTTAACGATGAAATCAGTTAACGATGAAATCAGTTAACGATGAAATCAGTTAAATGAAGATGAAATCAGTTAAAGATGAAATCAGTTAACGATGAAATCAGTTAACGATGAAATCAGTTAAATGAAGATGAAATCAGTTAACGATGAAATCAGTTAACGATGAAATCAATTAACGATGAAATCAGTTAAATGAAGATGAAATCAGTTAACGATGAAATCAGTTAAAGATGAAATCAGTTAAATGAAGAATGAAGATGAAATCAGTTAACGATGAAATCAGTTAAATGAAGATGAAATCAGTTAACGATGAAATCAGTTAACGATGAAATCAGTTAACGATGAAATCAGTTAAATGAAGATGAAATCAGTTAACGATGAAATCAGTTAAATGAAGAATGAAGATGAAATCAGTTAACGATGAAATCAATTAACGATGAAATCAGTTAACGATGAAATCAGTTAAATGAAGATGAAATCAGTTAACGATGAAATCAGTTAACGATGAAATCAGTTAAATGAAGAATGAAAATGAAATCAGTTAACGATGAAATCAATTAACGATGAAATCAGTTAACGATGAAATCAGTTAAATGAAGATGAAATCAGTTAACGATGAAATCAGTTAACGATGAAATCAGTTAAATGAAGATGAAATCAGTTAACGATGAAATCAGTTAACGATGAAATCAGTTAACGATGAAATCAGTTAAATGAAGATGAAATCAGTTAACGATGAAATCAGTTAACGATGAAATCAGTTAACGATGAAATCAATTAAATGAAGATGAAATCAGTTAACGATGAAATCAGTTAAATGAAGAATGAAAATGAAATCAGTTAAATGAAGATGAAATCAGTTAACGATGAAATCAGTTAACGATGAAATCAGTTAAATGAAGATGAAATCAGTTAACGATGAAATCAGTTAACGATGAAATCAGTTAACGATGAAATCAATTAAATGAAGATGAAATCAGTTAACGATGAAATCAGTTAAATGAAGATGAAATCAGTTAACGATGAAATCAGTTAAAGATGAAATCAGTTAACGATGAAATCAGTTAACGATGAAATCAGTTAACGATGAAATCAGTTAAATGAAGATGAAATCAGTTAACGATGAAATCAGTTAAATGAAGAATGAAAATGAAATCAGTTAAATGAAGATGAAATCAGTTAACGATGAAATCAGTTAACGATGAAATCAGTTAACGATGAAATCAGTTAAATGAAGATGAAATCAGTTAACGATGAAATCAGTTAACAATGAAATCAGTTAAATGAAGATGAAATCAGTTAACGATGAAATCAGTTAACGATGAAATCAGTTAACGATGAAATCAGTTAACGATGAAATCAGTTAAATGAAGATGAAATCAGTTAACGATGAAATCAGTTAAATGAAGAATGAAGATGAAATCAGTTAACGATGAAATCAATTAACGATGAAATCAGTTAACGATGAAATCAGTTAAATGAAGATGAAATCAGTTAACGATGAAATCAGTTAACGATGAAATCAGTTAAATGAAGAATGAAAATGAAATCAGTTAACGATGAAATCAATTAACGATGAAATCAGTTAACGATGAAATCAGTTAAATGAAGATGAAATCAGTTAACGATGAAATCAGTTAACGATGAAATCAGTTAAATGAAGAATGAAATGAAATCAGTTAACGATGAAATCAATTAACGATGAAATCAGTTAACGATGAAATCAGTTAAATGAAGATGAAATCAGTTAACGATGAAATCAGTTAACGATGAAATCAGTTAAATGAAGATGAAATCAGTTAACGATGAAATCAGTTAACGATGAAATCAGTTAACGATGAAATCAATTAAATGAAGATGAAATCAGTTAACGATGAAATCAGTTAAATGAAGAATGAAAATGAAATCAGTTAAATGAAGATGAAATCAGTTAACGATGAAATCAGTTAACGATGAAATCAGTTAAATGAAGATGAAATCAGTTAACGATGAAATCAGTTAACGATGAAATCAGTTAACGATGAAATCAATTAAATGAAGATGAAATCAGTTAACGATGAAATCAGTTAAATGAAGATGAAATCAGTTAACGATGAAATCAGTTAAAGATGAAATCAGTTAACGATGAAATCAGTTAACGATGAAATCAGTTAACGATGAAATCAGTTAAATGAAGATGAAATCAGTTAACGATGAAATCAGTTAAATGAAGAATGAAAATGAAATCAGTTAAATGAAGATGAAATCAGTTAACGATGAAATCAGTTAACGATGAAATCAGTTAACGATGAAATCAGTTAAATGAAGATGAAATCAGTTAACGATGAAATCAGTTAACAATGAAATCAGTTAAATGAAGATGAAATCAGTTAACGATGAAATCAGTTAACGATGAAATCAGTTAACGATGAAATCAGTTAAATGAAGATGAAATCAGTTAAAGATGAAATCAGTTAACGATGAAATCAGTTAACGATGAAATCAGTTAAATGAAGATGAAATCAGTTAACGATGAAATCAATTAACGATGAAATCAGTTAAATGAAGATGAAATCAGTTAACGATGAAATCAGTTAAAGATGAAATCAGTTAAATGAAGAATGAAGATGAAATCAGTTAACGATGAAATCAGTTAAATGAAGATGAAATCAGTTAACGATGAAATCAGTTAACGATGAAATCAGTTAAATGAAGATGAAATCAGTTAACGATGAAATCAGTTAAATGAAGAATGAAGATGAAATCAATTAACGATGAAATCAATTAACGATGAAATCAGTTAACGATGAAATCAGTTAAATGAAGATGAAATCAGTTAACGATGAAATCAGTTAACGATGAAATCAGTTAAATGAAGAATGAAAATGAAATCAGTTAACGATGAAATCAATTAACGATGAAATCAGTTAAATGAAGATGAAATCAGTTAACGATGAAATCAGTTAACGATGAAATCAGTTAAATGAAGATGAAATCAGTTAACGATGAAATCAGTTAACGATGAAATCAGTTAACGATGAAATCAGTTAAATGAAGATGAAATCAGTTAACGATGAAATCAGTTAACGATGAAATCAATTAAATGAAGATGAAATCAGTTAACGATGAAATCAGTTAAATGAAGATGAAATCAGTTAAATGAAGATGAAATCAGTTAACGATGAAATCAGTTAACGATGAAATCAGTTAACGATGAAATCAGTTAAATGAAGATGAAATCAGTTAAAGATGAAATCAGTTAACGATGAAATCAGTTAAATGAAGATGAAATCAGTTAACGATGAAATCAGTTAACGATGAAATCAATTAACGATGAAATCAGTTAAATGAAGATGAAATCAGTTAACGATGAAATCAGTTAAAGATGAAATCAGTTAAATGAAGAATGAAGATGAAATCAGTTAACGATGAAATCAGTTAAATGAAGATGAAATCAGTTAACGATGAAATCAATTAACGATGAAATCAGTTAAATGAAGATGAAATCAGTTAACGATGAAATCAGTTAAAGATGAAATCAGTTAAATGAAGAATGAAGATGAAATCAGTTAACGATGAAATCAGTTAAATGAAGATGAAATCAGTTAACGATGAAATCAGTTAACGATGAAATCAGTTAACGATGAAATCAGTTAAATGAAGATGAAATCAGTTAACGATGAAATCAGTTAAATGAAGAATGAAGATGAAATCAGTTAACGATGAAATCAATTAACGATGAAATCAGTTAACGATGAAATCAGTTAAATGAAGATGAAATCAGTTAACGATGAAATCAGTTAACGATGAAATCAGTTAAATGAAGAATGAAAATGAAATCAGTTAACGATGAAATCAATTAACGATGAAATCAGTTAACGATGAAATCAGTTAAATGAAGATGAAATCAGTTAACGATGAAATCAGTTAACGATGAAATCAGTTAAATGAAGATGAAATCAGTTAACGATGAAATCAGTTAACGATGAAATCAGTTAACGATGAAATCAGTTAAATGAAGATGAAATCAGTTAACGATGAAATCAGTTAACGATGAAATCAGTTAACGATGAAATCAATTAAATGAAGATGAAATCAGTTAACGATGAAATCAGTTAAATGAAGAATGAAAATGAAATCAGTTAAATGAAGATGAAATCAGTTAACGATGAAATCAGTTAACGATGAAATCAGTTAAATGAAGATGAAATCAGTTAACGATGAAATCAGTTAACGATGAAATCAGTTAACGATGAAATCAATTAAATGAAGATGAAATCAGTTAACGATGAAATCAGTTAAATGAAGATGAAATCAGTTAACGATGAAATCAGTTAAAGATGAAATCAGTTAACGATGAAATCAGTTAACGATGAAATCAGTTAACGATGAAATCAGTTAAATGAAGATGAAATCAGTTAACGATGAAATCAGTTAAATGAAGAATGAAAATGAAATCAGTTAAATGAAGATGAAATCAGTTAACGATGAAATCAGTTAACGATGAAATCAGTTAACGATGAAATCAGTTAAATGAAGATGAAATCAGTTAACGATGAAATCAGTTAACGATGAAATCAGTTAACGATGAAATCAGTTAAATGAAGATGAAATCAGTTAAAGATGAAATCAGTTAACGATGAAATCAGTTAACGATGAAATCAGTTAAATGAAGATGAAATCAGTTAACGATGAAATCAGTTAACGATGAAATCAATTAACGATGAAATCAGTTAAATGAAGATGAAATCAGTTAACGATGAAATCAGTTAAAGATGAAATCAGTTAAATGAAGAATGAAGATGAAATCAGTTAACGATGAAATCAGTTAAATGAAGATGAAATCAGTTAACGATGAAATCAGTTAACGATGAAATCAGTTAACGATGAAATCAGTTAAATGAAGATGAAATCAGTTAACGATGAAATCAGTTAAATGAAGAATGAAGATGAAATCAGTTAACGATGAAATCAATTAACGATGAAATCAGTTAACGATGAAATCAGTTAAATGAAGATGAAATCAGTTAACGATGAAATCAGTTAACGATGAAATCAGTTAACGATGAAATCAGTTAAATGAAGATGAAATCAGTTAACGATGAAATCAGTTAACGATGAAATCAGTTAACGATGAAATCAATTAAATGAAGATGAAATCAGTTAACGATGAAATCAGTTAACGATGAAATCAGTTAAATGAAGATGAAATCAGTTAACGATGAAATCAGTTAACGATGAAATCAGTTAACGATGAAATCAGTTAAATGAAGATGAAATCAGTTAAAGATGAAATCAGTTAACGATGAAATCAGTTAACGATGAAATCAGTTAAATGAAGATGAAATCAGTTAACGATGAAATCAGTTAAAGATGAAATCAGTTAAATGAAGAATGAAGATGAAATCAGTTAACGATGAAATCAGTTAAATGAAGATGAAATCAGTTAACGATGAAATCAGTTAAAGATGAAATCAGTTAACGATGAAATCAGTTAAATGAAGATGAAATCAGTTAACGATGAAATCAGTTAAATGAAGATGAAATCAGTTAACGATGAAATCAATTAACGATGAAATCAGTTAAATGAAGATGAAATCAGTTAACGATGAAATCAGTTAAAGATGAAATCAGTTAAAGATGAAATCAGTTAAATGAAGATGAAATCAGTTAACGATGAAATCAGTTAAATGAAGATGAAATCAGTTAACGATGAAATCAATTAACGATGAAATCAGTTAAATGAAGATGAAATCAGTTAACGATGAAATCAGTTAAAGATGAAATCAGTTAAATGAAGAATGAAGATGAAATCAGTTAACGATGAAATCAGTTAAATGAAGATGAAATCAGTTAACGATGAAATCAGTTAACGATGAAATCAGTTCACGATGAAATCAGTTAAATGAAGATGAAATCAGTTAACGATGAAATCAGTTAAATGAAGAATGAAGATGAAATCAGTTAACGATGAAATCAATTAACGATGAAATCAGTTAACGATGAAATCAGTTAAATGAAGATGAAATCAGTTAACGATGAAATCAGTTAACGATGAAATCAGTTAAATGAAGAATGAAAATGAAATCAGTTAACGATGAAATCAATTAACGATGAAATCAGTTAACGATGAAATCAGTTAAATGAAGATGAAATCAGTTAACGATGAAATCAGTTAACGATGAAATCAGTTAAATGAAGATGAAATCAGTTAACGATGAAATCAGTTAACGATGAAATCAGTTAACGATGAAATCAGTTAAATGAAGATGAAATCAGTTAACGATGAAATCAGTTAACGATGAAATCAGTTAACGATGAAATCAATTAAATGAAGATGAAATCAGTTAACGATGAAATCAGTTAAATGAAGAATGAAAATGAAATCAGTTAAATGAAGATGAAATCAGTTAACGATGAAATCAGTTAACGATGAAATCAGTTAAATGAAGATGAAATCAGTTAACGATGAAATCAGTTAACGATGAAATCAATTAAATGAAGATGAAATCAGTTAACGATGAAATCAGTTAAATGAAGATGAAATCAGTTAACGATGAAATCAGTTAAAGATGAAATCAGTTAACGATGAAATCAGTTAACGATGAAATCAGTTAAATGAAGATGAAATCAGTTAACGATGAAATCAGTTAAATGAAGAATGAAAATGAAATCAGTTAAATGAAGATGAAATCAGTTAACGATGAAATCAGTTAACGATGAAATCAGTTAAATGAAGATGAAATCAGTTAACGATGAAATCAGTTAACAATGAAATCAGTTAAATGAAGATGAAATCAGTTAACGATGAAATCAGTTAACGATGAAATCAGTTAACGATGAAATCAGTTAACGATGAAATCAGTTAAATGAAGATGAAATCAGTTAACGATGAAATCAGTTAACGATGAAATCAATTAACGATGAAATCAGTTAAATGAAGATGAAATCAGTTAACGATGAAATCAGTTAAAGATGAAATCAGTTAAATGAAGAATGAAGATGAAATCAGTTAACGATGAAATCAGTTAAATGAAGATGAAATCAGTTAACGATGAAATCAGTTAACGATGAAATCAGTTAAATGAAGATGAAATCAGTTAACGATGAAATCAGTTAAATGAAGAATGAAGATGAAATCAGTTAACGATGAAATCAATTAACGATGAAATCAGTTAACGATGAAATCAGTTAAATGAAGATGAAATCAGTTAACGATGAAATCAGTTAACGATTAAATCAGTTAAATGAAGAATGAAAATGAAATCAGTTAACGATGAAATCAATTAACGATGAAATCAGTTAACGATGAAATCAGTTAAATGAAGATGAAATCAGTTAACGATGAAATCAGTTAACGATGAAATCAGTTAAATGAAGATGAAATCAGTTAACGATGAAATCAGTTAACGATGAAATCAGTTAACGATGAAATCAGTTAAATGAAGATGAAATCAGTTAACGATGAAATCAGTTAACGATGAAATCAGTTAACGATGAAATCAGTTAACGATGAAATCAATTAAATGAAGATGAAATCAGTTAACGATGAAATCAGTTAACGATGAAATCAGTTAAATGAAGATGAAATCAGTTAAATGAAGATGAAATCAGTTAACGATGAAATCAGTTAACGATGAAATCAGTTAACGATGAAATCAGTTAAATGAAGATGAAATCAGTTAAAGATGAAATCAGTTAACGATGAAATCAGTTAACGATGAAATCAGTTAAATGAAGATGAAATCAGTTAACGATGAAATCAGTTAACGATGAAATCAATTAACGATGAAATCAGTTAAATGAAGATGAAATCAGTTAACGATGAAATCAGTTAAAGATGAAATCAGTTAAATGAAGAATGAAGATGAAATCAGTTAACGATGAAATCAGTTAAATGAAGATGAAATCAGTTAACGATGAAATCAATTAACGATGAAATCAGTTAAATGAAGATGAAATCAGTTAACGATGAAATCAGTTAAAGATGAAATCAGTTAAATGAAGAATGAAGATGAAATCAGTTAACGATGAAATCAGTTAAATGAAGATGAAATCAGTTAACGATGAAATCAGTTAACGATGAAATCAGTTAACGATGAAATCAGTTAAATGAAGATGAAATCAGTTAACGATGAAATCAGTTAAATGAAGAATGAAGATGAAATCAGTTAACGATGAAATCAATTAACGATGAAATCAGTTAACGATGAAATCAGTTAAATGAAGATGAAATCAGTTAACGATGAAATCAGTTAACGATGAAATCAGTTAAATGAAGATGAAATCAGTTAACGATGAAATCAGTTAACAATGAAATCAGTTAAATGAAGATGAAATCAGTTAACGATGAAATCAGTTAACGATGAAATCAGTTAACGATGAAATCAGTTAACGATGAAATCAGTTAAATGAAGATGAAATCAGTTAACGATGAAATCAGTTAACGATGGAATCAGTTAACGATGAAATCAGTTAACGATGAAATCAGTTAAATGAAGATGAAATCAGTTAACGATGAAATCAGTTAACGATGAAATCAGTTAACGATGAAATCAATTAAATGAAGATGAAATCAGTTAACGATGAAATCAGTTAACGATGAAATCAATTAACGATGAAATCAGTTAAATGAAGATGAAATCAGTTAACGATGAAATCAGTTAAAGATGAAATCAGTTAAATGAAGAATGAAGATGAAATCAGTTAACGATGAAATCAGTTAAATGAAGATGAAATCAGTTAACGATGAAATCAGTTAACGATGAAATCAGTTAACGATGAAATCAGTTAAATGAAGATGAAATCAGTTAACGATGAAATCAGTTAAATGAAGAATGAAGATGAAATCAGTTAACGATGAAATCAATTAACGATGAAATCAGTTAACGATGAAATCAGTTAAATGAAGATGAAATCAGTTAACGATGAAATCAGTTAAATGAAGAATGAAAATGAAATCAGTTAACGATGAAATCAATTAACGATGAAATCAGTTAACGATGAAATCAGTTAAATGAAGATGAAATCAGTTAACGATGAAATCAGTTAACGATGAAATCAGTTAAATGAAGATGAAATCAGTTAACGATGAAATCAGTTAACGATGAAATCAGTTAACGATGAAATCAGTTAAATGAAGATGAAATCAGTTAACGATGAAATCAGTTAACGATGAAATCAGTTAACGATGAAATCAATTAAATGAAGATGAAATCAGTTAACGATGAAATCAGTTAAATGAAGAATGAAAATGAAATCAGTTAAATGAAGATGAAATCAGTTAACGATGAAATCAGTTAACGATGAAATCAGTTAAATGAAGATGAAATCAGTTAACGATGAAATCAGTTAACGATGAAATCAGTTAACGATGAAATCAATTAAATGAAGATGAAATCAGTTAACGATGAAATCAGTTAAATGAAGATGAAATCAGTTAACGATGAAATCAGTTAAAGATGAAATCAGTTAACGATGAAATCAGTTAACGATGAAATCAGTTAAATGAAGATGAAATCAGTTAACGATGAAATCAGTTAAATGAAGAATGAAAATGAAATCAGTTAACGATGAAATCAGTTAAAGATGAAATCAGTTAACGATGAAATCAGTTAACGATGAAATCAGTTAACGATGAAATCAGTTAAATGAAGATGAAATCAGTTAACGATGAAATCAGTTAAATGAAGAATGAAAATGAAATCAGTTAAATGAAGATGAAATCAGTTAACGATGAAATCAGTTAACGATGAAATCAGTTAACGATGAAATCAGTTAAATGAAGATGAAATCAGTTAACGATGAAATCAGTTAACAATGAAATCAGTTAAATGAAGATGAAATCAGTTAACGATGAAATCAGTTAACGATGAAATCAGTTAACGATGAAATCAGTTAAATGAAGATGAAATCAGTTAACGATGAAATCAGTTAACGATGAAATCAATTAACGATGAAATCAGTTAAATGAAGATGAAATCAGTTAACGATGAAATCAGTTAAAGATGAAATCAGTTAAATGAAGAATGAAGATGAAATCAGTTAACGATGAAATCAGTTAAATGAAGATGAAATCAGTTAACGATGAAATCAGTTAACGATGAAATCAGTTAACGATGAAATCAGTTAAATGAAGATGAAATCAGTTAACGATGAAATCAGTTAAATGAAGAATGAAGATGAAATCAGTTAACGATGAAATCAATTAACGATGAAATCAGTTAACGATGAAATCAGTTAAATGAAGATGAAATCAGTTAACGATGAAATCAGTTAACGATGAAATCAGTTAAATGAAGAATGAAAATGAAATCAGTTAACGATGAAATCAATTAACGATGAAATCAGTTAACGATGAAATCAGTTAAATGAAGATGAAATCAGTTAACGATGAAATCAGTTAACGATGAAATCAGTTAAATGAAGATGAAATCAGTTAACGATGAAATCAGTTAACGATGAAATCAGTTAACGATGAAATCAGTTAAATGAAGATGAAATCAGTTAACGATGAAATCAGTTAACGATGAAATCAGTTAACGATGAAATCAATTAAATGAAGATGAAATCAGTTAACGATGAAATCAGTTAACGATGAAATCAATTAACGATGAAATCAATTAACGATGAAATCAGTTAAATGAAGATGAAATCAGTTAACGATGAAATCAGTTAAAGATGAAATCAGTTAAATGAAGAATGAAGATGAAATCAGTTAACGATGAAATCAGTTAAATGAAGATGAAATCAGTTAACGATGAAATCAGTTAACGATGAAATCAGTTAACGATGAAATCAGTTAAATGAAGATGAAATCAGTTAACGATGAAATCAGTTAAATGAAGAATGAAGATGAAATCAGTTAACGATGAAATCAATTAACGATGAAATCAGTTAACGATGAAATCAGTTAAATGAAGATGAAATCAGTTAACGATGAAATCAGTTAACGATGAAATCAGTTAAATGAAGAATGAAAATGAAATCAGTTAACGATGAAATCAATTAACGATGAAATCAGTTAACGATGAAATCAGTTAAATGAAGATGAAATCAGTTAACGATGAAATCAGTTAACGATGAAATCAGTTAAATGAAGATGAAATCAGTTAACGATGAAATCAGTTAACGATGAAATCAGTTAACGATGAAATCAGTTAAATGAAGATGAAATCAGTTAACGATGAAATCAGTTAACGATGAAATCAGTTAACGATGAAATCAATTAAATGAAGATGAAATCAGTTAACGATGAAATCAGTTAAATGAAGAATGAAAATGAAATCAGTTAAATGAAGATGAAATCAGTTAACGATGAAATCAGTTAACGATGAAATCAGTTAAATGAAGATGAAATCAGTTAACGATGAAATCAGTTAACGATGAAATCAGTTAACGATGAAATCAATTAAATGAAGATGAAATCAGTTAACGATGAAATCAGTTAAATGAAGATGAAATCAGTTAACGATGAAATCAGTTAAAGATGAAATCAGTTAACGATGAAATCAGTTAACGATGAAATCAGTTAAATGAAGATGAAATCAGTTAACGATGAAATCAGTTAAATGAAGAATGAAAATGAAATCAGTTAAATGAAGATGAAATCAGTTAACGATGAAATCAGTTAACGATGAAATCAGTTAACGATGAAATCAGTTAAATGAAGATGAAATCAGTTAACGATGAAATCAGTTAACAATGAAATCAGTTAAATGAAGATGAAATCAGTTAACGATGAAATCAGTTAACGATGAAATCAGTTAACGATGAAATCAGTTAACGATGAAATCAGTTAAATGAAGATGAAATCAGTTAACGATGAAATCAGTTAACGATGAAATCAGTTAACGATGAAATCAGTTAAATGAAGATGAAATCAGTTAACGATGAAATCAGTTAACGATGAAATCAGTTAACGATGAAATCAATTAAATGAATATGAAATCAGTTAACGATGAAATCAGTTAACGATGAAATCAATTAACGATGAAATCAGTTAAATGAAGATGAAATCAGTTAACGATGAAATCAGTTAAAGATGAAATCAGTTAAATGAAGAATGAAGATGAAATCAGTTAACGATGAAATCAGTTAAATGAAGATGAAATCAGTTAACGATGAAATCAGTTAACGATGAAATCAGTTAACGATGAAATCAGTTAAATGAAGATGAAATCAGTTAACGATGAAATCAGTTAAATGAAGAATGAAGATGAAATCAGTTAACGATGAAATCAATTAACGATGAAATCAGTTAACGATGAAATCAGTTAAATGAAGATGAAATCAGTTAACGATGAAATCAGTTAACGATGAAATCAGTTAAATGAAGAATGAAAATGAAATCAGTTAACGATGAAATCAATTAACGATGAAATCAGTTAACGATGAAATCAGTTAAATGAAGATGAAATCAGTTAACGATGAAATCAGTTAACGATGAAATCAGTTAAATGAAGATGAAATCAGTTAACGATGAAATCAGTTAACGATGAAATCAGTTAAATGAAGATGAAATCAGTTAACGATGAAATCAGTTAACGATGAAATCAGTTAACGATGAAATCAATTAAATGAAGATGAAATCAGTTAACGATGAAATCAGTTAAATGAAGAATGAAAATGAAATCAGTTAAATGAAGATGAAATCAGTTAACGATGAAATCAGTTAACGATGAAATCAGTTAAATGAAGATGAAATCAGTTAACGATGAAATCAGTTAACGATGAAATCAGTTAACGATGAAATCAATTAAATGAAGATGAAATCAGTTAACGATGAAATCAGTTAAATGAAGATGAAATCAGTTAACGATGAAATCAGTTAAAGATGAAATCAGTTAACGATGAAATCAGTTAACGATGAAATCAGTTAACGATGAAATCAGTTAAATGAAGATGAAATCAGTTAACGATGAAATCAGTTAAATGAAGAATGAAAATGAAATCAGTTAAATGAAGATGAAATCAGTTAACGATGAAATCAGTTAACGATGAAATCAGTTAACGATGAAATCAGTTAACGATGAAATCAGTTAAATGAAGATGAAATCAGTTAACGATGAAATCAGTTAACAATGAAATCAGTTAAATGAAGATGAAATCAGTTAACGATGAAATCAGTTAACGATGAAATCAGTTAACGATGAAATCAGTTAAATGAAGATGAAATCAGTTAAAGATGAAATCAGTTAACGATGAAATCAGTTAACGATGAAATCAGTTAAATGAAGATGAAATCAGTTAACGATGAAATCAGTTAACGATGAAATCAATTAACGATGAAATCAGTTAAATGAAGATGAAATCAGTTAACGATGAAATCAGTTAAAGATGAAATCAGTTAAATGAAGAATGAAGATGAAATCAGTTAACGATGAAATCAGTTAAATGAAGATGAAATCAGTTAACGATGAAATCAGTTAACGATGAAATCAGTTAAATGAAGATGAAATCAGTTAACGATGAAATCAGTTAAATGAAGAATGAAGATGAAATCAGTTAACGATGAAATCAATTAACGATGAAATCAGTTAACGATGAAATCAGTTAAATGAAGATGAAATCAGTTAACGATGAAATCAGTTAACGATGAAATCAGTTAAATGAAGAATGAAAATGAAATCAGTTAACGATGAAATCAATTAACGATGAAATCAGTTAACGATGAAATCAGTTAAATGAAGATGAAATCAGTTAACGATGAAATCAGTTAACGATGAAATCAGTTAAATGAAGATGAAATCAGTTAACGATGAAATCAGTTAACGATGAAATCAGTTAACGATGAAATCAGTTAAATGAAGATGAAATCAGTTAACGATGAAATCAGTTAACGATGAAATCAGTTAACGATGAAATCAATTAAATGAAGATGAAATCAGTTAACGATGAAATCAGTTAAATGAAGAATGAAAATGAAATCAGTTAAATGAAGATGAAATCAGTTAACGATGAAATCAGTTAACGATGAAATCAGTTAAATGAAGATGAAATCAGTTAACGATGAAATCAGTTAACGATGAAATCAGTTAACGATGAAATCAATTAAATGAAGATGAAATCAGTTAACGATGAAATCAGTTAACGATGAAATCAGTTAACGATGAAATCAATTAAATGAAGATGAAATCAGTTAACGATGAAATCAGTTAAATGAAGATGAAATCAGTTAACGATGAAATCAGTTAACGATGAAATCAGTTAAATGAAGATGAAATCAGTTAACGATGAAATCAGTTAACGATGAAATCAGTTAACGATGAAATCAGTTAAATGAAGATGAAATCAGTTAAAGATGAAATCAGTTAACGATGAAATCAGTTAACGATGAAATCAGTTAAATGAAGATGAAATCAGTTAACGATGAAATCAGTTAACGATGAAATCAATTAACGATGAAATCAGTTAAATGAAGATGAAATCAGTTAACGATGAAATCAGTTAAAGATGAAATCAGTTAAATGAAGAATGAAGATGAAATCAGTTAACGATGAAATCAGTTAAATGAAGATGAAATCAGTTAACGATGAAATCAGTTAACGATGAAATCAGTTAAATGAAGATGAAATCAGTTAACGATGAAATCAGTTAAATGAAGAATGAAGATGAAATCAGTTAACGATGAAATCAATTAACGATGAAATCAGTTAACGATGAAATCAGTTAAATGAAGATGAAATCAGTTAACGATGAAATCAGTTAACGATGAAATCAGTTAAATGAAGAATGAAAATGAAATCAGTTAACGATGAAATCAATTAACGATGAAATCAGTTAACGATGAAATCAGTTAAATGAAGATGAAATCAGTTAACGATGAAATCAGTTAACGATGAAATCAGTTAAATGAAGATGAAATCAGTTAACGATGAAATCAGTTAACGATGAAATCAGTTAACGATGAAATCAGTTAAATGAAGATGAAATCAGTTAACGATGAAATCAGTTAACGATGAAATCAGTTAACGATGAAATCAATTAAATGAAGATGAAATCAGTTAACGATGAAATCAGTTAAATGAAGAATGAAAATGAAATCAGTTAAATGAAGATGAAATCAGTTAACGATGAAATCAGTTAACGATGAAATCAGTTAAATGAAGATGAAATCAGTTAACGATGAAATCAGTTAACGATGAAATCAGTTAACGATGAAATCAATTAAATGAAGATGAAATCAGTTAACGATGAAATCAGTTAAATGAAGATGAAATCAGTTAACGATGAAATCAGTTAAAGATGAAATCAGTTAACGATGAAATCAGTTAACGATGAAATCAGTTAACGATGAAATCAGTTAAATGAAGATGAAATCAGTTAACGATGAAATCAGTTAAATGAAGAATGAAAATGAAATCAGTTAAATGAAGATGAAATCAGTTAACGATGAAATCAGTTAACGATGAAATCAGTTAACGATGAAATCAGTTAAATGAAGATGAAATCAGTTAACGATGAAATCAGTTAACAATGAAATCAGTTAAATGAAGATGAAATCAGTTAACGATGAAATCAGTTAACGATGAAATCAGTTAACGATGGAATCAGTTAACGATGAAATCAGTTAACGATGAAATCAGTTAAATGAAGATGAAATCAGTTAACGATGAAATCAGTTAACGATGAAATCAGTTAACGATGAAATCAATTAAATGAAGATGAAATCAGTTAACGATGAAATCAGTTAAATGAAGATGAAATCAGTTAACGATGAAATCAGTTAAATGAAGAATGAAAATGAAATCAGTTAAATGAAGATGAAATCAGTTAACGATGAAATCAGTTAACGATGAAATCAGTTAAATGAAGATGAAATCAGTTAAATGAAGATGAAATCAGTTAACGATGAAATCAGTTAACGATGAAATCAGTTAACGATGGAATCAGTTAACGATGAAATCAGTTAACGATGAAATCAGTTAAATGAAGATGAAATCAGTTAACGATGAAATCAGTTAACGATGAAATCAGTTAACGATGAAATCAGTTAAATGAAGATGAAATCAGTTAACGATGAAATCAGTTAACGATGAAATCAGTTAACGATGAAATCAATTAAATGAAGATGAAATCAGTTAACGATGAAATCAGTTAAATGAAGAATGAAAATGAAATCAGTTAAATGAAGATGAAATCAGTTAACGATGAAATCAGTTAACGATGGAATCAGTTAACGATGGAATCAGTTAAATGAAGATGAAATCAGTTAACGATGAAATCAGTTAACGATGAAATCAGTTAACGATGGAATCAGTTAAATGAAGATGAAATCAGTTAACGATGAAATCAGTTAAAGATGAAATCAGTTAACGATGAAATCAGTTAACGATGGAATCAGTTAAATGAAGATGAAATCAGTTAACGATGAAATCAGTTAACGATGAAATCAGTTAAATGAAGATGAAATCAGTTAACGATGAAATCAGTTAAAGATGAAATCAGTTAACGATGGAATCAGTTAACGATGAAATCAGTTAACGATGAAATCAGTTAAATGAAGATGAAATCAGTTAACGATGAAATCAGTTAACGATGAAATCAGTTAACGATGAAATCAGTTAAATGAAGATGAAATCAGTTAACGATGGAATCAGTTAACGATGAAATCAGTTAACGATGGAATCAGTTAACGATGAAATCAGTTAACGATGAAATCAGTTAACGATGAAATCAGTTAAATGAAGATGAAATCAGTTAACGATGAAATCAGTTAAAGATGAAATCAGTTAACGATGAAATCAGTTAACGATGGAATCAGTTAAATGAAGATGAAATCAGTTAACGATGAAATCAGTTAACGATGAAATCAGTTAAATGAAAATGAAATCAGTTAACGATGAAATCAGTTAACGATGAAATCAGTTAAATGAAGATGAAATCAGTTAACGATGAAATCAGTTAACGATGAAATCAGTTAACGATGGAATCAGTTAAATGAAGATGAAATCAGTTAACGATGAAATCAGTTAAATGAAGATGAAATCAGTTAACGATGAAATCAGTTAACGATGGAATCAGTTAAATGAAGATGAAATCAGTTAACGATGAAATCAGTTAACGATGAAATCAGTTAAATGAAGATGAAATCAGTTAAATGAAGATGAAATCAGTTAACGATGAAATCAGTTAACGATGAAATCAGTTAAATGAAGATGAAATCAGTTAACGATGAAATCAGTTAAATGAAGATGAAATCAGTTAACGATGAAATCAGTTAAAGATGAAATCAGTTAACGATGGAATCAGTTAACGATGAAATCAGTTAAATGAAGATGAAATCAGTTAAATGAAGATGAAATCAGTTAAAGATGAAATCAGTTAACGATGAAATCAGTTAACGATGAAATCAGTTAACGATGAAATCAGTTAAATGAAGATGAAATCAGTTAACGATGAAATCAGTTAAATGAAGATGAAATCAGTTAACGATGAAATCAGTTAAAAATGAAATCAGTTAACGATGAAATCATTTAAATGAAGAATGAAAATGAAATCAGTTAAATGAAGATGAAATCAGTTAACGATGAAATCAGTTAACGATGGAATCAGTTAAATGAAGATGAAATCAGTTAACGATGAAATCAGTTAACGATGAAATCAGTTAAATGAAGATGAAATCAGTTAAATGAAGATGAAATCAGTTAACGATGAAATCAGTTAACGATGAAATCAGTTAACGATGAAATCAGTTAAATGAAGATGAAATCAGTTAACGATGAAATCAGTTAAATGAAGATGAAATCAGTTAACGATGAAATCAGTTAAAGATGAAATCAGTTAACGATGGAATCAGTTAACGATGAAATCAGTTAAATGAAGATGAAATCAGTTAACGATGAAATCAGTTAAATGAAGATGAAATCAGTTAACGATGAAATCAGTTAAAAATGAAATCAGTTAACGATGAAATCAGTTAAATGAAGATGAAATCAGTTAACGATGAAATCAGTTAAATGAAGATTAAATCAGTTAAATGAAGATGAAATCAGTTAACGATGAAATCAGTTAAAGATGAAATCAGTTAACGATGAAATCAGTTAACGATGAAATCAGTTAAAGATGAAATCAGTTAACGATGGAATCAGTTAACGATGGAATCAGTTAAATGAAGATGAAATCAGTTAACGATGAAATCAGTTAACGATGAAATCAGTTAACGATGGAATCAGTTAAATGAAGATGAAATCAGTTAACGATGAAATCAGTTAAATGAAGATTAAATCAGTTAAATGAAGATGAAATCAGTTAACGATGAAATCAGTTAAAGATGAAATCAGTTAACGATGAAATCAGTTAACGATGAAATCAGTTAAAGATGAAATCAGTTAACGATGGAATCAGTTAACGATGAAATCAGTTAACGATGAAATCAGTTAAATGAAGATGAAATCAGTTAACGATGAAATCAGTTAACGATGAAATCAGTTAAATGAAGATGAAATCAGTTAACGATGGAATCAGTTAACGATGAAATCAGTTAACGATGGAATCAGTTAACGATGAAATCAGTTAACGATGAAATCAGTTAAATGAAGATGAAATCAGTTAACGATGAAATCAGTTAAAGATGAAATCAGTTAACGATGAAATCAGTTAACGATGGAATCAGTTAAATGAAGATGAAATCAGTTAACGATGAAATCAGTTAACGATGAAATCAGTTAAATGAAGATGAAATCAGTTAACGATGAAATCAGTTAACGATGAAATCAGTTAACGATGGAATCAGTTAAATGAAGATGAAATCAGTTAACGATGAAATCAGTTAACGATGAAATCAGTTAACGATGGAATCAGTTAAATGAAGATGAAATCAGTTAACGATGAAATCAGTTAAATGAAGATGAAATCAGTTAACGATGAAATCAGTTAACGATGGAATCAGTTAAATGAAGATGAAATCAGTTAACGATGAAATCAGTTAACGATGAAATCAGTTAAATGAAGATGAAATCAGTTAAATGAAGATGAAATCAGTTAACGATGAAATCAGTTAACGATGAAATCAGTTAACGATGAAATCAGTTAAATGAAGATGAAATCAGTTAACGATGAAATCAGTTAAATGAAGATGAAATCAGTTAACGATGAAATCAGTTAAAGATGAAATCAGTTAACGATGGAATCAGTTAACGATGAAATCAGTTAAATGAAGATGAAATCAGTTAAATGAAGATGAAATCAGTTAAAGATGAAATCAGTTAACGATGAAATCAGTTAACGATGAAATCAGTTAAATGAAGATGAAATCAGTTAACGATGAAATCAGTTAAATGAAGATGAAATCAGTTAACGATGAAATCAGTTAAAAATGAAATCAGTTAACGATGAAATCATTTAAATGAAGAATGAAAATGAAATCAGTTAAATGAAGATGAAATCAGTTAACGATGAAATCAGTTAACGATGGAATCAGTTAAATGAAGATGAAATCAGTTAACGATGAAATCAGTTAACGATGAAATCAGTTAAATGAAGATGAAATCAGTTAAATGAAGATGAAATCAGTTAACGATGAAATCAGTTAACGATGAAATCAGTTAACGATGAAATCAGTTAAATGAAGATGAAATCAGTTAACGATGAAATCAGTTAAATGAAGATGAAATCAGTTAACGATGAAATCAGTTAAAAATGAAATCAGTTAACGATGAAATCATTTAAATGAAGAATGAAAATGAAATCAGTTAAATGAAGATGAAATCAGTTAACGATGAAATCAGTTAACGATGAAATCAGTTAACGATGGAATCAGTTAAATGAAGATGAAATCAGTTAACGATGAAATCAGTTAAATGAAGATTAAATCAGTTAAATGAAGATGAAATCAGTTAACGATGAAATCAGTTAAAGATGAAATCAGTTAACGATGAAATCAGTTAACGATGAAATCAGTTAACGATGAAATCAGTTAACGATGGAATCAGTTAACGATGAAATCAGTTAACGATGAAATCAGTTAAATGAAGATGAAATCAGTTAACGATGAAATCAGTTAACGATGAAATCAGTTAAATGAAGATGAAATCAGTTAACGATGGAATCAGTTAACGATGAAATCAGTTAACGATGGAATCAGTTAACGATGAAATCAGTTAACGATGAAATCAGTTAAATGAAGATGAAATCAGTTAACGATGAAATCAGTTAAAGATGAAATCAGTTAACGATGAAATCAGTTAAGTGAAGAATGAAAATGAAATCAGTTAACGATGAAATCAGTTAACGATGAAATCAGTTAAATGAAGATGAAATCAGTTAATGATGAAATCAGTTAAAGATGAAATCAGTTAACGATGGAATCAGTTAAATGAAGATGAAATCAGTTAACGATGAAATCAGTTAACGATGAAATCAGTTAACGATGAAATCAGTTAAATGAAGATGAAATCAGTTAACGATGAAATCAGTTAACGATGAAATCAGTTAACGATGAAATCAGTTAAATGAAGATGAAATCAGTTAACGATGAAATCAGTTAACGATGAAATCAGTTAACGATGAAATCTGTTAAATGAAGAATGAAAATGAAATCAGTTAAATGAAGATGAAATCAGTTAACGATGAAATCAGTTAAAGATGAAATCAGTTAACGATGAAATCAGTTAACGATGAAATCAATTAACGATGAAATCAGTTAAATGAAGATGAAATCAGTTAACGATGAAATCAGTTAACGATGAAATCAGTTAAATGAAGAATGAAGATGAAATCAGTTAACGATGAAATCAGTTAACGATGAAATCAGTTAAATGAAGATGAAATCAGTTAACGATGAAATCAGTTAACGATGAAATCAGTTAAATGAAGATGAAATCAGTTAACGATGAAATCAGTTAACGATGAAATCAGTTAACGATGAAATCACTTAACGATGAAATCAGTTAAATGAAGATGAAATCAGTTAACGATGAAATCAGTTAAATGAAGATGAAATCAGTTAACGATGAAATCAGTTAAAGATGAAATCAGTTAAAGATGAAATCAGTTAACGATGAAATCAGTTAACGATGAAATCAGTTAAATGAAGATGAAATCAGTTAACGATGAAATCAGTTAACGATGAAATCAGTTAAATGAAGATGAAATCAGTTAACGATGAAATCAGTTAACGATGAAATCAGTTAACGATGGAATCAGTTAACGATGAAATCAGTTAACGATGAAATCAGTTAAATGAAGATGAAATCAGTTAACGATGAAATCAGTTAACGATGAAATCAGTTAACGATGAAATCAGTTAACGATGAAATCAATTAAATGAAGATGAAATCAGTTAACGATGAAATCAGTTAAATGAAGATGAAATCAGTTAACGATGAAATCAGTTAAAGATGAAATCAGTTAACGATGAAATCAGTTAACGATGAAATCAGTTAACGATGAAATCAGTTAACGATGGAATCAGTTAACGATGAAATCAGTTAAATGAAGATGAAATCAGTTAACGATGAAATCAGTTAAAGATGAAATCAGTTAACGATGAAATCAGTTAACGATGAAATCAGTTAAATGAAGATGAAATCAGTTAACGATGAAATCAGTTAAAGATGAAATCAGTTAACGATGAAATCAGTTAAATGAAGATGAAATCAGTTAAATGAAGATGAAATCAGTTAACGATGAAATCAGTTAACGATGAAATCAGTTAAATGAAGATGAAATCAGTTAACGATGAAATCAGTTAACGATGAAATCATTTAAATGAAGAATGAAAATGAAATCAGTTAAATGAAGATGAAATCAGTTAACGATGAAATCAGTTAACGATGGAATCAGTTAAATGAAGATGAAATCAGTTAACGATGAAATCAGTTAACGATGAAATCAGTTAAATGAAGATGAAATCAGTTAAATGAAGATGAAATCAGTTAACGATGAAATCAGTTAACGATGAAATCAGTTAAATGAAGATGAAATCAGTTAACAATGAAATCAGTTAAATGAAGATGAAATCAGTTAACGATGAAATCAGTTAAAGATGAAATCAGTTAACGATGGAATCAGTTAACGATGAAATCAGTTAAATGAAGATGAAATCAGTTAACGATGAAATCAGTTAAAGATGAAATCAGTTAACGATGAAATCAGTTAACGATGAAATCAGTTAAATGAAGATGAAATCAGTTAACGATGAAATCAGTTAAATGAAGATGAAATCAGTTAACGATGAAATCAGTTAAAAATGAAATCAGTTAACGATGAAATCATTTAAATGAAGAATGAAAATGAAATCAGTTAAATGAAGATGAAATCAGTTAACGATGAAATCAGTTAACGATGAAATCAGTTAACGATGGAATCAGTTAAATGAAGATGAAATCAGTTAACGATGAAATCAGTTAAATGAAGATGAAATCAGTTAAATGAAGATGAAATCAGTTAACGATGAAATCAGTTAACGATGAAATCAGTTAACGATGAAATCAGTTAAATGAAGATGAAATCAGTTAACGATGAAATCAGTTAACGATGAAATCAATTAACGATGAAATCAGTTAAATGAAGATGAAATCAGTTAACGATGAAATCAGTTAAAGATGAAATCAGTTAAATGAAGAATGAAGATGAAATCAGTTAACGATGAAATCAGTTAACGATGAAATCAGTTAACGATGAAATCAGTTAAATGAAGATGAAATCAGTTAACGATGAAATCAGTTAACGATGAAATCAGTTAAATGAAGAATGAAAATGAAATCAGTTTAATGAAGATGAAATCAGTTAACGATGAAATCAGTTAACGATGGAATCAGTTAACGATGGAATCAGTTAAATGAAGATGAAATCAGTTCACGGTGAAATCAGTTAACGATGGAATCAGTTAACGATGAGATCAGTTAACGATGAAATCAGTTAAATGAAGATGAAATCAGTTAACGATGAAATCAGTTAACGATGGAATCAGTTAAATGAAGATGAAATCAGTTAACGATGAAATCAGTTAAATGAAGATGAAATCAGTTAACGATGAAATCAGTTAAATGAAGATGAAATCAGTTAACGATGAAATCAGTTAAATGAAGATGAAATCAGTTAACGATGAAATCAGTTAACGATGGAATCAGTTGACGATGAAATCAGTTAACGATGAAATCAGTTAAATGAAGATGAAATCAGTTAACGATGAAATCAGTTAACGATGAAATCAGTTAAATGAAGATGAAATCAGTTAACGATGAAATCAGTTAACGATGAAATCAGTTAACGATGAAATCACTTAACGATGAAATCAGTTAAATGAAGATGAAATCAGTTAACGATGAAATCAGTTAAAGATGAAATCAGTTAACGATGGAATCAGTTAACGATGAAATCAGTTAAATGAAGATGAAATCAGTTAAATGAAGATGAAATCAGTTAACGATGAAATCAGTTAAAGATGAAATCAGTTAACGATGAAATCAGTTAACGATGAAATCAGTTAAAGATGAAATCAGTTAACGATGAAATCAGTTAACGATGAAATCAGTTAAATGAAGATGAAATCAGTTAACGATGAAATCAGTTAACGATGAAATCAGTTAAATGAAGATGAAATCAGTTAACGATGAAATCAGTTAACGATGAAATCAGTTAAATGAAGATGAAATCAGTTAACGATGAAATCAGTTAACGATGAAATCAGTTAAATGAAGAATGAAGATGAAATCAGTTAACGATGAAATCAGTTAACGATGAAATCAGTTAAATGAAGATGAAATCAGTTAACGATGAAATCAGTTAACGATGAAATCAGTTAAATGAAGATGAAATCAGTTAACGATGAAATCAGTTAACGATGAAATCAATTAACGATGAAATCAGTTAACGATGGAATCAGTTAAATGAAGATGAAATCAGTTCACGGTGAAATCAGTTAACGATGGAATCAGTTAACGATGGGATCAGTTAACGATGAGATCAGTTAACGATGAAATCAGTTAACGATGAAATCAGTTAAATGAAGATGAAATCAGTTAACGATGAAATCAGTTAACGATGAAATCAGTTAAATGAAGAATGAAGATGAAATCAGTTAACGATGAAATCAGTTAACGATGAAATCAGTTAAATGAAGATGAAATCAGTTAACGATGAAATCAGTTAACGATGAAATCAGTTAAATGAAGATGAAATCAGTTAACGATGAAATCAGTTAACGATGAAATCAATTAACGATGAAATCAGTTAACGATGGAATCAGTTAAATGAAGATGAAATCAGTTCACGGTGAAATCAGTTAACGATGGAATCAGTTAACGATGGAATCAGTTAACGATGAGATCAGTTAACGATGAAATCAGTTAACGATGAAATCAGTTAAATGAAGATGAAATCAGTTAACGATGAAATCAGTTAACGATGGAATCAGTTAAATGAAGATGAAATCAGTTAACGATGAAATCAGTTAAATGAAGATGAAATCAGTTAACGATGAAATCAGTTAACGATGAAATCAGTTAAATGAAGATGAAATCAGTTAACGATGAAATCAGTTAACGATGAAATCAGTTAACGATGAAATCAGTTAAATGAAGATGAAATCAGTTAACGATGAAATCAGTTAACGATGAAATCAGTTAAATGAAGAATGAAAATGAAATCAGTTAAATGAAGATGAAATCAGTTAACGATGAAATCAGTTAAATGAAGATGAAATCAGTTAACGATGAAATCAGTTAAAGATGAAATCAGTTAACGATGAAATCAGTTAACGATGAAATCAGTTAAATGAAGATGAAATCAGTTAATGATGAAATCAGTTAACGATGAAATCAGTTAAATGAAGATGAAATCAGTTAACGATGAAATCAGTTAACGATGAAATCAATTAACGATGAAATCAGTTAACGATGGAATCAGTTAAATGAAGATGAAATCAGTTCACGGTGAAATCAGTTCACGGTGAAATCAGTTAACGATGGAATCAGTTAACGATGAGATCAGTTAACGATGAAATCAGTTAAATGAAGATGAAATCAGTTAACGATGAAATCAGTTAACGATGAAATCAGTTAAATGAAGAATGAAGATGAAATCAGTTAACGATGAAATCAGTTAACGATGAAATCAGTTAAATGAAGATGAAATCAGTTAACGATGAAATCAGTTAACGATGAAATCAGTTAAATGAAGATGAAATCAGTTAACGATGAAATCAGTTAACGATGAAATCAATTAACGATGAAATCAGTTAACGATGGAATCAGTTAAATGAAGATGAAATCAGTTCACGGTGAAATCAGTTAACGATGGAATCAGTTAACGATGGAATCAGTTAACGATGAGATCAGTTAACGATGAAATCAGTTAACGATGAAATCAGTTAAATGAAGATGAAATCAGTTAACGATGAAATCAGTTAACGATGGAATCAGTTAAATGAAGATGAAATCAGTTAACGATGAAATCAGTTAAATGAAGATGAAATCAGTTAACGATGAAATCAGTTAACGATGAAATCAGTTAAATGAAGATGAAATCAGTTAACGATGAAATCAGTTAACGATGAAATCAGTTAACGATGAAATCAGTTAAATGAAGATGAAATCAGTTAACGATGAAATCAGTTAACGATGAAATCAGTTAAATGAAGAATGAAAATGAAATCAGTTAAATGAAGATGAAATCAGTTAACGATGAAATCAGTTAAATGAAGATGAAATCAGTTAAAGATGAAATCAGTTAACGATGAAATCAGTTAACGATGAAATCAGTTAAAGATGAAATCAGTTAACGATGAAATCAGTTAACGATGAAATCAGTTAAATGAAGATGAAATCAGTTAACGATGAAATCAGTTAAAGATGAAATCAGTTAACGATGAAATCAGTTAACGATGGAATCAGTTAAATGAAGATGAAATCAGTTAACGATGAAATCAGTTAAAGATGAAATCAGTTAACGATGAAATCAGTTAACGATGAAATCAGTTAAATGAAGATGAAATCAGTTAAATGAAGATGAAATCAGTTAACGATGAAATCAGTTAACGATGAAATCAGTTAAATGAAGATGAAATCAGTTAAAGATGAAATCAGTTAACGATGAAATCAGTTAACGATGAAATCAGTTAAATGAAGATGAAATCAGTTAACGATGAAATCAGTTAACGATGAAATCAATTAACGATGAAATCAGTTAAATGAAGATGAAATCAGTTAACGATGAAATCAGTTAAAGATGAAATCAGTTAAATGAAGAATGAAGATGAAATCAGTTAACGATGAAATCAGTTAAATGAAGATGAAATCAGTTAACGATGAAATCAGTTAACGATGAAATCAGTTAAATGAAGATGAAATCAGTTAACGATGAAATCAGTTAAATGAAGAATGAAGATGAAATCAGTTAACGATGAAATCAATTAACGATGAAATCAGTTAACGATGAAATCAGTTAAATGAAGATGAAATCAGTTAACGATGAAATCAGTTAACGATGAAATTAGTTAAATGAAGAATGAAAATGAAATCAGTTAAATGAAGATGAAATCAGTTAACGATGAAATCAGTTAACGATGAAATCAGTTAACGATGAAATCAGTTAACGATGGAATCAGTTAAATGAAGATGAAATCAGTTCACGGTGAAATCAGTTAACGATGGAATCAGTTAACGATGAGATCAGTTAACGATGAGATCAGTTAACGATGAAATCAGTTAAATGAAGATGAAATCAGTTAACGATGAAATCAGTTAACGATGAAATCAGTTAAATGAAGATGAAATCAGTTAACGATGAAATCAGTTAACGATGAAATCAATTAAATGAAGATGAAATCAGTTAACGATGAAATCAGTTAACGATGAAATCAGTTAAATGAAGATGAAATCAGTTAAGGATGAAATCACTTAACGATGAAATCAATTAAATGAAGATGAAATCAGTTAACGATGAAATCAGTTAAATGAAGATGAAATCAGTTAACGATGAAATCAGTTAAAGATGAAATCAGTTAACGATGGAATCAGTTAACGATGAAATCAGTTAACGATGAAATCAGTTAAATGAAGATGAAATCAGTTAACGATGAAATCAGTTAACGATGGAATCAGTTAAATGAAGATGAAATCAGTTAACGATGAAATCAGTTAAATGAAGATGAAATCAGTTAACGATGAAATCAGTTAAAGATGAAATCAGTTAACGATGAAATCAGTTAACGATGAAATCAGTTAACGATGAAATCAGTTAAATGAAGATGAAATCAGTTAACGATGAAATCAGTTAAATGAAGATGAAATCAGTTAACGATGAAATCAGTTAAATGAAGAATGAAAATGAAATCAGTTAAATGAAGATGAAATCAGTTAACGATGGAATCAGTTAACGATGGAATCAGTTAAATGAAGATGAAATCAGTTAACGATGAAATCAGTTAAATGAAGATGAAATCAGTTAACGATGGAATCAGTTAACGATGAAATCAGTTAAGGATGAAATCAGTTAAATGAAGATGAAATCAGTTAACGATGAAATCAGTTAACGATGAAATCAGTTAAATGAAGATGAAATCAGTTAAAGATGAAATCAGTTAACGATGAAATCAGTTAACGATGAAATCAGTTAAATGAAGATGAAATCAGTTAACGATGAAATCAGTTAACGATGGAATCAGTTAACGATGAAATCAGTTAAATGAAGATGAAATCAGTTAACGATGAAATCAGTTAACGATGAAATCAGTTAACGATGAAATCAATTAAATGAAGATGAAATCAGTTAACGATGAAATCAGTTAAATGAAGATGAAATCAGTTAACGATGAAATCAGTTAAAGATGAAATCAGTTAACGATGAAATCAGTTAAAGATGAAATCAGTTAAATGAAGATGAAATCAGTTAACGATGAAATCAGTTAAAGATGAAATCAGTTAACGATGAAATCAGTTAACGATGGAATCAGTTAACGATGAAATCAGTTAAATGAAGATGAAATCAGTTAACGATGAAATCAGTTAACGATGAAATCAGTTAAATGAAGATGAAATCAGTTAACGATGAAATCAGTTAACGATGAAATCAGTTAACGATGGAATCAGTTAAATGAAGATGAAATCAGTTAACGATGAAATCAGTTAACGATGAAATCAGTTAAATGAAGATGAAATCAGTTAACGATGAAATCAGTTAAAGATGAAATCAGTTAACGATGAAATCAGTTAACGATGAAATCAGTTAAATGAAGATGAAATCAGTTAACGATGAAATCAGTTAACGATGAAATCAGTTAACGATGGAATCAGTTAAATGAAGATGAAATCAGTTAACGATGAAATCAGTTAACGATGAAATCAGTTAAATGAAGATGAAATCAGTTAACGATGAAATCAGTTAAATGAAGATGAAATCAGTTAACGATGAAATCAGTTAAAGATGAAATCAGTTAACGATGAAATCAGTTAAATGAAGATGAAATCAGTTAACGATGAAATCAGTTAACGATGAAATCAGTTAACGATGAAATCAGTTAAATGAAGATGAAATCAGTTAACGATGAAATCAGTTAACGATGAAATCAGTTAAATGAAGATGAAATCAGTTAACGATGAAATCAGTTAACGATGAAATCAGTTAAATGAAGATGAAATCAGTTAACGATGAAATCAGTTAACGATGAAATCAATTAAATGAAGATGAAATCAGTTAACGATGAAATCAGTTAACGATGAAATCAGTTAAATGAAGATGAAATCAGTTAAGGATGAAATCACTTAACGATGAAATCAATTAAATGAAGATGAAATCAGTTAACGATGAAATCAGTTAAATGAAGATGAAATCAGTTAACGATGAAATCAGTTAAAGATGAAATCAGTTAACGATGGAATCAGTTAACGATGAAATCAGTTAACGATGAAATCAGTTAAATGAAGATGAAATCAGTTAACGATGAAATCAGTTAACGATGGAATCAGTTAAATGAAGATGAAATCAGTTAACGATGAAATCAGTTAACGATGAAATCAGTTAACGATGAAATCAGTTAAATGAAGATGAAATCAGTCAACGATGAAATCAGTTAAAGATGAAATCAGTTAACGATGAAATCAGTTAAATGAAGACGAAATCAGTTAACGATGAAATCAGTTAAATGAAGATGAAATCAGTTAACGATGAAATCAGTTAAATGAAGATGAAATCAGTTAACGATGAAATCAGTTAACGATGAAATCAGTTAAATGAAGATGAAATCAGTTAACGATGAAATCAGTTAACGATGAAATCAGTTAAATGAAGATGAAATCAGTTAACGATGAAATCAGTTAACGATGAAATCAGTTAACGATGAAATCAGTTAAATGAAGATGAAATCAGTTAACGATGAAATCAGTTAACGATGAAATCAGTTAACGATGAAATCACTTAACGATGAAATCAGTTAAATGAAGATGAAATCAGTTAACGATGAAATCAGTTAAAGATGAAATCAGTTAACGATGGAATCAGTTAACGATGAAATCAGTTAACGATGAAATCACTTAAATGAAGATGAAATCAGTTAACGATGAAATCAGTTAACGATGAAATCAGTTAAATGAAGATGAAATCAGTTAACGATGAAATCAGTTAACGATGAAATCAGTTAACGATGAAATCAGTTAAATGAAGATGAAATCAGTTAACGATGAAATCAGTTAACGATGAAATCAGTTAACGATGAAATCAGTTAAAGATGAAATCAGTTAACGATGAAATCAGTTAAATGAAGATGAAATCAGTTAACGATGAAATCAGTTAACGATGAAATCAGTTAACGATGAAATCAGTTAACGATGAAATCAATTAAATGAAGATGAAATCAGTTAACGATGAAATCAGTTAAATGAAGATGAAATCAGTTAACGATGAAATCAGTTAAATGAAGATGAAATCAGTTAACGATGAAATCAGTTAAATGAAGAATGAAAATGAAATCAGTTAAATGAAGATGAAATCAGTTAACGATGAAATCAGTTAACGATGAAATCAGTTAACGATGAAATCAGTTAAATGAAGATGAAATCAGTTAACGATGAAATCAGTTAAATGAAGATGAAATCAGTTAACGATGAAATCAGTTAACGATGAAATCAGTTAACGATGGAATCAGTTAACGATGAAATCAGTTAAATGAAGATGAAATCAGTTAACGATGAAATCAGTTAACGATGAAATCAGTTAACGATGAAATCAGTTAAATGAAGATGAAATCAGTTAACGATGAAATCAGTTAAAGATGAAATCAGTTAACGATGAAATCAGTTAACGATGAAATCAGTTAAATGAAGATGAAATCAGTTAACGATGAAATCAGTTAACGATGAAATCAGTTAACGATGGAATCAGTTAAATGAAGATGAAATCAGTTAACGATGAAATCAGTTAACGATGAAATCAGTTAACGATGAAATCAGTTAAATGAAGATGAAATCAGTTAACGATGAAATCAGTTAAATGAAGATGAAATCAGTTAACGATGAAATCAGTTAAAGATGAAATCAGTAAACGATGAAATCAGTTAACGATGAAATCAGTTAAATGAAGATGAAATCAGTTAACGATGAAATCAGTTAAAGATGAAATCAGTTAACGATGAAATCAGTTAACGATGAAATCAGTTAAATGAAGATGAAATCAGTTAACGATGAAATCAGTTAACGATGAAATCAGTTAACGATGAAATCAGTTAAATGAAGATGAAATCAGTTAACGATGAAATCAGTTAAATGAAGATGAAATCAGTTAACGATGAAATCAGTTAACGATGAAATCAGTTAAATGAAGATGAAATCAGTTAACGATGAAATCAGTTAACGATGAAATCAGTTAAATGAAGATGAAATCAGTTAACGATGAAATCAGTTAACGATGAAATCAGTTAACGATGAAATCAGTTAAATGAAGATGAAATCAGTTAACGATGAAATCAGTTAACGATGAAATCAGTTAACGATGAAATCACTTAACGATGAAATCAGTTAAATGAAGATGAAATCAGTTAACGATGAAATCAGTTAAAGATGAAATCAGTTAACGATGGAATCAGTTAACGATGAAATCAGTTAACGATGAAATCACTTAAATGAAGATGAAATCAGTTAACGATGAAATCAGTTAACGATGAAATCAGTTAAATGAAGATGAAATCAGTTAACGATGAAATCAGTTAACGATGAAATCAGTTAACGATGAAATCAGTTAAATGAAGATGAAATCAGTTAACGATGAAATCAGTTAACGATGAAATCAGTTAACGATGAAATCAGTTAAAGATGAAATCAGTTAACGATGAAATCAGTTAAATGAAGATGAAATCAGTTAACGATGAAATCAGTTAACGATGAAATCAGTTAACGATGAAATCAGTTAACGATGAAATCAATTAAATGAAGATGAAATCAGTTAACGATGAAATCAGTTAAATGAAGATGAAATCAGTTAACGATGAAATCAGTTAAATGAAGATGAAATCAGTTAACGATGAAATCAGTTAAATGAAGAATGAAAATGAAATCAGTTAAATGAAGATGAAATCAGTTAACGATGAAATCAGTTAACGATGAAATCAGTTAACGATGAAATCAGTTAAATGAAGATGAAATCAGTTAACGATGAAATCAGTTAAATGAAGATGAAATCAGTTAACGATGAAATCAGTTAACGATGAAATCAGTTAACGATGGAATCAGTTAACGATGAAATCAGTTAAATGAAGATGAAATCAGTTAACGATGAAATCAGTTAACGATGAAATCAGTTAAAGATGAAATCAGTTAACGATGAAATCAGTTAACGATGAAATCAGTTAAATGAAGATGAAATCAGTTAACGATGAAATCAGTTAACGATGAAATCAGTTAACGATGGAATCAGTTAAATGAAGATGAAATCAGTTAACGATGAAATCAGTTAACGATGAAATCAGTTAACGATGAAATCAGTTAAATGAAGATGAAATCAGTTAACGATGAAATCAGTTAAATGAAGATGAAATCAGTTAACGATGAAATCAGTTAAAGATGAAATCAGTAAACGATGAAATCAGTTAACGATGAAATCAGTTAAATGAAGATGAAATCAGTTAACGATGAAATCAGTTAAAGATGAAATCAGTTAACGATGAAATCAGTTAACGATGAAATCAGTTAAATGAAGATGAAATCAGTTAACGATGAAATCAGTTAACGATGAAATCAGTTAACGATGAAATCAGTTAAATGAAGATGAAATCAGTTAACGATGAAATCAGTTAAATGAAGATGAAATCAGTTAACGATGAAATCAGTTAACGATGAAATCAGTTAACGATGAAATCAGTTAAATGAAGATGAAATCAGTTAACGATGAAATCAGTTAAATGAAGAATGAAAATGAAATCAGTTAAATGAAGATGAAATCAGTTAACGATGAAATCAGTTAACGATGAAATCAGTTAACGATGGAATCAGTTAACGATTAAATAAGTTAACGATGAAATAAGTTAAATGAAGATGAAATCAGTTAACGATGAAATCAGTTAACAATGAAATCAGTTAAATGAAGATGAAATCAGTTAACGATGAAATCAGTTAACGATGAAATCAGTTAACGATGAAATCAGTTAACGATGAAATCAGTTAAATGAAGATGAAATCAGTTAACGATGAAATCAGTTAAATGAAGATGAAATCAGTTAACGATGAAATCAGTTAAAGATGAAATCAGTTAACGATGAAATCAGTTAACGATGAAATCAGTTAAATGAAGATGAAATCAGTTAACGATGAAATCAGTTAAAGATGAAATCAGTTAACGATGAAATCAGTTAACGATGAAATCAGTTAAATGAAGATGAAATCAGTTAACGATGAAATCAGTTAACGATGAAATCAGTTAAATGAAGATGAAATCAGTTAACGATGAAATCAGTTAACGATGAAATCAGTTAAATGAAGATGAAATCAGTTAACGATGAAATCAGTTAACGATGAAATCAATTAAATGAAGATGAAATCAGTTAACGATGAAATCAGTTAAATGAAGAATGAAAATGAAATCAGTTAAATGAAGATGAAATCAGTTAACGATGAAATCAGTTAACGATGAAATCAGTTAAATGAAGATGAAATCAGTTAACGATGAAATCAGTTAAATGAAGATGAAATCAGTTAACGATGAAATCAGTTAACGATGAAATCAGTTAACGATGAAATCAGTTAAATGAAGATGAAATCAGTTAACGATGAAATCAGTTAACGATGAAATCAGTTAAATGAAGATGAAATCAGTTAACGATGAAATCAGTTAACGATGAAATCAGTTAACGATGAAATCAGTTAAATGAAGATGAAATCAGTTAACGATGAAATCAGTTAACGATGAAATCAGTTAACGATGGAATCAGTTAAATGAAGATGAAATCAGTTAACGATGAAATCAGTTAACGATGAAATCAGTTAACGATGAAATCAGTTAAATGAAGATGAAATCAGTTAACGATGAAATCAGTTAAATGAAGATGAAATCAGTTAACGATGAAATCAGTTAACGATGAAATCAGTTAACAATGAAATCAGTTAAATGAAGATGAAATCAGTTAACGATGAAATCAGTTAAAGATGAAATCAGTTAACGATGAAATCAGTTAACGATGAAATCAGTTAAATGAAGATGAAATCAGTTAACGATGAAATCAGTTAACAATGAAATCAGTTAAATGAAGATGAAATCAGTTAACAATGAAATCAGTTAACGATGAAATCAGTTAACGATGAAATCAGTTAAATGAAGATGAAATCAGTTAACGATGAAATCAGTTAACGATGAAATCAATTAAATGAAGATGAAATCAGTTAACGATGAAATCAGTTAAATGAAGATGAAATCAGTTAACGATGAAATCAGTTAACGATGAAATCAGTTAAATGAAGATGAAATCAGTTAACGATGAAATCAGTTAACGATGAAATCAGTTAAATGAAGATGAAATCAGTTAACGATGAAATCAGTTAACGATGAAATCAGTTAACGATGAAATCAATTAAATGAAGATGAAATCAGTTAACGATGAAATCAGTTAAATGAAGAATGAAAATGAAATCAGTTAAATGAAGATGAAATCAGTTAACGATGAAATCAGTTAACGATGAAATCAGTTAACGATGAAATCAGTTAAATGAAGATGAAATCAGTTAACGATGAAATCAGTTAAATGAAGATGAAATCAGTTAACGATGAAATCAGTTAACGATGAAATCAGTTAACGATGGAATCAGTTAACGATGAAATCAGTTAACGATGAAATCAGTTAAATGAAGATGAAATCAGTTAACGATGAAATCAGTTAACGATGAAATCAGTTAAATGAAGATGAAATCAGTTAACGATGAAATCAGTTAACGATGAAATCAGTTAACGATGAAATCAGTTAAATGAAGATGAAATCAGTTAACGATGAAATCAGTTAACGATGAAATCAGTTAACGATGGAATCAGTTAAATGAAGATGAAATCAGTTAACGATGAAATCAGTTAACGATGAAATCAGTTAACGATGAAATCAGTTAAATGAAGATGAAATCAGTTAACGATGAAATCAGTTAAATGAAGATGAAATCAGTTAAATGAAGATGAAATCAGTTAACGATGAAATCAGTTAAAGATGAAATCAGTTAACGATGAAATCAGTTAACGATGAAATCAGTTAAATGAAGATGAAATCAGTTAACGATGAAATCAGTTAACGATGAAATCAGTTAACGATGAAATCAGTTAACGATGAAATCAGTTAAATGAAGATGAAATCAGTTAACGATGAAATCAGTTAACGATGAAATCAGTTAAATGAAGATGAAATCAGTTAACGATGAAATCAGTTAACGATGAAATCAGTTAACGATGAAATCAGTTAAATGAAGATGAAATCAGTTAACGATGAAATCAGTTAACGATGAAATCAGTTAACGATGAAATCAATTAAATGAAGATGAAATCAGTTAACGATGAAATCAGTTAACGATGAAATCAGTTAAATGAAGATGAAATCAGTTAACGATGAAATCAGTTAAATGAAGATGAAATCAGTTAACGATGAAATCAGTTAAAGATGAAATCAGTTAACGATGAAATCAGTTAACGATGAAATCAGTTAAATGAAGATGAAATCAGTTAACGATGAAATCAGTTAACGATGAAATCAGTTAACGATGAAATCAGTTAACGATGAAATCAGTTAACGATGAAATCAGTTAAATGAAGATGAAATCAGTTAACGATGAAATCAGTTAAATGAAGAATGAAAATGAAATCAGTTAAATGAAGATGAAATCAGTTAACGATGAAATCAGTTAACGATGAAATCAGTTAACGATGAAATCGGTTAAATGAAGATGAAATCAGTTAACGATGAAATCAGTTAAATGAAGATGAAATCAGTTAACGATGAAATCAGTTAACGATGAAATCAGTTAACGATGAAATCAGTTAAATGAAGATGAAATCAGTTAACGATGAAATCAGTTAACGATGGAATCAGTTAAATGAAGATGAAATCAGTTAACGATGAAATCAGTTAACGATGGAATCAGTTAAATGAAGATGAAATCAGTTAACGATGAAATCAGTTAAATGAAGATGAAATCAGTTAACGATGAAATCAGTTAACGATGAAATCAGTTAACGATGAAATCAGTTAAATGAAGATGAAATCAGTTAACGATGAAATCAGTTAACGATGGAATCAGTTAAATGAAGATGAAATCAGTTAACGATGAAATCAGTTAACGATGAAATCAGTTAACGATGAAATCAGTTAAATGAAGATGAAATCAGTTAAATGAAGATGAAATCAGTTAACGATGAAATCAGTTAAATGAAGATGAAATCAGTTAACGATGAAATCAGTTAAAGATGAAATCAGTTAACGATGAAATCAGTTAACGATGAAATCAGTTAAATGAAGATGAAATCAGTTAACGATGAAATCAGTTAACGATGTAATCAGTTAACGATGAAATCAATTAAATGAAGATGAAATCAGTTAACGATGAAATCAGTTAAATGAAGATGAAATCAGTTAACGATGAAATCAGTTAAAGATGAAATCAGTTAACGATGAAATCAGTTAACGATGAAATCAGTTAACGATGAAATCAGTTAAATGAAGATGAAATCAGTTAACGATGAAATCAGTTAAATGAAGAATGAAAATGAAATCAGTTAAATGAAGATGAAATCAGTTAACGATGAAATCAGTTAACGATGAAATCAGTTAAATGAAGATGAAATCAGTTAACGATGAAATCAGTTAAAGATGAAATCAGTTAACGATGAAATCAGTTAACGATGAAATCAGTTAACGATGAAATCAGTTAACGATGGAATCAGTTAAATGAAGATGAAATCAGTTAACGATGAAATCAGTTAACGATGAAATCAGTTAAATGAAGATGAAATCAGTTAACGATGAAATCAGTTAAATGAAGATGAAATCAGTTAACGATGAAATCAGTTAACGATGAAATCAGTTAAATGAAGATGAAATCAGTTAACGATGAAATCAGTTAACGATGAAATCAATTAAATGAAGATGAAATCAGTTAACGATGAAATCAGTTAAAAGAAGATGAAATCAGTTAACGATGAAATCAGTTAAATGAAGATGAAATCAGTTAACGATGAAATCAGTTAAATGAAGAATGAAAATGAAATCAGTTAAATGAAGATGAAATCAGTTAACGATGAAATCAGTTAAAGATGAAATCAGTTAAATGAAGATGAAATCAGTTAACGATGAAATCAGTTAAATGAAGATGAAATCAGTTAACGATGAAATCAGTTAACGATGGAATCAGTTAACGATGAAATCAGTTAACGATGAAATCAGTTAACGATGAAATCAGTTAAATGAAGATGAAATCAGTTAACGATGAAATCAGTTAACAATGAAATCAGTTAAATGAAGATGAAATCAGTTAACGATGAAATCAGTTAAAGATGAAATCAGTTAACGATGGAATCAGTTAACGATGAAATCAGTTAACGATGAAATCAGTTAAATGAAGATGAAATCAGTTAACGATGAAATCAGTTAACGATGAAATCAGTTAAATGAAGATGAAATCAGTTAACGATGAAATCAGTTAAAGATGAAATCAGTTAACGATGAAATCAGTTAACGATGAAATCAGTTAAATGAAGATGAAATCAGTTAACGATGAAATCAGTTAAAGATGAAATCAGTTAACGATGAAATCAGTTAACGATGAAATCAGTTAAATGAAGATGAAATCAGTTAACGATGAAATCAGTTAAATGAAGATGAAATCAGTTAACGATGAAATCAGTTAACGATGAAATCAGTTAAATGAAGATGAAATCAGTTAACGATGAAATCAGTTAAATGAAGATGAAATCAGTTAACGATGAAATCAGTTAAAGATGAAATCAGTTAACGATGGAATCAGTTAACGATGAAATCAGTTAAATGAAGATGAAATCAGTTAACGATGAAATCAGTTAACGATGAAATCAGTTAACGATGAAATCAGTTAAATGAAGATGAAATCAGTTAACGATGAAATCAGTTAACGATGAAATCAGTTAACGATGAAATCAGTTAAATGAAGAATGAAAATGAAATCAGTTAAATGAAGATGAAATCAGTTAACGATGAAATCAGTTAACGATGAAATCAGTTAAATGAAGATGAAATCAGTTAACGATGAAATCAGTTAACGATGGAATCAGTTAAATGAAGATGGAATCAGTTAACGATGAAATCAGTTAAATGAAGATGAAATCAGTTAACGATGAAATCAGTTAACGATGAAATCAGTTAAATGAAGATGAAATCAGTTAACGATGAAATCAGTTTACGATGAAATCAGTTAACGATGGAATCAGTTAACGATGAAATCAGTTAAATGAAGATGAAATCAGTTAAATGAAGATGAAATCAGTTAACGATGAAATCAGTTAAATGAAGATGAAATCAGTTAACGATGAAATCAGTTAAATGAAGATGAAATCAGTTAACGATGAAATCAGTTAAATGAAGATGAAATCAGTTAACGATGGAATCAGTTAACGATGAAATCAGTTAACGATGAAATCAGTTAACGATGAAATCAGTTAAATGAAGATGAAATCAGTTAACGATGAAATCAGTTAACGATGGAATCAGTTAAATGAAGATGAAATCAGTTAACGATGAAATCAGTTAACGATGAAATCAGTTAACGATGAAATCAGTTAACGATGAAATCAGTTAAATGAAGATGAAATCAGTTAACGATGAAATCAGTTAAAGATGAAATCAGTTAACGATGAAATCAGTTAACGATGAAATCAGTTAAATGAAGATGAAATCAGTTAACGATGAAATCAGTTAAAGATGAAATCATTTAACGATGAAATCAGTTAAATGAAGATGAAATCAGTTAACGATGGAATCAGTTAACGATGAAATCAGTTAACGATGAAATCAGTTAAATGAAGATGAAATCAGTTAACGATGAAATCAGTTAACGATGAAATCAGTTAAATGAAGATGAAATCAGTTAACGATGAAATCAGTTAACGATGGAATCAGTTAACGATGAAATCAGTTAAATGAAGATGAAATCAGTTAACGATGAAATCAGTTAACGATGAAATCAGTTAACGATGAAATCAATTACATGAAGATGAAATCAGTTAACGATGAAATCAGTTAAAGATGAAATCAGTTAACGATGGAATCAGTTAAATGAAGATGAAATCAGTTAACGATGAAATCAGTTAACGATGGAATCAGTTAACGATGGAATCAGTTAAATGAAGATGAAATCAGTTAACGATGAAATCAGTTAACGATGAAATCAGTTAAATGAAGATGAAATCAGTTAACGATGAAATCAGTTAACGATGAAATCAGTTAAATGAAGATGAAATCAGTAAACGATAAAATCAGTTAAAGATTAAATCAGTTAACGATGAAATCAGTTAACGATGAAATCAGTTAAATGAAGATGAAATCAGTTAACGATGAAATCAGTTAAAGATGAAATCAGTTAACGATGAAATCAGTTAACGATGAAATCAGTTAAATGAAGATGAAATCAGTTAACGATGAAATCAGTTAACGATGAAATCAGTTAAATGAAGATGAAATCAGTTAACGATGAAATCAGTTAAAGATGAAATCAGTTAACGATGAAATCAGTTAACGATGAAATCATTTCAATGAAGATGAAATCAGTTAACGATGAAATCAGTTAAATGAAGAATGAGAATGAAATCAGTTAAATGAAGATGAAATCAGTTAACGATGAAATCAGTTAACGATGAAATCAGTTAAATGAAGATGAAATCAGTTAACGATGAAATCAGTTAAATGAAGATGAAATCAGTTAACGATGAAATCAGTTAACGATGAAATCAGTTAAATGAAGATGAAATCAGTTAACGATGAAATCAGTTAAAGATGAAATCAGTTAACGATGGAATCAGTTAACGATGAAATCAGTTAACGATGAAATCAGTTAAATGAAGATGAAATCAGTTAACGATGAAATCAGTTAACGATGAAATCAGTTAACGATGGAATCAGTTAAATGAAGATGAAATCAGTTAACGATGAAATCAGTTAACGATGAAATCAGTTAAATGAAGATGAAATCAGTTAACGATGAAATCAGTTAAATGAAGATGAAATCAGTTAACGATGAAATCAGTTAAAGATGAAATCAGTTAACGATGAAATCAGTTAAATGAAGATGAAATCAGTTAACGATGAAATCAGTTAACGATGAAATCAGTTAAATGAAGATGAAATCAGTTAACGATGAAATCAGTTAAAGATGAAATCAGTTAACGATGAAATCAGTTAACGATGAAATCAGTTAAATGAAGATGAAATCAGTTAACGATGAAATCAGTTAAATGAAGAATGAAAATGAAATCAGTTAAATGAAGATGAAATCAGTGAACGATGAAATCAGTTAACGATGAAATCAGTTAAATGAAGATGAAATCAGTTAACGATGAAATCAGTTAAATGAAGATGAAATCAGTTAACGATGAAATCAGTTAACGATGAAATCAGTTAACGATGAAATCAGTTAACGATGAAATCAGTTAACGATGAAATCAGTTAAATGAAGATGAAATCAGTTAACGATGAAATCAGTTAACGATGAAATCAGTTAAATGAAGATAAAATCAGTTAACGATGAAATCAGTTAACGATGAAATCAGTTAAATGAAGATGAAATCAGTTAACGATGAAATCAGTTAACGATGAAATCAGTTAACGATGAAATCAGTTAAATGAAGATGAAATCAGTTAACGATGAAATCAGTTAACGATGAAATCAGTTAAATGAAGATGAAATCAGTTAACGATGAAATCAGTTAACGATGAAATCAGTTAAATGAAGATGAAATCAGTTAACGATGAAATCAGTTAACGATGGAATCAGTTAACGATGAAATCAGTTAACGATGAAATCAGTTAAATGAAGATGAAATCAGTTAACGATGACATCAGTTAACGATGAAATCAGTTAACGATGAAATCAATTAAATGAAGATGAAATCAGTTAACGATGAAATCAGTTAAATGAAGATGAAATCAGTTAACGATGAAATCAGTTAAAGATGAAATCAGTTAACGATGAAATCAGTTAACGATGAAATCAGTTAAATGAAGATGAAATCAGTTAACGATGAAATCAGTTAAAGATGAAATCAGTTAACGATGAAATCAGTTAACGATGGAATCAGTTAACGATGAAATCAGTTAAATGAAGATGAAATCAGTTAACGATGAAATCAGTTAAAGATGAAATCAGTTAACGATGAAATCAGTTAACGATGAAATCAGTTAAATGAAGATGAAATCAGTTAACGATGAAATCAGTTAAAGATGAAATCAGTTAACGATGAAATCAGTTAACGATGGAATCAGTTAAATGAAGATGAAATCAGTTAACGATGAAATCAGTTAAAGATGAAATCAGTTAACGATGAAATCAGTTAACGATGAAATCAGTTAAATGAAGATGAAATCAGTTAAATGAAGATGAAATCAGTTAACGATGAAATCAGTTAACGATGAAATCAGTTAAATGAAGATGAAATCAGTTAAAGATGAAATCAGTTAACGATGAAATCAGTTAACGATGAAATCAGTTAAATGAAGATGAAATCAGTTAACGATGAAATCAGTTAACGATGAAATCAGTTAAATGAAGATGAAATCAGTTAACGATGAAATCAGTTAATGATGAAATCAATTAACGATGAAATCAGTTAAATGAAGATGAAATCAGTTAACGATGAAATCAGTTAAAGATGAAATCAGTTAAATGAAGAATGAAGATGAAATCAGTTAACGATGAAATCAGTTAAAGATGAAATCAGTTAACGATGAAATCAGTTAACGATGGAATCAGTTAAATGAAGATGAAATCAGTTAACGATGAAATCAGTTAAAGATGAAATCAGTTAACGATGAAATCAGTTAACGATGAAATCAGTTAAATGAAGATGAAATCAGTTAACGATGAAATCAGTTAAATGAAGATGAAATCAGTTAAAGATGAAATCAGTTAACGATGAAATCAGTTAAATGAAGATGAAATCAGTTAACGATGAAATCAGTTAACGATGAAATCAATTAACGATGAAATCAGTTAAATGAAGATGAAATCAGTTAACGATGAAATCAGTTAAAGATGAAATCAGTTAAATGAAGAATGAAGATGAAATCAGTTAACGATGAAATCAATTAACGATGAAATCAGTTGACGATGAAATCAGTTAAATGAAGATGAAATCAGTTAACGATGAAATCAGTTAACGATGAAATCAGTTAAATGAAGATGAAATCAGTTCACGGTGAAATCAGTTAACGATGGAATCAGTTAACGATGGAATCAGTTAACGATGAGATCAGTTAACGATGAAATCAGTTAACGATGGAATCAGTTAAATGAAGATGAAATCAGTTAACGATGAAATCAGTTAAATGAAGATGAAATCAGTTAACGATGAAATCAGTTAAAGATGAAATCAGTTAACGATGAAATCAGTTAACGATGAAATCAGTTAACGATGAAATCAGTTAAATGAAGATGAAATCAGTTAACGATGAAATCAGTTAAATGAAGATGAAATCAGTTAACGATGAAATCAGTTAACGATGGAATCAGTTAACGATGGAATCAGTTAAATGAAGATGAAATCAGTTAACGATGAAATCAGTTAAATGAAGATGAAATCAGTTAACGATGAAATCAGTTAACGATGAAATCAGTTAAATGAAGATGAAATCAGTTAACGATGAAATCAGTTAAAGATGAAATCAGTTAACGATGAAATCAGTTAAATGAAGATGAAATCAGTTAACGATGAAATCAGTTAACGATGAAATCAGTTAAATGAAGATGAAATCAGTTAACGATGAAATCAGTTAACGATGGAATCAGTTAACGATGAAATCAGTTAACGATGAAATCAGTTAAATGAAGATGAAATCAGTTAACGATGAAATCAGTTAACGATGAAATCAGTTAACGATGAAATCAATTAAATGAAGATGAAATCAGTTAACGATGAAATCAGTTAAATGAAGATGAAATCAGTTAACGATGAAATCAGTTAAAGATGAAATCAGTTAAATGAAGAATGAAGATGAAATCAGTTAACGATGAAATCAATTAACGATGAAATCAGTTGACGATGAAATCAGTTAAATGAAGATGAAATCAGTTAACGATGAAATCAGTTAACGATGAAATCAGTTAAATGAAGATGAAATCAGTTCACGGTGAAATCAGTTAACGATGGAATCAGTTAACGATGGAATCAGTTAACGATGAGATCAGTTAACGATGAAATCAGTTAACGATGGAATCAGTTAAATGAAGATGAAATCAGTTAACGATGAAATCAGTTAAATGAAGATGAAATCAGTTAACGATGAAATCAGTTAAAGATGAAATCAGTTAACGATGAAATCAGTTAACGATGAAATCAGTTAACGATGAAATCAGTTAAATGAAGATGAAATCAGTTAACGATGAAATCAGTTAAATGAAGATGAAATCAGTTAACGATGAAATCAGTTAACGATGGAATCAGTTAACGATGGAATCAGTTAAATGAAGATGAAATCAGTTAACGATGAAATCAGTTAAATGAAGATGAAATCAGTTAACGATGAAATCAGTTAACGATGAAATCAGTTAAATGAAGATGAAATCAGTTAACGATGAAATCAGTTAAAGATGAAATCAGTTAACGATGAAATCAGTTAAATGAAGATGAAATCAGTTAACGATGAAATCAGTTAACGATGAAATCAGTTAAATGAAGATGAAATCAGTTAACGATGAAATCAGTTAACGATGGAATCAGTTAACGATGAAATCAGTTAACGATGAAATCAGTTAAATGAAGATGAAATCAGTTAACGATGAAATCAGTTAACGATGAAATCAGTTAACGATGAAATCAATTAAATGAAGATGAAATCAGTTAACGATGAAATCAGTTAAATGAAGATGAAATCAGTTAACGATGAAATCAGTTAAAGATGAAATCAGTTAACGATGGAATCAGTTAACGATGAAATCAGTTAACGATGAAATCAGTTAAATGAAGATGAAATCAGTTAACGATGAAATCAGTTAACGATGGAATCAGTTAACGATGGAATCAGTTAAATGAAGATGAAATCAGTTAACGATGAAATCAGTTAACGATGAAATCAGTTAAATGAAGATGAAATCAGTTAACGATGAAATCAGTTAAAGATGAAATCAGTTACAGATGAAATCAGTTACATGAAGATGAAATCAGTTAACGATGAAATCAGTTAGATGAAATCAGTTACAGATGAAATCAGTTACATGAAGATGAAATCAGTTAACGATGAAATCAGTTAAATGAAGAATGAAAATGAAATCAGTTAACGATGAAATCAGTTAACGATGAAATCAGTTAAATGAAGAATGAAAATGAAATCAGTTAACGATGAAATCAGTTAACGATGAAATCAGTTAACGATGGAATCAGTTAAATGAAGATGAAATCAGTTAACGATGAAATCAGTTAAAGATGAAATCAGTTAACGATGAAATCAGTTAACGATGAAATCAGTTAAATGAAGATGAAATCAGTTAACGATGAAATCAGTTAAATGAAGATGAAATCAGTTAACGATGAAATCAGTTAACGATGGAATCAGTTAAATGAAGATGAAATCAGTTAACGATGAAATCAGTTAACGATGAAATCAGTTAAATGAAGATGAAATCAGTTAACGATGAAATCAGTTAACGATGAAATCAGTTAACGATGGAATCAGTTAAATGAAGATGAAATCAGTTAACGATGAAATCAGTTAAAGATGAAATCAGTTAACGATGGAATCAGTTAACGATGAAATCAGTTAAATGAAGATGAAATCAGTTAACGATGAAATCAGTTAACGATGAAATCAGTTTAATGAAAATGAAATCAGTTAACGATGAAATCAGTTAACGATGAAATCAGTTAACGATGAAATCAGTTAAATGAAGATGAAATCAGTTAACGATGAAATCAGTTAAATGAAGATGAAATCAGTTAACGATGAAATCAGTTAACGATGAAATCAGTTAAATGAAGATGAAATCAGTTAACGATGAAATCAGTTAAATGAAGATGAAATCAGTTAACGATGAAATCAGTTAAATGAAGATGAAATCATTTAACGATGAAATCAGTTAACGATGAAATCAGTTAAATGAAGATGAAATCAGTTAACGATGAAATCAGTTAACGATGAAATCAGTTAACGATGAAATCAGTTAAATGAAGATGAAATCAGTTAACGATGGAATCAGTTAACGATGAAATCAGTTAAATGAAGATGAAATCAGTTAACGATGAAATCAGTTAACGATGAAATCAGTTAAATGAAGATGAAATCAGTTAAATGAAGATGAAATCAGTTAACGATGAAATCAATTAACGATGGAATCAGTTAACGATGAAATCAGTTAAATGAAGATGAAATCAGTTAAATGAAGATGAAATCAGTTAACGATGAAATCAGTTAAATGAAGATGAAATCAGTTAACGATGAAATCAGTTAAATGAAGATGAAATCAGTTAAAGATGAAATCAGTTAACGATGAAATCAGTTAACGATGAAATCAGTTAACGATGAAATCAGTTAAATGAAGATGAAATCAGTTAACGATGAAATCAGTTAACGATGAAATCAGTTAAATGAAGATGAAATCAGTTAACGATGAAATCAGTTAAAGATGAAATCAGTTAACGATGAAATCAGTTAACGATGAAATCAGTTAAATGAAGAATGAAAATAAAATCAGTTAAATGAAGATGAAATCAGTTAATGATGAAATCAGTTAACGATGGAATCAGTTAACGATGAAATCAGTTAACGATGAAATCAGTTAAATGAAGATGAAATCAGTTAACGATGAAATCAGTTAACGATGAAATCAGTTAAATGAAGATGAAATCAGTTAACGATGAAATCAGTTAACGATGAAATCAGTTAACGATGAATTCAGTTAAATGAAGATGAAATCAGTTAACGATGAAATCAGTTAAATGAAGATGAAATCAGTTAACGATGGAATCAGTTAACGATGAAATCAGTTAACGATGAAATCAGTTAAATGAAGATGAAATCAGTTAACGATGAAATCAGTTAACGATGAAATCAGTTAAATGAAGATGAAATCAGTTAACGATAAAATCAGTTAACGATGAAATCAGTTAACGATGAAATCAGTTAACGATGAAATCAGTTAAATGAAGATGAAATCAGTTAACGATGAAATCAGTTAACGATGAAATCAGTTAAATGAAGATGAAATCAGTTAACGATGAAATCAGTTAACGATGAAATCAGTTAACGATGGAATCAGTTAACGATGAAATCAGTTAACGATGAAATCAGTTAAATGAAGATGAAATCAGTAAACGATGAAATCAGTTAACGATGAAATCAATTAAATGAAGATGAAATCAGTTAACGATGAAATCAGTTAAATGAAGATGAAATCAGTTAACGATGAAATCAGTTAAAGATGAAATCAGTTAACGATGGAATAAGTTAACGATGAAATCAGTTAAATGAAGATGAAATCAGTTAAAGATGAAATCAGTTAACGATGAAATCAGTTAACGATGGAATCAGTTAAATGAAGATGAAATCAGTTAACGATGAAATCAGTTAAATGAAGATGAAATCAGTTAACGATGAAATCAGTTAAAGATGAAATCAGTTAACGATGAAATCAGTTAACGATGAAATCAGTTAAATGAAGATGAAATCAGTTAACGATGAAATCAGTTACATGAAGATGAAATCAGTTAACGATGAAATCAGTTAAATGAAGATGAAATCAGTTAACGATGAAATCAGTTAACGATGAAATCAGTTAACGATGGAATCAGTTAAATGAAGATGAAATCAGTTAACGATGAAATCAGTTAAATGAAGATGAAATCAGTTAACGATGAAATCAGTGAACGATGAAATCAGTGAACGATGGAATCAGTTAAATGAAGATGAAATCAGTTAACGATGAAATCAGTTAAATGAAGATGAAATCAGTTAACGATGAAATCAGTTAACGATGAAATCAGTTAAATGAAGATGAAATCAGTTAACGATGAAATCAGTTAACGATGAAATCAGTTAACGATGAAATCAGTTAAATGAAGATGAAATCAGTTAACGATGAAATCAGTTAACGATGGAATCAGTTAAATGAAGATGAAATCAGTTAACGATGAAATCAGTTAACGATGAAATCAGTTAAATGAAGATGAAATCAGTTAACGATGAAATCAGTTAAATGAAGAATGAAAATGAAATCAGTTAAATGAAGATGAAATCAGTTAACGATGAAATCAGTTAACGATGAAATCAGTTAAATGAAGATGAAATCAGTTAACGATGAAATCAGTTAAATGAAGATGAAATCAGTTAACGATGAAATCAGTTAACGATGAAATCAGTTAAATGAAGATGAAATCAGTTAACGATGAAATCAGTTAACGATGAAATCAGTTAACGATGAAATCAGTTAAATGAAGATGAAATCAGTTAACGATGAAATCAGTTAACGATGAAATCAGTTAAATGAAGATGAAATCAGTTAACGATGAAATCAGTTAACGATGAAATCAGTTAACGATGGAATCAGTTAAATGAAGATGAAATCAGTTAACGATGAAATCAGTTAACGATGAAATCAGTTAACGATGAAATCAGTTAAATGAAGATGAAATCAGTTAACGATGAAATCAGTTAACGATGAAATCAGTTAAATGAAGATGAAATCAGTTAACGATGAAATCAGTTAACAATGAAATCAGTTAACGATGAAATCAGTTAAATGAAGATGAAATCAGTTAACGATGAAATCAGTTAAATGAAGATGAAATCAGTTAACGATGAAATCAGTTAACGATGAAATCAGTTAACGATGGAATCAGTTAACGATGAAATCAGTTAACGATGAAATCAGTTAAATGAAGATGAAATCAGTTAATGATGAAATCAGTTAAATGAAGATGAAATCAGTTAATGATGAAATCAGTTAACGATGAAATCAGTTAAATGAAGATGAAATCAGTTAACGATGAAATCAGTTAACGATGAAATCAGTTAACGATGAAATCACTTAACGATGAAATCAGTTAAATGAAGATGAAATCAGTTAACGATGAAATCAGTTAACGATGAAATCAGTTAACGATGGAATCAGTTAACGATGAAATCAGTTAAATGAAGATGAAATCAGTTAAATGAAGATGAAATCAGTTAACGATGAAATCAGTTAACGATGAAATCAGTTAACGATGGAATCAGTTAACGATGAAATCAGTTAACGATGAAATCAGTTAAATGAAGATGAAATCAGTTAACGATGAAATCAGTTAACGATGAAATCAGTTAACGATGAAATCAATTAAATGAAGATGAAATCAGTTAACGATGAAATCAGTTAAATGAAGATGAAATCAGTTAACGATGAAATCAGTTAACGATGAAATCAGTTAACGATGAAATCAGTTAAAGATGAAATCAGTTAACGATGAAATCAGTTAACGATGGAATCAGTTAACGATGAAATCAGTTAAATGAAGATGAAATCAGTTAACGATGAAATCAGTTAAAGATGAAATCAGTTAACGATGAAATCAGTTAACGATGAAATCAGTTAAATGAAGATGAAATCAGTTAACGATGAAATCAGTTAAAGATGAAATCAGTTAACGATGGAATCAGTTAAATGAAGATGAAATCAGTTAACGATGAAATCAGTTAAAGATGAAATCAGTTAAATGAAGATGAAATCAGTTAACGATGAAATCAGTTAAATGAAGATGAAATCAGTTACCGATGAAATCAGTTAACGATGAAATCAGTTAAATGAAGATGAAATCAGTTAAAGATGAAATCAGTTAACGATGAAATCAGTTAACGATGAAATCAGTTAAATGAAGATGAAATCAGTTAACGATGAAATCAGTTAACGATGAAATCAATTAACGATGAAATCAGTTAAATGAAGATGAAATCAGTTAACGATGAAATCAGTTAAATGAAGATGAAATCAGTTAACGATGAAATCAGTTAACGATGAAATCAGTTAAATGAAGATGAAATCAGTTAACGATGAAATCAGTTAACGATGAAATCAGTTAAATGAAGATGAAATCAGTTAACGATGAAATCAGTTAACGATGAAATCAGTTAAATGAAGATGAAATCAGTTAACGATGAAATCAGTTAACGATGAAATCACTTAACGATGAAATCACTTAACGATGAAATCAGTTAAATGAAGATGAAATCAGTTAACGATGAAATCAGTTAAATGAAGATGAAATCAGTTAACGATGAAATCAGTTAAAGATGAAATCAGTTAACGATGGAATCAGTTAACGATGAAATCAGTTAACGATGAAATCAGTTAAATGAAGATGAAATCAGTTAACGATGAAATCAGTTAACGATGAAATCAGTTAACGATGATATCAGTTAACGATGAAATCAGTTAAATGAAGATGAAATCAGTTAACGATGAAATCAGTTAACGATGAAATCAGTTAAATGAAGATGAAATCAGTTAACGATGAAATCAGTTAACGATGGAATCAGTTAACGATGAAATCAGTTAACGATGAAATCAGTTAAATGAAGATGAAATCAGTTAACGATGAAATCAGTTAAATGAAGATGAAATCAGTTAACGATGAAATCAGTTAAAGATGAAATCAGTTAACGATGAAATCAGTTAAATGAAGATGAAATCAGTTAACGATGAAATCAGTTAAATGAAGATGAAATCAGTTAAATGAAGATGAAATCAGTTAACGATGAAATCAGTTAACGATGAAATCAGTTAAATGAAGATGAAATCAGTTAACGATGAAATCAGTTAACGATGAAATCAGTTAAATGAAGATGAAATCAGTTAACGATGAAATCAGTTAACGATGAAATCAGTTAACGATGAAATCACTTAACGATGAAATCAGTTGAATGAAGATGAAATCAGTTAACGATGAAATCAGTTAAATGAAGATGAAATCAGTTAACGATGAAATCAGTTAAAGATGAAATCAGTTAACGATGGAATCAGTTAACGATGAAATCAGTTAACGATGAAATCAGTTAAATGAAGATGAAATCAGTTAACGATGAAATCAGTTAACGATGAAATCAGTTAACGATGAAATCAGTTAAATGAAGATGAAATCAGTTAACGATGAAATCAGTTAACGATGAAATCAGTTAAATGAAGATGAAATCAGTTAACGATGAAATCAGTTAACGATGAAATCAGTTAACGATGGAATCAGTTAACGATGAAATCAGTTAAATGAAGATGAAATCAGTTAACGATGAAATCAATTAAATGAAGATGAAATCAGTTAACGATGAAATCAGTTAAATGAAGATGAAATCAGTTAACGATGAAATCAGTTAAAGATGAAATCAGTTAACGATGAAATCAGTTAACGATGAAATCAGTTAAATGAAGATGAAATCAGTTAACGATGAAATCAGTTAAAGATGAAATCAGTTAACGATGAAATCAGTTAAATGAAGATGAAATCAGTTAACGATGAAATCAGTTAAATGAAGATGAAATCAGTTAACGATGAAATCAGTTAAAGATGAAATCAGTTAACGATGAAATCAGTTAACGATGAAATCAGTTAAATGAAGATGAAATCAGTTAACGATGAAATCAGTTAAAGATGAAATCAGTTAACGATGAAATCAGTTAACGATGGAATCAGTTAAATGAAGATGAAATCAGTTAACGATGAAATCAGTTAAAGATGAAATCAGTTAACGATGAAATCAGTTAACGATGAAATCAGTTAAATGAAGATGAAATCAGTTAAATGAAGATGAAATCAGTAAACGATGAAATCAGTTAACGATGAAATCAGTTAAATGAAGATGAAATCAGTTAAAGATGAAATCAGTTAACGATGAAATCAGTTAACGATGAAATCAGTTAACGATGAAATCAGTTAAATGAAGATGAAATCAGTTAACGATGAAATCAGTTAACGATGGAATCAGTTAAATGAAGATGAAATCAGTTAACGATGAAATCAGTTAAAGATGAAATCAGTTAACGATGAAATCAGTTAACGATGAAATCAGTTAAATGAAGATGAAATCAGTTAACGATGAAATCAGTTAACGATGAAATCAGTTAAATGAAGATGAAATCAGTTAAAGATGAAATCAGTTAACGATGAAATCAGTTAACGATGAAATCAGTTAAATGAAGATGAAATCAGTTAACGATGAAATCAGTTAACGATGAAATCAATTAACGATGAAATCAGTTAAATGAAGATGAAATCAGTTAACGATGAAATCAGTTAACGATGAAATCAGTTAACGATGAAATCAGTTAAATGAAGAATGAAGATGAAATCAGTTAACGATGAAATCAGTTAACGATGGAATCAGTTAAATGAAGATGAAATCAGTTAACGATGAAATCAGTTAACGATGAAATCAGTTAAATGAAGATGAAATCAGTTAACGATGAAATCAGTTAAATGAAGATGAAATCAGTTAACGATGAAATCAGTTAAAGATGAAATCAGTTAACGATGAAATCAGTTAACGATGAAATCAGTTAAATGAAGATGAAATCAGTTAACGATGAAATCAGTTAACGATGAAATCAGTTAAATGAAGATGAAATCAGTTAACGATGAAATCAGTTAACGATGAAATCAGTTAAATGAAGATGAAATCAGTTAACGATGAAATCAGTTAACGATGGAATCAGTTAAATGAAGATGAAATCAGTTAACGATGAAATCAGTTAAAGATGAAATCAGTTAACGATGAAATCAGTTAACGATGAAATCAGTTAAATGAAGATGAAATCAGTTAACGATTAAATCAGTTAACGATGGAATCAGTTAAATGAAGATGAAATCAGTTAACGATGAAATCAGTTAACGATGAAATCAGTTAAATGAAGATGAAATCAGTTAACGATGAAATCAGTTAAATGAAGATGAAATCAGTTAACGATGAAATCAGTTAACGATGAAATCAGTTAAATGAAGATGAAATCAGTTAACGATGAAATCAGTTAACGATGGAATCAGTTAACGATGAAATCAGTTAACGATGAAATCAGTTAAATGAAGATGAAATCAGTAAACGATGAAATCAGTTAACGATGAAATCAATTAAATGAAGATGAAATCAGTTAACGATGAAATCAGTTAAATGAAGATGAAATCAGTTAAAGATGAAATCAGTTAACGATGAAATCAGTTAAAGATGAAATCAGTTAACGATGGAATCAGTTAACGATGAAATCAGTTAAATGAAGATGAAATCAGTTAAAGATGAAATCAGTTAACGATGAAATCAGTTAACGATGGAATCAGTTAAATGAAGATGAAATCAGTTAACGATGAAATCAGTTAACGATGAAATCAGTTAAATGAAGATGAAATCAGTTAACGATGAAATCAGTTAACGATGAAATCAGTTAAATGAAGATGAAATCAGTTAACGATGAAATCAGTTAAATGAAGATGAAATCAGTTAACGATGAAATCAGTTAACGATGAAATCAGTTAAATGAAGATGAAATCAGTTAACGATGAAATCAGTTAACGATGAAATCAGTTAACGATGAAATCAGTTAAATGAAGATGAAATCAGTTAACGATGAAATCAGTTAACGATGAAATCAGTTAACGATGAAATCAGTTAACGATGAAATCAGTTAAATGAAGATGAAATCAGTTAACGATGAAATCAGTTAAATGAAGATGAAATCAGTTAACGATGAAATCAGTTAAAGATGAAATCAGTTAACGATGGAATCAGTTAACGATGAAATCAGTTAACGATGAAATCAGTTAAATGAAGATGAAATCAGTTAACGATGAAATCAGTTAACGATGAAATCAGTTAAATGAAGATGAAATCAGTTAACGATGAAATCAGTTAACGATGAAATCAGTTAACGATGAAATCAGTTAAATGAAGATGAAATTAGTTAACGATGAAATCAGTTAACGATGAAATCAGTTAAATGAAGATGAAATCAGTTAACGATGAAATCAGTTAACGATGAAATCAGTTAACGATGAAATCAGTTAACGATGAAATCAGTTAAATGAAGATGAAATCAGTTAACGATGAAATCAGTTAAAGATGAAATCAGTTAACGATGAAATCAGTTAAATGAAGATGAAATCAGTTAACGATGAAATCAGTTAACGATGAAATCAGTTAAATGAAGATGAAATCAGTAAACGATGAAATCAGTTAACGATGAAATCAATTAAATGAAGATGAAATCAGTTAACGATGAAATCAGTTAAATGAAGATGAAATCAGTTAACGATGAAATCAGTTAAAGATTAAATCAGTTAACGATGGAATCAGTTAACGATGAAATCAGTTAAATGAAGATGAAATCAGTTAAAGATGAAATCAGTTAACGATGAAATCAGTTAACGATGGAATCAGTTAAATGAAGATGAAATCAGTTAACGATGAAATCAGTTAACGATGAAATCAGTTAACGATGAAATCAGTTAAATGAAGATGAAATCAGTTAACGATGAAATCAGTTAAATGAAGATGAAATCAGTTAACGATGAAATCAGTTAAATGAAGATGAAATCAGTTAACGATGAAATCAGTTAAATGAAGATGAAATCAGTTAACGATGAAATCAGTTAACGATGAAATCAGTTAAATGAAGATGAAATCAGTTAACGATGAAATCAGTTAACGATGAAATCAGTTAAATGAAGATGAAATCAGTTAACGATGAAATCAGTTAAATGAAGATGAAATCAGTTAACGATGAAATCAGTTAACGATGAAATCAGTTAAATGAAGATGAAATCAGTTAACGATGAAATCAGTTAAATGAAGATGAAATCAGTTAACGATGAAATCAGTTAAAGATGAAATCAGTTAAATGAAGATGAAATCAGTTAAAGATGAAATCAGTTAAATGAAGATGAAATCAGTTAACGATGAAATCAGTTAAAGATGAAATCAGTTAACGATGAAATCAGTTAACGATGAAATCAGTTAAATGAAGATGAAATCAGTTAACGATGAAATCAGTTAACGATGAAATCAGTTAAATGAAGATGAAATCAGTTAACGATGAAATCAGTTAACGATGAAATCAGTTAAATGAAGATGAAATCAGTTAACGATGAAATCATTTAACGATGAAATCAGTTAAATGAAGATGAAATCAGTAAACGATGAAATCAGTTAACGATGAAATCAATTAAATGAAGATGAAATCAGTTAACGATGAAATCAGTTAAATGAAGATGAAATCAGTTAACGATGAAATCAGTTAAAGATGAAATCAGTTAACGATGGAATCAGTTAACGATGAAATCAGTTAAATGAAGATGAAATCAGTTAAAGATGAAATCAGTTAACGATGAAATCAGTTAACGATGGAATCAGTTAAATGAAGATGAAATCAGTTAACGATGAAATCAGTTAACGATGAAATCAGTTAACGATGAAATCAGTTAAATGAAGATGAAATCAGTTAACGATGAAATCAGTTAAAGATGAAATCAGTTAACGATGAAATCAGTTAAATGAAGATGAAATCAGTTAACGATGAAATCAGTTAAATGAAGATGAAATCAGTTAACGATGAAATCAGTTAAATGAAGATGAAATCAGTTAACGATGAAATCAGTTAACGATGAAATCAGTTAAATGAAGATGAAATCAGTTAACGATGAAATCAGTTAACGATGAAATCAGTTAAATGAAGATGAAATCAGTTAACGATGAAATCAGTTAAATGAAGATGAAATCAGTTAACGATGAAATCAGTTAACGATGAAATCAGTTAACGATGGAATCAGTTAAATGAAGATGAAATCAGTTAACGATGAAATCAGTTAACGATGAAATCAGTTAAATGAAGATGAAATCAGTTAACGATGAAATCAGTTAACGATGAAATCAGTTAACGATGAAATCAGTTAAATGAAGATGAAATCAGTTAACGATGAAATCAGTTAACGATGGAATCAGTTAAATGAATATGAAATCAGTTAACGATGAAATCAGTTAAATGAAGATGAAATCAGTTAACGATGAAATCAGTTAAATGAAGATGAAATCAGTTAACGATGAAATCAGTTAACGATGAAATCAGTTAAATGAAGATGAAATCAGTTAACGATGAAATCAGTTAAATGAAGAATGAAAATGAAATCAGTTAAATGAAGATGAAATCAGTTAACGATGAAATCAGTTAACGATGAAATCAGTTAAATGAAGATGAAATCAGTTAACGATGAAATCAGTTAAATGAAGATGAAATCAGTTAACGATGAAATCAGTTAACGATGAAATCAGTTAAATGAAGATGAAATCAGTTAACGATGAAATCAGTTAACGATGAAATCAGTTAAATGAAGATGAAATCAGTTAACGATGAAATCAGTTAACGATGAAATCAGTTAAATGAAGATGAAATCAGTTAACGATGAAATCAGTTAACGATGAAATCAGTTAACGATGGAATCAGTTAAATGAAGATGAAATCAGTTAACGATGAAATCAGTTAACGATGAAATCAGTTAAATGAAGATGAAATCAGTTAACGATGAAATCAGTTAAATGAAGATGAAATCAGTTAACGATGAAATCAGTTAAATGAAGATGAAATCAGTTAACGATGAAATCAGTTAAATGAAGATGAAATCAGTTAACGATGAAATCAGTTAACGATGGAATCAGTTAACGATGAAATCAGTTAACGATGGAATCAGTTAACGATGAAATCAGTTAACGATGAAATCAGTTAAATGAAGATGAAATCAGTTAATGATGAAATCAGTTAAATGAAGATGAAATCAGTTAAATGAAGATGAAATCAGTTAACGATGAAATCAGTTAACGATGAAATCAGTTAACGATGAAATCACTTAACGATGAAATCAGTTAAATGAAGATGAAATCAGTTAACGATGAAATCAGTTAAAGATGAAATCAGTTAACGATGAAATCAGTTAAAGATGAAATCAGTTAACGATGGAATCAGTTAACGATGAAATCAGTTAAATGAAGATGAAATCAGTTAAATGAAGATGAAATCAGTTAACGATGAAATCAGTTAACGATGAAATCAGTTAAAGATGAAATCAGTTAACGATGAAATCAGTTAAATGAAGATGAAATCAGTTAACGATGAAATCAGTTAAAGATGAAATCAGTTAACGATGAAATCAGTTAACGATGAAATCAATTAAATGAAGATGAAATCAGTTAACGATGAAATCAGTTAAATGAAGATGAAATCAGTTAACGATGAAATAAGTTAAAGATGAAATCAGTTAACGATGAAATCAGTTAACGATGAAATCAGTTAACGATGAAATCAGTTAAAGATGAAATCAGTTAACGATGAAATCAGTTAACGATGGAATCAGTTAACGATGAAATCAGTTAAATGAAGATGAAATCAGTTAACGATGAAATCAGTTAAAGATGAAATCAGTTAACGATGAAATCAGTTAACGATGAAATCACTTAACGATGAAATCAGTTAAATGAAGATGAAATCAGTTAACGATGAAATCAGTTAAATGAAGATGAAATCAGTTAACGATGAAATCAGTTAAAGATGAAATCAGTTAACGATGGAATCAGTTAACGATGAAATCAGTTAAATGAAGATGAAATCAGTTAACGATGAAATCAGTTAACGATGGAATCAGTTAACGATGAAATCAGTTAAATGAAGATGAAATCAGTTAACGATGAAATCAGTTAACGATGAAATCAGTTAACGATGAAATCAATTAAATGAAGATGAAATCAGTTAACGATGAAATCAGTTAAATGAAGATGAAATCAGTTAACGATGAAATCAGTTAAAGATGAAATCAGTTAACGATGAAATCAGTTAAATGAAGATGAAATCAGTTAACGATGAAATCAGTTAAAGATGAAATCAGTTAACGATGAAATCAGTTAACGATGGAATCAGTTAACGATGAAATCAGTTAAATGAAGATGAAATCAGTTAACGATGAAATCAGTTAAAGATGAAATCAGTTAACGATGAAATCAGTTAACGATGAAATCAGTTAAATGAAGATGAAATCAGTTAACGATGAAATCAGTTAAAGATGAAATCAGTTAACGATGAAATCAGTTAACGATGGAATCAGTTAAATGAAGATGAAATCAGTTAACGATGAAATCAGTTAAAGATGAAATCAGTTAACGATGAAATCAGTTAAATGAAGATGAAATCAGTTAAATGAAGATGAAATCAGTTAACGATGAAATCAGTTAACGATGAAATCAGTTAAATGAAGATGAAATCAGTTAAAGATGAAATCAGTTAACGATGAAATCAGTTAACGATGAAATCAGTTAAATGAAGATGAAATCAGTTAACGATGAAATCAGTTAACGATGAAATCAATTAACGATGAAATCAGTTAAATGAAGATGAAATCAGTTAACGATGAAATCAGTTAAAGATGAAATCAGTTAAATGAAGAATGAAGATGAAATCAGTTAACGATGAAATCAGTTAACGATGAAATCAGTTAACGATGAAATCAGTTAAATGAAGATGAAATCAGTTAACGATGAAATCAGTTAACGATGAAATCAGTTAAATGAAGAATGAAAATGAAATCAGTTAAATGAAGATGAAATCAGTTAACGATGAAATCAGTTAACGATGAAATCAGTTAACGATGGAATCAGTTAAATGAAGATGAAATCAGTTCACGGTGAAATCAGTTCACGATGGAATCAGTTAACGATGGAATCAGTTAACGATGAGATCAGTTAACGATGAAATCAGTTAACGATGGAATCAGTTAACGATGAGATCAGTTAACGATGAAATCAGTTAACGATGAAATCAGTTAAATGAAGATGAAATCAGTTAACGATGAAATCAGTTAACGATGGAATCAGTTAAATGAAGATGAAATCAGTTAACGATGAAATCAGTTAAATGAAGATGAAATCAGTTAACGATGAAATCAGTTAACGATGAAATCAGTTAACGATGAAATCAGTTAAATGAAGATGAAATCAGTTAACGATGAAATCAGTTAACGATGAAATCAGTTAACGATGAAATCAGTTAAATGAAGAATGAAAATGAAATCAGTTAAATGAAGATGAAATCAGTTAACGATGAAATCAGTTAACGATGGAATCAGTTAACGATGGAATCAGTTAAATGAAGATGAAATCAGTTAACGATGAAATCAGTTAAATGAAGATGAAATCAGTTAACGATGAAATCAGTTAAAGATGAAATCAGTTAACGATGAAATCAGTTAACGATGAAATCAGTTAAATGAAGATGAAATCAGTTAACGATGAAATCAGTTAAAGATGAAATCAGTTAACGATGAAATCAGTTAACGATGGAATCAGTTAAATGAAGATGAAATCAGTTAACGATGAAATCAGTTAAAGATGAAATCAGTTAACGATGAAATCAGTTAAATGAAGATGAAATCAGTTAAATGAAGATGAAATCAGTTAACGATGAAATCAGTTAACGATGAAATCAGTTAAATGAAGATGAAATCAGTTAAATGAAGATGAAATCAGTTAAAGATGAAATCAGTTAACGATGAAATCAGTTAACGATGAAATCAGTTAAATGAAGATGAAATCAGTTAACGATGAAATCAGTTAACGATGAAATCAATTAACGATGAAATCAGTTAAATGAAGATGAAATCAGTTAACGATGAAATCAGTTAAAGATGAAATCAGTTAAATGAAGAATGAAGATGAAATCAGTTAACGATGAAATCAATTAACGATGAAATCAGTTAACGATGAAATCAGTTAAATGAAGATGAAATCAGTTAACGATGAAATCAGTTAACGATGAAATCAGTTAAATGAAGAATGAAAATGAAATCAGTTAAATGAAGATGAAATCAGTTAACGATGAAATCAGTTAAAGATGAAATCAGTTAACGATGAAATCAGTTAAATGAAGATGAAATCAGTTAACGATGAAATCAGTTAACGATGAAATCAGTTAAATGAAGAATGAAAATGAAATCAGTTAAATGAAGATGAAATCAGTTAACGATGAAATCAGTTAACGATGGAATCAGTTAAAGGAAGATGAAATCAGTTAACGATGAAATCAGTTAAATGAAGATGAAATCAGTTAAAGGAAGATGAAATCAGTTAACGATGAAATCAGTTACAGATGAAATCAGTTACATGAAGATTAAATCAGTTAACGATGAAATCAGTTAAAGATGAAATCAGTTAACGATGAAATCAGTTAAATGAAGAATGAAAATGAAATCAGTTAACGATGAAATCAGTTAACGATGAAATCAGTTAAATGAAGATGAAATCAGTTAATGATAAAATCAGTTAAAGATGAAATCAGTTAACGATGAAATCAGTTAAATGAAGATGAAATCAGTTAACGATGAAATCAGTTAAATGAAGATGAAATCAGTTAACGATGAAATCAGTTAACGATGGAATCAGTTAACGATGAAATCAGTTAACGATGAAATCAGTTAAATGAAGATGAAATCAGTTAACGATGAAATCAGTTAAATGAAGATGAAATCAGTTAACGATGAAATCAGTTAAATGAAGATGAATTCAGTTAACGATGAAATCAGTTAAAGATGAAATCAGTTAACGATGAAATCAGTTAAATGAAGATGAAATCAGTTAACGATGAAATCAGTTAACGATGAAATCAGTTAAATGAAGATGGAATCAGTTAAATGAAGATGAAATCAGTTAACGATGAAATCAGTTAACGATGAAATCAGTTAAATGAAGATGAAATCAGTTAAATGAAGATGAAATCAGTTAACGATGAAATCAGTTAAATGAAGATGAAATCAGTTAACGATGAAATCAGTTAAATGAAGAATGAAAATGAAATCAGTTAAATGAAGATGAAATCAGTTAACGATGAAATCAGTTAACGATGGAATCAGTTAAAGGAAGATGAAATCAGTTAACGATGAAATCAGTTAAATGAAGATGAAATCAGTTAAAGGAAGATGAAATCAGTTAACGATGAAATCAGTTAAAGATGAAATCAGTTACAGATGAAATCAGTTACATGAAGATTAAATCAGTTAACGATGAAATCAGTTAAAGATGAAATCAGTTAACGATGAAATCAGTTAAATGAAGAATGAAAATGAAATCAGTTAACGATGAAATCAGTTAACGATGAAATCAGTTAAATGAAGATGAAATCAGTTAATGATGAAATCAGTTAAAGATGAAATCAGTTATCGATGAAATCAGTTAAATGAAGATGAAATCAGTTAACGATGAAATCAGTTAAATGAAGATGAAATCAGTTAACGATGAAATCAGTTAACGATGGAATCAGTTAAATGAAGATGAAATCAGTTAACGATGAAATCAGTTAAAGATGAAATCAGTTAACGATGAAATCAGTTAACGATGAAATCAGTTAAATGAAGATGAAATCAGTTAACGATGAAATCAGTTAACGATGAAATCAGTTAAATGAAGATGAAATCAGTTAACGATGAAATCAGTTAACGATGAAATCAGTTAAATGAAGATGAAATCAGTTAACGATGAAATCAGTTAACGATGGAATCAGTTAAATGAAGATGAAATCAGTTAACGATGAAATCAGTTAACGATGAAATCAGTTAACGATGGAATCAGTTAAATGAAGATGAAATCAGTTAACGATGAAATCAGTTAACGATGAAATCAGTTAAATGAAGATGAAATCAGTTAACGATGAAATCAGTTAAATGAAGATGAAATCAGTTAACGATGAAATCAGTTAAATGAAGATGAAATCAGTTAACGATGAAATCAGTTAAAGATGAAATCAGTTAACGATGAAATCAGTTAACGATGAAATCAGTTAAATGAAGATGAAATCAGTTAAATGAAGATGAAATCAGTTAACGATGAAATCAGTTAACGATGAAATCAGTTAACGATGGAATCAGTTAAATGAAGATGAAATCAGTTAACGATGAAATCAGTTAACGATGAAATCAGTTAAATGAAGATGAAATCAGTTAACGATGAAATCAGTTAACGATGAAATCAGTTAACGATGGAATCAGTTAAATGAAGATGAAATCAGTTAACGATGAAATCAGTTAACGATGAAATCAGTTAAATGAAGATGAAATCAGTTAACGATGAAATCAGTTAACGATGGAATCATTTAACGATGAAATCAGTTAACGATGAAATCAGTTAAATGAAGATGAAATCAGTTAACGATGGAATCAGTTAACGATGAAATCAGTTAACTATGAAATCAGTTAAATGAAGATGAAATCAGTTAACGATGGAATCAGTTAACGATGAAATCAGTTAACGATGAAATCAGTCAAATGAAGATGAAATCAGTTAACGATGAAATCAGTTAAAGATGAAATCAGTTAACGATGAAATCAGTTAAATGAAGATGAAATCAGTTAAATGAAGATGAAATCAGTTAACGATGAAATCAGTTAAATGAAGATGAAATCAGTTAACGATGAAATCAGTTAAATGAAGATGAAATCAGTTAAATGAAGATGAAATCAGTTAACGATGAAATCAGTTAACGATGGAATCATTTAACGATGAAATCAGTTAACGATGAAATCAGTTAAATGAAGATGAAATCAGTTAACGATGGAATCAGTTAACGATGAAATCAGTTAACTATGAAATCAGTTAAATGAAGATGAAATCAGTTAAATGAAGATGAAATCAGTTAACGATGAAATCAGTTAAATGAAGATGAAATCAGTTAACGATGAAATCAGTTAAATGAAGATGAAATCAGTTAACGATGAAATCAGTTAAATGAAGATGAAATCAGTTAACGATGAAATCAGTTAAAGATGAAATCAGTTAACGATGAAATCAGTTAACGATGAAATCAGTTAAATGAAGATGAAATCAGTTAACGATGAAATCAGTTAACGATGGAATCAGTTAAATGAATATGAAATCAGTTAACTATGAAATCAGTTAACGATGGAATCAGTTAAATGAAGATGAAATCAGTTAACGATGAAATCAGTTAACGATGAAATCAGTTAAATGAAGATGAAATCAGTTAACGATGAAATCAGTTAAATGAAGATGAAATCAGTTAACGATGAAATCAGTTAAATGAAGATGAAATCAGTTAACGATGAAATCAGTTAAAGATGAAATCAGTTAACGATGAAATCAGTTAAATGAAGAATGAAAATGAAATCAGTTAAATGAAGATGAAATCAGTTAACGATGAAATCAGTTAACGATGGAATCAGTTAAATGAAGATGAAATCAGTTAACGATGAAATCAGTTAAATGAAGATGAAATCAGTTAAAGGAAGATGAAATCAGTTAAAGGAAGATGAAATCAGTTAACGATGAAATCAGTTAACGATGAAATCAGTTACATGAAGATTAAATCAGTTAACGATGAAATCAGTTAAAGATGAAATCAGTTAACGATGAAATCAGTTAAATGAAGAATGAAAATGAAATCAGTTAACGATGAAATCAGTTAACGATGAAATCAGTTAAATGAAGAATGAAAATGAAATCAGTTAACGATGAAATCAGTTAACGATGAAATCAGTTAACGATGAAATCAGTTAAATGAAGATGAAATCAGTTAATGATGAAATCAGTTAAAGATGAAATCAGTTAACGATGAAATCAGTTAAATGAAGATGAAATCAGTTAACGATGAAATCAGTTAAAGATGAAATCAGTTAAATGAAGATGAAGTCAGTTAACGATGAAATCAGTTAACGATGAAATCAGTTAACGATGAAATCAGTTAAATGAAGATGAAATCAGTTAACGATGGAATCAGTTAACGATGAAATCAGTTAACGATGAAATCAGTTAAATGAAGATGAAATCAGTTAACGATGAAATCAGTTAAATGAAGATGAAATCAGTTAACGATGAAATCAGTTAACGATGAAATCAGTTAACGATGAAATCAGTTAAATGAAGATGAAATCAGTTAACGATGAAATCAGTTAACGATGAAATCAGTTAACGATGAAATCAGTTAAATGAAGATGAAATCAGTTAACGATGAAATCAGTTAACGATGAAATCAGTTAAATGAAGATGAAATCAGTTAACGATGAAATCAGTTAACGATGGAATCAGTTAAATGAAGATGAAATCAGTTAACGATGAAATCAGTTAACAATGAAATCAGTTAAATGAAGATGAAATCAGTTAACGATGAAATCAGTTAACGATGGAATCAGTGAAATGAAGATGAAATCAGTTAACGATGAAATCAGTTAACGATGAAATCAGTTAACGATGGAATCACTTAAATGAAGATGAAATCAGTTAACGATGAAATCAGTTAAAGATGAAATCAGTTAACGATGAAATCAGTTAACGATGAAATCAGTTAACGATGGAATCAGTTAAATGAAGATGAAATCAGTTAACGATGAAATCAGTTAACGATGAAATCAGTTAAATGAAGATGAAATCAGTTAACGATGAAATCAGTTAACGATGAAATCAGTTAACGATGAAATCAGTTAAATGAAGATGAAATCAGTTAACGATGAAATCAGTTAAAGATGAAATCAGTTAACGATGGAATCAGTTAACGATGAAATCAGTTAACGATGAAATCAGTTAAATGAAGATGAAATCAGTTAAATGAAGATGAAATCAGTTAACGATGAAATCAGTTAACGATGAAATCAGTTAACGATGGAATCAGTTAAATGAAGATGAAATCAGTTAACGATGAAATCAGTTAACGATGAAATCAGTTAAATGAAGATGAAATCAGTTAACGATGAAATCAGTTAACGATGAAATCAGTTAACGATGAAATCAGTTAACGATGGAATCAGTTAAATGAAGATGAAATCAGTTAACGATGAAATCAGTTAACGATGAAATCAGTTAAATGAAGGTGAAATCAGTTAAATGAAGATGAAATCAGTTAACGATGAAATCAGTTAACGATGAAATCAGTTAACGATGGAATCAGTTAAATGAAGATGAAATCAGTTAACGATGAAATCAGTTAACGATGAAATCAGTTAAATGAAGATGAAATCAGTTAACGATGAAATCAGTTAACGATGAAATCAGTTAACGATGGAATCAGTTAAATGAAGATGAAATCAGTTAACGATGAAATCAGTTAACGATGAAATCAGTTAAATGAAGATGAAATCAGTTAACGATGAAATCAGTTAACGATGAAATCAGTTAACGATGGAATCAGTTAAATGAAGATGAAATCAGTTAACGATGGAATCAGTTAACGATGAAATCAGTTAACTATGAAATCAGTTAAATGAAGATGAAATCAGTTAAATGAAGATGAAATCAGTTAACGATGAAATCAGTTAACGATGAAATCACTTAACGATGAAATCAGTTAAATGAAGATGAAATCAGTTAACGATGAAATCAGTTAAATGAAGATGAAATCAGTTAACGATGAAATCAGTTAAAGATGAAATCAGTTAACGATGGAATCAGTTAACGATGAAATCAGTTAAATGAAGATGAAATCAGTTAACGATGAAATCAGTTAACGATGAAATCAGTTAACGATGAAATCAGTTAAATGAAGATGAAATCAGTTAACGATGAAATCAGTTAACGATGAAATCAGTTAAATGAAGATGAAATCAGTTAACGATGAAATCAGTTAACGATGAAATCAGTTAACGATGGAATCAGTTAACGATGAAATCAGTTAAATGAAGATGAAATCAGTTAACGATGAAATCAGTTAACGATGAAATCAGTTAACGATGAAATCAATTAAATGAAGATGAAATCAGTTAACGATGAAATCAGTTAAATGAAGATGAAATCAGTTAACGATGAAATCAGTTAAAGATGAAATCAGTTAACGATGAAATCAGTTAAATGAAGATGAAATCAGTTAACGATGAAATCAGTTAAAGATGAAATCAGTTAACGATGAAATCAGTTAACGATGGAATCAGTTAACGATGAAATCAGTTAAATGAAGATGAAATCAGTTAACGATGAAATCAGTTAAAGATGAAATCAGTTAACGATGAAATCAGTTAACGATGAAATCAGTTAAATGAAGATGAAATCAGTTAACGATGAAATCAGTTAAAGATGAAATCAGTTAACGATGAAATCAGTTAACGATGGAATCAGTTAAATGAAGATGAAATCAGTTAACGATGAAATCAGTTAAAGATGAAATCAGTTAACGATGAAATCAGTTAAATGAAGATGAAATCAGTTAAATGAAGATGAAATCAGTTAACGATGAAATCAGTTAACGATGAAATCAGTTAAATGAAGATGAAATCAGTTAAAGATGAAATCAGTTAACGATGAAATCAGTTAACGATGAAATCAGTTAAATGAAGATGAAATCAGTTAACGATGAAATCAGTTAACGATGAAATCAATTAACGATGAAATCAGTTAAATGAAGATGAAATCAGTTAACGATGAAATCAGTTAAAGATGAAATCAGTTAAATGAAGAATGAAGATGAAATCAGTTAACGATGAAATCAGTTAACGATGAAATCAGTTAACGATGAAATCAGTTAAATGAAGGTGAAATCAGTTAAATGAAGATGAAATCAGTTAACGATGAAATCAGTTAACGATGAAATCAGTTAACGATGGAATCAGTTAAATGAAGATGAAATCAGTTAACGATGAAATCAGTTAACGATGAAATCAGTTAAATGAAGATGAAATCAGTTAACGATGAAATCAGTTAACGATGAAATCAGTTAACGATGAAATCAGTTAACGATGGAATCAGTTAAATGAAGATGAAATCAGTTAACGATGAAATCAGTTAACGATGAAATCAGTTAAATGAAGATGAAATCAGTTAACGATGAAATCAGTTAACGATGAAATCAGTTAACGATGGAATCAGTTAAATGAAGATGAAATCAGTTAACGATGGAATCAGTTAACGATGAAATCAGTTAACTATGAAATCAGTTAAATGAAGATGAAATCAGTTAAATGAAGATGAAATCAGTTAACGATGAAATCAGTTAACGATGAAATCACTTAACGATGAAATCAGTTAAATGAAGATGAAATCAGTTAACGATGAAATCAGTTAAATGAAGATGAAATCAGTTAACGATGAAATCAGTTAAAGATGAAATCAGTTAACGATGGAATCAGTTAACGATGAAATCAGTTAAATGAAGATGAAATCAGTTAACGATGAAATCAGTTAACGATGAAATCAGTTAACGATGAAATCAGTTAAATGAAGATGAAATCAGTTAACGATGAAATCAGTTAACGATGAAATCAGTTAAATGAAGATGAAATCAGTTAACGATGAAATCAGTTAACGATGAAATCAGTTAACGATGGAATCAGTTAACGATGAAATCAGTTAAATGAAGATGAAATCAGTTAACGATGAAATCAGTTAACGATGAAATCAGTTAACGATGAAATCAATTAAATGAAGATGAAATCAGTTAACGATGAAATCAGTTAAATGAAGATGAAATCAGTTAACGATGAAATCAGTTAAAGATGAAATCAGTTAACGATGAAATCAGTTAAATGAAGATGAAATCAGTTAACGATGAAATCAGTTAAAGATGAAATCAGTTAACGATGAAATCAGTTAACGATGGAATCAGTTAACGATGAAATCAGTTAAATGAAGATGAAATCAGTTAACGATGAAATCAGTTAAAGATGAAATCAGTTAACGATGAAATCAGTTAACGATGAAATCAGTTAAATGAAGATGAAATCAGTTAACGATGAAATCAGTTAAAGATGAAATCAGTTAACGATGAAATCAGTTAACGATGGAATCAGTTAAATGAAGATGAAATCAGTTAACGATGAAATCCGTTAAAGATGAAATCAGTTAACGATGAAATCAGTTAAATGAAGATGAAATCAGTTAAATGAAGATGAAATCAGTTAACGATGAAATCAGTTAACGATGAAATCAGTTAAATGAAGATGAAATCAGTTAAAGATGAAATCAGTTAACGATGAAATCAGTTAACGATGAAATCAGTTAAATGAAGATGAAATCAGTTAACGATGAAATCAGTTAACGATGAAATCAATTAACGATGAAATCAGTTAAATGAAGATGAAATCAGTTAACGATGAAATCAGTTAAAGATGAAATCAGTTAAATGAAGAATGAAGATGAAATCAGTTAACGATGAAATCAGTTAACGATGAAATCAGTTAACGATGAAATCAGTTAACGATGAAATCAGTTAAATGAAGATGAAATCAGTTAACGATGAAATCAGTTAACGATGAAATCAGTTAAATGAAGAATGAAAATGAAATCAGTTAAATGAAGATGAAATCAGTTAACGATGAAATCAGTTAACGATGAAATCAGTTAACGATGGAATCAGTTAAATGAAGATGAAATCAGTTCACGGTGAAATCAGTTCACGATGGAATCAGTTAACGATGGAATCAGTTAACGATGAGATCAGTTAACGATGAAATCAGTTAACGATGAAATCAGTTAAATGAAGATGAAATCAGTTAACGATGAAATCAGTTAACGATGGAATCAGTTAAATGAAGATGAAATCAGTTAACGATGAAATCAGTTAAATGAAGATGAAATCAGTTAACGATGAAATCAGTTAACGATGAAATCAGTTAACGATGAAATCAGTTAAATGAAGATGAAATCAGTTAACGATGAAATCAGTTAACGATGAAATCAGTTAACGATGAAATCAGTTAAATGAAGAATGAAAATGAAATCAGTTAAATGAAGATGAAATCAGTTAACGATGAAATCAGTTAACGATGGAATCAGTTAACGATGGAATCAGTTAAATGAAGATGAAATCAGTTAACGATGAAATCAGTTAAATGAAGATGAAATCAGTTAACGATGAAATCAGTTAAAGATGAAATCAGTTAACGATGAAATCAGTTAACGATGAAATCAGTTAAATGAAGATGAAATCAGTTAACGATGAAATCAGTTAAAGATGAAATCAGTTAACGATGAAATCAGTTAACGATGGAATCAGTTAAATGAAGATGAAATCAGTTAACGATGAAATCAGTTAAAGATGAAATCAGTTAACGATGAAATCAGTTAAATGAAGATGAAATCAGTTAAATGAAGATGAAATCAGTTAACGATGAAATCAGTTAACGATGAAATCAGTTAACGATGAAATCAGTTAAATGAAGATGAAATCAGTTAAAGATGAAATCAGTTAACGATGAAATCAGTTAACGATGAAATCAGTTAAATGAAGATGAAATCAGTTAACGATGAAATCAGTTAACGATGAAATCAATTAACGATGAAATCAGTTAAATGAAGATGAAATCAGTTAACGATGAAATCAGTTAAAGATGAAATCAGTTAAATGAAGAATGAAGATGAAATCAGTTAACGATGAAATCAATTAACGATGAAATCAGTTAACGATGAAATCAGTTAAATGAAGATGAAATCAGTTAACGATGAAATCAGTTAACGATGAAATCAGTTAAATGAAGAATGAAAATGAAATCAGTTAAATGAAGATGAAATCAGTTAACGATGAAATCAGTTAAAGATGAAATCAGTTAACGATGAAATCAGTTAAATGAAGATGAAATCAGTTAACGATGAAATCAGTTAACGATGAAATCAGTTAAATGAAGAATGAAAATGAAATCAGTTAAATGAAGATGAAATCAGTTAACGATGAAATCAGTTAACGATGGAATCAGTTAAAGGAAGATGAAATCAGTTAACGATGAAATCAGTTAAATGAAGATGAAATCAGTTAAAGGAAGATGAAATCAGTTAACGATGAAATCAGTTACAGATGAAATCAGTTACATGAAGATTAAATCAGTTAACGATGAAATCAGTTAAAGATGAAATCAGTTAACGATGAAATCAGTTAAATGAAGAATGAAAATGAAATCAGTTAACGATGAAATCAGTTAACGATGAAATCAGTTAAATGAAGATGAAATCAGTTAATGATAAAATCAGTTAAAGATGAAATCAGTTATCGATGAAATCAGTTAAATGAAGATGAAATCAGTTAACGATGAAATCAGTTAAATGAAGATGAAATCAGTTAACGATGAAATCAGTTAACGATGGAATCAGTTAACGATGAAATCAGTTAAATGAAGATGAAATCAGTTAAATGAAGATGAAATCAGTTAACGATGAAATCAGTTAACGATGAAATCAGTTAACGATGAAATCAGTTAAATGAAGAATGAAAATGAAATCAGTTAAATGAAGATGAAATCAGTTAACGATGAAATCAGTTAACGATGGAATCAGTTAAAGGAAGATGAAATCAGTTAACGATGAAATCAGTTAAATGAAGATGAAATCAGTTAAAGGAAGATGAAATCAGTTAACGATGAAATCAGTTAAAGATGAAATCAGTTACAGATGAAATCAGTTACATGAAGATTAAATCAGTTAACGATGAAATCAGTTAAAGATGAAATCAGTTAACGATGAAATCAGTTAAATGAAGAATGAAAATGAAATCAGTTAACGATGAAATCAGTTAAAGATGAAATCAGTTAAATGAAGATGAAATCAGTTAACGATGAAATCAGTTAAATGAAGATGAATTCAGTTAACGATGAAATCAGTTAAAGATGAAATCAGTTAACGATGAAATCAGTTAAATGAAGATGAAATCAGTTAACGATGAAATCAGTTAACGATGAAATCAGTTAAATGAAGATGGAATCAGTTAAATGAAGATGAAATCAGTTAACGATGAAATCAGTTAACGATGAAATCAGTTAAATGAAGATGAAATCAGTTAAATGAAGATGAAATCAGTTAACGATGAAATCAGTTAACGATGAAATCAGTTAACGATGAAATCAGTTAAATGAAGAATGAAAATGAAATCAGTTAAATGAAGATGAAATCAGTTAACGATGAAATCAGTTAACGATGGAATCAGTTAAAGGAAGATGAAATCAGTTAACGATGAAATCAGTTAAATGAAGATGAAATCAGTTAAAGGAAGATGAAATCAGTTAACGATGAAATCAGTTAAAGATGAAATCAGTTACAGATGAAATCAGTTACATGAAGATTAAATCAGTTAACGATGAAATCAGTTAAAGATGAAATCAGTTAACGATGAAATCAGTTAAATGAAGAATGAAAATGAAATCAGTTAACGATGAAATCAGTTAACGATGAAATCAGTTAAATGAAGATGAAATCAGTTAATGATGAAATCAGTTAAAGATGAAATCAGTTATCGATGAAATCAGTTAAATGAAGATGAAATCAGTTAACGATGAAATCAGTTAAATGAAGATGAAATCAGTTAAAGATGAAATCAGTTAACGATGAAATCAGTTAACGATGAAATCAGTTAAATGAAGATGAAATCAGTTAACGATGAAATCAGTTAACGATGAAATCAGTTAAATGAAGATGAAATCAGTTAACGATGAAATCAGTTAACGATGGAATCAGTTAAATGAAGATGAAATCAGTTAACGATGAAATCAGTTAACGATGAAATCAGTTAACGATGGAATCAGTTAAATGAAGATGAAATCAGTTAACGATGAAATCAGTTAACGATGAAATCAGTTAAATGAAGATGAAATCAGTTAACGATGAAATCAGTTAAATGAAGATGAAATCAGTTAACGATGAAATCAGTTAAATGAAGATGAAATCAGTTAACGATGAAATCAGTTAAAGATGAAATCAGTTAACGATGAAATCAGTTAACGATGAAATCAGTTAAATGAAGATGAAATCAGTTAAATGAAGATGAAATCAGTTAACGATGAAATCAGTTAACGATGAAATCAGTTAACGATGGAATCAGTTAACGATGAAATCAGTTAAATGAAGATGAAATCAGTTAACGATGAAATCAGTTAACGATGAAATCAGTTAACGATGAAATCAGTTAAATGAAGATGAAATCAGTTAAATGAAGATGAAATCAGTTAACGATGAAATCAGTTAAATGAAGATGAAATCAGTTAACGATGAAATCAGTTAAATGAAGAATGAAAATGAAATCAGTTAAATGAAGATGAAATCAGTTAACGATGAAATCAGTTAACGATGGAATCAGTTAAAGGAAGATGAAATCAGTTAACGATGAAATCAGTTAAATGAAGATGAAATCAGTTAAAGGAAGATGAAATCAGTTAACGATGAAATCAGTTAAAGATGAAATCAGTTACAGATGAAATCAGTTACATGAAGATTAAATCAGTTAACGATGAAATCAGTTAAAGATGAAATCAGTTAACGATGAAATCAGTTAAATGAAGAATGAAAATGAAATCAGTTAACGATGAAATCAGTTAACGATGAAATCAGTTAAATGAAGATGAAATCAGTTAATGATGAAATCAGTTAAAGATGAAATCAGTTATCGATGAAATCAGTTAAATGAAGATGAAATCAGTTAACGATGAAATCAGTTAAATGAAGATGAAATCAGTTAAAGATGAAATCAGTTAACGATGAAATCAGTTAACGATGAAATCAGTTAAATGAAGATGAAATCAGTTAACGATGAAATCAGTTAACGATGAAATCAGTTAAATGAAGATGAAATCAGTTAACGATGAAATCAGTTAACGATGGAATCAGTTAAATGAAGATGAAATCAGTTAACGATGAAATCAGTTAACGATGAAATCAGTTAACGATGGAATCAGTTAAATGAAGATGAAATCAGTTAACGATGAAATCAGTTAACGATGAAATCAGTTAAATGAAGATGAAATCAGTTAACGATGAAATCAGTTAAATGAAGATGAAATCAGTTAACGATGAAATCAGTTAAATGAAGATGAAATCAGTTAACGATGAAATCAGTTAAAGATGAAATCAGTTAACGATGAAATCAGTTAACGATGAAATCAGTTAAATGAAGATGAAATCAGTTAAATGAAGATGAAATCAGTTAACGATGAAATCAGTTAACGATGAAATCAGTTAACGATGGAATCAGTTAACGATGAAATCAGTTAAATGAAGATGAAATCAGTTAACGATGAAATCAGTTAACGATGAAATCAGTTAACGATGGAATCAGTTAAATGAAGATGAAATCAGTTAACGATGAAATCAGTTAACGATGAAATCAGTTAAATGAAGATGAAATCAGTTAACGATGAAATCAGTTAACGATGGAATCATTTAACGATGAAATCAGTTAACGATGAAATCAGTTAAATGAAGATGAAATCAGTTAACGATGGAATCAGTTAACGATGAAATCAGTTAACTATGAAATCAGTTAAATGAAGATGAAATCAGTTAACGATGGAATCAGTTAACGATGAAATCAGTTAACGATGAAATCAGTCAAATGAAGATGAAATCAGTTAACGATGAAATCAGTTAAAGATGAAATCAGTTAACGATGAAATCAGTTAAATGAAGATGAAATCAGTTAAATGAAGATGAAATCAGTTAACGATGAAATCAGTTAAATGAAGATGAAATCAGTTAACGATGAAATCAGTTAAATGAAGATGAAATCAGTTAAATGAAGATGAAATCAGTTAACGATGAAATCAGTTAACGATGGAATCATTTAACGATGAAATCAGTTAACGATGAAATCAGTTAAATGAAGATGAAATCAGTTAACGATGGAATCAGTTAACGATGAAATCAGTTAACTATGAAATCAGTTAAATGAAGATGAAATCAGTTAAATGAAGATGAAATCAGTTAACGATGAAATCAGTTAAATGAAGATGAAATCAGTTAACGATGAAATCAGTTAAATGAAGATGAAATCAGTTAACGATGAAATCAGTTAAATGAAGATGAAATCAGTTAACGATGAAATCAGTTAACGATGAAATCAGTTAAATGAAGATGAAATCAGTTAACGATGAAATCAGTTAAATGAAGATGAAATCAGTTAACGATGAAATCAGTTAAATGAAGATGAAATCAGTTAACGATGAAATCAGTTAACGATGAAATCAGTTAAATGAAGATGAAATCAGTTAAAGATGAAATCAGTTAAAGATGAAATCAGTTAAATGAAGATGAAATCAGTTAACGATGAAATCAGTTAACGATGAAATCAGTTAAATGAAGATGAAATCAGTTAAAAATGAAATCAGTTAAATGAAGATGAAATCAGTTAACGATGAAATCAGTTAAATGAAGATGAAATCAGTTAAAGATGAAATCAGTTAAAGATGAAATCAGTTAAATGAAGATGAAATCAGTTAACGATGAAATCAGTTAACGATGAAATCAGTTAAATGAAGATGAAATCAGTTAAAAATGAAATCAGTTAAATGAAGATGAAATCAGTTAACGATGAAATCAGTTAAATGAAGATGAAATCAGTTAAAGATGAAATCAGTTAAATGAAGATGAAATCAGTTAACGATGAAATCAGTTAAATGAAGATGAAATCAGTTAACGATGAAATCAGTTAACGATGGAATCAGTTAAATGAATATGAAATCAGTTAACTATGAAATCAGTTAACGATGGAATCAGTTAAATGAAGATGAAATCAGTTAACGATGAAATCAGTTAACGATGAAATCAGTTAAATGAAGATGAAATCAGTTAACGATGAAATCAGTTAACGATGAAATCAGTTAAATGAAGATGAAATCAGTTAACGATGAAATCAGTTAAATGAAGATGAAATCAGTTAACGATGAAATCAGTTAAAGATGAAATCAGTTAACGATGAAATCAGTTAAATGAAGAATGAAAATGAAATCAGTTAAATGAAGATGAAATCAGTTAACGATGAAATCAGTTAACGATGGAATCAGTTAAATGAAGATGAAATCAGTTAACGATGAAATCAGTTAAATGAAGATGAAATCAGTTAAAGGAAGATGAAATCAGTTAAAGGAAGATGAAATCAGTTAACGATGAAATCAGTTAACGATGAAATCAGTTACATGAAGATCAAATCAGTTAACGATGAAATCAGTTAAAGATGAAATCAGTTAACGATGAAATCAGTTAAATGAAGAATGAAAATGAAATCAGTTAACGATGAAATCAGTTAACGATGAAATCAGTTAAATGAAGAATGAAAATGAAATCAGTTAACGATGAAATCAGTTAACGATGAAATCAGTTAACGATGAAATCAGTTAAATGAAGATGAAATCAGTTAATGATGAAATCAGTTAAAGATGAAATCAGTTAACGATGAAATCAGTTAAATGAAGATGAAATCAGTTAACGATGAAATCAGTTAACGATGGAATCAGTTAAATGAAGATGAAATCAGTTAACGATGAAATCAGTTAAAGATGAAATCAGTTAAATGAAGATGAAGTCAGTTAACGATGAAATCAGTTAACGATGAAATCAGTTAACGATGAAATCAGTTAAATGAAGATGAAATCAGTTAACGATGGAATCAGTTAACGATGAAATCAGTTAACGATGAAATCAGTTAAATGAAGATGAAATCAGTTAACGATGAAATCAGTTAAATGAAGATGAAATCAGTTAACGATGAAATCAGTTAACGATGAAATCAGTTAACGATGAAATCAGTTAAATGAAGATGAAATCAGTTAACGATGAAATCAGTTAACGATGAAATCAGTTAACGATGGAATCACTTAAATGAAGATGAAATCAGTTAACGATGAAATCAGTTAAAGATGAAATCAGTTAACGATGAAATCAGTTAACGATGAAATCAGTTAACGATGGAATCAGTTAAATGAAGATGAAATCAGTTAACGATGAAATCAGTTAACGATGAAATCAGTTAAATGAAGATGAAATCAGTTAACGATGAAATCAGTTAACGATGAAATCAGTTAACGATGAAATCAGTTAAATGAAGATGAAATCAGTTAACGATGAAATCAGTTAACGATGAAATCAGTTAACGATGGAATCAGTTAACGATGAAATCAGTTAACGATGAAATCAGTTAAATGAAGATGAAATCAGTTAAATGAAGATGAAATCAGTTAACGATGAAATCAGTTAACGATGAAATCAGTTAACGATGGAATCAGTTAAATGAAGATGAAATCAGTTAACGATGAAATCAGTTAACGATGAAATCAGTTAAATGAAGATGAAATCAGTTAACGATGAAATCAGTTAACGATGAAATCAGTTAACGATGAAATCAGTTAACGATGAAATCAGTTAACGATGGAATCAGTTAAATGAAGATGAAATCAGTTAACGATGAAATCAGTTAACGATGAAATCAGTTAAATGAAGGTGAAATCAGTTAAATGAAGATGAAATCAGTTAACGATGAAATCAGTTAACGATGAAATCAGTTAACGATGGAATCAGTTAAATGAAGATGAAATCAGTTAACGATGAAATCAGTTAACGATGAAATCAGTTAAATGAAGATGAAATCAGTTAACGATGAAATCAGTTAACGATGAAATCAGTTAACGATGGAATCAGTTAAATGAAGATGAAATCAGTTAACGATGAAATCAGTTAACGATGAAATCAGTTAAATGAAGATGAAATCAGTTAACGATGAAATCAGTTAACGATGAAATCAGTTAACGATGGAATCAGTTAAATGAAGATGAAATCAGTTAACGATGAAATCAGTTAACGATGAAATCAGTTAACGATGAAATCAGTTAAATGAAGATGAAATCAGTTAACGATGGAATCAGTTAACGATGAAATCAGTTAACGATGAAATCAGTTAAATGAAGATGAAATCAGTTAAATGAAGATGAAATCAGTTAACGATGAAATCAGTTAAAGATGAAATCAGTTAAAGATGAAATCAGTTAACGATGAAATCAGTTAACGATGGAATCAGTTAAATGAAGATGAAATCAGTTAACGATGAAATCAGTTAACGATGAAATCAGTTAAATGAAGATGAAATCAGTTAACGATGGAATCAGTTAACGATGAAATCAGTTAACGATGAAATCAGTTAAATGAAGATGAAATCAGTTAAATGAAGATGAAATCAGTTAACGATGAAATCAGTTAAAGATGAAATCAGTTAACGATGAAATCAGTTGACGATGGAATCAGTTAAATGAAGATGAAATCAGTTAACGATGAAATCAGTTAACGATGAAATCAGTTAACGATGAAATCAGTTAAATGAAGATGAAATCAGTTAACGATGAAATCAGTTAACGATGAAATCAGTTAACGATGAAATCAGTTAAATGAAGATGAAATCAGTTAACGATGAAATCAGTTAACGATGAAATCAGTTAACGATGGAATCAGTTAAATGAAGATGAAATCAGTTAACGATGAAATCAGTTAACGATGAAATCAGTTAAATGAAGATGAAATCAGTTAACGATGAAATCAGTTAACGATGAAATCAGTTAACGATGGAATCAGTTAAATGAAGATGAAATCAGTTAACGATGAAATCAGTTAACGATGAAATCAGTTAAATGAAGATGAAATCAGTTAACGATGGAATCAGTAAACGATGAAATCAGTTAACGATGAAATCAGTTAAATGAAGATGAAATCAGTTAAATGAAGATGAAATCAGTTAAAGATGAAATCAGTTAAATGAAGATGAAATCAGTTAACGATGGAATCAGTTAAATGAAGATGAAATCAGTTAACGATGAAATCAGTTAACGATGAAATCAGTTAACGATGGAATCAGTTAAATGAAGATGTAATCAGTTAACGATGAAATCAGTTAAAGATGAAATCAGTTAACGATGAAATCAGTTAACGATGGAATCAGTTAAATGAAGATGAAATCAGTTAACGATGAAATCAGTTAACGATGAAATCAGTTAAATGAAGATGAAATCAGTTAACGATGAAATCAGTTAAATGAAGATGAAATCAGTTAACGATGAAATCAGTTAACGATGAAATCAGTTAACGATGGAATCAGTTAAATGAAGATGAAATCAGTTAACGGTGAAATCAGTTAACAATGAAATCAGTTAAATGAAGATGAAATCAGTTAACGATGAAATCAGTTAACGATGAAATCAGTTAAATGAAGATGAAATCAGTTAACGATGAAATCAGTTAAAGATGAAATCAGTTAACGATGAAATCAGTTAAATGAAGATGAAATCAGTTAAATGAAGATGAAATCAGTAAACGATGAAATCAGTTAACGATGGAATCAGTTAAATGAAGATGAAATCAGTTAACGATGAAATCAGTTAACGATGAAATCAGTTAACGATGAAATCAGTTAAATGAAGATGAAATCAGTTAACGATGAAATCAGTTAACGATGAAATCAGTTAAATGAAGATGAAATCAGTTAACGATGAAATCAGTTAACGATGAAATCAGTTAAATGAAGATGAAATCAGTTAACGATGAAATCAGTTAACGATGAAATCAGTTAAATGAAGATGAAATCAGTTAACGATGAAATCAGTTAACGATTGAATCAGTTAAATGAAGATGAAATCAGTTAACGATGAAATCAGTTAACGATGAAATCAGTTAAATGAAGATGAAATCAGTTAACGATGAAATCAGTTAAAGATGAAATCAGTTAACGATGAAATCAGTTAAATGAAGATGAAATCAGTTAACGATGAAATCAGTTAAAGATGAAATCAGTTAACGATGAAATCAGTTAACGATGAAATCAGTTAAATGAAGATGAAATCAGTTAACGATGAAATCAGTTAAAGATGAAATCAGTTAACGATGGAATCAGTTAAATGAAGATGAAATCAGTTAACGATGAAATCAGTTAAAGATGAAATCAGTTAACGATGAAATCAGTTAACGATGAAATCAGTTAAATGAAGATGAAATCAGTTAACGATGAAATCAGTTAAAGATGAAATCAGTTAACGATGAAATCAGTTAAATGAAGATGAAATCAGTTAACGATGAAATCAGTTAAAGATGAAATCAGTTAACGATGAAATCAGTTAACGATGAAATCAGTTAAATGAAGATGAAATCAGTTAACGATGGAATCAGTTAAATGAAGATGAAATCAGTTAACGATGAAATCAGTTAAAGATGAAATCAGTTAACGATGAAATCAGTTAACGATGAAATCAGATAAATGAAGATGAAATCAGTTAACGATGAAATCAGTTAACGATGAAATCAGTTAAATGAAGATGAAATCAGTTAACGATGAAATCAGTTAACGATGAAATCAGTTAAATGAAGATGAAATCAGTTAACGATGGAATCAGTTAAATGAAGATGAAATCAGTAAACGATGAAATCAGTTAACGATGAAATCAGTTAAATGAAGATGAAATCAGTTAAATGAAGATGAAATCAGTTAACGATGAAATCAGTTAACGATGGAATCAGTTAAATGAAGATGAAATCAGTTAACGATGAAATCAGTTAACGATGAAATCAGTTAAATGAAGATGAAATCAGTTAACGATGAAATCAGTTAAATGAAGTTGAAATCAGTTAACGATGAAATCAGTTAAAGATGAAATCAGTTAATGATGAAATCAGTTAAAGATGAAATCAGTTAAATGAAGATGAAATCAGTTAAATGAAGATAAAATCAGTTAACGATGAAATCAGTTAAAGATGAAATCAGTTACAGATGAAATCAGTTACATGAAGATTAAATCAGTTAACGATGAAATCAGTTAAAGATGAAATCAGTTAACGATGAAATCAGTTAAATGAAGAATGAAAATGAAATCAGTTAAATGAAGATGAAATCAGTTAACGATGAAATCAGTTAAAGATGAAATCAGTTAACGATGAAATCAGTTAACGATGAAATCAGTTAAATGAAGATGAAATCAGTTAACGATGAAATCAGTTAAATGAAGATGAAATCAGTTAACGATGAAATCAGTTAAAGATGAAATCAGTTAACGATGAAATCAGTTAAATGAAGATGAAATCAGTTAACGATGAAATCAGTTAAAGATGAAATCAGTTAAATGAAGATGAAATCAGTTAACGATGAAATCAGTTAAATGAAGATGAAATCAGTTAACGATGAAATCAGTTAACGATGAAATCAGTTAACGATGAAATCAGTTAAATGAAGATGAAATCAGTTAAAGATGAAATCAGTTAAAGATGAAATCAGTTAACGATGAAATCAGTTAACGATGAAATCAGTTAAATGAAGATGAAATCAGTTAAATGAAGATGAAATCAGTTAACGATGAAATCAGTTACAGATGCAATCAGTTACATGAAGATTAAATCAGTTAACGATGAAATCAGTTAAAGATGAAATCAGTTAACGATGAAATCAGTTAAATGAAGAATGAAAATGAAATCAGTTAAATGAAGATGAAATCAGTTAACGATGAAATCAGTTAACGATGAAATCAGTTAAATGAAGATGAAATCAGTTAACGATGGAATCAGTTAAATGAAGATGAAATCAGTTAACGATGAAATCAGTTAACGATGAAATCAGTTAACGATGAAATCAGTTAAATGAAGATGAAATCAGTTAACGATGAAATCAGTTAAAGATGAAATCAGTTAACGATGGAATCAGTTAAATGAAGATGAAATCAGTTAACGATGAAATCAGTTAAAGATGAAATCAGTTAACAATGAAATCAGTTAACGATGAAATCAGTTAAATGAAGATGAAATCAGTTAACGATGAAATCAGTTAACGATGAAATCAGTTAACGATGGAATCAGTTAAATGAAGATGAAATCAGTTAACGATGAGATCAGTTAACGATGAAATCAGTTAACGATGAAATCAGTTAAATGAAGATGAAATCAGTTAACGATGAAATCAGTTAAAGATGAAATCAGTTAACGATGAAATCAGTTAACGATGAAATCAGTTAAATGAAGATGAAATCAGTTAACGATGAAATCAGTTAACGATGAAATCAGTTAACGATGGAATCAGTTAAATGAAGATGAAATCAGTTAACGATGAGATCAGTTAACGATGAAATCAGTTAACGATGAAATCAGTTAAATGAAGATGAAATCAGTTAACGATGAAATCAGTTAACGATGAAATCAGTTAACGATGGAATCAGTTAAATGAAGGTGAAATCAGTTAACGATGAAATCAGTTAACGATGAAATCAGTAAAATGAAGATGAAATCAGTTAACGATGAAATCAGTTAAAGATGAAATCAGTTAACGATGGAATCAGTTAAATGAAGATGAAATCAGTTAACGATGAAATCAGTTAACGATGAAATCAGTTAAAGATGAAATCAGTTAACGATGAAATCAGTTAACGATGAAATCAGTTAAATGAAGATGAAATCAGTTAACGATGAAATCAGTTAAAGATGAAATCAGTTAACAATGAAATCAGTTAACGATGAAATCAGTTAAATGAAGATGAAATCAGTTAACGATGAAATCAGTTAACGATGGAATCAGTTAACGATGGAATCAGTTAAATGAAGATGAAATCAGTTAACGATGAGATCAGTTAACGATGAAATCAGTTAACGATGAAATCAGTTAACGATGAAATCAGTTAACGATGGAATCAGTTAAATGAAGATGAAATCAGTTAACGATGAGATCAGTTAACGATGAAATCAGTTAACGATGAAATCAGTTAAATGAAGATGAAATCAGTTAACGATGAAATCAGTTAAATGAAGATGAAATCAGTTAAAGATGAAATCAGTTAAATGAAGATGAAATCAGTTAACGATGAAATCAGTTAACGATGAAATCAGTTAAATGAAGATGAAATCAGTTAACGATGAAATCAGTTAACGATGAAATCAGTTAAATGAAGATGAAATCAGTTAACGATGAAATCAGTTAACGATGAAATCAGTTAATGATGAAATCAGTTAAAGATGAAATCAGTTAAATGAAGATGAAATCAGTTAAATGAAGATGAAATCAGTTAACGATGAAATCAGTTAACGATGAAATCAGTTAACGATGAAATCAGTTAACGATGGAATCAGTTAAATGAAGATGAAATCAGTTAACGATGAGATCAGTTAACGATGAAATCAGTTAACGATGAAATCAGTTAAATGAAGATGAAATCAGTTAACGATGAAATCAGTTAAATGAAGATGAAATCAGTTAAAGATGAAATCAGTTAAATGAAGATGAAATCAGTTAACGATGAAATCAGTTAACGATGAAATCAGTTAATGATGAAATCAGTTAAAGATGAAATCAGTTAAATGAAGATGAAATCAGTTAAATGAAGATAAAATCAGTTAACGATGAAATCAGTTAAAGATGAAATCAGTTACATGAAGATTAAATCAGTTAACGATGAAATCAGTTAACGATGAAATCAGTTAACGATGAAATCAGTTAAATGAAGATGAAATCAGTTAACGATGAAATCAGTTAAAGATTAAATCAGTTAATGATGAAATCAGTTAAAGATGAAATCAGTTAAATGAAGATGAAATCAGTTAAATGAAGATAAAATCAGTTAACGATGAAATCAGTTAAAGATGAAATCAGTTACAGATGAAATCAGTTACATGAAGATTAAATCAGTTAACGATGAAATCAGTTAAAGATGAAATCAGTTAACGATGAAATCAGTTAACGATGAAATCAGTTAAATGAAGATGAAATCAGTTAAAGATGAAATCAGTTAAAGATGAAATCAGTTAACGATGAAATCAGTTAAAGATGAAATCAGTTAAATGAAGATGAAATCAGTTAAATGAAGATGAAATCAGTTAACGATGAAATCAGTTAACGATGAAATCAGTTACAGATGAAATCAGTTACATGAAGATTAAATCAGTTAACGATGAAATCAGTTAAAGATGAAATCAGTTAACGATGAAATCAGTTAAATGAAGAATGAAAATGAAATCAGTTAAATGAAGATGAAATCAGTTAACGATGAAATCAGTTAACGATGAAATCAGTTAAATGAAGATGAAATCAGTTAACGATGGAATCAGTTAAATGAAGATGAAATCAGTTAACGATGAAATCAGTTAACGATGAAATCAGTTAAATGAAGATGAAATCAGTTAACGATGAAATCAGTTAAAGATGAAATCAGTTAAATGAAGATGAAATCAGTTAACGATGAAATCAGTTAAATGAAGATGAAATCAGTTAACGATGAAATCAGTTAACGATGAAATCAGTTAACGATGAAATCAGTTAAATGAAGATGAAATCAGTTAACGATGAAATCAGTTAAAGATGAAATCAGTTAACGATGAAATCAGTTAACGATGAAATCAGTTAACGATGAAATCAGTTAAATGAAGATGAAATCAGTTAAATGAAGATGAAATCAGTTAACGATGAAATCAGTTAAAGATGAAATCAGTTAACAATGAAATCAGTTAACGATGAAATCAGTTAAATGAAGATGAAATCAGTTAACGATGAAATCAGTTAACGATGAAATCAGTTAACGATGGAATCAGTTAAATGAAGATGAAATCAGTTAACGATGAGATCAGTTAACGATGAAATCAGTTAACGATGAAATCAGTTAAATGAAGATGAAATCAGTTAACGATGAAATCAGTTAACGATGAAATCAGTTAAATGAAGATGAAATCAGTTAACGATGGAATCAGTTAACGATGAAATCAGTTAACGATGGAATCAGTGAAATGAAGATGAAATCAGTTAACGATGAAATCAGTTAACGATGGAATCACTTAAATGAAGATGAAATCAGTTAACGATGAAATCAGTTAAAGATGAAATCAGTTAACGATGAAATCAGTTAACGATGAAATCAGTTAACGATGGAATCAGTTAAATGAAGATGAAATCAGTTAACGATGAAATCAGTTAACGATGAAATCAGTTAAATGAAGATGAAATCAGTTAACGATGAAATCAGTTAACGATGAAATCAGTTAAATGAAGATGAAATCAGTTAACGATGAAATCAGTTAAAGATGAAATCAGTTAAATGAAGATGAAATCAGTTAACGATGAAATCAGTTAACGATGAAATCAGTTAAATGAAGATGAAATCAGTTAACGATGAAATCAGTTAAAGATGAAATCAGTTAACGATGGAATCAGTTAACGATGAAATCAGTTAACGATGAAATCAGTTAAATGAAGATGAAATCAGTTAAATGAAGATGAAATCAGTTAACGATGAAATCAGTTAACGATGAAATCAGTTAACGATGGAATCAGTTAAATGAAGATGAAATCAGTTAACGATGAAATCAGTTAACGATGAAATCAGTTAAATGAAGATGAAATCAGTTAACGATGAAATCAGTTAACGATGAAATCAGTTAACGATGGAATCAGTTAAATGAAGATGAAATCAGTTAACGATGAAATCAGTTAACGATGAAATCAGTTAAATGAAGATGAAATCAGTTAACGATGAAATCAGTTAAATGAAGAATGAAAATGAAATCAGTTAAATGAAGATGAAATCAGTTAACGATGAAATCAGTTAACGATGAAATCAGTTAAATGAAGATGAAATCAGTTAACGATGAAATCAGTTAAATGAAGATGAAATCAGTTAACGATGAAATCAGTTAACGATGGAATCAGTTAACGATGAAATCAGTTAACGATGAAATCAGTTAAATGAAGATGAAATCAGTTAACGATGAAATCAGTTAACGATGAAATCAGTTAACGATGAAATCAGTTAAATGAAGATGAAATCAGTTAACGATGAAATCAGTTAACGATGAAATCAGTTAACGATGAAATCAGTTAAATGAAGATGAAATCAGTTAACGATGAAATCAGTTAACGATGGAATCAGTTAAATGAAGATGAAATCAGTTAACGATGAAATCAGTTAACGATGAAATCAGTTAACGATGAAATCAGTTAAATGAAGATGAAATCAGTTAACGATGAAATCAGTTAAATGAAGATGAAATCAGTTAACGATGAAATCAGTTAACGATGAAATCAGTTAAATGAAGATGAAATCAGTTAACGATGAAATCAGTTAACGATGAAATCAGTTAACGATGAAATCAGTTAAATGAAGATGAAATCAGTTAACGATGAAATCAGTTAAATGAAGATGAAATCAGTTAACGATGAAATCAGTTAACGATGGAATCAGTTAACGATGAAATCAGTTAACGATGAAATCAGTTAAATGAAGATGAAATCAGTTAACGATGAAATCAGTAAACGATGAAATCAGTTAACGATGAAATCAGTTAAATGAAGATGAAATCAGTTAACGATGAAATCAGTTAAAGATGAAATCAGTTAACGATGAAATCAGTTAACGATGAAATCAGTTAAATGAAGATGAAATCAGTTAACGATGAAATCAGTTAACGATGAAATCAGTTAACGATGGAATCAGTTAAATGAAGATGAAATCAGTTAACGATGAAATCAGTTAACGATGAAATCAGTTAACGATGAAATCAGTTAACGATGAAATCAGTTAAATGAAGATGAAATCAGTTAACGATGAAATCAGTTAAAGATGAAATCAGTTAACGATGAAATCAGTTAACGATGAAATCAGTTAAATGAAGATGAAATCAGTTAACGATGAAATCAGTTAACGATGAAATCAGTTAACGATGAAATCAGTTAAATGAAGATGAAATCAGTTAACGATGAAATCAGTTAACGATGAAATCAGTTAAATGAAGATGAAATCAGTTAACGATGAAATCAGTTAACGATGAAATCAGTTAACGATGAAATCAGTTAAATGAAGATGAAATCAGTTAACGATGAAATCAGTTAAATGAAGATGAAATCAGTTAACGATGAAATCAGTTAACGATGAAATCAGTTAACGATGGAATCAGTTAACGATGGAATCAGTTAACGATGAAATCAGTTAAATGAAGATGAAATCAGTTAACGATGAAATCAGTTAACGATGAAATCAGTTAACGATGAAATCAGTTAAATGAAGATGAAATCAGTTAACGATGAAATCAGTTAACGATGAAATCAGTTAACGATGAAATCAGTTAAATGAAGATGAAATCAGTTAACGATGAAATCAGTTAACAATGAAATCAGTTAAATGAAGATGAAGTCAGTTAACGATGAAATCACTTAACGATGAAATCAGTTAAATGAAGATGAAATCAGTTAACGATGAAATCAGTTAAAGATGAAATCAGTTAACGATGGAATCAGTTAACGATGAAATCAGTTAACGATGAAATCAGTTAAATGAAGATGAAATCAGTTAACGATGAAATCAGTTAACGATGAAATCAGTTAAATGAAGATGAAATCAGTTAACGATGAAATCAGTTAACGATGAAATCAGTTAAATGAAGATGAAATCAGTTAACGATGAAATCAGTTAAATGAAGAATGAAAATGAAATCAGTTAAATGAAGATGAAATCAGTTAACGATGAAATCAGTTAAATGAAGATGAAATCAGTTAACGATGAAATCAGTTAACGATGAAATCAGTTAACGATGGAATCAGTTAACGATGAAATCAGTTAACGATGAAATCAGTTAAATGAAGATGAAATCAGTTAACGATGAAATCAGTTAACGATGAAATCAGTTAACAATGAAATCAGTTAAATGAAGATGAAATCAGTTAACGATGAAATCACTTAACGATGAAATCAGTTAAATGAAGATGAAATCAGTTAACGATGAAATCAGTTAAAGATGAAATCAGTTAACGATGGAATCAGTTAACGATGAAATCAGTTAACGATGAAATCAGTTAAATGAAGATGAAATCAGTTAACGATGAAATCAGTTAACGATGAAATCAGTTAAATGAAGATGAAATCAGTTAACGATGAAATCAGTTAACGATGAAATCAGTTAACGATGAAATCAGTTAAATGAAGATGAAATCAGTTAACGATGAAATCAGTTAACGATGAAATCAGTTAAATGAAGATGAAATCAGTTAACGATGGAATCAGTTAACGATGAAATCAGTTAAATGAAGATGAAATCAGTTAACGATGAAATCAGTTAACGATGAAATCAGTTAACGATGAAATCAATTAAATGAAGATGAAATCAGTTAACGATGAAATCAGTTAAATGAAGATGAAATCAGTTAACGATGAAATCAGTTAAAGATGAAATCAGTTAACGATGAAATCAGTTAACGATGAAATCAGTTAACGATGAAATCAGTTAAATGAAGATGAAATCAGTTAACGATGAAATCAGTTAAATGAAGAATGAAAATGAAATCAGTTAAATGAAGATGAAATCAGTTAACGATGAAATCAGTTAACGATGAAATCAGTTAAATGAAGATGAAATCAGTTAACGATGAAATCAGTTAAATGAAGATGAAATCAGTTAACGATGAAATCAGTTAACGATGGAATCAGTTAACGATGAAATCAGTTAACGATGAAATCAGTTAAATGAAGATGAAATCAGTTAACGATGAAATCAGTTAACGATGAAATCAGTTAACGATGAAATCAGTTAAATGAAGATGAAATCAGTTAACGATGAAATCAGTTAACGATGAAATCAGTTAACGATGAAATCAGTTAAATGAAGATGAAATCAGTTAACGATGAAATCAGTTAACGATGAAATCAGTTAACGATGGAATCAGTTAAATGAAGATGAAATCAGTTAACGATGAAATCAGTTAACGATGAAATCAGTTAACGATGAAATCAGTTAAATGAAGATGAAATCAGTTAACGATGAAATCAGTTAAATGAAGATGAAATCAGTTAACGATGAAATCAGTTAACGATGAAATCAGTTAAATGAAGATGAAATCAGTTAACGATGAAATCAGTTAAAGATGAAATCAGTTAACGATGAAATCAGTTAACGATGAAATCAGTTAAATGAAGATGAAATCAGTTAACGATGAAATCAGTTAACGATGAAATCAGTCAACGATGGAATCAGTTAAATGAAGATGAAATCAGTTAACGATGAAATCAGTTAACGATGAAATCAGTTAAATGAAGATGAAATCAGTTAACGATGAAATCAGTTAACGATGAAATCAGTTAACGATGAAATCAATTAAATGAAGATGAAATCAGTTAACGATGAAATCAGTTAAATGAAGAATGAAAATGAAATCAGTTAAATGAAGATGAAATCAGTTAACGATGAAATCAGTTAACGATGAAATCAGTTAACGATGAAATCAGTTAAATGAAGATGAAATCAGTTAACGATGAAATCAGTTAAATGAAGATGAAATCAGTTAACGATGAAATCAGTTAACGATGAAATCAGTTAACGATGGAATCAGTTAACGATGAAATCAGTTAACGATGAAATCAGTTAAATGAAGATGAAATCAGTTAACGATGAAATCAGTTAACGATGAAATCAGTTAACGATGAAATCAGTTAAATGAAGATGAAATCAGTTAACGATGAAATCAGTTAACAATGAAATCAGTTAAATGAAGATGAAATCAGTTAACGATGAAATCACTTAACGATGAAATCAGTTAAATGAAGATGAAATCAGTTAACGATGAAATCAGTTAAAGATGAAATCAGTTAACGATGGAATCAGTTAACGATGAAATCAGTTAACGATGAAATCAGTTAAATGAAGATGAAATCAGTTAACGATGAAATCAGTTAACGATGAAATCAGTTAAATGAAGATGAAATCAGTTAACGATGAAATCAGTTAACGATGAAATCAGTTAAATGAAGATGAAATCAGTTAACGATGAAATCAGTTAAATGAAGAATGAAAATGAAATCAGTTAAATGAAGATGAAATCAGTTAACGATGAAATCAGTTAAATGAAGATGAAATCAGTTAACGATGAAATCAGTTAACGATGAAATCAGTTAACGATGGAATCAGTTAACGATGAAATCAGTTAACGATGAAATCAGTTAACGATGAAATCAGTTAAATGAAGATGAAATCAGTTAACGATGAAATCAGTTAACAATGAAATCAGTTAAATGAAGATGAAATCAGTTAACGATGAAATCACTTAACGATGAAATCAGTTAAATGAAGATGAAATCAGTTAACGATGAAATCAGTTAAAGATGAAATCAGTTAACGATGGAATCAGTTAACGATGAAATCAGTTAACGATGAAATCAGTTAAATGAAGATGAAATCAGTTAACGATGAAATCAGTTAAATGAAGATGAAATCAGTTAACGATGAAATCAGTTAACGATGAAATCAGTTAACGATGAAATCAGTTAAAGATGAAATCAGTTAACGATGAAATCAGTTAACGATGAAATCAGTTAAATGAAGATGAAATCAGTTAACGATGAAATCAGTTAACGATGAAATCAGTTAAATGAAGATGAAATCAGTTAACGATGGAATCAGTTAACGATGAAATCAGTTAAATGAAGATGAAATCAGTTAACGATGAAATCAGTTAAATGAAGATGAAATCAGTTAACGATGAAATCAGTTAAATGAAGAATGAAAATGAAATCAGTTAAATGAAGATGAAATCAGTTAACGATGAAATCAGTTAACGATGAAATCAGTTAAATGAAGATGAAATCAGTTAACGATGAAATCAGTTAAATGAAGATGAAATCAGTTAACGATGAAATCAGTTAACGATGGAATCAGTTAAATGAAGATGAAATCAGTTAACGATGAAATCAGTTAAATGAAGATGAAATCAGTTAACGATGAAATCAGTTAACGATGGAATCAGTTAACGATGAAATCAGTTAACGATGAAATCAGTTAAATGAAGATGAAATCAGTTAACGATGAAATCAGTAAACGATGAAATCAGTTAACGATGAAATCAGTTAAATGAAGATGAAATCAGTTAACGATGAAATCAGTTAAAGATGAAATCAGTTAACGATGAAATCAGTTAACGATGAAATCAGTTAAATGAATATGAAATCAGTTAACGATGAAATCAGTTAACGATGAAATCAGTTAACGATGAAATCAGTTAACGATGGAATCAGTTAAATGAAGATGAAATCAGTTAACGATGAAATCAGTTAACGATGAAATCAGTTAAAGATGAAATCAGTTAACGATGAAATCAGTTAACGGTGAAATCAGTTAAATGAAGATGAAATCAGTTAACGATGAAATCAGTTAAAGATGAAATCAGTTAACGATGAAATCAGTTAACGATGAAATCAGTTAAATGAAGATGAAATCAGTTAAAGATGAAATCAGTTAACGATGAAATCAGTTAACGATGAAATCAGTTAAATGAAGATGAAATCAGTTAACGATGAAATCAGTTAACGATGAAATCAGTTAACGATGAAATCAGTTAACGATGAAATCAATTAAATGAAGATGAAATCAGTTAACGATGAAATCAGTTAAATGAAGAATGAAAATGAAATCAGTTAAATGAAGATGAAATCAGTTAACGATGAAATCAGTTAACGATGAAATCAGTTAAATGAAGATGAAATCAGTTAACGATGAAATCAGTTAAATGAAGATGAAATCAGTTAACGATGAAATCAGTTAACGATGAAATCAGTTAACGATGGAATCAGTTAACGATGAAATCAGTTAACGATGAAATCAGTTAAATGAAGATGAAATCAGTTAACGATGAAATCAGTTAACGATGAAATCAGTTAACGATGGAATCAGTTAACGATGAAATCAGTTAACGATGAAATCAGTTAACGATGAAATCAGTTAAATGAAGATGAAATCAGTTAACGATGAAATCAGTTAACAATGAAATCAGTTAAATGAAGATGAAATCAGTTAACGATGAAATCACTTAACGATGAAATCAGTTAAATGAAGATGAAATCAGTTAACGATGAAATCAGTTAAAGATGAAATCAGTTAACGATGGAATCAGTTAACGATGAAATCAGTTAACGATGAAATCAGTTAAATGAAGATGAAATCAGTTAACGATGAAATCAGTTAACGATGAAATCAGTTAAATGAAGATGAAATCAGTTAACGATGAAATCAGTTAACGATGAAATCAGTTAAATGAAGATGAAATCAGTTAACGATGAAATCAGTTAAATGAAGAATGAAAATGAAATCAGTTAAATGAAGATGAAATCAGTTAACGATGAAATCAGTTAAATGAAGATGAAATCAGTTAACGATGAAATCAGTTAAAGATGAAATCAGTTAACGATGGAATCAGTTAACGATGAAATCAGTTAACGATGTAATCAGTTAAATGAAGATGAAATCAGTTAACGATGAAATCAGTTAACGATGAAATCAGTTAAATGAAGATGAAATCAGTTAACGATGAAATCAGTTAACGATGAAATCAGTTAACGATGAAATCAGTTAAATGAAGATGAAATCAGTTAACGATGGAATCAGTTAACGATGAAATCAGTTAAATGAAGATGAAATCAGTTAACGATGAAATCAGTTAACGATGAAATCAGTTAACGATGAAATCAATTAAATGAAGATGAAATCAGTTAACGATGAAATCAGTTAAATGAAGATGAAATCAGTTAACGATGAAATCAGTTAAAGATGAAATCAGTTAACGATGAAATCAGTTAACGATGAAATCAGTTAACGATGAAATCAGTTAAATGAAGATGAAATCAGTTAACGATGAAATCAGTTAAATGAAGAATGAAAATGAAATCAGTTAAATGAAGATGAAATCAGTTAACGATGAAATCAGTTAACGATGAAATCAGTTAACGATGAAATCAGTTAAATGAAGATGAAATCAGTTAACGATGAAATCAGTTAAATGAAGATGAAATCAGTTAACGATGAAATCAGTTAACGATGGAATCAGTTAACGATGAAATCAGTTAAATGAAGATGAAATCAGTTAAATGAAGATGAAATCATTTAACGATGAAATCAGTTAACGATGAAATCAGTTAACGATGAAATCAGTTAAATGACGATGAAATCAGTTAACGATGAAATCAGTTAACGATGAAATCAGTTAACGATGAAATCAGTTAAATGAAGATGAAATCAGTTAACGATGAAATCAGTTAACGATGAAATCAGTTAACGATGGAATCAGTTAAATGAAGATGAAATCAGTTAACGATGAAATCAGTTAACGATGAAATCAGTTAAATGAAGATGAAATCAGTTAACGATGAAATCAGTTAAATGAAGATGAAATCAGTTAACGATGAAATCAGTTAAAGATGAAATCAGTTAACGATGAAATCAGTTAACGATGAAATCAGTTAAATGAAGATGAAATCAGTTAACGATGAAATCAGTTAAAGATGAAATCAGTTAACGATGAAATCAGTTAACGATGAAATCATTTAAATGAAGATGAAATCAGTTAACGATGAAATCAGTTAACGATGAAATCAGTTAACGATGAAATCAGTTAAATGAAGATGAAATCAGTTAACGATGAAAACAGTTAACGATGAAATCAGTTAAATGAAGATGAAATCAGTTAACGATGAAATCAGTTAACGATGAAATCAGTTAACGATGAAATCAATTAAATGAAGATGAAATCAGTTAACGATGAAATCAGTTAAATGAAGATGAAATCAGTTAACGATGAAATCAGTTAACGATGAAATCAGTTAAATGAAGATGAAATCAGTTAAGGATGAAATCAGTTAACGATGAAATCAATTAAATGAAGATGAAATCAGTTAACGATGAAATCAGTTAAATGAAGATGAAATCAGTTAACGATGAAATCAGTTAAAGATGAAATCAGTTAACGATGGAATCAGTTAACGATGAAATCAGTTAACGATGAAATCAGTTAAATGAAGATGAAATCAGTTAACGATGAAATCAGTTAACGATGAAATCAGTTAACGATGAAATCAGTTAAAGATGAAATCAGTTAACGATGAAATCAGTTAAATGAAGACGAAATCAGTTAACGATGAAATCAGTTAAATGAAGACGAAATCAGTTAACGATGAAATCAGTTAAATGAAGATGAAATCAGTTAACGATGAAATCAGTTAAATGAAGATGAAATCAGTTAACGATGAAATCAGTTAACGATGAAATCAGTTAAATGAAGATGAAATCAGTGAACGATGAAATCAGTGAACGATGAAATCAGTTAAATGAAGATGAAATCAGTTAACGATGAAATCAGTTAACGATGAAATCAGTTAAATGAAGATGAAATCAGTTAACGATGAAATCAGTTAACGATGAAATCAGTTAACGATGAAATCAGTTAAATGAAGATGAAATCAGTTAACGATGAAATCAGTTAACGATGAAATCAGTTAAATGAAGATGAAATCAGTTAACGATGAAATCAGTTAACGATGAAATGAGTTAACGATGAAATCAGTTAAAGATGAAATCAGTTAACGATGAAATCAGTTAAATGAAGATGAAATCTGTTAACGATGAAATCAGTTAACGATGAAATCAGTTAACGATGAAATCACTTAACGATGAAATCAGTTAAATGAAGATGAAATCAGTTAACGATGAAATCAGTTAACGATGAAATCAGTTAACGATGAAATCAGTTAAATGAAGATGAAATCAGTTAACGATGAAATCAGTTAACGATGAAATGAGTTAACGATGAAATCAGTTAAAGATGAAATCAGTTAACGATGAAATCAGTTAAATGAAGATGAAATCAGTTAAATGAAGATGAAATCAGTTAACGATGAAATCAGTTAACGATGAAATCAGTTAACGATGAAATCACTTAACGATGAAATCAGTTAAATGAAGATGAAATCAGTTAACGATGAAATCAGTTAACGATGAAATCAGTTAACGATGAAATCAGTTAAATGAAGATGAAATCAGTTAACGATGAAATCAGTTAACGATGAAATCAGTTAAATGAAGATGAAATCAGTTAACGATGAAATCAGTTAACGATGAAATCAGTTAACGATGAAATCACTTAACGATGAAATCAGTTAAATGAAGATGAAATCAGTTAACGATGAAATCAGTTAAATGAAGATGAAATCAGTTAACGATGAAATCAGTTAACGATGAAATGAGTTAACGATGAAATGAGTTAAAGATGAAATCAGTTAACGATGAAATCAGTTAAATGAAGATGAAATCAGTTAAATGAAGATGAAATCAGTTAACGATGAAATCAGTTAACGATGAAATCAGTTAACGATGAAATCACTTAACGATGAAATCAGTTAAATGAAGATGAAATCAGTTAACGATGAAATCAGTTAACGATGAAATCAGTTAAATGAAGATGAAATCAGTTAACGATGAAATCAGTTAACGATGAAATGAGTTAACGATGAAATCAGTTAAAGATGAAATCAGTTAACGATGAAATCAGTTAAATGAAGATGAAATCAGTTAAATGAACATGAAATCAGTTAACGATGAAATCAGTTAACGATGAAATCACTTAACGATGAAATCAGTTAAATGAAGATGAAATCAGTTAACGATGAAATCAGTTAACGATGAAATCAGTTAACGATGAAATCAGTTAAATGAAGATGAAATCAGTTAACGATGAAATCAGTTAACGATGAAATGAGTTAACGATGAAATCAGTTAAAGATGAAATCAGTTAACGATGAAATCAGTTAAATGAAGATGAAATCAGTTAACGATGAAATCAGTTAACGATGGAATCAGTTAACGATGAAATCAGTTAACGATGAAATCAGTTAACGATGAAATCAGTTAAATGAAGATGAAATCAGTTAACGATGAAATCAGTTAACGATGAAATCAGTTAAATGAAGATGAAATCAGTTAACGATGAAATCAGTTAACGATGAAATCAGTTAACGATGAAATCAGTTAAATGAAGATGAAATCAGTTAACGATGAAATCAGTTAACGATGAAATGAGTTAACGATGAAATCAGTTAAAGATGAAATCAGTTAACGATGAAATCAGTTAAATGAAGATGAAATCAGTTAACGATGAAATCAGTTAACGATGAAATCAGTTAAATGAAGATGAAATCAGTTAACGATGAAATCAGTTAACGATGGAATCAGTTAACGATGAAATCAGTTAACGATGAAATCAGTTAAATGAAGATGAAATCAGTTAACGATGAAATCAGTTAACGATGGAATCAGTTAACGATGAAATCAGTTAACGATGAAATCAGTTAACGATGAAATCAGTTAAATGAAGATGAAATCAGTTAACGATGAAATCAGTTAACGATGGAATCAGTTAACGATGAAATCAGTTAACGATGAAATCAGTTAACGATGAAATCAATTAAATGAAGATGAAATCAGTTAACGATGAAATCAGTTAAATGAAGATGAAATCAGTTAACGATGAAATCAGTTAAATGAAGATGAAATCAGTTAACGATGAAATCAGTTAAATGAAGAATGAAAATGAAATCAGTTAAATGAAGATGAAATCAGTTAACGATGAAATCAGTTAACGATGAAATCAGTTAACGATGAAATCAGTTAAATGAAGATGAAATCAGTTAACGATGAAATCAGTTAAATGAAGATGAAATCAGTTAACGATGAAATCAGTTAACGATGGAATCAGTTAACGATGAAATCAGTTAACGATGAAATCAGTTAAATGAAGATGAAATCAGTTAACGATGAAATCAGTTAACGATGAAATCAGTTAAATGAAGATGAAATCAGTTAACGATGAAATCAGTTAAAGATGAAATCAGTTAACGATGAAATCAGTTAACGATGAAATCAGTTAAATGAAGATGAAATCAGTTAACGATGAAATCAGTTAACGATGAAATCAGTTAACGATGGAATCAGTTAAATGAAGATGAAATCAGTTAACGATGAAATCAGTTAACGATGAAATCAGTTAACGATGAAATCAGTTAAATGAAGATGAAATCAGTTAACGATGAAATCAGTTAACGATGAAATCAGTTAAATGAAGATGAAATCAGTTAACGATGAAATCAGTTAAATGAAGATGAAATCAGTTAACGATGAAATCAGTTAACGATGGAATCAGTTAACGATGAAATCAGTTAACGATGAAATCAGTTAAATGAAGATGAAATCAGTTAACGATGAAATCAGTTAACGATGAAATCAGTTAAATGAAGATGAAATCAGTTAACGATGAAATCAGTTAAAGATGAAATCAGTTAACGATGAAATCAGTTAACGATGAAATCAGTTAAATGAAGATGAAATCAGTTAACGATGAAATCAGTTAACGATGAAATCAGTTAACGATGGAATCAGTTAAATGAAGATGAAATCAGTTAACGATGAAATCAGTTAACGATGAAATCAGTTAACGATGAAATCAGTTAAATGAAGATGAAATCAGTTAACGATGAAATCAGTTAAATGAAGATGAAATCAGTTAACGATGAAATCAGTTAACGATGAAATCAGTTAACGATGAAATCAGTTAAATGAAGATGAAATCAGTTAACGATGAAATCAGTTAACGATGAAATCAGTTAACGATGAAATCAGTTAAATGAAGATGAAATCAGTTAACGATGAAATCAGTTAACGATGAAATCAGTTAACGATGAAATCAGTTAAATGAAGATGAAATCAGTTAACGATGAAATCAGTTAACGATGAAATCAGTTAACGATGAAATCAATTAAATGAAGATGAAATCAGTTAACGATGAAATCAGTTAAATGAAGATGAAATCAGTTAACGATGAAATCAGTTAACGATGAAATCAGTTAAATGAAGATGAAATCAGTTAACGATGAAATCAGTTAAATGAAGAATGAAAATGAAATCAGTTAAATGAAGATGAAATCAGTTAACGATGAAATCAGTTAAATGAAGATGAAATCAGTTAACGATGAAATCAGTTAACGATGGAATCAGTTAACGATGAAATCAGTTAACGATGAAATCAGTTAAATGAAGATGAAATCAGTTAACGATGAAATCAGTTAACAATGAAATCAGTTAAATGAAGATGAAATCAGTTAACGATGAAATCAGTTAACGATGAAATCAGTTAACGATGAAATCAGTTAAATGAAGATGAAATCAGTTAACGATGAAATCAGTTAACGATGGAATCAGTTAACGATGAAATCAGTTAACGATGAAATCAGTTAAATGAAGATGAAATCAGTTAACGATGAAATCAGTTAACGATGAAATCAGTTAAATGAAGATGAAATCAGTTAACGATGAAATCAGTTAACGATGAAATCAGTTAACGATGAAATCAGTTAAATGAAGATGAAATCAGTTAACGATGAAATCAGTTAACGATGAAATCAGTTAACGATGAAATCAGTTAAATGAAGATGAAATCAGTTAACGATGAAATCAGTTAACGATGGAATCAGTTAACGATGAAATCAGTTAACGATGAAATCAGTTAACGATGAAATCAATTAAATGAAGATGAAATCAGTTAACGATGAAATCAGTTAAATGAAGATGAAATCAGTTAACGATGAAATCAGTTAAATGAAGAATGAAAATGAAATCAGTTAAATGAAGATGAAATCAGTTAACGATGAAATCAGTTAACGATGAAATCAGTTAACGATGAAATCAGTTAAATGAAGATGAAATCAGTTAACGATGAAATCAGTTAAATGAAGATGAAATCAGTTAACGATGAAATCAGTTAACGATGGAATCAGTTAACGATGAAATCAGTTAACGATGAAATCAGTTAAATGAAGATGAAATCAGTTAACGATGAAATCAGTTAACGATGAAATCAGTTAAATGAAGATGAAATCAGTTAACGATGAAATCAGTTAAAGATGAAATCAGTTAACGATGAAATCAGTTAACGATGAAATCAGTTAAATGAAGATGAAATCAGTTAACGATGAAATCAGTTAACGATGAAATCAGTTAACGATGGAATCAGTTAAATGAAGATGAAATCAGTTAACGATGAAATCAGTTAACGATGAAATCAGTTAACGATGAAATCAGTTAAATGAAGATGAAATCAGTTAACGATGAAATCAGTTAACGATGAAATCAGTTAAATGAAGATGAAATCAGTTAACGATGAAATCAGTTAAATGAAGATGAAATCAGTTAACGATGAAATCAGTTAACGATGGAATCAGTTAACGATGAAATCAGTTAACGATGAAATCAGTTAAATGAAGATGAAATCAGTTAACGATGAAATCAGTTAACGATGAAATCAGTTAAATGAAGATGAAATCAGTTAACGATGAAATCAGTTAAAGATGAAATCAGTTAACGATGAAATCAGTTAACGATGAAATCAGTTAAATGAAGATGAAATCAGTTAACGATGAAATCAGTTAACGATGAAATCAGTTAACGATGGAATCAGTTAAATGAAGATGAAATCAGTTAACGATGAAATCAGTTAACGATGAAATCAGTTAACGATGAAATCAGTTAAATGAAGATGAAATCAGTTAACGATGAAATCAGTTAAATGAAGATGAAATCAGTTAACGATGAAATCAGTTAACGATGAAATCAGTTAACGATGAAATCAGTTAAATGAAGATGAAATCAGTTAACGATGAAATCAGTTAACGATGAAATCAGTTAACGATGAAATCAGTTAAATGAAGATGAAATCAGTTAACGATGAAATCAGTTAACGATGAAATCAGTTAACGATGAAATCAGTTAAATGAAGATGAAATCAGTTAACGATGAAATCAGTTAACGATGAAATCAGTTAACGATGAAATCAATTAAATGAAGATGAAATCAGTTAACGATGAAATCAGTTAAATGAAGATGAAATCAGTTAACGATGAAATCAGTTAACGATGAAATCAGTTAAATGAAGATGAAATCAGTTAACGATGAAATCAGTTAAATGAAGAATGAAAATGAAATCAGTTAAATGAAGATGAAATCAGTTAACGATGAAATCAGTTAAATGAAGATGAAATCAGTTAACGATGAAATCAGTTAACGATGGAATCAGTTAACGATGAAATCAGTTAACGATGAAATCAGTTAAATGAAGATGAAATCAGTTAACGATGAAATCAGTTAACAATGAAATCAGTTAAATGAAGATGAAATCAGTTAACGATGAAATCAGTTAACGATGAAATCAGTTAACGATGAAATCAGTTAAATGAAGATGAAATCAGTTAACGATGAAATCAGTTAACGATGGAATCAGTTAACGATGAAATCAGTTAACGATGAAATCAGTTAAATGAAGATGAAATCAGTTAACGATGAAATCAGTTAACGATGAAATCAGTTAAATGAAGATGAAATCAGTTAACGATGAAATCAGTTAACGATGAAATCAGTTAACGATGAAATCAGTTAAATGAAGATGAAATCAGTTAACGATGAAATCAGTTAACGATGAAATGAGTTAACGATGAAATCAGTTAAAGATGAAATCAGTTAACGATGAAATCAGTTAAATGAAGATGAAATCAGTTAACGATGAAATCAGTTAACGATGAAATCAGTTAAATGAAGATGAAATCAGTTAACGATGAAATCAGTTAACGATGGAATCAGTTAACGATGAAATCAGTTAACGATGAAATCAGTTAAATGAAGATGAAATCAGTTAACGATGAAATCAGTTAACGATGGAATCAGTTAACGATGAAATCAGTTAACGATGAAATCAGTTAACGATGAAATCAGTTAAATGAAGATGAAATCAGTTAACGATGAAATCAGTTAACGATGGAATCAGTTAACGATGAAATCAGTTAACGATGAAATCAGTTAACGATGAAATCAATTAAATGAAGATGAAATCAGTTAACGATGAAATCAGTTAAATGAAGATGAAATCAGTTAACGATGAAATCAGTTAAATGAAGATGAAATCAGTTAACGATGAAATCAGTTAAATGAAGAATGAAAATGAAATCAGTTAAATGAAGATGAAATCAGTTAACGATGAAATCAGTTAACGATGAAATCAGTTAAATGAAGATGAAATCAGTTAACGATGAAATCAGTTAAATGAAGATGAAATCAGTTAACGATGAAATCAGTTAACGATGGAATCAGTTAACGATGAAATCAGTTAACGATGAAATCAGTTAACGATGAAATCAATTAAATGAAGATGAAATCAGTTAACGATGAAATCAGTTAAATGAAGATGAAATCAGTTAACGATGAAATCAGTTAAATGAAGATGAAATCAGTTAACGATGAAATCAGTTAAATGAAGAATGAAAATGAAATCAGTTAAATGAAGATGAAATCAGTTAACGATGAAATCAGTTAACGATGAAATCAGTTAACGATGAAATCAGTTAAATGAAGATGAAATCAGTTAACGATGAAATCAGTTAAATGAAGATGAAATCAGTTAACGATGAAATCAGTTAACGATGGAATCAGTTAACGATGAAATCAGTTAACGATGAAATAAGTTAAATGAAGATGAAATCAGTTAACGATGAAATCAGTTAACGATGAAATCAGTTAAATGAAGATGAAATCAGTTAACGATGAAATCAGTTAAAGATGAAATCAGTTAACGATGAAATCAGTTAACGATGAAATCAGTTAAATGAAGATGAAATCAGTTAACGATGAAATCAGTTAACGATGAAATCAGTTAACGATGGAATCAGTTAAATGAAGATGAAATCAGTTAACGATGAAATCAGTTAACGATGAAATCAGTTAACGATGAAATCAGTTAAATGAAGATGAAATCAGTTACCGATGAAATCAGTTAACGATGAAATCAGTTAACGATGAAATCAGTTAAATGAAGATGAAATCAGTTAACGATGAAATCAGTTAAATGAAGATGAAATCAGTTAACGATGAAATCAGTTAACGATGGAATCAGTTAACGATGAAATCAGTTAACGATGAAATCAGTTAAATGAAGATGAAATCAGTTAACGATGAAATCAGTTAACGATGAAATCAGTTAAATGAAGATGAAATCAGTTAACGATGAAATCAGTTAAAGATGAAATCAGTTAACGATGAAATCAGTTAACGATGAAATCAGTTAAATGAAGATGAAATCAGTTAACGATGAAATCAGTTAAATGAAGATGAAATCAGTTAACGATGAAATCAGTTAACGATGAAATCAGTTAACGATGAAATCAGTTAAATGAAGATGAAATCAGTTAACGATGAAATCAGTTAACGATGAAATCAGTTAACGATGAAATCAGTTAAATGAAGATGAAATCAGTTAACGATGAAATCAGTTAACGATGAAATCAGTTAACGATGAAATCAGTTAAATGAAGATGAAATCAGTTAACGATGAAATCAGTTAACGATGAAATCAGTTAACGATGAAATCAATTAAATGAAGATGAAATCAGTTAACGATGAAATCAGTTAAATGAAGATGAAATCAGTTAACGATGAAATCAGTTAACGATGAAATCAGTTAAATGAAGATGAAATCAGTTAACGATGAAATCAGTTAAATGAAGAATGAAAATGAAATCAGTTAAATGAAGATGAAATCAGTTAACGATGAAATCAGTTAAATGAAGATGAAATCAGTTAACGATGAAATCAGTTAACGATGGAATCAGTTAACGATGAAATCAGTTAACGATGAAATCAGTTAAATGAAGATGAAATCAGTTAACGATGAAATCAGTTAACAATGAAATCAGTTAAATGAAGATGAAATCAGTTAACGATGAAATCAGTTAACGATGAAATCAGTTAACGATGAAATCAGTTAAATGAAGATGAAATCAGTTAACGATGAAATCAGTTAAAGATGAAATCAGTTAACGATGGAATCAGTTAACGATGAAATCAGTTAACGATGAAATCAGTTAAATGAAGATGAAATCAGTTAACGATGAAATCAGTTAACGATGAAATCAGTTAAATGAAGATGAAATCAGTTAACGATGAAATCAGTTAAAGATGAAATCAGTTAACGATGAAATCAGTTAACGATGAAATCAGTTAACGATGAAATCAGTTAAATGAAGATGAAATCAGTTAACGATGAAATCAGTTAACGATGGAATCAGTTAACGATGAAATCAGTTAACGATGAAATCAGTTAAATGAAGATGAAATCAGTTAACGATGAAATCAGTTAACGATGAAATCAGTTAACGATGAAATCAATTAAATGAAGATGAAATCAGTTAACGATGAAATCAGTTAAATGAAGATGAAATCAGTTAACGATGAAATCAGTTAAAGATGAAATCAGTTAACGATGAAATCAGTTAACGATGAAATCACTTAACGATGAAATCAGTTAAATGAAGATGAAATCAGTTAACGATGAAATCAGTTAACGATGAAATCAGTTAAATGAAGATGAAATCAGTTAACGATGAAATCAGTTAACGATGAAATGAGTTAACGATGAAATCAGTTAAAGATGAAATCAGTTAACGATGAAATCAGTTAAATGAAGATGAAATCAGTTAAATGAAGATGAAATCAGTTAACGATGGAATCAGTTAACGATGAAATCAGTTAAATGAAGATGAAATCAGTTAACGATGAAATCAGTTAACGATGAAATCAGTTAACGATGAAATCAATTAAATGAAGATGAAATCAGTTAACGATGAAATCAGTTAAATGAAGATGAAATCAGTTAACGATGAAATCAGTTAAAGATGAAATCAGTTAACGATGAAATCAGTTAACGATGAAATCAGTTAAATGAAGATGAAATCAGTTAACGATGAAATCAGTTAAATGAAGAATGAAAATGAAATCAGTTAAATGAAGATGAAATCAGTTAACGATGAAATCAGTTAACGATGAAATCAGTTAACGATGAAATCAGTTAAATGAAGATGAAATCAGTTAACGATGAAATCAGTTAAATGAAGATGAAATCAGTTAACGATGAAATCAGTTAACGATGGAATCAGTTAACGATGAAATCAGTTAACGATGAAATCAGTTAAATGAAGATGAAATCAGTTAACGATGAAATCAGTTAACGATGAAATCACTTAACGATGAAATCAGTTAAATGAAGATGAAATCAGTTAACGATGAAATCAGTTAAAGATGAAATCAGTTAACGATGAAATCAGTTAACGATGAAATCAGTTAAATGAAGATGAAATCAGTTAACGATGAAATCAGTTAACGATGAAATCAGTAAACGATGGAATCAGTTAAATGAAGATGAAATCAGTTAACGATGAAATCAGTTAAATGAAGATGAAATCAGTTAACGATGAAATCAGTTAAATGAAGATGAAATCAGTTAACGATGAAATCAGTTAAAGATGAAATCAGTTAACGATGAAATCAGTTAACGATGAAATCAGTTAAATGAAGATGAAATCAGTTAACGATGAAATCAGTTAAAGATGAAATCAGTTAACGATGAAATCAGTTAACGATGAAATCAGTTAACGATGATATCAGTTAAATGAAGATGAAATCAGTTAACGATGATATCAGTTAAATGAAGATGAAATCAGTTAACGATGAAATCAGTTAACGATGAAATCAGTTAAATGAAGATGAAATCAGTTAACGATGAAATCAGTTAACGATGAAATCAATTAAATGAAGATGAAATCAGTTAACGATGAAATCAGTTAAATGAAGAATGAAAATGAAATCAGTTAAATGAAGATGAAATCAGTTAACGATGAAATCAGTTAACGATGAAATCAGTTAACGATGAAATCAGTTAAATGAAGATGAAATCAGTTAACGATGAAATCAGTTAAATGAAGATGAAATCAGTTAACGATGAAATCAGTTAACGATGAAATCAGTTAACGATGGAATCAGTTAACGATGAAATCAGTTAACGATGAAATCAGTTAAATGAAGATGAAATCAGTTAACGATGAAATCAGTTAACGATGAAATCAGTTAACGATGAAATCAGTTAACGATGAAATCAGTTAAATGAAGATGAAATCAGTTAACGATGAAATCAGTTAACGATGAAATCAGTTAACGATGAAATCAGTTAACGATGAAATCAGTTAAATGAAGATGAAATCAGTTAACGATGAAATCAGTTAAATGAAGATGAAATCAGTTAACGATGAAATCAGTTAACGATGAAATCAGTTAACGATGAAATCAGTTAAATGAAGATGAAATCAGTTAACGATGAAATCAGTTAAATGAAGATGAAATCAGTTAACGATGAAATCAGTTAACGATGAAATCAGTTAACGATGAAATCAATTAAATGAAGATGAAATCAGTTAACGATGAAATCAGTTAAATGAAGATGAAATCAGTTAACGATGAAATCAGTTAACAATGAAATCAGTTAAATGAAGATGAAATCAGTTAACGATGAAATCAGTTAACGATGAAATCAGTTAACGATGAAATCACTTAACGATGAAATCAGTTAAATGAAGAATGAAAATGAAATCAGTTAAATGAAGATGAAATCAGTTAACGATGAAATCAGTTAACGATGAAATCAGTTAACGATGAAATCAGTTAAATGAAGATGAAATCAGTTAACGATGAAATCAGTTAACAATGAAATCAGTTAAATGAAGATGAAATCAGTTAACGATGAAATCAGTTAACGATGAAATCAGTTAACGATGAAATCACTTAACGATGAAATCAGTTAAATGAAGATGAAATCAGTTAACGATGAAATCAGTTAAAGATGAAATCAGTTAACGATGGAATCAGTTAAATGAAGATGAAATCAGTTAACGATGAAATCAGTTAACGATGAAATCAGTTAAATGAAGATGAAATCAGTTAACGATGAAATCAGTTAAAGATGTAATCAGTTAACGATGAAATCAGTTAACGATGAAATCAGTTAAATGAAGATGAAATCAGTTAACGATGAAATCAGTTAAAGATGAAATCAGTTAACGATGAAATCAGTTAACGATGAAATCAGTTAAATGAAGATGAAATCAGTTAATGATGAAATCAGTTAACGATGGAATCAGTTAACGATGAAATCAGTTAACGATGAAATCAGTTAAATGAAGATGAAATCAGTTAACGATGAAATCAGTTAACGATGAAATCAGTTAACGATGAAATCAATTAAATGAAGATGAAATTAGTTAACGATGAAATCAGTTAAATGAAGATGGAATCAGTTAACGATGAAATCAGTTAAAGATGAAATCAGTTAACGATGAAATCAGTTAACGATGAAATCAGTTAAATGAAGATGAAATCAGTTAACGATGAAATCAGTTAAATGAAGAATGAAAATGAAATCAGTTAAATGAAGATGAAATCAGTTAACGATGAAATCAGTTAACGATGAAATCAGTTAAATGAAGATGAAATCAGTTAACGATGAAATCAGTTAACGATGAAATCAGTTAACGATGAAATCAGTTAAATGAAGATGAAATCAGTTAACGATGAAATCAGTTAACGATGAAATCAGTTAACGATGAAATCAGTTAAATGAAGATGAAATCAGTTAACGATGAAATCAGTTAAAGATGAAATCAGTTAACGATGAAATCAGTTAACGATGAAATCAGTTAACGATGGAATCAGTTAACGATGGAATCAGTTAAATGAAGATGAAATCAGTTAACGATGAAATCAGTTAACGATGAAATCAGTTAACGATGAAATCAGTTAAATGAAGATGAAATCAGTTAACGATGAAATCAGTTAACGATGAAATCAGTTAACGATGAAATCAGTTAACGATGGAATCAGTTAACGATGAAATCAGTTAACGATGAAATCAGTTAAATGAAGATGAAATCAGTTAACGATGAAATCAGTTAACGATGGAATCAGTTAAATGAAGATGAAATCAGTTAACGATGAAATCAGTTAACGATGAAATCAGTTAAATGAAGATGAAATCAGTTAACGATGAAATCAGTTAAATGAAGAATGAAAATGAAATCAGTTAAATGAAGATGAAATCAGTTAACGATGAAATCAGTTAACGATGAAATCAGTTAAATGAAGATGAAATCAGTTAACGATGAAATCAGTTAACGATGAAATCAGTTAACGATGGAATCAGTTAAATGAAGATGAAATCAGTTAACGATGAAATCAGTTAACGATGAAATCAGTTAAATGAAGATGAAATCAGTTAACGATGAAATCAGTTAACGATGAAATCAGTTAACGATGAAATCAGTTAAATGAAGATGAAATCAGTTAACGATGAAATCAGTTAAAAGAAGATGAAATCAGTTAACGATGAAATCAGTTAAATGAAGATGAAATCAGTTAACGATGAAATCAGTTAACGATGAAATCAGTTAACGATGAAATCAGTTAAATGAAGATGAAATCAGTTAACGATGAAATCAGTTAAAAGAAGATGAAATCAGTTAACGATGAAATCAGTTAACGATGAAATCAGTTAAATGAAGATGAAATCAGTTAACGATGAAATCAGTTAAATGAAGAATGAAAATGAAATCAGTTAAATGAAGATGAAATCAGTTAACGATGAAATCAGTTAAATGAAGATGAAATCAGTTAACGATGAAATCAGTTAACGATGGAATCAGTTAACGATGAAATCAGTTAACGATGGAATCAGTTAACGATGAAATCAGTTAACGATGAAATCAGTTAAATGAAGATGAAATCAGTTAACGATGAAATCAGTTAACAATGAAATCAGTTAAATGAAGATGAAATCAGTTAACGATGAAATCAGTTAACGATGAAATCAGTTAACGATGAAATCACTTAACGATGAAATCAGTTAAATGAAGATGAAATCAGTTAACGATGAAATCAGTTAAAGATGAAATCAGTTAACGATGGAATCAGTTAACGATGAAATCAGTTAACGATGAAATCAGTTAAATGAAGATGAAATCAGTTAACGATGAAATCAGTTAACGATGAAATCAGTTAAATGAAGATGAAATCAGTTAACGATGAAATCAGTTAACGATGAAATCAGTTAAATGAAGATGAAATCAGTTAACGATGAAATCAGTTAACGATGAAATCAGTTAACGATGAAATCAGTTAAATGAAGATGAAATCAGTTAACGATGAAATCAGTTAACGATGAAATCAGTTAACGATGGAATCAGTTAACGATGAAATCAGTTAAATGAAGATGAAATCAGTTAACGATGAAATCAGTTAAATGAAGAATGAAAATGAAATCAGTTAAATGAAGATGAAATCAGTTAACGATGAAATCAGTTAAATGAAGATGAAATCAGTTAACGATGAAATCAATTAAATGAAGATGAAATCAGTTAACGATGAAATCAGTTAAATGAAGATGAAATCAGTTAACGATGAAATCAGTTAACGATGAAATCAGTTAAATGAAGATGAAATCAGTTAACGATGAAATCAGTTAAATGAAGAATGAAAATGAAATCAGTTAAATGAAGATGAAATCAGTTAACGATGAAATCAGTTAAATGAAGATGAAATCAGTTAACGATGAAATCAGTTAACGATGGAATCAGTTAACGATGAAATCAGTTAACGATGAAATCAGTTAAATGAAGATGAAATCAGTTAACGATGAAATCAGTTAACAATGAAATCAGTTAAATGAAGATGAAATCAGTTAACGATGAAATCAGTTAACGATGAAATCAGTTAACGATGAAATCAGTTAACGATGAAATCAGTTAACGATGAAATCAGTTAAATGAAGATGAAATCAGTTAACGATGAAATCAGTTAAAGATGAAATCAGTTAACGATGGAATCAGTTAACGATGAAATCAGTTAACGATGAAATCAGTTAAATGAAGATGAAATCAGTTAACGATGAAATCAGTTAACGATGAAATCAGTTAAATGAAGATGAAATCAGTTAACGATGAAATCAGTTAAAGATGAAATCAGTTAACGATGAAATCAGTTAACGATGAAATCAGTTAACGATGAAATCAGTTAAATGAAGATGAAATCAGTTAACGATGAAATCAGTTAACGATGGAATCAGTTAACGATGAAATCAGTTAACGATGAAATCAGTTAAATGAAGATGAAATCAGTTAACGATGAAATCAGTTAACGATGAAATCAGTTAACGATGAAATCAATTAAATGAAGATGAAATCAGTTAACGATGAAATCAGTTAAATGAAGATGAAATCAGTTAACGATGAAATCAGTTAAAGATGAAATCAGTTAACGATGAAATCAGTTAACGATGAAATCACTTAACGATGAAATCAGTTAAATGAAGATGAAATCAGTTAACGATGAAATCAGTTAACGATGAAATCAGTTAAATGAAGATGAAATCAGTTAACGATGAAATCAGTTAACGATGAAATGAGTTAACGATGAAATCAGTTAAAGATGAAATCAGTTAACGATGAAATCAGTTAAATGAAGATGAAATCAGTTAAATGAAGATGAAATCAGTTAACGATGGAATCAGTTAACGATGAAATCAGTTAAATGAAGATGAAATCAGTTAACGATGAAATCAGTTAACGATGAAATCAGTTAACGATGAAATCAATTAAATGAAGATGAAATCAGTTAACGATGAAATCAGTTAAATGAAGATGAAATCAGTTAACGATGAAATCAGTTAAAGATGAAATCAGTTAACGATGAAATCAGTTAACGATGAAATCAGTTAACGATGAAATCAGTTAAATGAAGATGAAATCAGTTAACGATGAAATCAGTTAAATGAAGAATGAAAATGAAATCAGTTAAATGAAGATGAAATCAGTTAACGATGAAATCAGTTAACGATGAAATCAGTTAACGATGAAATCAGTTAAATGAAGATGAAATCAGTTAACGATGAAATCAGTTAAATGAAGATGAAATCAGTTAACGATGAAATCAGTTAACGATGGAATCAGTTAACGATGAAATCAGTTAACGATGAAATCAGTTAAATGAAGATGAAATCAGTTAACGATGAAATCAGTTAACGATGAAATCACTTAACGATGAAATCAGTTAAATGAAGATGAAATCAGTTAACGATGAAATCAGTTAAAGATGAAATCAGTTAACGATGAAATCAGTTAACGATGAAATCAGTTAAATGAAGATGAAATCAGTTAACGATGAAATCAGTTAACGATGAAATCAGTAAACGATGGAATCAGTTAAATGAAGATGAAATCAGTTAACGATGAAATCAGTTAAATGAAGATGAAATCAGTTAACGATGAAATCAGTTAAATGAAGATGAAATCAGTTAACGATGAAATCAGTTAAAGATGAAATCAGTTAACGATGAAATCAGTTAACGATGAAATCAGTTAAATGAAGATGAAATCAGTTAACGATGAAATCAGTTAAAGATGAAATCAGTTAACGATGAAATCAGTTAACGATGAAATCAGTTAACGATGATATCAGTTAAATGAAGATGAAATCAGTTAACGATGATATCAGTTAAATGAAGATGAAATCAGTTAACGATGAAATCAGTTAACGATGAAATCAGTTAAATGAAGATGAAATCAGTTAACGATGAAATCAGTTAACGATGAAATCAATTAAATGAAGATGAAATCAGTTAACGATGAAATCAGTTAAATGAAGAATGAAAATGAAATCAGTTAAATGAAGATGAAATCAGTTAACGATGAAATCAGTTAACGATGAAATCAGTTAACGATGAAATCAGTTAAATGAAGATGAAATCAGTTAACGATGAAATCAGTTAAATGAAGATGAAATCAGTTAACGATGAAATCAGTTAACGATGAAATCAGTTAACGATGGAATCAGTTAACGATGAAATCAGTTAACGATGAAATCAGTTAAATGAAGATGAAATCAGTTAACGATGAAATCAGTTAACGATGAAATCAGTTAACGATGAAATCAGTTAACGATGAAATCAGTTAAATGAAGATGAAATCAGTTAACGATGAAATCAGTTAACGATGAAATCAGTTAACGATGAAATCAGTTAACGATGAAATCAGTTAAATGAAGATGAAATCAGTTAACGATGAAATCAGTTAAATGAAGATGAAATCAGTTAACGATGAAATCAGTTAACGATGAAATCAGTTAACGATGAAATCAGTTAAATGAAGATGAAATCAGTTAACGATGAAATCAGTTAACGATGAAATCAGTTAACGATGAAATCAGTTAAATGAAGATGAAATCAGTTAACGATGAAATCAGTTAACGATGAAATCAGTTAACGATGAAATCAATTAAATGAAGATGAAATCAGTTAACGATGAAATCAGTTAAATGAAGATGAAATCAGTTAACGATGAAATCAGTTAAAGATGAAATCAGTTAACGATGAAATCAGTTAACGATGAAATCAGTTAAATGAAGATGAAATCAGTTAACGATGAAATCAGTTAACGATGAAATCAGTTAAATGAAGAATGAAAATGAAATCAGTTAAATGAAGATGAAATCAGTTAACGATGAAATCAGTTAACGATGAAATCAGTTAACGATGAAATCAGTTAAATGAAGATGAAATCAGTTAACGATGAAATCAGTTAACAATGAAATCAGTTAAATGAAGATGAAATCAGTTAACGATGAAATCAGTTAACGATGAAATCAGTTAACGATGAAATCACTTAACGATGAAATCAGTTAAATGAAGATGAAATCAGTTAACGATGAAATCAGTTAAAGATGAAATCAGTTAACGATGGAATCAGTTAAATGAAGATGAAATCAGTTAACGATGAAATCAGTTAACGATGAAATCAGTTAAATGAAGATGAAATCAGTTAACGATGAAATCAGTTAAAGATGAAATCAGTTAACGATGAAATCAGTTAACGATGAAATCAGTTAAATGAAGATGAAATCAGTTAACGATGAAATCAGTTAAAGATGAAATCAGTTAACGATGAAATCAGTTAACGATGAAATCAGTTAAATGAAGATGAAATCAGTTAATGATGAAATCAGTTAACGATGGAATCAGTTAACGATGAAATCAGTTAACGATGAAATCAGTTAAATGAAGATGAAATCAGTTAACGATGAAATCAGTTAACGATGAAATCAGTTAACGATGAAATCAATTAAATGAAGATGAAATTAGTTAACGATGAAATCAGTTAAATGAAGATGGAATCAGTTAACGATGAAATCAGTTAAAGATGAAATCAGTTAACGATGAAATCAGTTAACGATGAAATCAGTTAAATGAAGATGAAATCAGTTAACGATGAAATCAGTTAAATGAAGAATGAAAATGAAATCAGTTAAATGAAGATGAAATCAGTTAACGATGAAATCAGTTAACGATGAAATCAGTTAAATGAAGATGAAATCAGTTAACGATGAAATCAGTTAACGATGAAATCAGTTAACGATGAAATCAGTTAAATGAAGATGAAATCAGTTAACGATGAAATCAGTTAACGATGAAATCAGTTAACGATGAAATCAGTTAAATGAAGATGAAATCAGTTAACGATGAAATCAGTTAAAGATGAAATCAGTTAACGATGAAATCAGTTAACGATGAAATCAGTTAACGATGGAATCAGTTAACGATGGAATCAGTTAAATGAAGATGAAATCAGTTAACGATGAAATCAGTTAACGATGAAATCAGTTAACGATGAAATCAGTTAAATGAAGATGAAATCAGTTAACGATGAAATCAGTTAACGATGAAATCAGTTAACGATGAAATCAGTTAACGATGGAATCAGTTAACGATGAAATCAGTTAACGATGAAATCAGTTAAATGAAGATGAAATCAGTTAACGATGAAATCAGTTAACGATGGAATCAGTTAAATGAAGATGAAATCAGTTAACGATGAAATCAGTTAACGATGAAATCAGTTAAATGAAGATGAAATCAGTTAACGATGAAATCAGTTAAATGAAGAATGAAAATGAAATCAGTTAAATGAAGATGAAATCAGTTAACGATGAAATCAGTTAACGATGAAATCAGTTAAATGAAGATGAAATCAGTTAACGATGAAATCAGTTAACGATGAAATCAGTTAACGATGGAATCAGTTAAATGAAGATGAAATCAGTTAACGATGAAATCAGTTAACGATGAAATCAGTTAAATGAAGATGAAATCAGTTAACGATGAAATCAGTTAACGATGAAATCAGTTAACGATGAAATCAGTTAAATGAAGATGAAATCAGTTAACGATGAAATCAGTTAAAAGAAGATGAAATCAGTTAACGATGAAATCAGTTAAATGAAGATGAAATCAGTTAACGATGAAATCAGTTAACGATGAAATCAGTTAACGATGAAATCAGTTAAATGAAGATGAAATCAGTTAACGATGAAATCAGTTAAAAGAAGATGAAATCAGTTAACGATGAAATCAGTTAACGATGAAATCAGTTAAATGAAGATGAAATCAGTTAACGATGAAATCAGTTAAATGAAGAATGAAAATGAAATCAGTTAAATGAAGATGAAATCAGTTAACGATGAAATCAGTTAAATGAAGATGAAATCAGTTAACGATGAAATCAGTTAACGATGGAATCAGTTAACGATGAAATCAGTTAACGATGGAATCAGTTAACGATGAAATCAGTTAACGATGAAATCAGTTAAATGAAGATGAAATCAGTTAACGATGAAATCAGTTAACAATGAAATCAGTTAAATGAAGATGAAATCAGTTAACGATGAAATCAGTTAACGATGAAATCAGTTAACGATGAAATCACTTAACGATGAAATCAGTTAAATGAAGATGAAATCAGTTAACGATGAAATCAGTTAAAGATGAAATCAGTTAACGATGGAATCAGTTAACGATGAAATCAGTTAACGATGAAATCAGTTAAATGAAGATGAAATCAGTTAACGATGAAATCAGTTAACGATGAAATCAGTTAAATGAAGATGAAATCAGTTAACGATGAAATCAGTTAACGATGAAATCAGTTAAATGAAGATGAAATCAGTTAACGATGAAATCAGTTAACGATGAAATCAGTTAACGATGAAATCAGTTAAATGAAGATGAAATCAGTTAACGATGAAATCAGTTAACGATGAAATCAGTTAACGATGGAATCAGTTAACGATGAAATCAGTTAACGATGAAATCAGTTAACGATGGAATCAGTTAACGATGAAATCAGTTAAATGAAGATGAAATCAGTTAACGATGAAATCAGTTAACGATGAAATCAGTTAACGATGAAATCAGTTAAATGAAGATGAAATCAGTTAACGATGAAATCAGTTAAAGATGAAATCAGTTAACGATGAAATCAGTTAACGATGAAATCAGTTAAATGAAGATGAAATCAGTTAACGATGAAATCAGTTAACGATGAAATCAGTTAACGATGGAATCAGTTAAATGAAGATGAAATCAGTTAACGATGAAATCAGTTAACGATGAAATCAGTTAACGATGAAATCAGTTAAATGAAGATGAAATCAGTTAACGATGAAATCAGTTAAATGAAGATGAAATCAGTTAACGATGAAATCAGTTAACGATGAAATCAGTTAACGATGAAATCAGTTAAATGAAGATGAAATCAGTTAACGATGAAATCAGTTAAAGATGAAATCAGTTAACGATGAAATCAGTTAACGATGAAATCAGTTAAATGAAGATGAAATCAGTTAACGATGAAATCAGTTAACGATGAAATCAGTTAACGATGAAATCAGTTAAATGAAGATGAAATCAGTTAAATGAAGATGAAATCAGTTAACGATGAAATCAGTTAACGATGAAATCAGTTAAATGAAGATGAAATCAGTTAACGATGAAATCAGTTAACGATGAAATCAGTTAACGATGAAATCAATTAAATGAAGATGAAATCAGTTAACGATGAAATCAGTTAAATGAAGATGAAATCAGTTAACGATGAAATCAGTTAAAGATGAAATCAGTTAACGATGAAATCAGTTAACGATGAAATCAGTTAACGATGAAATCAGTTAAATGAAGATGAAATCAGTTAACGATGAAATCAGTTAACGATGAAATCAGTTAACGATGAAATCAGTTAAATGAAGAATGAAAATGAAATCAGTTAAATGAAGATGAAATCAGTTAACGATGAAATCAGTTAACGATGGAATCAGTTAACGATGAAATCAGTTAACGATGAAATCAGTTAAATGAAGATGAAATCAGTTAACGATGAAATCAGTTAACAATGAAATCAGTTAAATGAAGATGAAATCAGTTAACGATGAAATCAGTTAACGATGAAATCAGTTAAATGAAGATGAAATCAGTTAACGATGAAATCAGTTAACGATGAAATCAGTTAACGATGAAATCACTTAACGATGAAATCAGTTAAATGAAGATGAAATCAGTTAACGATGAAATCAGTTAACGATGAAATCAGTTAACGATGGAATCAGTTAACGATGAAATCAGTTAACGATGAAATCAGTTAAATGAAGATGAAATCAGTTAACGATGAAATCAGTTAACGATGAAATCAGTTAAATGAAGATGAAATCAGTTAACGATGAAATCAGTTAACGATGAAATCAGTTAACGATGAAATCACTTAACGATGAAATCAGTTAAATGAAGATGAAATCAGTTAACGATGAAATCAGTTAACGATGAAATCAGTTAACGATGGAATCAGTTAACGATGAAATCAGTTAACGATGAAATCAGTTAAATGAAGATGAAATCAGTTAACGATGAAATCAGTTAACGATGAAATCAGTTAAATGAAGATGAAATCAGTTAACGATGAAATCAGTTAAAGATGAAATCAGTTAACGATGAAATCAGTTAACGATGAAATCAGTTAAATGAAGATGAAATCAGTTAACGATGAAATCAGTTAAAGATGAAATCAGTTAACGATGAAATCAGTTAACGATGAAATCAGTTAAATGAAGATGAAATCAGTTAACGATGAAATCAGTTAACGATGGAATCAGTTAACGATGAAATCAGTTAACGATGAAATCAGTTAAATGAAGATGAAATCAGTTAACGATGAAATCAGTTAACGATGAAATCAGTTAACGATGAAATCAATTAAATGAAGATGAAATCAGTTAACGATGAAATCAGTTAAATGAAGATGAAATCAGTTAACGATGAAATCAGTTAAAGATGAAATCAGTTAACGATGAAATCAGTTAACGATGAAATCAGTTAAATGAAGATGAAATCAGTTAACGATGAAATCAGTTAAATGAAGAATGAAAATTAAATCAGTTAAATGAAGATGAAATCAGTTAACGATGAAATCAGTTAACGATGGAATCAGTTAACGATGAAATCAGTTAACGATGAAATCAGTTAAATGAAGATGAAATCAGTTAACGATGAAATCAGTTAACGATGAAATCAGTTAACGATGAAATCAGTTAAATGAAGATGAAATCAGTTAAAGATGAAATCAGTTAACGATGAAATCAGTTAACGATGGAATCAGTTAAATGAAGATGAAATCAGTTAACGATGAAATCAGTTAACGATGAAATCAGTTAAATGAAGATGAAATCAGTTAACGATGAAATCAGTTAAATGAAGATGAAATCAGTTAACGATGAAATCAGTTAACGATGAAATCATTTAAATGAAGATGAAATCAGTTAACGATGAAATCAGTTAACGATGAAATCAATTAAATGAAGATGAAATCAGTTAACGATGAAATGAGTTAAAAGAAGATGAAATCAGTTAACGATGAAATCAGTTAACGATGAAATCAGTTAAATGAAGATGAAATCAGTTAACGATGAAATCAGTCAAATGAAGAATGAAAATGAAATCAGTTAAATGAAGATGAAATCAGTTAACGATGAAATCAGTTAAATGAAGATGAAATCAGTTAACGATGAAATCAGTTAACGATGAAATCAGTTAACGATGGAATCAGTTAACGATGAAATCAGTTAACGATGGAATCAGTTAACGATGAAATCAGTTAACGATGAAATCAGTTAAATGAAGATGAAATCAGTTAACGATGAAATCAGTTAACAATGAAATCAGTTAAATGAAGATGAAATCAGTTAACGATGAAATCAGTTAACGATGAAATCAGTTAACGATGAAATCACTTAACGAGGAAATCAGTTAAATGAAGATGAAATCAGTTAACGATGAAATCAGTTAAAGATGAAATCAGTTAACGATGGAATCAGTTAACGATGAAATCAGTTAACGATGAAATCAGTTAAATGAAGATGAAATCAGTTAACGATGAAATCAGTTAACGATGAAATCAGTTAAATGAAGATGAAATCAGTTAACGATGAAATCAGTTAACGATGAAATCAGTTAAATGAAGATGAAATCAGTTAACGATGAAATCAGTTAACGATGGAATCAGTTAACGATGAAATCAGTTAACGATGAAATCAGTTAAATGAAGATGAAATCAGTTAACGATGAAATCAGTTAACGATGAAATCAGTTAACGATGAAATCAATTAAATGAAGATGAAATCAGTTAACGATGAAATCAGTTAAATGAAGATGAAATCAGTTAACGATGAAATCAGTTAACGATGAAATCAGTTAACGATGAAATCAGTTAAATGAAGATGAAATCAGTTAACGATGAAATCAGTTAAATGAAGAATGAAAATGAAATCAGTTAAATGAAGATGAAATCAGTTAACGATGAAATCAGTTAACGATGAAATCAGTTAACGATGAAATCAGTTAAATGAAGATGAAATCAGTTAACGATGAAATCAGTTAACGATGAAATCAGTTAAATGAAGATGAAATCAGTTAACGATGAAATCAGTTAACGATGAAATCAGTTAACGATGGAATCAGTTAAATGAAGATGAAATCAGTTAACGATGAAATCAGTTAACGATGAAATCAGTTAAATGAAGATGAAATCAGTTAACGATGAAATCAGTTAAATGAAGATGAAATCAGTTAACGATGAAATCAGTTGAAGATGAAATCAGTTAACGATGAAATCAGTTAACGATGAAATCAGTTAAATGAAGATGAAATCAGTTAACGATGAAATCAGTTAAAGATGAAATCAGTTAACGATGAAATCAGTTAACGATGGAATCAGTTAAATGAAGATGAAATCAGTTAACGATGAAATCAGTTAACGATGAAATCAGTTAAAGATGAAATCAGTTAACGATGAAATCAGTTAACGATGAAATCAGTTAAATGAAGATGAAATCAGTTAACGATGAAATCAGTTAACGATGAAATCAGTTAACGATGGAATCAGTTAAATGAAGATGAAATCAGTTAACGATGAAATCAGTTAACGATGAAATCAATTAAATGAAGATGAAATCAGTTAACGATGAAATCAGTTAAATGAAGATGAAATCAGTTAACGATGAAATCAGTTAAAGATGAAATCAGTTAACGATGAAATCAGTTAACGATGAAATCAGTTAACGATGAAATCAGTTAAATGAAGATGAAATCAGTTAACGATGAAATCAGTTAAATGAAGAATGAAAATGAAATCAGTTAAATGAAGATGAAATCAGTTAACGATGAAATCAGTTAACGATGAAATCAGTTAACGATGAAATCAGTTAAATGAAGATGAAATCAGTTAACGATGAAATCAGTTAAATGAAGATGAAATCAGTTAACGATGAAATCAGTTAACGATGAAATCAGTTAACGATGGAATCAGTTAACGATGAAATCAGTTAACGATGAAATCAGTTAAATGAAGATGAAATCAGTTAACGATGAAATCAGTTAACGATGAAATCAGTTAAATGAAGATGAAATCAGTTAACGATGAAATCAGTTGAAGATGAAATCAGTTAACGATGAAATCAGTTAACGATGAAATCAGTTAAATGAAGATGAAATCAGTTAACGATGAAATCAGTTAAAGATGAAATCAGTTAACGATGAAATCAGTTAACGATGGAATCAGTTAAATGAAGATGAAATCAGTTAACGATGAAATCAGTTAACGATGAAATCAGTTAAAGATGAAATCAGTTAACGATGAAATCAGTTAACGATGAAATCAGTTAAATGAAGATGAAATCAGTTAACGATGAAATCAGTTAAAGATGAAATCAGTTAACGATGAAATCAGTTAACGATGGAATCAGTTAAATGAAGATGAAATCAGTTAACGATGAAATCAGTTAACGATGAAATCAATTAAATGAAGATGAAATCAGTTAACGATGAAATCAGTTAAATGAAGATGAAATCAGTTAACGATGAAATCAGTTAAAGATGAAATCAGTTAACGATGAAATCAGTTAACGATGAAATCAGTTAACGATGAAATCAGTTAAATGAAGATGAAATCAGTTAACGATGAAATCAGTTAAATGAAGAATGAAAATGAAATCAGTTAAATGAAGATGAAATCAGTTAACGATGAAATCAGTTAACGATGAAATCAGTTAAATGAAGATGAAATCAGTTAACGATGAAATCAGTTAAATGAAGATGAAATCAGTTAACGATGAAATCAGTTAACGATGAAATCAGTTAACGATGGAATCAGTTAACGATGAAATCAGTTAACGATGAAATCAGTTAAATGAAGATGAAATCAGTTAACGATGAAATCAGTTAACGATGAAATCAGTTAAATGAAGATGAAATCAGTTAACGATGAAATCAGTTAAAGATGAAATCAGTTAACGATGAAATCAGTTAACGATGGAATCAGTTAAATGAAGATGAAATCAGTTAACGATGAAATCAGTTAACGATGAAATCAGTTAACGATGGAATCAGTTAACGATGAAATCAGTTAACGATGAAATCAGTTAAATGAAGATGAAATCAGTTAACGATGAAATCAGTTAACGATGGAATCAGTTAAATGAAGATGAAATCAGTTAACGATGAAATCAGTTAACGATGAAATCAGTTAAATGAAGATGAAATCAGTTAACGATGAAATCAGTTAAATGAAGAATGAAAATGAAATCAGTTAAATGAAGATGAAATCAGTTAACGATGAAATCAGTTAACGATGAAATCAGTTAAATGAAGATGAAATCAGTTAACGATGAAATCAGTTAAAGATGAAATCAGTTAACGATGAAATCAGTTAACGATGAAATCAGTTAACGATGAAATCAGTTAACGATGGAATCAGTTAAATGAAGATGAAATCAGTTAACGATGAAATCAGTTAACGATGAAATCAGTTAAATGAAGATGAAATCAGTTAACGATGAAATCAGTTAACGATGAGATCAGTTAACGATGAAATCAGTTAACGATGAAATCAGTTAACGATGAAATCAGTTAAATGAAGATGAAATCAGTTAACGATGAAATCAGTTAAATGAAGATGAAATCAGTTAACGATGAAATCAGTTAACGATGAAATCAGTTAACGATGAAATCAGTTAAATGAAGATGAAATCAGTTAACGATGAAATCAGTTAAAGATGAAATCAGCTAACGATGGAATCAGTTAAATGAAGATGAAATCAGTTAACGATGAAATCAGTTAAATGAAGATGAAATCAGTTAACGATGAAATCAGTTAAATGAAGATGAAATCAGTTAAATGAAGATGAAATCAGTTAACGATGAAATCAGTTAAAGATGAAATCAGTTAACGATGAAATCAGTTAACGATGAAATCAGTTAAATGAAGATGAAATCAGTTAACGATGAAATCAGTTAACGATGAAATCAGTTAACGATGAAATCAGTTAAATGAAGATGAAATCAGTTATCGATGAAATCAGTTATCGATGAAATCAGTTAAAGATGAAATCAGTTAACGATGGAATCAGTTAAATGAAGATGAAATCAGTTAACGATGAAATCAGTTAACGATGAAATCAGTTACAGATGAAATCAGTTACATGAAGATTAAATCAGTTAACGATGAAATCAGTTAACGATGAAATCAGTTAAATGAAGATGAAATCAGTTAACGATGAAATCAGTTAACGATGAAATCAGTTAACGATGAAATCAGTTAAATGAAGATGAAATCAGTTAACGATGAAATCAGTTAAATGAAGATGAAATCAGTTAACGATGAAATCAGTTAACGATGAAATCAGTTAACGATGAAATCAGTTAAATGAAGATGAAATCAGTTAACGATGAAATCAGTTAAAGATGAAATCAGCTAACGATGGAATCAGTTAAATGAAGATGAAATCAGTTAACGATGAAATCAGTTAAATGAAGATGAAATCAGTTAACGATGAAATCAGTTAAATGAAGATGAAATCAGTTAAATGAAGATGAAATCAGTTAACGATGAAATCAGTTAAAGATGAAATCAGTTAACGATGAAATCAGTTAACGATGAAATCAGTTAAATGAAGATGAAATCAGTTAACGATGAAATCAGTTAACGATGAAATCAGTTAAATGAAGATGAAATCAGTTATCGATGAAATCAGTTATCGATGAAATCAGTTAAAGATGAAATCAGTTAACGATGGAATCAGTTAAATGAAGATGAAATCAGTTAACGATGAAATCAGTTAACGATGAAATCAGTTACAGATGAAATCAGTTACATGAAGATTAAATCAGTTAACGATGAAATCAGTTAACGATGAAATCAGTTAACGATGAAATCAGTTAAATGAAGATGAAATCAGTTAACGATGAAATCAGTTAACGATGAAATCAGTTAACGATGAAATCAGTTAAATGAAGATGAAATCAGTTAACGATGAAATCAGTTAAATGAAGATGAAATCAGTTAACGATGAAATCAGTTAAATGAAGAATGAAAATGAAATCAGTTAAATGAAGATGAAATCAGTTAACGATGAAATCAGTTAACGATGAAATCAGTTAAATGAAGATGAAATCAGTTAACGATGAAATCAGTTAACGATGAAATCAGTTAAATGAAGATGAAATCAGTTAACGATGAAATCAGTTAACGATGAAATCAGTTAAATGAAGATGAAATCAGTTAACGATGAAATCAGTTAAAGATGAAATCAGTTAACGATGAAATCAGTTAACGATGAAATCAGTTAAATGAATATGAAATCAGTTAACGATGAAATCAGTTAACGATGGAATCAGTTAACGATGAAATCAGTTAACGATGAAATCAGTTAAATGAAGATGAAATCAGTTAACGATGAAATCAGTTAAATGAAGATGAAATCAGTTAACGATGAAATCAGTTAACGATGAAATCAGTTAACGATGGAATCAGTTAAATGAAGATGAAATCAGTTAACGATGAAATCAGTTAAATGAAGATGAAATCAGTTAAATGAAGATGAAATCAGTTAACGATGAAATCAGTTAAAGATGAAATCAGTTACAGATGAAATCAGTTACATGAAGATTAAATCAGTTAACGATGAAATCAGTTAAAGATTAAATCAGTTAACGATGAAATCAGTTAACGATGAAATCAGTTAAATGAAGATGAAATCAGTTAATGATGAAATCAGTTAAAGATGAAATCAGTTAACGATGGAATCAGTTAAATGAAGATGAAATCAGTTAACGATGAAATCAGTTAACGATGAAATCAGTTAAATGAAGATGAAATCAGTTAACGATGAAATCAGTTAAAGATGAAATCAGTTAACGATGGAATCAGTTAAATGAAGATGAAATCAGTTAACGATGAAATCAGTTAACGATGAAATCAGTTAAATGAAGATGAAATCAGTTAACGATGAAATCAGTTAAAGATGAAATCAGTTAACAATGAAATCAGTTAACGATGAAATCAGTTAAATGAAGATGAAATCAGTTAACGATGAAATCAGTTAAATGAAGATGAAATCAGTTAAATGAAGATGAAATCAGTTAACGATGAAATCAGTTACAGATGAAATCAGTTACATGAAGATTAAATCAGTTAACGATGAAATCAGTTAACGATGAAATCAGTTAAATGAAGATGACATCAGTTAACGATGAAATCAGTTAAATGAAGATGAAATCAGTTAAATGAAGATGAAATCAGTTAACGATGAAATCAGTTACAGATGAAATCAGTTAAATGAAGATGAAATCAGTTAACGATGAAATCAGTTACAGATGAAATCATTTACATGAAGTTGAAATCAGTTAACGATAAAATCAGTTAAAGATGAAATCAGTTAACGATGAAATCAGTTAAATGAAGAATGAAAATGAAATCAGTTAACGATGAAATCAGTTAACGATGAAATCAGTTAAATGAAGATGAAATCAGTTAACGATGAAATCAGTTAAATGAAGATGAAATCAGTTAACGATGAAATCCGTTAACGATGAAATCCGTTAACGATGAAATCCGTTAACGATGAAATCAGTTAACGATGAGATCAGTTAACGATGAAATCAGTTAAATGAAGATGAAATCAGTTAACGATGAAATCAGTTAAAGATGAAATCAGTTAACGATGAAATCAGTTAACGATGAAATCAGTTAAATGAAGATGAAATCAGTAAACGATGAAATCAGTTAACGATGAAATCAGTTAAATGAAGATGAAATCAGTTAACGATGAAATCAGTTAAAGATGAAATCAGTTAACGACGAAATCAGTTAACGATGAAATCAGTTAAATGAAGATGAAATCAGTTAACGATGAAATCAGTTAACGATGAAATCAGTTAACGATGAAATCAGTTAAATGAAGAATGAAAATGAAATCAGTTAAATGAAGATGAAATCAGTTAACGATGAAATCAGTTAACGATGAAATCAGTTAACGATGAAATCAGTTAAATGAAGATGAAATCAGTTAACGATGAAATCAGTTAAAGATGAAATCAGTTAACGATGAAATCAGTTAAAGATGAAATCTGTTAACGATGGAATCAGTTAAATGAAGATGAAATCAGTTAACGATGAAATCAGTTAACGGTGAAATCAGTTAACGATGGAATCAGTTAACGATGAAATCAGTTAACGATGAGATCAGTTAACGATGGAATCAGTTAAATGAAGATGAAATCAGTTAACGATGGAATCAGTTAAATGAAGATGAAATCAGTTAACGATGAAATCAGTTAAAGATGAAATCAATTAACGATGAAATCAGTAAAAGATGAAATCAGTTAACGATGAAATCAGTTAACGATGAAATCAGTTAAATGAAGATGAAATCAGTTAACGATGAAATCAGTTAACGATGAAATCAGTTAACGATGAAATCAGTTAAATGAAGATGAAATCAGTTAACGATGAAATCAGTTAACGATGAAATCAGTTAACGATGAAATCAGTTAAATGAAGATGAAATCAGTTAACGATGAAATCAGTTAACGATGAAATCAGTTAAATGAAGATGAAATCAGTTAACGATGAAATCAGTAAACGATGAAATCAGTTAACGATGGAATCAGTTAAATGAAGATGAAATCAGTTAACGATGAAATCAGTTAACGATGAAATCAGTTAACGATGAAATCAGTTAAATGAAGATGAAATCAGTTAACGATGAAATCAGTTAACGATGGAATCAGTTAACGATGAAATCAGTTAACGATGAAATCAGTTAACGATGAAATCAGTTAAATGAAGATGAAATCAGTTAACGATGAAATCAGTTAACGATGGAATCAGTTAAATGAAGATGAAATCAGTTAACGATGAAATCAGTTAACGATGAAATCAGTTAACGATGAAATCAGTTAAATGAAGATGAAATCAGTTAAATGAAGAATGAAAATGAAATCAGTTAAATGAAGATGAAATCAGTTAACGATGAAATCAGTTAAATGAAGATGAAATCAGTTAACGATGAAATCAGTTAAAGATGAAATCAGTTAACGATGAAATCAGTTAACGATGAAATCAGTTAACGATGGAATCAGTTAAATGAAGATGAAATCAGTTAACGATGAAATCAGTTAAATGAAGATGAAATCAGTTAACGATGAAATCAGTTAAATGAAGATGAAATCAGTTAACGATGAAATCAGTTAACGATGAAATCAGTTAAATGAAGATGAAATCAGTTAACGATGAAATCAGTTAACGATGAAATCAATTAAATGAAGATGAAATCAGTTAACGATGAAATCAGTTAAAAGAAGATGAAATCAGTTAACGATGAAATCAGTTAACGATGAAATCAGTTAACGATGAAATCAGTTAAATGAAGATGAAATCAGTTAAATGAAGAATGAAAATGAAATCAGTTAAATGAAGATGAAATCAGTTAACGATGAAATCAGTTAACGATGAAATCAGTTAAATGAAGATGAAATCAGTTAACGATGAAATCAGTTAAAGATGAAATCAGTTAACGATGAAATCAGTTAACGATGAAATCAGTTAACGATGGAATCAGTTAAATGAAGATGAAATCAGTTAACGATGAAATCAGTTAACGATGAAATCAGTTAAATGAAGATGAAATCAGTTAACGATGAAATCAGTTAAATGAAGATGAAATCAGTTAACGATGAAATCAGTTAACGATGAAATCAGTTACATGAAGATGAAATCAGTTAACGATGAAATCAGTTAACGATGAAATCAGTTAAATGAAGATGACATCAGTTAACGATGAAATCAGTTAAATGAAGATGAAATCAGTTAAATGAAGATGAAATCAGTTAACGATGAAATCAGTTACAGATGAAATCAGTTAAATGAAGATGAAATCAGTTAACGATGAAATCAGTTACAGATGAAATCAGTTACATGAAGATGAAATCAGTTAACGATAAAATCAGTTAAAGATGAAATCAGTTAACGATGAAATCAGTTAAATGAAGAATGAAAATGAAATCAGTTAACGATGAAATCAGTTAACGATGAAATCAGTTAAATGAAGATGAAATCAGTTAACGATGAAATCAGTTAAATGAAGATGAAATCAGTTAACGATGAAATCCGTTAACGATGAAATCCGTTAACGATGGAATCCGTTAACGATGAAATCCGTTAACGATGAAATCCGTTAACGATGAGATCCGTTAACGATGAAATCAGTTAAATGAAGATGAAATCAGTTAACGATGAAATCAGTTAAAGATGAAATCAGTTAACGATGAAATCAGTTAACGATGAAATCAGTTAAATGAAGATGAAATCAGTAAACGATGAAATCAGTTAACGATGAAATCAGTTAAATGAAGATGAAATCAGTTAACGATGAAATCAGTTAAAGATGAAATCTGTTAACGATGGAATCAGTTAAATGAAGATGAAATCAGTTAACGGTGAAATCAGTTAACGGTGAAATCAGTTAACGATGGAATCAGTTAACGATGAGATCAGTTAACGATGGAATCAGTTAAATGAAGATGAAATCAGTTAACGATGGAATCAGTTAAATGAAGATGAAATCAGTCAACGATGAAATCAGTTAAATGAAGATGAAATCAGTTAACGATGAAATCAGTTAAAGATGAAATCAGTTAACGATGAAATCAGTAAAAGATGAAATCAGTTAACGATGAAATCAGTTAACGATGAAATCAGTTAAATGAAGATGAAATCAGTTAACGATGAAATCAGTTAACGATGAAATCAGTTAAATGAAGATGAAATCAGTTAACGATGAAATCAGTTAACGATGAAATCAGTTAAATGAAGAATGAAAATGAAATCAGTTAAATGAAGATGAAATCAGTTAACGATGAAATCAGTAAACGATGAAATCAGTTAACGATGGAATCAGTTAAATGAAGATGAAATCAGTTAACGATGAAATCAGTTAACGATGAAATCAGTTAAATGAAGATGAAATCAGTTAACGATGAAATCAGTTAACGATGGAATCAGTTAACGATGAAATCAGTTAAATGAAGATGAAATCAGTTAACGATGAAATCAGTTAAATGAAGATGAAATCAGTTAACAATGAAATCAGTTAACGATGAAATCAGTTAACGATGGAATCAGTTAAATGAAGATGAAATCAGTTAACGATGAAATCAGTTAACGATGAAATCAGTTAACGATGGAATCAGTTAACGATGAAATCAGTTAACGATGGAATCAGTTAAATGAAGATGAAATCAGTTAACGATGAAATCAGTTAACGATGAAATCAGTTAAATGAAGATGAAATCAGTTAACGATGAAATCAGTTAACGATGGAATCAGTTAAATGAAGATGAAATCAGTTAACGATGAAATCAGTTAAATGAAGATGAAATCAGTTAACGATGAAATCAGTTAAATGAAAATGAAATCAGTTAACGATGAAATCAGTTAAATGAAGATGAAATCAGTTAACGATGAAATCAGTTAACGATGAAATCAGTTAACGATGGAATCAGTTAACGATGGAATCAGTTAACGATGGAATCAGTTAACGATGAAATCAGTTAACGATGAAATCAGTTAAATGAAGATGAAATCAGTTAACGATGAAATCAGTTAACGATGAAATCAGTTAAATGAAGATGAAATCAATTAACGATGAAATCAGTTAACGATGAAATCAGTTAACGATGAAATCACTTAACGATGAAATCAGTTAAATGAAGATGAAATCAGTTAACGATGAAATCAGTTAAATGAAGATGAAATCAGTTAACGATGAAATCAGTTAAAGATGAAATCAGTTAACGATGGAATCAGTTAACGATGAAATCAGTTAAATGAAGATGAAATCAGTTAAATGAAGATGAAATCAGTTAACGATGAAATCAGTTAACGATGAAATCAGTTAAATGAAGATGAAATCAGTTAACGATGAAATCAGTTAACGATGAAATCAGTTAAATGAAGATGAAATCAGTTAACGATGAAATCAGTTAACGATGAAATCAGTTAACGATGGAATCAGTTAACGATGAAATCAGTTAACGATGAAATCAGTTAAATGAAGATGAAATCAGTTAACGATGAAATCAGTTAACGATGAAATCAGTTAACGATGAAATCAATTAAATGAAGATGAAATCAGTTAACGATGAAATCAGTTAAATGAAGATGAAATCAGTTAACGATGAAATCAGTTAAAGATGAAATCAGTTAACGATGAAATCAGTTAACGATGAAATCAGTTAAATGAAGATGAAATCAGTTAACGATGAAATCAGTTAAAGATGAAATCAGTTAAATGAAGATGAAATCAGTTAACGATGAAATCAGTTAACGATGGAATCAGTTAACGATGAAATCAGTTAAATGAAGATGAAATCAGTTAACGATGAAATCAGTTAAAGATGAAATCAGTTAACGATGAAATCAGTTAACGATGAAATCAGTTAAATGAAGATGAAATCAGTTAACGATGAAATCAGTTAACGATGGAATCAGTTAAATGAAGATGAAATCAGTTAACGATGAAATCAGTTAAAGATGAAATCAGTTAACGATGAAATCAGTTAACGATGAAATCAGTTAAATGAAGATGAAATCAGTTAAATGAAGATGAAATCAGTTAACGATGAAATCAGTTAACGATGAAATCAGTTAAATGAAGATGAAATCAGTTAAAGATGAAATCAGTTAACGATGAAATCAGTTAACGATGAAATCAGTTAAATGAAGATGAAATCAGTTAACGATGAAATCAGTTAACGATGAAATCAGTTAACGATGAAATCAATTAACGATGAAATCAGTTAAATGAAGAATGAAGATGAAATCAGTTAACGATGAAATCAGTTAACGATGAAATCAGTTAACGATGAAATCAGTTAAATGAAGATGAAATCAGTTAACGATGAAATCAGTTAACGATGAAATCAGTTAACGATGAAATCAGTTAAATGAAGATGAAATCAGTTAACGATGAAATCAGTTAACGATGAAATCAGTTAACGATGAAATCAGTTAACGATGAAATCAGTTAAATGAAGATGAAATCAGTTAACGATGAAATCAGTTAACGATGAAATCACTTAACGATGAAATCAGTTAAATGAAGATGAAATCAGTTAACGATGAAATCAGTTAAATGAAGATGAAATCAGTTAAAGATGAAATCAGTTAACGATGAAATCAGATAACGATGAAATCAGTTAAATGAAGATGAAATCAGTTAACGATGAAATCAGTTAACGATGGAATCAGTTAAATGAAGATGAAATCAGTTAACGATGAAATCAGTTAAAGATGAAATCAGTTAACGATGAAATCAGTTAACGATGAAATCAGTTAAATGAAGATGAAATCAGTTAAATGAAGATGAAATCAGTTAACGATGAAATCAGTTAACGATGAAATCAGTTAAATGAAGATGAAATCAGTTAAAGATGAAATCAGTTAACGATGAAATCAGTTAACGATGAAATCAGTTAAATGAAGATGAAATCAGTTAACGATGAAATCAGTTAACGATGAAATCAATTAACGATGAAATCAGTTAAATGAAGATGAAATCAGTTAACGATGAAATCAGTTAACAATGAAATCAGTTAAATGAAGAATGAAGATGAAATCAGTTAACGATGAAATCAGTTAACGATGAAATCAGTTAAATGAAGATGAAATCAGTTAACGATGAAATCAGTTAACGATGAAATCAATTAACGATGAAATCAGTTAAATGAAGATGAAATCAGTTAACGATGAAATCAGTTAACGATGAAATCAGTTAACGATGAAATCAGTTAAATGAAGATGAAATCAGTTAACGATGAAATCAGTTAACGATGAAATCAGTTAAATGAAGATGAAATCAGTTAACGATGAAATCAGTTAACGATGAAATCACTTAACGATGAAATCAGTTAAATGAAGATGAAATCAGTTAACGATGAAATCAGTTAAATGAAGATGAAATCAGTTAACGATGAAATCAGTTAAAGATGAAATCAGTTAACGATGGAATCAGTTAACGATGAAATCAGTTAACGATGAAATCAGTTAAATGAAGATGAAATCAGTTAACGATGAAATCAGTTAACGATGAAATCAGTTAACGATGAAATCAGTTAAATGAAGATGAAATCAGTTAACGATGAAATCAGTTAACGATGGAATCAGTTAACGATGAAATCAGTTAAATGAAGATGAAATCAGTTAACGATGAAATCAGTTAACGATGAAATCAGTTAACGATGAAATCAATTAAATGAAGATGAAATCAGTTAACGATGAAATCAGTTAAATGAAGATGAAATCAGTTAACGATGAAATCAGTTAAAGATGAAATCAGTTAACGATGAAATCAGTTAACGATGAAATCAGTTAAATGAAGATGAAATCAGTTAACGATGAAATCAGTTAACGATGAAATCAGTTAACGATGAAATCAGTTAAATGAAGATGAAATCAGTTAACGATGAAATCAGTTAAATGAAGAATGAAAATGAAATCAGTTAAATGAAGATGAAATCAGTTAACGATGAAATCAGTTAACGATGAAATCAGTTAACGATGAAATCAGTTAACGATGGAATCAGTTAAATGAAGATGAAATCAGTTCACGGTGAAATCAGTTCACGATGGAATCAGTTAACGATGAGATCAGTTAACGATGAAATCAGTTAACGATGAAATCAGTTAAATGAAGATGAAATCAGTTAACGATGGAATCAGTTAAATGAAGATGAAATCAGTTAACGATGAAATCAGTTAAATGAAGATGAAATCAGTTAACGATGAAATCAGTTAACGATGAAATCAGTTAAATGAAGATGAAATCAGTTAACGATGAAATCAGTTAACGATGAAATCAGTTAAATGAAGATGAAATCAGTTAACGATGAAATCAGTTAACGATGAAATCAATTAAATGAAGATGAAATCAGTTAACGATGAAATCAGTTAAATGAAGATGAAATCAGTTAAAGATGAAATCAGTTAAAGATGAAATCAGTTAACGATGAAATCAGTTAACGATGAAATCAGTTAAATGAAGATGAAATCAGTTAACGATGAAATCAGTTAAAGATGAAATCAGTTAACGATGAAATCAGTTAACGATGAAATCAGTTAAATGAAGATGAAATCAGTTAACGATGAAATCAGTTAAATGAAGAATGAAAATGAAATCAGTTAAATGAAGATGAAATCAGTTAACGATGAAATCAGTTAACGATGAAATCAGTTAACGATGAAATCAGTTAACGATGGAATCAGTTAAATGAAGATGAAATCAGTTCACGGTGAAATCAGTTAACGATGGAATCAGTTAACGATGAGATCAGTTAACGATGAAATCAGTTAACGATGAAATCAGTTAAATGAAGATGAAATCAGTTAACGATGAAATCAGTGAACGATGGAATCAGTTAAATGAAGATGAAATCAGTTAACGATGAAATCAGTTAAATGAAGATGAAATCAGTTAACGATGAAATCAGTTAACGATGAAATCAGTTAAATGAAGATGAAATCAGTTAACGATGAAATCAGTTAACGATGAAATCAGTTAAATGAAGATGAAATCAGTTAACGATGAAATCAGTTAACGATGGAATCAGTTAACGATGGAATCAGTTAACGATGGAATCAGTTAAATGAAGATGAAATCAGTTAACGATGAAATCAGTTAAATGAAGATGAAATCAGTTAACGATGAAATCAGTTAAAGATGAAATCAGTTAACGATGAAATCAGTTAACGATGAAATCAGTTAAATGAAGATGAAATCAGTTAACGATGAAATCAGTTAAAGATGAAATCAGTTAACGATGAAATCAGTTAACGATGGAATCAGTTAAATGAAGATGAAATCAGTTAACGATGAAATCAGTTAACGATGAAATCAGTTAACGATGAAATCAGTTAAATGAAGATGAAATCAGTTAAATGAAGATGAAATCAGTTAACGATGAAATCAGTTACAGATGAAATCAGTTAAATGAAGATGAAATCAGTTAACGATGAAATCAGTTACAGATGAAATCAGTTACATGAAGATGAAATCAGTTAACGATAAAATCAGTTAAAGATGAAATCAGTTAACGATGAAATCAGTTAAATGAAGAATGAAAATGAAATCAGTTAACGATGAAATCAGTTAACGATGAAATCAGTTAAATGAAGATGAAATCAGTTAACGATGAAATCAGTTAAATGAAGATGAAATCAGTTAACGATGAAATCCGTTAACGATGAAATCCGTTAACGATGGAATCCGTTAACGATGAAATCCGTTAACGATGAAATCCGTTAACGATGAGATCAGTTAACGATGAAATCAGTTAAATGAAGATGAAATCAGTTAACGATGAAATCAGTTAAAGATGAAATCAGTTAACGATGAAATCAGTTAACGATGAAATCAGTTAAATGAAGATGAAATCAGTAAACGATGAAATCAGTTAACGATGAAATCAGTTAAATGAAGATGAAATCAGTTAACGATGAAATCAGTTAAAGATGAAATCTGTTAACGATGGAATCAGTTAAATGAAGATGAAATCAGTTAACGGTGAAATCAGTTAACGGTGAAATCAGTTAACGATGGAATCAGTTAACGATGAGATCAGTTAACGATGGAATCAGTTAAATGAAGATGAAATCAGTTAACGATGGAATCAGTTAAATGAAGATGAAATCAGTCAACGATGAAATCAGTTAAATGAAGATGAAATCAGTTAACGATGAAATCAGTTAAAGATGAAATCAGTTAACGATGAAATCAGTAAAAGATGAAATCAGTTAACGATGAAATCAGTTAACGATGAAATCAGTTAAATGAAGATGAAATCAGTTAACGATGAAATCAGTTAACGATGAAATCAGTTAAATGAAGATGAAATCAGTTAACGATGAAATCAGTTAACGATGAAATCAGTTAAATGAAGAATGAAAATGAAATCAGTTAAATGAAGATGAAATCAGTTAACGATGAAATCAGTAAACGATGAAATCAGTTAACGATGGAATCAGTTAAATGAAGATGAAATCAGTTAACGATGAAATCAGTTAACGATGAAATCAGTTAAATGAAGATGAAATCAGTTAACGATGAAATCAGTTAACGATGGAATCAGTTAACGATGAAATCAGTTAAATGAAGATGAAATCAGTTAACGATGAAATCAGTTAAATGAAGATGAAATCAGTTAACGATGAAATCAGTTAACGATGAAATCAGTTAACGATGGAATCAGTTAAATGAAGATGAAATCAGTTAACGATGAAATCAGTTAACGATGAAATCAGTTAACGATGGAATCAGTTAACGATGAAATCAGTTAACGATGGAATCAGTTAAATGAAGATGAAATCAGTTAACGATGAAATCAGTTAACGATGAAATCAGTTAAATGAAGATGAAATCAGTTAACGATGAAATCAGTTAACGATGGAATCAGTTAAATGAAGATGAAATCAGTTAACGATGAAATCAGTTAAATGAAGATGAAATCAGTTAACGATGAAATCAGTTAAATGAAAATGAAATCAGTTAACGATGAAATCAGTTAAATGAAGATGAAATCAGTTAACGATGAAATCAGTTAACGATGAAATCAGTTAACGATGGAATCAGTTAACGATGGAATCAGTTAACGATGGAATCAGTTAACGATGAAATCAGTTAACGATGAAATCAGTTAAATGAAGATGAAATCAGTTAACGATGAAATCAGTTAACGATGAAATCAGTTAAATGAAGATGAAATCAATTAACGATGAAATCAGTTAACGATGAAATCAGTTAACGATGAAATCACTTAACGATGAAATCAGTTAAATGAAGATGAAATCAGTTAACGATGAAATCAGTTAAATGAAGATGAAATCAGTTAACGATGAAATCAGTTAAAGATGAAATCAGTTAACGATGGAATCAGTTAACGATGAAATCAGTTAAATGAAGATGAAATCAGTTAAATGAAGATGAAATCAGTTAACGATGAAATCAGTTAACGATGAAATCAGTTAAATGAAGATGAAATCAGTTAACGATGAAATCAGTTAACGATGAAATCAGTTAAATGAAGATGAAATCAGTTAACGATGAAATCAGTTAACGATGGAATCAGTTAACGATGAAATCAGTTAACGATGAAATCAGTTAAATGAAGATGAAATCAGTTAACGATGAAATCAGTTAACGATGAAATCAGTTAACGATGAAATCAATTAAATGAAGATGAAATCAGTTAACGATGAAATCAGTTAAATGAAGATGAAATCAGTTAACGATGAAATCAGTTAAAGATGAAATCAGTTAACGATGAAATCAGTTAACGATGAAATCAGTTAAATGAAGATGAAATCAGTTAACGATGAAATCAGTTAAAGATGAAATCAGTTAAATGAAGATGAAATCAGTTAACGATGAAATCAGTTAACGATGGAATCAGTTAACGATGAAATCAGTTAAATGAAGATGAAATCAGTTAACGATGAAATCAGTTAAAGATGAAATCAGTTAACGATGAAATCAGTTAACGATGAAATCAGTTAAATGAAGATGAAATCAGTTAACGATGAAATCAGTTAACGATGGAATCAGTTAAATGAAGATGAAATCAGTTAACGATGAAATCAGTTAAAGATGAAATCAGTTAACGATGAAATCAGTTAACGATGAAATCAGTTAAATGAAGATGAAATCAGTTAAATGAAGATGAAATCAGTTAACGATGAAATCAGTTAACGATGAAATCAGTTAAATGAAGATGAAATCAGTTAAAGATGAAATCAGTTAACGATGAAATCAGTTAACGATGAAATCAGTTAAATGAAGATGAAATCAGTTAACGATGAAATCAGTTAACGATGAAATCAGTTAACGATGAAATCAATTAACGATGAAATCAGTTAAATGAAGAATGAAGATGAAATCAGTTAACGATGAAATCAGTTAACGATGAAATCAGTTAACGATGAAATCAGTTAAATGAAGATGAAATCAGTTAACGATGAAATCAGTTAACGATGAAATCAGTTAAATGAAGATGAAATCAGTTAACGATGAAATCAGTTAACGATGAAATCAGTTAACGATGAAATCAGTTAAATGAAGATGAAATCAGTTAACGATGAAATCAGTTAACGATGAAATCACTTAACGATGAAATCAGTTAAATGAAGATGAAATCAGTTAACGATGAAATCAGTTAAATGAAGATGAAATCAGTTAAAGATGAAATCAGTTAACGATGAAATCAGATAACGATGAAATCAGTTAAATGAAGATGAAATCAGTTAACGATGAAATCAGTTAACGATGGAATCAGTTAAATGAAGATGAAATCAGTTAACGATGAAATCAGTTAAAGATGAAATCAGTTAACGATGAAATCAGTTAACGATGAAATCAGTTAAATGAAGATGAAATCAGTTAAATGAAGATGAAATCAGTTAACGATGAAATCAGTTAACGATGAAATCAGTTAAATGAAGATGAAATCAGTTAAAGATGAAATCAGTTAACGATGAAATCAGTTAACGATGAAATCAGTTAAATGAAGATGAAATCAGTTAACGATGAAATCAGTTAACGATGAAATCAATTAACGATGAAATCAGTTAAATGAAGATGAAATCAGTTAACGATGAAATCAGTTAACAATGAAATCAGTTAACAATGAAATCAGTTAAATGAAGAATGAAGATGAAATCAGTTAACGATGAAATCAGTTAACGATGAAATCAGTTAAATGAAGATGAAATCAGTTAACGATGAAATCAGTTAACGATGAAATCAATTAACGATGAAATCAGTTAAATGAAGATGAAATCAGTTAACGATGAAATCAGTTAACGATGAAATCAGTTAACGATGAAATCAGTTAAATGAAGATGAAATCAGTTAACGATGAAATCAGTTAACGATGAAATCAGTTAAATGAAGATGAAATCAGTTAACGATGAAATCAGTTAACGATGAAATCACTTAACGATGAAATCAGTTAAATGAAGATGAAATCAGTTAACGATGAAATCAGTTAAATGAAGATGAAATCAGTTAACGATGAAATCAGTTAAAGATGAAATCAGTTAACGATGGAATCAGTTAACGATGAAATCAGTTAACGATGAAATCAGTTAAATGAAGATGAAATCAGTTAACGATGAAATCAGTTAACGATGAAATCAGTTAAATGAAGATGAAATCAGTTAACGATGAAATCAGTTAACGATGAAATCAGTTAACGATGGAATCAGTTAACGATGAAATCAGTTAACGATGAAATCAGTTAAATGAAGATGAAATCAGTTAACGATGAAATCAGTTAACGATGAAATCAGTTAACGATGAAATCAATTAAATGAAGATGAAATCAGTTAACGATGAAATCAGTTAAATGAAGATGAAATCAGTTAACGATGAAATCAGTTAACGATGAAATCAGTTAAATGAAGATGAAATCAGTTAACGATGAAATCAGTTAACGATGAAATCAGTTAACGATGAAATCAGTTAAATGAAGATGAAATCAGTTAACGATGAAATCAGTTAAATGAAGAATGAAAATGAAATCAGTTAAATGAAGATGAAATCAGTTAACGATGAAATCAGTTAACGATGAAATCAGTTAACGATGAAATCAGTTAACGATGGAATCAGTTAAATGAAGATGAAATCAGTTCACGGTGAAATCAGTTCACGATGGAATCAGTTAACGATGAGATCAGTTAACGATGAAATCAGTTAACGATGAAATCAGTTAAATGAAGATGAAATCAGTTAACGATGAAATCAGTTAACGATGGAATCAGTTAAATGAAGATGAAATCAGTTAACGATGAAATCAGTTAAATGAAGATGAAATCAGTTAACGATGAAATCAGTTAACGATGAAATCAGTTAAATGAAGATGAAATCAGTTAACGATGAAATCAGTTAACGATGAAATCAGTTAAATGAAGATGAAATCAGTTAACGATGAAATCAGTTAACGATGAAATCAATTAAATGAAGATGAAATCAGTTAACGATGAAATCAGTTAAATGAAGATGAAATCAGTTAAAGATGAAATCAGTTAAAGATGAAATCAGTTAACGATGAAATCAGTTAACGATGAAATCAGTTAAATGAAGATGAAATCAGTTAACGATGAAATCAGTTAAAGATGAAATCAGTTAACGATGAAATCAGTTAACGATGAAATCAGTTAAATGAAGATGAAATCAGTTAACGATGAAATCAGTTAAATGAAGAATGAAAATGAAATCAGTTAAATGAAGATGAAATCAGTTAACGATGAAATCAGTTAACGATGGAATCAGTTAAATGAAGATGAAATCAGTTAACGATGAAATCAGTTAAATGAAGATGAAATCAGTTAACGATGAAATCAGTTAACGATGAAATCAGTTAAATGAAGATGAAATCAGTTAACGATGAAATCAGTTAACGATGAAATCAGTTAAATGAAGATGAAATCAGTTAACGATGAAATCAGTTAACGATGGAATCAGTTAACGATGGAATCAGTTAACGATGGAATCAGTTAAATGAAGATGAAATCAGTTAACGATGAAATCAGTTAAATGAAGATGAAATCAGTTAACGATGAAATCAGTTAAAGATGAAATCAGTTAACGATGAAATCAGTTAACGATGAAATCAGTTAAATGAAGATGAAATCAGTTAACGATGAAATCAGTTAAAGATGAAATCAGTTAACGATGAAATCAGTTAACGATGGAATCAGTTAAATGAAGATGAAATCAGTTAACGATGAAATCAGTTAACGATGAAATCAGTTAAATGAAGATGAAATCAGTTAAATGAAGATGAAATCAGTTAACGATGAAATCAGTTAAATGAAGATGAAATCAGTTAAATGAAGATGAAATCAGTTAAAGATGAAATCAGTTAACGATGAAATCAGTTAACGATGAAATCAGTTAACGATGAAATCAATTAACGATGAAATCAGTTAAATGAAGATGAAATCAGTTAACGATGAAATCAGTTAAAGATGAAATCAGTTAAATGAAGAATGAAGATGAAATCAGTTAACGATGAAATCAGTTAAATGAAGATGAAATCAATTAACGATGAAATCAGTTAACGATGAAATCAGTTAAATGAAGAATGAAGATGAAATCAGTTAACGATGAAATCAATTAACGATGAAATCAGTTAACGATGAAATCAGTTAAATGAAGATGAAATCAGTTAACGATGAAATCAGTTAACGATGAAATCAGTTAAATGAAGAATGAAAATGAAATCAGTTAAATGAAGATGAAATCAGTTAACGATGAAATCAGTTAAAGATGAAATCAGTTAACGATGAAATCAGTTAACGATGAAATCAGTTAACGATGGAATCAGTTAAATGAAGATGAAATCAGTTCACGGTGAAATCAGTTAACGATGGAATCAGTTAACGATGAGATCAGTTAACGATGAAATCAGTTAAATGAAGATGAAATCAGTTAACGATGAAATCAGTTAACGATGAAATCAGTTAACGATGGAATCAGTTAAATGAAGATGAAATCAGTTAACGATGAAATCAGTTAAAGATGAAATCAGTTAACGATGAAATCAGTTAACGATGAAATCAGTTAAATGAAGATGAAATCAGTTAACGATGAAATCAGTTAACGATGAAATCAGTTAACGATGAAATCAGTTAAATGAAGATGAAATCAGTTAACGATGAAATCAGTTAAATGAAGAATGAAAATGAAATCAGTTAAATGAAGATGAAATCAGTTAACGATGAAATCAGTTAACGATGGAATCAGTTAACGATGGAATCAGTTAAATGAAGATGAAATCAGTTAACGATGAAATCAGTTAAATGAAGATGAAATCAGTTAACGATGGAATCAGTTAACGATGAAATCAGTTAACGATGAAATCAGTTAAATGAAGATGAAATCAGTTAACGATGAAATCAGTTAACGATGAAATCAGTTAAATGAAGATGAAATCAGTTAACGATGAAATCAGTTAAATGAAGATGAAATCAGTTAACGATGAAATCAGTTAACGATGAAATCAGTTAACGATGGAATCAGTTAAATGAAGATGAAATCAGTTAACGATGAAATCAGTTAACGATGGAATCAGTTAAATGAAGATGAAATCAGTTAACGATGAAATCAGTTAACGATGAAATCAGTTAACGATGAAATCAGTTAACGATGGAATCAGTTAAATGAAGATGAAATCAGTTAACGATGAAATCAGTTAAATGAAGATGAAATCAGTTAACGATGAAATCAGTTAAATGAAGATGAAATCAGTTAAATGAAGATGAAATCAGTTAACGATGAAATCAGTTAACGATGAAATCAGTTAAATGAAGATGAAATCAGTTAACGATGAAATCAGTTAAAGATGAAATCAGTTAACGATGAAATCAGTTAAATGAAGATGAAATCAGTTAACGATGAAATCAGTTAACGATGAAATCAGTTAAATGAAGATGAAATCAGTTAACGATGAAATCAGTTAACGATGAAATCAGTTAACGATGAAATCAGTTAAATGAAGATGAAATCAGTTAACGATGAAATCAGTTAACGATGGAATCAGTTAAATGAAGATGAAATCAGTTAACGATGAAATCAGTTAAAGATGAAATCAGTTAACGATGAAATCAGTTAACGATGAAATCAGTTAAATGAAGATGAAATCAGTGAACGATGAAATCAGTTAACGATGAAATCAGTTAACGATGAAATCAGTTAAATGAAGATGAAATCAGTTAACGATGAAATCAGTTAACGATGAAATCAGTTAAATGAAGATGAAATCAGTTAACGATGAAATCAGTTAACGATGAAATCAGTTAAATGAAGATGAAATCAGTTAACGATGAAATCAGTTAACGATGAAATCAGTTAAATGAAGATGAAATCAGTTAAATGAAGATGAAATCAGTTAACGATGAAATCAGTTAACGATGAAATCAGTTAACGATGAAATCAATTAAATGAAGATGAAATCAGTTAACGATGAAATCAGTTAAATGAAGAATGAAAATGAAATCAGTTAAATGAAGATGAAATCAGTTAACGATGAAATCAGTTAACGATGAAATCAGTTAACGATGAAATCAGTTAACGATGGAATCAGTTAAATGAAGATGAAATCAGTTCACGGTGAAATCAGTTCACGATGGAATCAGTTAACGATGAGATCAGTTAACGATGAAATCAGTTAACGATGAAATCAGTTAAATGAAGATGAAATCAGTTAACGATGAAATCAGTTAACGATGGAATCAGTTAAATGAAGATGAAATCAGTTAACGATGAAATCAGTTAAATGAAGATGAAATCAGTTAACGATGAAATCAGTTAACGATGAAATCAGTTAAATGAAGATGAAATCAGTTAACGATGAAATCAGTTAACGATGAAATCAGTTAAATGAAGATGAAATCAGTTAACGATGAAATCAGTTAACGATGAAATCAATTAAATGAAGATGAAATCAGTTAACGATGAAATCAGTTAAATGAAGATGAAATCAGTTAAAGATGAAATCAGTTAAAGATGAAATCAGTTAACGATGAAATCAGTTAACGATGAAATCAGTTAAATGAAGATGAAATCAGTTAACGATGAAATCAGTTAAAGATGAAATCAGTTAACGATGAAATCAGTTAACGATGAAATCAGTTAAATGAAGATGAAATCAGTTAACGATGAAATCAGTTAAATGAAGAATGAAAATGAAATCAGTTAAATGAAGATGAAATCAGTTAACGATGAAATCAGTTAACGATGGAATCAGTTAAATGAAGATGAAATCAGTTAACGATGAAATCAGTTAAATGAAGATGAAATCAGTTAACGATGAAATCAGTTAACGATGAAATCAGTTAAATGAAGATGAAATCAGTTAACGATGAAATCAGTTAACGATGAAATCAGTTAAATGAAGATGAAATCAGTTAACGATGAAATCAGTTAACGATGGAATCAGTTAACGATGGAATCAGTTAACGATGGAATCAGTTAAATGAAGATGAAATCAGTTAACGATGAAATCAGTTAAATGAAGATGAAATCAGTTAACGATGAAATCAGTTAAAGATGAAATCAGTTAACGATGAAATCAGTTAACGATGAAATCAGTTAAATGAAGATGAAATCAGTTAACGATGAAATCAGTTAAAGATGAAATCAGTTAACGATGAAATCAGTTAACGATGGAATCAGTTAAATGAAGATGAAATCAGTTAACGATGAAATCAGTTAACGATGAAATCAGTTAAATGAAGATGAAATCAGTTAAATGAAGATGAAATCAGTTAACGATGAAATCAGTTAAATGAAGATGAAATCAGTTAAATGAAGATGAAATCAGTTAAAGATGAAATCAGTTAACGATGAAATCAGTTAACGATGAAATCAGTTAACGATGAAATCAATTAACGATGAAATCAGTTAAATGAAGATGAAATCAGTTAACGATGAAATCAGTTAAAGATGAAATCAGTTAAATGAAGAATGAAGATGAAATCAGTTAACGATGAAATCAGTTAAATGAAGATGAAATCAATTAACGATGAAATCAGTTAACGATGAAATCAGTTAAATGAAGAATGAAGATGAAATCAGTTAACGATGAAATCAATTAACGATGAAATCAGTTAACGATGAAATCAGTTAAATGAAGATGAAATCAGTTAACGATGAAATCAGTTAACGATGAAATCAGTTAAATGAAGAATGAAAATGAAATCAGTTAAATGAAGATGAAATCAGTTAACGATGAAATCAGTTAAAGATGAAATCAGTTAACGATGAAATCAGTTAACGATGAAATCAGTTAACGATGGAATCAGTTAAATGAAGATGAAATCAGTTCACGGTGAAATCAGTTAACGATGGAATCAGTTAACGATGAGATCAGTTAACGATGAAATCAGTTAAATGAAGATGAAATCAGTTAACGATGAAATCAGTTAACGATGAAATCAGTTAACGATGGAATCAGTTAAATGAAGATGAAATCAGTTAACGATGAAATCAGTTAAAGATGAAATCAGTTAACGATGAAATCAGTTAACGATGAAATCAGTTAAATGAAGATGAAATCAGTTAACGATGAAATCAGTTAACGATGAAATCAGTTAACGATGAAATCAGTTAAATGAAGATGAAATCAGTTAACGATGAAATCAGTTAAATGAAGAATGAAAATGAAATCAGTTAAATGAAGATGAAATCAGTTAACGATGAAATCAGTTAACGATGGAATCAGTTAACGATGGAATCAGTTAAATGAAGATGAAATCAGTTAACGATGAAATCAGTTAAATGAAGATGAAATCAGTTAACGATGGAATCAGTTAACGATGAAATCAGTTAACGATGAAATCAGTTAAATGAAGATGAAATCAGTTAACGATGAAATCAGTTAACGATGAAATCAGTTAAATGAAGATGAAATCAGTTAACGATGAAATCAGTTAAATGAAGATGAAATCAGTTAACGATGAAATCAGTTAACGATGAAATCAGTTAACGATGGAATCAGTTAAATGAAGATGAAATCAGTTAACGATGAAATCAGTTAACGATGGAATCAGTTAAATGAAGATGAAATCAGTTAACGATGAAATCAGTTAACGATGAAATCAGTTAACGATGAAATCAGTTAACGATGGAATCAGTTAAATGAAGATGAAATCAGTTAACGATGAAATCAGTTAAATGAAGATGAAATCAGTTAACGATGAAATCAGTTAAATGAAGATGAAATCAGTTAAATGAAGATGAAATCAGTTAACGATGAAATCAGTTAACGATGAAATCAGTTAAATGAAGATGAAATCAGTTAACGATGAAATCAGTTAAAGATGAAATCAGTTAACGATGAAATCAGTTAAATGAAGATGAAATCAGTTAACGATGAAATCAGTTAACGATGAAATCAGTTAAATGAAGATGAAATCAGTTAACGATGAAATCAGTTAACGATGAAATCAGTTAACGATGAAATCAGTTAAATGAAGATGAAATCAGTTAACGATGAAATCAGTTAACGATGGAATCAGTTAAATGAAGATGAAATCAGTTAACGATGAAATCAGTTAAAGATGAAATCAGTTAACGATGAAATCAGTTAACGATGAAATCAGTTAAATGAAGATGAAATCAGTGAACGATGAAATCAGTTAACGATGAAATCAGTTAACGATGAAATCAGTTAAATGAAGATGAAATCAGTTAACGATGAAATCAGTTAACGATGAAATCAGTTAAATGAAGATGAAATCAGTTAACGATGAAATCAGTTAACGATGAAATCAGTTAAATGAAGATGAAATCAGTTAACGATGAAATCAGTTAACGATGAAATCAGTTAAATGAAGATGAAATCAGTTAAATGAAGATGAAATCAGTTAACGATGAAATCAGTTAACGATGAAATCAGTTAACGATGAAATCAATTAAATGAAGATGAAATCAGTTAACGATGAAATCAGTTAAATGAAGAATGAAAATGAAATCAGTTAAATGAAGATGAAATCAGTTAACGATGAAATCAGTTAACGATGAAATCAGTTAACGATGAAATCAGTTAAATGAAGATGAAATCAGTTAACGATGAAATCAGTTAAATGAAGATGAAATCAGTTAACGATGAAATCAGTTAACGATGAAATCAGTTAACGATGGAATCAGTTAACGATGAAATCAGTTAACGATGAAATCAGTTAAATGAAGATGAAATCAGTTAACGATGAAATCAGTTAACGATGAAATCAGTTAACGATGAAATCAGTTAACGATGAAATCAGTTAAATGAAGATGAAATCAGTTAACGATGAAATCAGTTAACGATGAAATCAGTTAACGATGAAATCAATTAAATGAAGATGAAATCAGTTAACGATGAAATCAGTTAAATGAAGATGAAATCAGTTAACGATGAAATCAGTTAAAGATGAAATCAGTTAACGATGAAATCAGTTAACGATGAAATCAGTTAACGATGAAATCAGTTAAATGAAGATGAAATCAGTTAACGATGAAATCAGTTAACGATGAAATCAGTTAAATGAAGAATGAAAATGAAATCAGTTAAATGAAGATGAAATCAGTTAACGATGAAATCAGTTAACGATGAAATCAGTTAACGATGGAATCAGTTAACGATGAAATCAGTTAACGATGAAATCAGTTAAATGAAGATGAAATCAGTTAACGATGAAATCAGTTAACAATGAAATCAGTTAAATGAAGATGAAATCAGTTAACGATGAAATCAGTTAACGATGAAATCACTTAACGATGAAATCACTTAACGATGAAATCAGTTAAATGAAGATGAAATCAGTTAACGATGAAATCAGTTAACGATGGAATCAGTTAACGATGAAATCAGTTAACGATGAAATCAGTTAAATGAAGATGAAATCAGTTAACGATGAAATCAGTTAACGATGAAATCAGTTAACGATGAAATCAGTTAAATGAAGATGAAATCAGTTAACGATGAAATCAGTTAAAGATGAAATCAGTTAACGATGAAATCAGTTAACGATGAAATCAGTTAAATGAAGATGAAATCAGTTAACGATGAAATCAGTTAAAGATGAAATCAGTTAACGATGAAATCAGTTAACGATGAAATCAGTTAAATGAAGATGAAATCAGTTAATGATGAAATCAGTTAACGATGGAATCAGTTAACGATGAAATCAGTTAACGATGAAATCAGTTAAATGAAGATGAAATCAGTTAACGATGAAATCAGTTAACGATGAAATCAGTTAACGATGAAATCAATTAAATGAAGATGAAATCAGTTAACGATGAAATCAGTTAAATGAAGATGAAATCAGTTAACGATGAAATCAGTTAAAGATGAAATCAGTTAACGATGAAATCAGTTAACGATGAAATCAGTTAACGATGGAATCAGTTAAATGAAGATGAAATCAGTTAACGATGAAATCAGTTAACGATGAAATCAGTTAACGATGAAATCAGTTAAATGAAGATGAAATCAGTTAACGATGAAATCAGTTAAATGAAGATGAAATCAGTTAACGATGAAATCAGTTAACGATGAAATCAGTTAACGATGGAATCAGTTAACGATGAAATCAGTTAACGATGAAATCAGTTAAATGAAGATGAAATCAGTTAACGATGAAATCAGTTAACGATGGAATCAGTTAAATGAAGATGAAATCAGTTAACGATGAAATCAGTTAACGATGAAATCAGTTAACGATGAAATCAGTTAAATGAAGATGAAATCAGTTAACGATGAAATCAGTTAACGATGAAATCAGTTAACGATGAAATCAGTTAACGATGGAATCAGTTAAATGAAGATGAAATCAGTTAACGATGAAATCAGTTAACGATGAAATCAGTTAAATGAAGATGAAATCAGTTAACGATGAAATCAGTTAATTGAAGATGAAATCAGTTAACGATGAAATCAGTTAACGATGAAATCAGTTAAATGAAGATGAAATCAGTTAACGATGAAATCAGTTAACGATGAAATCAATTAAATGAAGATGAAATCAGTTAACGATGAAATCAGTTAAAAGAAGATGAAATCAGTTAACGATGAAATCAGTTAACGATGAAATCAGTTAAATGAAGATGAAATCAGTTAACGATGAAATCAGTTAAATGAAGAATGAAAATGAAATCAGTTAAATGAAGATGAAATCAGTTAACGATGAAATCAGTTAAATGAAGATGAAATCAGTTAACGATGAAATCAGTTAACGATGAAATCAGTTAACGATGGAATCAGTTAAAGATGAAATCAGTTAACGATGAAATCAGTTAACGATGAAATCAGTTAAATGAAGATGAAATCAGTTAACGATGAAATCAGTTAAATGAAGAATGAAAATGAAATCAGTTAAATGAAGATGAAATCAGTTAACGATGAAATCAGTTAACGATGAAATCAGTTAACGATGGAATCAGTTAAATGAAGATGAAATCAGTTCACGGTGAAATCAGTTAACGATGGAATCAGTTAACGATGAGATCAGTTAACGATGAAATCAGTTAACGATGAAATCAGTTAAATGAAGATGAAATCAGTTAACGATGAAATCAGTGAACGATGGAATCAGTTAAATGAAGATGAAATCAGTTAACGATGAAATCAGTTAAATGAAGATGAAATCAGTTAACGATGAAATCAGTTAACGATGAAATCAGTTAAATGAAGATGAAATCAGTTAACGATGAAATCAGTTAACGATGAAATCAGTTAAATGAAGATGAAATCAGTTAACGATGAAATCAGTTAACGATGGAATCAGTTAACGATGGAATCAGTTAACGATGGAATCAGTTAAATGAAGATGAAATCAGTTAACGATGAAATCAGTTAAATGAAGATGAAATCAGTTAACGATGAAATCAGTTAAAGATGAAATCAGTTAACGATGAAATCAGTTAACGATGAAATCAGTTAAATGAAGATGAAATCAGTTAACGATGAAATCAGTTAAAGATGAAATCAGTTAACGATGGAATCAGTTAAATGAAGATGAAATCAGTTAACGATGAAATCAGTTAACGATGAAATCAGTTAACGATGAAATCAGTTAAATGAAGATGAAATCAGTTAAATGAAGATGAAATCAGTTAACGATGAAATCAGTTAAATGAAGATGAAATCAGTTAAATGAAGATGAAATCAGTTAAAGATGAAATCAGTTAACGATGAAATCAGTTAACGATGAAATCAGTTAAATGAAGATGAAATCAGTTAACGATGAAATCAGTTAACGATGAAATCAATTAACGATGAAATCAGTTAAATGAAGATGAAATCAGTTAACGATGAAATCAGTTAAAGATGAAATCAGTTAAATGAAGAATGAAGATGAAATCAGTTAACGATGAAATCAGTTAAATGAAGATGAAATCAATTAACGATGAAATCAGTTAACGATGAAATCAGTTAAATGAAGAATGAAGATGAAATCAGTTAACGATGAAATCAATTAACGATGAAATCAGTTAACGATGAAATCAGTTAAATGAAGATGAAATCAGTTAACGATGAAATCAGTTAACGATGAAATCAGTTAAATGAAGAATGAAAATGAAATCAGTTAAATGAAGATGAAATCAGTTAACGATGAAATCAGTTAAAGATGAAATCAGTTAACGATGAAATCAGTTAACGATGAAATCAGTTAACGATGGAATCAGTTAAATGAAGATGAAATCAGTTAACGATGAAATCAGTTAAATGAAGATGAAATCAGTTAACGATGAAATCAGTTAAAGATGAAATCAGTTAACGATGAAATCAGTTAACGATGAAATCAGTTAAATGAAGATGAAATCAGTTAACGATGAAATCAGTTAACGATGAAATCAGTTAACGATGAAATCAGTTAACGATGAAATCAGTTAAATGAAGATGAAATCAGTTAACGATGAAATCAGTTAAATGAAGAATGAAAATGAAATCAGTTAAATGAAGATGAAATCAGTTAACGATGAAATCAGTTAACGATGGAATCAGTTAACGATGGAATCAGTTAAATGAAGATGAAATCAGTTAACGATGAAATCAGTTAAATGAAGATGAAATCAGTTAACGATGGAATCAGTTAACGATGAAATCAGTTAACGATGAAATCAGTTAAATGAAGATGAAATCAGTTAACGATGAAATCAGTTAACGATGAAATCAGTTAAATGAAGATGAAATCAGTTAACGATGAAATCAGTTAAATGAAGATGAAATCAGTTAACGATGAAATCAGTTAACGATGAAATCAGTTAACGATGGAATCAGTTAAATGAAGATGAAATCAGTTAACGATGAAATCAGTTAACGATGGAATCAGTTAAATGAAGATGAAATCAGTTAACGATGAAATCAGTGATTTCATCTTCATTTAACTGATTTCATCGTTAACTGATTTCATCGTTAACTGATTTCATCTTCATTTAACTGATTTCATCTTCATTTAACTGATTTCATCGTTAACTGATTTCATCTTCATTTAACTGATTTCATCGTTAACTGATTTCATCGTTAACTGATTTCATCTTCTTTTAACTGATTTCATCGTTAACTGATTTCATCTTCATTTAATTGATTTCATCGTTAACTGATTTCATCGTTAACTGATTTCATCTTCATTTAACTGATTTCATCGTTAACTGATTTCATCGTTAACTGATTTCATCTTCATTTAACTGATTTCATCGTTAACTGATTTCATCTTCATTTAACTGATTTCATCGTTAACTGATTTCATCGTTAACTGATTTCATCTTCATTTAACTGATTCCATCGTTAACTGATTTCATCGTTAACTGATTTCATCGTTAACTGATTTCATCTTTAACTGATTTCATCGTTAACTGATTTCATCTTCATTTAACTGATTTCATCGTTAACTGATTTCATCTTCATTTAACTGATTTCATTTTCATTCTTCATTTAACTGATTTCATCGTTAACTGATTTCATCTTCATTTAACTGATTTCATCGTTAACTGATTTCATCGTTAACTGATTTCATCGTTAACTGATTTCATCTTCATTTAACTGATTCCATCGTTAACTGATTTCATCGTTAACTGATTTCATCTTCATTTAACTGATTTCATCGTTAACTGATTTCATCTTCATTTAACTGATTTCATCGTTAACTGATTTCATCGTTAACTGATTTCATCTTCATTTAACTGATTCCATCGTTAACTGATTTCATCGTTAACTGATTTCATCGTTAACTGATTTCATCGTTAACTGATTTCATCTTCATTTAACTGATTCCATCGTTAACTGATTTCATCGTTAACTGATTTCATCTTCATTTAACTGATTCCATCGTTAACTGATTTCATCGTTAACTGATTTCATCGTTAACTGATTTCATCTTTAACTGATTTCATCGTTAACTGATTTCATCTTCATTTAACTGATTCCATCGTTAACTGATTTCATCGTTAACTGATTTCATCGTTAACTGATTTCATCTTCATTTAACTGATTTCATCGTTAACTGATTTCATCGTTAACTGATTTCATCGTTAACTGATTTCATCTTCATTTAACTGATTTCATCTTCATTTAACTGATTTCATCTTTAACTGATTTCATCGTTAACTGATTTCATCTTCATTTAACTGATTCCATCGTTAACTGATTTCATCTTTAACTGATTTCATCGTTAACTGATTTCATCTTCATTTAACTGATTTCATCGTTAACTGATTTCATCGTTAACTGATTTCATCTTTAACTGATTTCATCGTTAACTGATTTCATCTTCATTTAACTGATTTCATCGTTAACTGATTTCATCTTCATTTAATTGATTTCATCGTTAACTGATTTCATCGTTAACTGATTTCATCTTCATTTAACTGATTTCATCGTTAACTGATTTCATCGTTAACTGATTCCATCGTTAACTGATTTCATCGTTAACTGATTTCATCTTCATTTAACTGATTTCATCGTTAACTGATTTCATCGTTAACTGATTTCATCTTTAACTGATTTCATCGTTAACTGATTTCATCTTCATTTAACTGATTTCATCGTTAACTGATTTCATCGTTAACTGATTTCATCTTTAACTGATTTCATCGTTAACTGATTTCATCTTCATTTAACTGATTTCATCGTTAACTGATTTCATCGTTAACTGATTTCATCTTCATTTAACTGATTTCATCGTTAACTGATTTCATCGTTAACTGATTCCATCGTTAACTGATTTCATCTTTAACTGATTTCATCGTTAACTGATTTCATCTTCATTTAACTGATTTCATCGTTAACTGATTTCATCGTTAACTGATTTCATCTTCATTTAACTGATTTCATTGTTAACTGATTTCATCGTTAACTGATTTCATCTTCATTTAACTGATTTCATCGTTAACTGATTTCATCGTGAACTGATTCCATCGTTAACTGATTTCATCGTTAACTGATTTCATCGTTAACTGATTTCATCTTCATTTAACTGATTTCATCGTTAACTGATTTCATCTTCATTTAACTGATTTCATTTTCATTCTTCATTTAACTGATTTCATCGTTAACTGATTTCATCTTCATTTAACTGATTTCATCGTTAACTGATTTCATCGTTAACTGATTTCATCTTCATTTAACTGATTTCATCGTTAACTGATTTCATCTTCATTTAATTGATTTCATCGTTAACTGATTTCATCGTTAACTGATTTCATCGTTAACTGATTTCATCTTCATTTAACTGATTTCATCGTTAACTGATTTCATCGTTAACTGATTTCATCGTTAACTGATTTCATCTTCATTTAACTGATTTCATCGTTAACTGATTTCATCGTTAACTGATTTCATCTTTAACTGATTTCATCGTTAACTGATTTCATCTTCATTTAACTGATTTCATCGTTAACTGATTTCATCGTTAACTGATTTCATCTTCATTTAACTGATTTCATCGTTAACTGATTTCATCGTTAACTGATTTCATCGTTAACTGATTTCATCTTCATTTAACTGATTCCATCGTTAACTGATTTCATCGTTAACTGATTTCATCGTTAACTGATTTCATCTTCATTTAACTGATTTCATCGTTAACTGATTTCATCGTTAACTGATTTCATCTTTAACTGATTTCATCGTTAACTGATTTCATCTTCATTTAACTGATTTCATCGTTAACTGATTTCATCGTTAACTGATTTCATCGTTAACTGATTTCATCTTCATTTAACTGATTTCATCATTAACTGATTTCATCGTTAACTGATTCCATCGTTAACTGATTTCATCGTTAACTGATTTCATCTTCATTTAACTGATTTCATCGTTAACTGATTTCATCTTCATTTAACTGATTTCATCGTTAACTGATTTCATCGTTAACTGATTTCATCTTCATTTAACTGATTTCATTTTCATTCTTCATTTAACTGATTTCATCGTTAACTGATTTCATCTTCATTTAACTGATTTCATCGTTAACTGATTTCATCTTCATTTAACTGATTTCATCGTTAACTGATTTCATCTTCATTTAATTGATTTCATCGTTAACTGATTTCATCGTTAACTGATTTCATCTTCATTTAACTGATTTCATCGTTAACTGATTTCATCGTTAACTGATTCCATCGTTAACTGATTTCATCGTTAACTGATTTCATCTTCATTTAACTGATTTCATCGTTAACTGATTTCATCGTTAACTGATTTCATCTTCATTTAACTGATTTCATCGTTAACTGATTTCATCTTTAACTGATTTCATCGTTAACTCATTTCATCGTTAACTGATTTCATCGTTAACTGATTTCATCTTCATTTAACTGATTTCATCGTTAACTGATTTCATCTTCATTTAACTGATTTCATCGTTAACTGATTTCATCGTTAACTGATTTCATCTTCATTTAACTGATTTCATCGTTAACTGATTTCATCGTTAACTGATTCCATCGTTAACTGATTTCATCTTTAACTGATTTCATCGTTAACTGATTTCATCGTTAACTGATTTCATCTTCATTTAACTGATTTCATCGTTAACTGATTTCATCGTTAACTGATTCCATCGTTAACTGATTTCATCTTTAACTGATTTCATCGTTAACTGATTTCATCTTCATTTAACTGATTTCATCGTTAAGTGATTTCATCGTTAACTGATTTCATCTTCATTTAACTGATTTCATTGTTAACTGATTTCATCGTTAACTGATTTCATCTTCATTTAACTGATTTCATCGTTAACTGATTTCATCTTCATTTAACTGATTTCATCGTTAACTGATTTCATCGTTAACTGATTTCATCTTCATTTAACTGATTTCATTTTCATTCTTCATTTAACTGATTTCATCGTTAACTGATTTCATCTTCATTTAATTGATTTCATCGTTAACTGATTCCATCGTTAACTGATTTCATCGTTAACTGATTTCATCGTTAACTGATTTCATCTTCATTTAACTGATTTCATTTTCATTCTTCATTTAACTGATTTCATCGTTAACTGATTTCATCTTCATTTAACTGATTTCATCGTTAACTGATTTCATCGTTAACTGATTTCATCGTTAACTGATTTCATCTTCATTTAACTGATTTCATCGTTAACTGATTTCATCGTTAACTGATTTCATCTTTAACTGATTTCATCTTTAACTGATTTCATCTTCATTTAACTGATTTCATCGTTAACTGATTTCATCTTCATTTAATTGATTTCATCGTTAACTGATTTCATCGTTAACTGATTTCATCTTCATTTAACTGATTTCATCGTTAACTGATTTCATCGTTAACTGATTTCATCTTCATTTAACTGATTTCATCGTTAACTGATTTCATCGTTAACTGATTTCATCTTCATTTAACTGATTTCATCGTTAACTGATTTCATCTTCATTTAACTGATTCCATCGTTAACTGATTTCATCGTTAACTGATTTCATCTTCATTTAACTGATTTCATCGTTAACTGATTTCATCGTTAACTGATTCCATCGTTAACTGATTTCATCGTTAACTGATTTCATCTTCATTTAACTGATTTCATCGTTAACTGATTTCATCGTTAACTGATTTCATCTTCATTTAACTGATTTCATCGTTAACTGATTTCATCTTCATTTAACTGATTCCATCGTTAACTGATTTCATCGTTAACTGATTTCATCTTCATTTAACTGATTTCATCGTTAACTGATTTCATCGTTAACTGATTTCATCTTCATTTAACTGATTTCATCGTTAACTGATTCCATCGTTAACTGATTTCACCGTGAACTGATTTCATCTTCATTTAACTGATTCCATCGTTAACTGATTTCATCGTTAACTGATTTCATCGTTAACTGATTTCATCGTTAACTGATTTCATCTTCATTTAACTGATTTCATTTTCATTCTTCATTTAACTGATTTCATCGTTAACTGATTTCATCTTCATTTAACTGATTTCATCGTTAACTGATTTCATCGTTAACTGATTTCATCTTTAACTGATTTCATCGTTAACTGATTTCATCTTCATTTAACTGATTTCATCGTTAACTGATTTCATCGTTAACTGATTTCATCTTTAACTGATTTCATCGTTAACTGATTTCATCTTCATTTAACTGATTTCATCGTTAACTGATTTCATCTTCATTTAATTGATTTCATCGTTAACTGATTTCATCGTTAACTGATTTCATCTTCATTTAACTGATTTCATCGTTAACTGATTTCATCGTTAACTGATTTCATCGTTAACTGATTTCATCTTCATTTAACTGATTTCATCGTTAACTGATTTCATCGTTAACTGATTTCATCTTCATTTAACTGATTTCATCGTTAACTGATTTCATCTTTAACTGATTTCATCGTTAACTGATTTCATCTTTAACTGATTTCATCGTTAACTGATTTCATCGTTAACTGATTCCATCGTTAACTGATTTCATCTTTAACTGATTTCATCGTTAACTGATTTCATCTTCATTTAACTGATTTCATCGTTAACTGATTTCATCTTCATTTAACTGATTTCATCGTTAAGTGATTTCATCGTTAACTGATTTCATCGTTAACTGATTTCATCTTCATTTAACTGATTTCATCGTTAACTGATTTCATCGTTAACTGATTTCATCTTCATTTAACTGATTTCATCGTTAACTGATTTCATCGTTAACTGATTTCATCTTCATTTAACTGATTTCATCGTTAACTGATTTCATCGTTAACTGATTTCATCGTTAACTGATTTCATCTTCATTCTTCATTTAACTGATTTCATCGTTAACTGATTTCATCGTTAACTGATTTCATCTTCATTTAACTGATTTCATCGTTAATTGATTTCATCGTTAACTGATTTCATCGTTAACTGATTTCATCTTCATTTAACTGATTTCATCGTTAACTGATTTCATCGTTAACTGATTTCATCTTCATTTAACTGATTTCATCGTTAACTGATTTCATCGTTAACTGATTTCATCTTCATTTAACTGATTTCATCTTCATTTAACTGATTTCATCGTTAACTGATTTCATCTTCATTTAAGTGATTTCATCGTTAACTGATTTCATCGTTAACTGATTTCATCTTCATTTAACTGATTTCATCGTTAACTGATTTCATCGTTAACTGATTTCATCTTTAACTGATTTCATCGTTAACTGATTTCATCTTCATTTAACTGATTTCATCGTTAACTGATTTCATCGTTAACTGATTTCATCTTTAACTGATTTCATCGTTAACTGATTTCATCTTCATTTAACTGATTTCATCGTTAACTGATTTCATCGTTAACTGATTTCATCTTCATTTAACTGATTTCATCGTTAACTGATTTCATCGTTAACTGATTTCATCTTCATTTAACTGATTTCATCTTCATTTAACTGATTTCATCGTTAACTGATTTCATCTTCATTTAAGTGATTTCATCGTTAACTGATTTCATCGTTAACTGATTTCATCTTCATTTAACTGATTTCATCGTTAACTGATTTCATCGTTAACTGATTTCATCTTTAACTGATTTCATCGTTAACTGATTTCATCTTCATTTAACTGATTTCATCGTTAACTGATTTCATCGTTAACTGATTTCATCTTTAACTGATTTCATCGTTAACTGATTTCATCTTCATTTAACTGATTTCATCGTTAACTGATTTCATCTTCATTTAATTGATTTCATCGTTAACTGATTTCATCGTTAACTGATTTCATCGTTAACTGATTTCATCTTCATTTAACTGATTTCATCGTTAACTGATTTCATCGTTAACTGATTTCATCGTTAACTGATTTCATCTTCATTTAACTGATTTCATCGTTAACTGATTTCATCGTTAACTGATTTCATCTTCATTTAACTGATTTCATCGTTAACTGATTTCATCGTTAACTGATTTCATCGTTAACTGATTTCATCTTCATTTAACTGATTTCATCGTTAACTGATTTCATCGTTAACTGATTCCATCGTTAACTGATTTCATCTTTAACTGATTTCATCGTTAACTGATTTCATCTTCATTTAACTGATTTCATCGTTAACTGATTTCATCTTCATTTAACTGATTTCATCGTTAAGTGATTTCATCGTTAACTGATTTCATCTTCATTTAACTGATTTCATCGTTAACTGATTTCATCGTTAACTGATTTCATCTTCATTTAACTGATTTCATCGTTAACTGATTTCATCGTTAACTGATTTCATCGTTAACTGATTTCATCTTCATTTAACTGATTTCATCGTTAACTGATTTCATCGTTAACTGATTTCATCGTTAACTGATTTCATCTTCATTCTTCATTTAACTGATTTCATCGTTAACTGATTTCATCGTTAACTGATTTCATCTTCATTTAACTGATTTCATCGTTAATTGATTTCATCGTTAACTGATTTCATCGTTAACTGATTTCATCTTCATTTAACTGATTTCATCGTTAACTGATTTCATCGTTAACTGATTTCATCTTCATTTAACTGATTTCATCGTTAACTGATTTCATCGTTAACTGATTTCATCTTCATTTAACTGATTTCATCTTCATTTAACTGATTTCATCGTTAACTGATTTCATCTTCATTTAACTGATTTCATCGTTAACTGATTTCATCGTTAACTGATTTCATCTTCATTTAACTGATTTCATCGTTAACTGATTTCATCTTCATTTAACTGATTTCATCGTTAACTGATTTCATCGTTAACTGATTCCATCGTTAACTGATTTCATCTTCATTTAACTGATTCCATCGTTAACTGATTTCATCTTCATTTAACTGATTCCATCGTTAACTGATTTCATCTTCATTTAACTGATTTCATCGTTAACTGATTTCATCTTCATTTAACTGATTTCATCGTTAACTGATTTCATCGTTAACTGATTTCATCGTTAACTGATTTCATCTTCATTTAACTGATTTCATCGTTAACTGATCTCATCGTTAACTGATCTCATCGTTAACTGATTCCATCGTTAACTGATTTCATCGTTAACTGATTTCATCTTCATTTAACTGATTTCATTTTCATTCTTCATTTAACTGATTTCATATTTAACTGATTTCATCGTTAACTGATTTCATCTTCATTTAACTGATTTCATCTTCATTTAACTGATTTCATCGTTAACTGATTTCATCGTTAACTGATTTCATCTTTAACTGATTTCATCTTCATTTAACTGATTCCATCGTTAACTGATTTCATCGTTAACTGATTTCATCTTTAACTGATTTCATCGTTAACTGATTTCATCTTCATTTAACTGATTTCATCGTTAACTGATTTCATCGTTAACTGATTTCATCTTTAACTGATTTCATCGTTAACTGATTTCATCTTCATTTAACTGATTTCATCGTTAACTGATTCCATCGTTAACTGATTTCATCGTTAACTGATTTCATCGTTAACTGATTTCATCTTCATTTAACTGATTTCATCGTTAACTGATTTCATCGTTAACTGATTTCATCTTTAACTGATTTCATCGTTAACTGATTTCATCTTCATTTAACTGATTTCATCGTTAACTGATTTCATCTTCATTTAATTGATTTCATCGTTAACTGATTTCATCGTTAACTGATTTCATCGTTAACTGATTTCATCTTCATTTAACTGATTTCATCGTTAACTGATTCCATCGTTAACTGATTTCATCGTTAACTGATTTCATCGTTAACTGATTTCATCTTCATTTAACTGATTTCATCGTTAACTGATTTCATCGTTAACTGATTTCATCTTCATTTAACTGATTTCATCGTTAACTGATTTCATCGTTAACTGATTCCATCGTTAACTGATTTCATCTTTAACTGATTTCATCGTTAACTGATTTCATCTTCATTTAACTGATTTCATCGTTAACTGATTTCATCTTCATTTAACTGATTTCATCGTTAAGTGATTTCATCGTTAACTGATTTCATCGTTAACTGATTTCATCGTTAACTGATTTCATCTTCATTTAACTGATTTCATCGTTAACTGATTTCATCGTTAACTGATTTCATCTTCATTTAACTGATTTCATCGTTAACTGATTTCATCGTTAACTGATTTCATCGTTAACTGATTTCATCTTCATTCTTCATTTAACTGATTTCATCGTTAACTGATTTCATCGTTAACTGATTTCATCTTCATTTAACTGATTTCATCGTTAATTGATTTCATCGTTAACTGATTTCATCGTTAACTGATTTCATCTTCATTTAACTGATTTCATCGTTAACTGATTTCATCGTTAACTGATTTCATCTTCATTTAACTGATTTCATCGTTAACTGATTTCATCGTTAACTGATTTCATCTTCATTTAACTGATTTCATCTTCATTTAACTGATTTCATCGTTAACTGATTTCATCTTCATTTAACTGATTTCATCGTTAACTGATTTCATCGTTAACTGATTTCATCTTCATTTAACTGATTTCATCGTTAACTGATTTCATCGTTAACTGATTCCATCGTTAACTGATTTCATCTTCATTTAACTGATTTCATCGTTAACTGATTTCATCTTCATTTAACTGATTCCATCGTTAACTGATTCCATCGTTAACTGATTTCATCGTTAACTGATTTCATCTTCATTTAACTGATTTCATCGTTAACTGATTTCATCTTCATTTAACTGATTTCATCGTTAACTGATTTCATCGTTAACTGATTTCATCGTTAACTGATTTCATCTTCATTTAACTGATTTCATCGTTAACTGATCTCATCGTTAACTGATCTCATCGTTAACTGATTCCATCGTTAACTGATTTCATCGTTAACTGATTTCATCTTCATTTAACTGATTTCATTTTCATTCTTCATTTAACTGATTTCATATTTAACTGATTTCATCGTTAACTGATTTCATCTTCATTTAACTGATTTCATCGTTAACTGATTTCATCGTTAACTGATTTCATCGTTAACTGATTTCATCTTTAACTGATTTCATCTTCATTTAACTGATTCCATCGTTAACTGATTTCATCGTTAACTGATTTCATCTTTAACTGATTTCATCGTTAACTGATTTCATCTTCATTTAACTGATTTCATCGTTAACTGATTTCATCGTTAACTGATTTCATCTTTAACTGATTTCATCGTTAACTGATTTCATCTTCATTTAACTGATTTCATCGTTAACTGATTCCATCGTTAACTGATTTCATCGTTAACTGATTTCATCTTTAACTGATTTCATCGTTAACTGATTTCATCTTCATTTAACTGATTTCATCGTTAACTGATTTCATCGTTAACTGATTTCATCTTTAACTGATTTCATCGTTAACTGATTTCATCTTCATTTAACTGATTTCATCGTTAACTGATTTCATCTTCATTTAATTGATTTCATCGTTAACTGATTTCATCGTTAACTGATTTCATCGTTAACTGATTTCATCGTTAACTGATTTCATCTTCATTTAACTGATTTCATCGTTAACTGATTCCATCGTTAACTGATTTCATCGTTAACTGATTTCATCGTTAACTGATTTCATCTTCATTTAACTGATTTCATCGTTAACTGATTTCATCGTTAACTGATTTCATCTTCATTTAACTGATTTCATCGTTAACTGATTTCATCGTTAACTGATTCCATCGTTAACTGATTTCATCTTTAACTGATTTCATCGTTAACTGATTTCATCTTCATTTAACTGATTTCATCGTTAACTGATTTCATCTTCATTTAACTGATTTCATCGTTAAGTGATTTCATCGTTAACTGATTTCATCGTTAACTGATTTCATCGTTAACTGATTTCATCTTCATTTAACTGATTTCATCGTTAACTGATTTCATCGTTAACTGATTTCATCTTCATTTAACTGATTTCATCGTTAACTGATTTCATCGTTAACTGATTTCATCGTTAACTGATTTCATCTTCATTCTTCATTTAACTGATTTCATCGTTAACTGATTTCATCGTTAACTGATTTCATCTTCATTTAACTGATTTCATCGTTAATTGATTTCATCGTTAACTGATTTCATCGTTAACTGATTTCATCTTCATTTAACTGATTTCATCGTTAACTGATTTCATCGTTAACTGATTTCATCTTCATTTAACTGATTTCATCGTTAACTGATTTCATCGTTAACTGATTTCATCTTCATTTAACTGATTTCATCTTCATTTAACTGATTTCATCGTTAACTGATTTCATCTTCATTTAACTGATTTCATCGTTAACTGATTTCATCGTTAACTGATTTCATCTTCATTTAACTGATTTCATCGTTAACTGATTTCATCGTTAACTGATTCCATCGTTAACTGATTTCATCTTCATTTAACTGATTTCATCGTTAACTGATTTCATCTTCATTTAACTGATTCCATCTTCATTTAACTGATTCCATCGTTAACTGATTCCATCGTTAACTGATTTCATCGTTAACTGATTTCATCTTCATTTAACTGATTTCATCGTTAACTGATTTCATCTTCATTTAACTGATTTCATCGTTAACTGATTTCATCGTTAACTGATTTCATCGTTAACTGATTTCATCTTCATTTAACTGATTTCATCGTTAACTGATCTCATCGTTAACTGATCTCATCGTTAACTGATTCCATCGTTAACTGATTTCATCGTTAACTGATTTCATCTTCATTTAACTGATTTCATTTTCATTCTTCATTTAACTGATTTCATATTTAACTGATTTCATCGTTAACTGATTTCATCTTCATTTAACTGATTTCATCTTCATTTAACTGATTTCATCGTTAACTGATTTCATCGTTAACTGATTTCATCTTTAACTGATTTCATCTTCATTTAACTGATTCCATCGTTAACTGATTTCATCGTTAACTGATTTCATCTTTAACTGATTTCATCGTTAACTGATTTCATCTTCATTTAACTGATTTCATCGTTAACTGATTTCATCGTTAACTGATTTCATCTTTAACTGATTTCATCGTTAACTGATTTCATCTTCATTTAACTGATTTCATCGTTAACTGATTCCATCGTTAACTGATTTCATCGTTAACTGATTTCATCGTTAACTGATTTCATCGTTAACTGATTTCATCTTCATTTAACTGATTTCATCGTTAACTGATTTCATCGTTAACTGATTTCATCTTTAACTGATTTCATCGTTAACTGATTTCATCTTCATTTAACTGATTTCATCGTTAACTGATTTCATCTTCATTTAACTGATTTCATCGTTAACTGATTTCATCGTTAACTGATTTCATCGTTAACTGATTTCATCGTTAACTGATTTCATCTTCATTTAACTGATTTCATCGTTAACTGATTTCATCGTTAACTGATTTCATCTTCATTTAACTGATTTCATCGTTAACTGATTTCATCGTTAACTGATTTCATCTTCATTCTTCATTTAACTGATTTCATCGTTAACTGATTTCATCGTTAACTGATTTCATCTTTAACTGATTTCATCGTTAACTGATTTCATCTTCATTTAACTGATTTCATCTGATTTCATCGTTAAGTGATTTCATCGTTAACTGATTTCATCGTTAACTGATTTCATCTTCATTTAACTGATTTCATCGTTAACTGATTCCATCGTTAACTGATTCCATCGTTAACTGATTTCATCGTTAACTGATTTCATCGTTAACTGATTTCATCTTCATTTAACTGATTTCATCGTTAACTGATTTCATCTTCATTTAACTGATTTCATCGTTAACTGATTTCATCGTTAACTGATTTCATCTTCATTTAACTGATTTCATCTTCATTTAACTGATTTCATTTTCATTCTTCATTTAACTGATTTCATCGTTAACTGATTTCATCTTCATTTAATTGATTTCATCGTTAACTGATTTCATCGTTAACTGATTTCATCGTTAACTGATTTCATCTTCATTTAACTGATTTCATCGTTAACTGATTTCATCGTTAACTGATTTCATCTTCATTTAACTGATTTCATCGTTAACTGATTTCATCGTTAACTGATTTCATCTTCATTTAACTGATTTCATCGTTAACTGATTTCATCGTTAACTGATTTCATCTTTAACTGATTTCATCGTTAACTGATTTCATCTTTAACTGATTTCATCGTTAACTGATTTCATCGTTAACTGATTTCATCTTCATTTAACTGATTCCATCGTTAACTGATTTCATCGTTAACTGATTTCATCGTTAACTGATTTCATCTTCATTTAACTGATTTCATCGTTAACTGATTTCATCGTTAACTGATTTCATCTTTAACTGATTTCATCGTTAACTGATTTCATCTTCATTTAACTGATTTCATCGTTAACTGATTTCATCGTTTACTGATTTCATCGTTAACTGATTTCATCTTCATTTAACTGATTTCATCGTTAACTGATTTCATCGTTAACTGATTCCATCGTTAACTGATTTCATCGTTAACTGATTTCATCTTCATTTAACTGATTTCATCGTTAACTGATTTCATCTTCATTTAACTGATTTCATTTTCATTCTTCATTTAACTGATTTCATCGTTAACTGATTTCATCTTCATTTAACTGATTTCATCGTTAACTGATTTCATCTTCATTTAACTGATTTCATTGTTAACTGATTTCATCGTTAACTGATTTCATCTTTAACTGATTTCATCGTTAACTGATTTCATCTTCATTTAACTGATTTCATCGTTAACTGATTTCATCTTCATTTAATTGATTTCATCGTTAACTGATTTCATCGTTAACTGATTTCATCGTTAACTGATTTCATCTTCATTTAACTGATTTCATCGTTAACTGATTCCATCGTTAACTGATTTCATCTTCATTTAACTGATTTCATCGTTAACTGATTTCATCGTTAACTGATTTCATCTTCATTTAACTGATTTCATCGTTAACTGATTTCATCGTTAACTGATTCCATCGTTAACTGATTTCATCTTTAACTGATTTCATCGTTAACTGATTTCATCTTCATTTAACTGATTTCATCGTTAAGTGATTTCATCGTTAACTGATTTCATCTTCATTTAACTGATTTCATTGTTAACTGATTTCATCGTTAACTGATTTCATCTTCATTTAACTGATTTCATCGTTAACTGATTCCATCGTTAACTGATTTCATCGTTAACTGATTTCATCGTTAACTGATTTCATCTTCATTTAACTGATTTCATCGTTAACTGATTTCATCTTCATTTAACTGATTTCATTTTCATTCTTCATTTAACTGATTTCATCGTTAACTGATTTCATCTTCATTTAACTGATTTCATCGTTAACTGATTTCATCGTTAACTGATTTCATCTTCATTTAACTGATTTCATCGTTAACTGATTTCATCGTTAACTGATTTCATCTTCATTTAACTGATTTCATCGTTAACTGATTTCATCGTTAACTGATTCCATCGTTAACTGATTTCATCTTTAACTGATTTCATCGTTAACTGATTTCATCTTCATTTAACTGATTTCATCGTTAAGTGATTTCATCGTTAACTGATTTCATCTTCATTTAACTGATTTCATTGTTAACTGATTTCATCTTTAACTGATTTCATCTTCATTTAACTGATTTCATCGTTAACTGATTCCATCGTTAACTGATTTCATCGTTAACTGATTTCATCGTTAACTGATTTCATCTTCATTTAACTGATTTCATCGTTAACTGATTTCATCTTCATTTAACTGATTTCATTTTCATTCTTCATTTAACTGATTTCATCGTTAACTGATTTCATCTTCATTTAACTGATTTCATCGTTAACTGATTTCATCGTTAACTGATTTCATCGTTAACTGATTTCATCTTCTTTTAATTGATTTCATCGTTAACTGATTTCATCGTTAACTGATTTCATCTTCATTTAACTGATTTCATCGTTAACTGATTTCATCGTTAACTGATTTCATCTTCATTTAACTGATTTCATCGTTAACTGATTTCATCTTCATTTAACTGATTCCATCGTTAACTGATTTCATCGTTAACTGATTTCATCGTTAACTGATTTCATCTTTAACTGATTTCATCGTTAACTGATTTCATCTTCATTTAACTGATTTCATCTTCATTTAACTGATTTCATCGTTAACTGATTTCATCTTCATTTAACTGATTTCATTTTCATTCTTCATTTAACTGATTTCATCGTTAACTGATTTCATCTTCATTTAACTGATTTCATCGTTAACTGATTTCATCGTTAACTGATTTCATCTTCTTTTAACTGATTTCATCTTCTTTTAACTGATTTCATCTTCATTTAATTGATTTCATCGTTAACTGATTTCATCGTTAACTGATTTCATCTTCATTTAACTGATTTCATCGTTAACTGATTTCATCGTTAACTGATTTCATCTTCATTTAACTGATTTCATCGTTAACTGATTTCATCTTCATTTAACTGATTTCATCGTTAACTGATTTCATCGTTAACTGATTTCATCTTCATTTAACTGATTCCATCGTTAACTGATTTCATCGTTAACTGATTTCATCGTTAACTGATTTCATCTTTAACTGATTTCATCGTTAACTGATTTCATCTTCATTTAACTGATTTCATTTTCATTCTTCATTTAACTGATTTCATCGTTAACTGATTTCATCTTCATTTAACTGATTTCATCGTTAACTGATTTCATCGTTAACTGATTTCATCGTTAACTGATTTCATCTTCATTTAACTGATTCCATCGTTAACTGATGTCATCGTTAACTGATTTCATCTTCATTTAACTGATTTCATCGTTAACTGATTTCATCTTCATTTAACTGATTCCATCGTTAACTGATTTCATCGTTAACTGATTTCATCTTCATTTAACAGATTCCGTCGTTAACTGATTTCATCGTTTACTGATTTCATCGTTAACTGATTTCATCTTCATTTAACTGATTTCATTTTCATTCTTCATTTAACTGATTTCATCGTTAACTGATTTCATCGTTAACTGATTTCATCTTCATTTAACTGATTTCATCGTTAACTGATTTCATCGTTAACTGATTTCATCGTTAACTGATTTCATCTTCATTTAACTGATTTCATCGTTAACTGATTTCATCGTTAACTGATTTCATCTTTTACTGATTTCATCGTTAACTGATTTCATCTTTAACTGATTTCATCGTTAACTGATTTCATCTTCATTTAACTGATTTCATCGTTGACTGATTTCATCTTCATTTAACTGATTTCATCGTTGACTGATTTCATCTTCATTTAACTGATTCCATCGTTAACTGATTTCATCTTCATTTAACTGATTCCATCGTTAACTGATCTCATCGTTAACTGATTTCATCGTTAACTGATTCCATCGTTAACTGATTTCATCTTCATTTAACTGATTTCATTGTTAACTGATTTCATCGTTAACTGATTTCATCTTCATTTAACTGATTTCATCGTTAACTGATTTCATCGTTAACTGATTCCATCGTTAACTGATTTCATCGTTAACTGATTTCATCGTTAACTGATTTCATCTTCATTTAACTGATTTCATCGTTAACTGATTTCATCTTCATTTAACTGATTTCATTTTCATTCTTCATTTAACTGATTTCATCGTTAACTGATTTCATCTTCATTTAACTGATTTCATCGTTAACTGATTTCATCGTTAACTGATTTCATCTTCATTTAACTGATTTCATCGTTAACTGATTTCATCGTTAACTGATTCCATCGTTAACTGATTTCATCTTTAACTGATTTCATCGTTAACTGATTTCATCTTCATTTAACTGATTTCATCGTTAAGTGATTTCATCGTTAACTGATTTCATCTTCATTTAACTGATTTCATTGTTAACTGATTTCATCGTTAACTGATTTCATCTTCATTTAACTGATTTCATCGTTAACTGATTCCATCGTTAACTGATTTCATCGTTAACTGATTTCATCGTTAACTGATTTCATCTTCATTTAACTGATTTCATCGTTAACTGATTTCATCTTCATTTAACTGATTTCATTTTCATTCTTCATTTAACTGATTTCATCGTTAACTGATTTCATCTTCATTTAACTGATTTCATCGTTAACTGATTTCATCGTTAACTGATTTCATCTTCATTTAATTGATTTCATCGTTAACTGATTTCATCGTTAACTGATTTCATCTTCATTTAACTGATTTCATCGTTAACTGATTTCATCGTTAACTGATTTCATCTTCATTTAACTGATTTCATCGTTAACTGATTTCATCTTCATTTAACTGATTTCATCGTTAACTGATTTCATCGTTAACTGATTTCATCTTCATTTAACTGATTCCATCGTTAACTGATTTCATCGTTAACTGATTTCATCGTTAACTGATTTCATCTTTAACTGATTTCATCGTTAACTGATTTCATCTTCATTTAACTGATTTCATCGTTAACTGATTTCATCGTTAACTGATTTCATCTTCATTTAACTGATTTCATTTTCATTCTTCATTTAACTGATTTCATCGTTAACTGATTTCATCTTCATTTAACTGATTTCATCGTTAACTGATTTCATCTTCATTTAACTGATTTCATTTTCATTCTTCATTTAACTGATTTCATCGTTAACTGATTTCATCTTCTTTTAACTGATTTCATCGTTAACTGATTTCATCGTTAACTGATTTCATCGTTAACTGATTTCATCTTCATTTAACTGATTCCATCGTTAACTGATTTCATCGTTAACTGATTTCATCGTTAACTGATTTCATCTTTAACTGATTTCATCGTTAACTGATTTCATCTTCATTTAACTGATTTCATCGTTAACTGATTTCATCGTTAACTGATTTCATCTTCATTTAACTGATTTCATTTTCATTCTTCATTTAACTGATTTCATCGTTAACTGATTTCATCTTCATTTAACTGATTTCATCGTTAACTGATTTCATCTTCATTTAACTGATTTCATTTAACTGATTTCATCGTTAACTGATTTCATCGTTAACTGATTTCATCTTCATTTAACTGATTTCATCGTTAACTGATTTCATCGTTAACTGATTCCATCGTTAACTGATTTCATCTTTAACTGATTTCATCGTTAACTGATTTCATCTTCATTTAACTGATTTCATCGTTAAGTGATTTCATCGTTAACTGATTTCATCTTCATTTAACTGATTTTATTGTTAACTGATTCCATCGTTAACTGATTCCATCGTTAACTGATTCCATCGTTAACTGATTTCATCTTTAACTGATTTCATCGATTTCATCGATGATTCATCAGATGATTTCATCTTTAACTGATTTCATCGTTAACTGATTTCATCTTCATTTAACTGATTTCATCGTTAACTGATTTCATCGTTAACTGATTTCATCGTTAACTGATTTCATCTTTAACTGATTTCATCGTTAACTGATTTCATCGTTAACTGATTTCATCTTTAACTGATTTCATCGTTAACTGATTTCATCTTCATTTAACTGATTTCATCGTTAACTGATTTCATCGTTAACTGATTTCATCGTTAACTGATTTCATCGTTAACTGATTTCATCGTTAACTGATTCCATCGTTAACTGATTTCATCTTTAACTGATTTCATCGTTAACTGATTTCATCTTCATTTAACTGATTTCATCGTTAAGTGATTTCATCGTTAACTGATTTCATCTTCATTTAACTGATTTCATTGTTAACTGATTTCATCGTTAACTGATTTCATCTTCATTTAACTGATTTCATCGTTAACTGATTTCATCGTTAACTGATTCCATCGTTAACTGATTTCATCGTTAACTGATTTCATCTTCATTTAACTGATTTCATCGTTAACTGATTTCATCTTCATTTAACTGATTTCATTTTCATTCTTCATTTAACTGATTTCATCGTTAACTGATTTCATCTTCATTTAACTGATTTCATCGTTAACTGATTTCATCGTTAACTGATTTCATCGTTAACTGATTTCATCTTCATTTAACTGATTTCATCGTTAACTGATTTCATCGTTAACTGATTCCATCGTTAACTGATTTCATCGTTAACTGATTTCATCGTTAACTGATTTCATCTTCATTTAACTGATTTCATCGTTAACTGATTTCATCGTTAACTGATTTCATCTTCATTTAACTGATTTCATCGTTAACTGATTTCATCGTTAACTGATTTCATCTTCATTTAACTGATTTCATCTTCATTTAACTGATTTCATCTTCATTTAACTGATTTCATCGTTAACTGATTCCATCGTTAACTGATTTCATCTTTAACTGATTTCATCGTTAACTGATTTCATCTTCATTTAACTGATTTCATCGTTAAGTGATTTCATCGTTAACTGATTTCATCTTCATTTAACTGATTTCATTGTTAACTGATTTCATCGTTAACTGATTTCATCTTCATTTAACTGATTTCATCGTTAACTGATTCCATCGTTAACTGATTTCATCGTTAACTGATTTCATCGTTAACTGATTTCATCTTCATTTAACTGATTTCATCGTTAACTGATTTCATCTTCATTTAACTGATTTCATTTTCATTCTTCATTTAACTGATTTCATCGTTAACTGATTTCATCTTCATTTAACTGATTTCATCGTTAACTGATTTCATCGTTAACTGATTTCATCTTCATTTAATTGATTTCATCGTTAACTGATTTCATCGTTAACTGATTTCATCTTCATTTAACTGATTTCATCGTTAACTGATTTCATCGTTAACTGATTTCATCTTCATTTAACTGATTTCATCGTTAACTGATTTCATCTTCATTTAACTGATTTCATCGTTAACTGATTTCATCGTTAACTGATTTCATCTTCATTTAACTGATTCCATCGTTAACTGATTTCATCGTTAACTGATTTCATCGTTAACTGATTTCATCTTTAACTGATTTCATCGTTAACTGATTTCATCTTCATTTAACTGATTTCATCGTTAACTGATTTCATCGTTAACTGATTTCATCTTCATTTAACTGATTTCATTTTCATTCTTCATTTAACTGATTTCATCGTTAACTGATTTCATCTTCATTTAACTGATTTCATCGTTAACTGATTTCATCTTCATTTAACTGATTTCATTTTCATTCTTCATTTAACTGATTTCATCGTTAACTGATTTCATCTTCTTTTAACTGATTTCATCGTTAACTGATTTCATCGTTAACTGATTTCATCGTTAACTGATTTCATCTTCATTTAACTGATTCCATCGTTAACTGATTTCATCGTTAACTGATTTCATCGTTAACTGATTTCATCTTTAACTGATTTCATCGTTAACTGATTTCATCTTCATTTAACTGATTTCATCGTTAACTGATTTCATCGTTAACTGATTTCATCTTCATTTAACTGATTTCATTTTCATTCTTCATTTAACTGATTTCATCGTTAACTGATTTCATCTTCATTTAACTGATTTCATCGTTAACTGATTTCATCTTCATTTAACTGATTTCATTTAACTGATTTCATCGTTAACTGATTTCATCGTTAACTGATTTCATCTTCATTTAACTGATTTCATCGTTAACTGATTTCATCGTTAACTGATTCCATCGTTAACTGATTTCATCTTTAACTGATTTCATCGTTAACTGATTTCATCTTCATTTAACTGATTTCATCGTTAAGTGATTTCATCGTTAACTGATTTCATCTTCATTTAACTGATTTTATTGTTAACTGATTCCATCGTTAACTGATTCCATCGTTAACTGATTCCATCGTTAACTGATTTCATCTTTAACTGATTTCATCGATTTCATCGATGATTCATCAGATGATTTCATCTTTAACTGATTTCATCGTTAACTGATTTCATCTTCATTTAACTGATTTCATCGTTAACTGATTTCATCGTTAACTGATTTCATCGTTAACTGATTTCATCTTTAACTGATTTCATCGTTAACTGATTTCATCGTTAACTGATTTCATCTTTAACTGATTTCATCGTTAACTGATTTCATCTTCATTTAACTGATTTCATCGTTAACTGATTTCATCGTTAACTGATTTCATCGTTAACTGATTTCATCGTTAACTGATTTCATCGTTAACTGATTCCATCGTTAACTGATTTCATCTTTAACTGATTTCATCGTTAACTGATTTCATCTTCATTTAACTGATTTCATCGTTAAGTGATTTCATCGTTAACTGATTTCATCTTCATTTAACTGATTTCATTGTTAACTGATTTCATCGTTAACTGATTTCATCTTCATTTAACTGATTTCATCGTTAACTGATTTCATCGTTAACTGATTCCATCGTTAACTGATTTCATCGTTAACTGATTTCATCTTCATTTAACTGATTTCATCGTTAACTGATTTCATCTTCATTTAACTGATTTCATTTTCATTCTTCATTTAACTGATTTCATCGTTAACTGATTTCATCTTCATTTAACTGATTTCATCGTTAACTGATTTCATCGTTAACTGATTTCATCGTTAACTGATTTCATCTTCATTTAACTGATTTCATCGTTAACTGATTTCATCGTTAACTGATTCCATCGTTAACTGATTTCATCGTTAACTGATTTCATCGTTAACTGATTTCATCTTCATTTAACTGATTTCATCGTTAACTGATTTCATCGTTAACTGATTTCATCTTCATTTAACTGATTTCATCGTTAACTGATTTCATCGTTAACTGATTTCATCTTCATTTAACTGATTTCATCTTCATTTAACTGATTTCATCTTCATTTAACTGATTTCATCGTTAACTGATTCCATCGTTAACTGATTTCATCTTTAACTGATTTCATCGTTAACTGATTTCATCTTCATTTAACTGATTTCATCGTTAACTGATTTCATCTTCATTTAACTGATTCCATCGTTAACTGATTTCATCGTTAACTGATTCCATCGTTAACTGATTTCATCGTTAACTGATTTCATCGTTAACTGATTTCATCTTCATTTAACTGATTTCATCGTTAACTGATTTCATCTTCATTTAACTGATTTCATCGTTAACTGATTTCATCTTCATTTAACTGATTCCATCGTTAACTGATTTCATCGTTAACTGATTTCATCTTCATTTAACTGATTTCATCGTTAACTGATTTCATCTTCATTTAACTGATTCCATCGTTAACTGATTTCATCGTTAACTGATTCCATCGTTAACTGATTTCATCGTTAACTGATTTCATCTTCATTTAACTGATTCCATCGTTAACTGATTTCATCGTTAACTGATTTCATCGTTAACTGATTTCATCTTCATTTAACTGATTTCATCGTTAACTGATTTCATCTTCATTTAACTGATTTCATCGTTAACTGATTTCATCTTCATTTAACTGATTTCATCGTTAACTGATTTCATCTTCATTTAACTGATTCCATCGTTAACTGATTTCATCGTTAACTGATTTCATCTTCATTTAACTGATTTCATCGTTAACTGATTTCATCTTCATTTAACTGATTCCATCGTTAACTGATTTCATCGTTAACTGATTCCATCGTTAACTGATTTCATCGTTAACTGATTTCATCTTCATTTAACTGATTCCATCATTAACTGACTTCATCGTTAACTGATTTCATCGTTAACTGATTTCATCTTCATTTAACTGATTTCATCGTTAACTGATTTCATCTTCATTTAACTGATTTCATCGTTAACTGATTCCATCGTTAACTGATTTCATCGTTAACTGATTTCATCTTCATTTAACTGATTTCATCGTTAACTGATTTCATCGTTAACTGATTTCATCTTCATTTAACTGATTCCATCGTTAACTGATTTCATCGTTTACTGATTTCATCGTTAACTGATTTCATCTTCATTTAACTGATTTCATTTTCATTCTTCATTTAACTGATTTCATCGTTAACTGATTTCATCTTCATTTAACTGATTTCATCGTTAACTGATTTCATCGTTAACTGATTTCATCTTTAACTGATTTCATCGTTAACTGATTTCATCTTCATTTAACTGATTTCATCGTTGACTGATTTCATCTTCATTTAACTGATTCCATCGTTAACTGATTTCATCTTCATTTAACTGATTCCATCGTTAACTGATCTCATCGTTAACTGATTCCATCGTTAACTGATTTCACCGTTAACTGATTTCACCGTTAACTGATTTCATCTTCATTTAACTGATTCCATCGTTAACAGATTTCATCTTTAACTGATTTCATCGTTAACTGATTTCATCGTTAACTGATTTCATCGTTAACTGATTTCATCTTCATTTAACTGATTTCATCGTTAACTGATTTCATCGTTAACTGATTTCATCGTTAACTGATTTCATCTTCATTTAACTGATTTCATTTTCATTCTTCATTTAACTGATTTCATCGTTAACTGATTTCATTGTTAACTGATTTCATCGTTAACTGATTTCATCTTCATTTAACTGATTTCATCGTTAACTGATTTCGTCGTTAACTGATTTCATCTTTAACTGATTTCATCGTTAACTGATTTCATCTTCATTTAACTGATTTCATCGTTAACTGATTTCATCGTTTACTGATTTCATCTTCATTTAACTGATTTCATCGTTAACTGATTTCATCGTTAACTGATTTCATCTTTAACTGATTTCATCGTTAACTGATTTCATCTTCATTTAACGGATTTCATCGTTAACGGATCTCATCGTTAACGGATTTCATCGTTAACGGATTTCATCGTTAACGGATTCCATCGTTAACGGATTTCATCGTTAACTGATTTCATCTTCATTTAACTGATTTCATCGTTAACTGATTTCATCTTCATTTAACTGATTTCATCGTTAACTGATTTCATCGTTAACTGATTTCATCGTTTACTGATTTCATCGTTAACTGATTTCATCGTTTACTGATTTCATCGTTAACTGATTTCATCTTCATTTAACTGATTTCATTTTCATTCTTCATTTAACTGATTTCATCGTTAACTGATTTCATCGTTAACTGATTTCATCTTCATTTAACTGATTTCATCGTTAACTGATTTCATCGTTAACTGATTTCATCTTCATTTAACTGATTTCATCTGTAACTGATTTCATCGTTAACTGATTTCATCTTCATTTAACTGATTTCATCTTCATTTAACTGATTTCATCGTTAACTGATGTCATCTTCATTTAACTGATTTCATCGTTAACTGATTTCATCGTTAACTGATTTAATCTTCATGTAACTGATTTCATCTGTAACTGATTTCATCTTCATTTAACTGATTTCATCTTCATTTAACTGATTTCATCGTTAACTGATTTCATCTTCATTTAACTGATTTCATCGTTAACTGATTTCATTGTTAACTGATTTCATCTTTAACTGATTTCATCGTTAACTGATTTCATCTTCATTTAACTGATTTCATCGTTAACTGATTTCATCGTTAACTGATTTCATCTTCATTTAACTGATTCCATCGTTAACTGATTTCATCTTTAACTGATTTCATCGTTAACTGATTTCATCTTCATTTAACTGATTTCATCGTTAACTGATTTCATCGTTAACTGATTTCATCTTCATTTAACTGATTCCATCGTTAACTGATTTCATCTTTAACTGATTTCATCTTCATTTAACTGATTTCATCGTTAACTGATTTCATCGTTAACTGATTTCATCGTTAACTGATTTCATCGTTAACTGATTTAATCTTCATGTAACTGATTTCATCTGTAACTGATTTCATCTTTAACTGATTTCATCGTTAACTGATTTCATCTTCATTTAACTGATTTCATCTTCATTTAACTGATTTCATCGTTAACTGATTTCATCTTCATTTAACTGATTCCATAGTTAACTGATTTCATCGTTAACTGATTTCATCGTTAACTGATTCCATCGTTAACTGATTTCATCGTTAACTGATTTCATCTTCATTTAACTGATTTCATCGTTAACTGATTTCATCGTTAACTGATTTCATCGTTAACTGATTTCATCTTCATTTAACTGATTCCATCGTTAACTGATTTCATCGTTTACTGATTTCATCGTTAACTGATTTCATCTTCATTTAACTGATTTCATTTTCATTCTTCATTTAACTGATTTCATCGTTAACTGATTTCATCGTTAACTGATTTCATCTTCATTTAACTGATTTCATCTTCATTTAACTGATTTCATCGTTAACTGATTTCATCGTTAACTGATTTCATCGTTAACTGATTTAATCTTCATGTAACTGATTTCATCTGTAACTGATTTCATCTTCATTTAACTGATTTCATCTTCATTTAACTGATTTCATCGTTAACTGATTTCATCTTCATTTAACTGATTTCATCGTTAACTGATTTCATTGTTAACTGATTTCATCTTTAACTGATTTCATCGTTAACTGATTTCATCTTCATTTAACTGATTTCATCGTTGACTGATTTCATCTTCATTTAACTGATTCCATCGTTAACTGATTTCATCTTCATTTAACTGATTCCATCATTAACTGATCTCATCGTTAACTGATTTCATCGTTAACTGATTCCATCGTTAACTGATTTCACCGTTAACTGATTTCACCGTTAACTGATTTCATCTTCATTTAACTGATTCCATCGTTAACAGATTTCATCTTTAACTGATTTCATCGTTAACTGATTTCATCTTTAACTGATTTCATCGTTAACTGATTTCATCGTTAACTGATTTCATCTTCATTTAACTGATTTCATTTTCATTCTTCATTTAACTGATTTCATCGTTAACTGATTTCATCGTTAACTGATTTCATTTTCATTCTTCATTTAACTGATTTCATCGTTAACTGATTTCGTCGTTAACTGATTTCATCTTTAACTGATTTCATCGTTAACTGATTTCATCTTCATTTAACTGATTTCATCGTTAACTGATCTCATCGTTAACTGATTTCATCGTTAACGGATTTCATCGTTAACGGATTCCATCGTTAACGGATTTCATCGTTAACGGATTTCATCGTTAACTGATTTCATCTTCATTTAACTGATTTCATCGTTAACTGATTTCATCTTCATTTAACTGATTTCGTCGTTAACTGATTTCATCGTTAACTGATTTCATTTTCATTCTTCATTTAACTGATTTCATCGTTAACTGATTTCATCTTTAACTGATTTCATCGTTAACTGATTTCATCTTCATTTAACTGATTTCATCGTTGACTGATTTCATCTTCATTTAACTGATTCCATCGTTAACTGATTTCATCTTCATTTAACTGATTCCATCGTTAACTGATCTCATCGTTAACTGATTCCATCGTTAACTGATTTCACCGTTAACTGATTTCACCGTTAACTGATTTCATCTTCATTTAACTGATTCCATCGTTAACAGATTTCATCTTTAACTGATTTCATCGTTAACTGATTTCATCGTTAACTGATTTCATCGTTAACTGATTTCATCTTCATTTAACTGATTTCATCGTTAACTGATTTCATCGTTAACTGATTTCATCGTTAACTGATTTCATCTTCATTTAACTGATTTCATTTTCATTCTTCATTTAACTGATTTCATCGTTAACTGATTTCATCGTTAACTGATTTCATCGTTAACTGATTTCATCTTCATTTAACTGATTTCATCGTTAACTGATTTCATCTTTAACTGATTTCATCGTTAACTGATTTCATCTTCATTTAACTGATTTCATCGTTAACTGATTTCATCTTCATTTAACTGATTTCATCGTTAACTGATCTCATCGTTAACTGATGTCATCGTTAACTGATTTCATCGTTAACGGATTCCATCGTTAACGGATTTCATCGTTAACGGATTTCATCGTTAACTGATTTCATCTTCATTTAACTGATTTCATCGTTAACTGATTTCATCTTCATTTAACTGATTTCATCGTTAACTGATTTCATTTTCATTCTTCATTTAACTGATTTCATCGTTAACTGATTTCATCTTTAACTGATTTTATCGTTAACTGATTTCAACTTCATGTAAATGATTTCATCTGTAACTGATTTCATCGTTAACTGATTTCATCTTCATTTAACTGATTTCATCTTCATTTAACTGATTTCATCGTTAACTGATTTCATCTTCATTTAACTGATTTCATCTTCATTTAACTGATTTCATCGTTAACTGATGTCATCTTCATTTAACTGATTTCATCGTTAACTGATTTCATCGTTAACTGATTTAATCTTCATGTAACTGATTTCATCTGTAACTGATTTCATCGTTAACTGATTTCATCTTCATTTAACTGATTTCATCTTCATTTAACTGATTTCATCGTTAACTGATTTCATCTTCATTTAACTGATTTCATCGTTAACTGATTTCATTGTTAACTGATTTCATCTTTAACTGATTTCATCGTTAACTGATTTCATCTTCATTTAACTGATTTCATCGTTAACTGATTTCATCGTTAACTGATTTCATCTTCATTTAACTGATTCCATCGTTAACTGATTTCATCTTTAACTGATTTCATCGTTAACTGATTTCATCTTCATTTAACTGATTTCATCGTTAACTGATTTCATCGTTAACTGATTTCATCTTCATTTAACTGATTCCATCGTTAACTGATTTCATCTTTAACTGATTTCATCATTAACTGATTTCATCTTCATTTAACTGATTTCATCGTTAACTGATTTCATCGTTAACTGATTTAATCTTTAACTGATTTCATCGTTAACTGATTTAATCTTCATGTAACTGATTTCATCTGTAACTGATTTCATCTTTAACTGATTTCATCGTTAACTGATTTCATCTTCATTTAACTGATTTCATCTTCATTTAACTGATTTCATCGTTAACTGATTTCATCTTCATTTAACTGATTCCATCGTTAACTGATTTCACCGTTAACTGATTTAATCTTCATGTAACTGATTTCATCTGTAACTGATTTCATCGTTAACTGATTTCATCTTCATTTAACTGATTTCATCTTCATTTAACTGATTTCATCGTTAACTGATTTCATCTTCATTTAACTGATTTCATCGTTAACTGATTTCATTGTTAACTGATTTCATCTTTAACTGATTTCATCGTTAACTGATTTCATCTTCATTTAACTGATTTCATCGTTAACTGATTTCATCGTTAACTGATTTCATCTTCATTTAACTGATTCCATCGTTAACTGATTTCATCTTTAACTGATTTCATCGTTAACTGATTTCATCTTCATTTAACTGATTTCATCGTTAACTGATTTCATCGTTAACTGATTTCATCTTCATTTAACTGATTCCATCGTTAACTGATTTCATCTTTAACTGATTTCATCATTAACTGATTTCATCTTCATTTAACTGATTTCATCGTTAACTGATTTCATCGTTAACTGATTTAATCTTTAACTGATTTCATCGTTAACTGATTCAATCTTCATGTAACTGATTTCATCTGTAACTGATTTCATCTTTAACTGATTTCATCGTTAACTGATTTCATCTTCATTTAACTGATTTCATCGTTAACTGATTTCATCTTCATTTAACTGATTCCATCGTTAACTGATTTCATCGTTAACTGATTTCATCGTTAACTGATTTCATCTTCATTTAACTGATTTCATCGTTAACTGATTTCATCTTCATTTAACTGATTTCATCGTTAACTGATTTCATCGTTAACTGATTCCATCGTTAACTGATTTCATCGTTAACTGATTTCATATTCATTTAACTGATTTCATCGTTAACTGATTTCATCGTTAACTGATTTCATCTTTAACTGATTTCATCGTTAACTGATTTCATCTTCATTTAACTGATTTCATCGTTAACTGATTTCATCGTTAACTGATTTCATCTTCATTTAACTGATTTCATCGTTAACTGATTTCATCGTTAACTGATTTCATCTTCATTTAACTGATTTCATCGTTAACTGATTTCATCGTTAACTGATTTCATCTTCATTTAACTGATTTCATTTTCATTCTTCATTTAACTGATTTCATCGTTAACTGATTTCATCTTCATTTAACTGATTTCATCGTTAACTGATTTCATCTTCATTTAACTGATTTCATCGTTAACTGATTTCATCGTTAACTGATTTCATCGTTAACTGATTTCATCTTCATTTAACTGATTTCATCGTTAACTGATTTCATCGTTAACTGATTTCATCTTCATTTAACTGATTCCATCGTTAACTGATTTCATCTTTAACTGATTTCATCATTAACTGATTTCATCTTCATTTAACTGATTTCATCGTTAACTGATTTCATCGTTAACTGATTTAATCTTTAACTGATTTCATCGTTAACTGATTCAATCTTCATGTAACTGATTTCATCTGTAACTGATTTCATCTTTAACTGATTTCATCGTTAACTGATTTCATCTTCATTTAACTGATTTCATCGTTAACTGATTTCATCTTCATTTAACTGATTCCATCGTTAACTGATTTCATCGTTAACTGATTTCATCGTTAACTGATTTCATCTTCATTTAACTGATTTCATCGTTAACTGATTTCATCTTCATTTAACTGATTTCATCGTTAACTGATTTCATCGTTAACTGATTCCATCGTTAACTGATTTCATCGTTAACTGATTTCATATTCATTTAACTGATTTCATCGTTAACTGATTTCATCGTTAACTGATTTCATCTTTAACTGATTTCATCGTTAACTGATTTCATCTTCATTTAACTGATTTCATCGTTAACTGATTTCATCGTTAACTGATTTCATCTTCATTTAACTGATTTCATCGTTAACTGATTTCATCGTTAACTGATTTCATCTTCATTTAACTGATTTCATCGTTAACTGATTTCATCGTTAACTGATTTCATCTTCATTTAACTGATTTCATTTTCATTCTTCATTTAACTGATTTCATCGTTAACTGATTTCATCTTCATTTAACTGATTTCATCGTTAACTGATTTCATCTTCATTTAACTGATTTCATCGTTAACTGATTTCATCGTTAACTGATTTCATCGTTAACTGATTTCATCTTCATTTAACTGATTTCATCGTTAACTGATTTCATCGTTAACTGATTTAATCTTCATGTAACTGATTTCATCTGTAACTGATTTCATCTTTAACTGATTTCATCGTTAACTGATTTCATCTTCATTTAACTGATTCCATCGTTAACTGATTTCATCTTTAACTGATTTCATCGATAACTGATTTCATCTTCATTTAACTGATTTCATCGTTAACTGATTTCATCGTTAACTGATTTCATCTTCATTTAACTGATTTCATCGTTAACTGATTTCATCGTTAACTGATTTCATCTTTAACTGATTTCATCGTTAACTGATTTCATCTTCATTTAACTGATTTCATCTTCATTTAACTGATTTCATCGTTAACTGATTTCATCTTCATTTAACTGATTTCATCGTTAACTGATTTCATCTTCATTTAACTGATTCCATCGTTAGCTGATTTCATCTTTAACTGATTTCATCGTTAACTGATTTCATCTTCATTTAACTGATTTCATCGTTAACTGATTTCATCGTTAACTGATTTCATCTTCATTTAACTGATTTCATCGTTAACTGATTTCATCTTCATTTAACTGATTTCATCGTTAACTGATTTCATCGTTAACTGATCTCATCGTTAACTGATTTCATCGTTAACTGATTTCATCGTTAACTGATTTCATCTTCATTTAACTGATTTCATCGTTAACTGATTTCATCGTTAACTGATTTCATCTTCATTTAACTGATTTCATCGTTAACTGATTTCATCGTTAACTGATTTCATCGTTAACTGATTCCATCGTTAACTGATTTCATCGTTAACTGATTCCATCGTTAACTGATTTCATCTTTAACTGATTTCATCGTTAACTGATTTCATCTTCATTTAACTGATTTCATCGTTAAGTGATTTCATCGTTAACTGATTTCATCGTTAACTGATTTCATCGTTAACTGATTTCATCTTCATTTAACTGATTTCATTGTTAACTGATTTCATCGTTAACTGATTTCATCTTCATTTAACTGATTTCATCGTTAACTGATTTCATCGTTAACTGATTCCATCGTTAACTGATTTCATCGTTAACTGATTCCATCGTTAACTGATTTCATCGTTAACTGATTTCATCTTCATTTAACTGATTTCATCGTTAACTGATTTCATCTTCATTTAACTGATTTCATCGTTAACTGATTTCATCTTCATTTAACTGATTTCATCGTTAACTGATTTCATCGTTAACTGATTTCATCTTCATTTAACTGATTTCATCGTTAACTGATTTCATCGTTAACTGATTTCATCGTTAACTGATTTCATCGTTAACTGATTTCATCTTTAACTGATTTCATCGTTAACTGATTTCATCTTCATTTAACTGATTTCATCGTTAACTGATTTCATCGTTAACTGATTTCATCTTCATTTAACTGATTTCATTTTCATTCTTCATTTAACTGATTTCATCGTTAACTGATTTCATCTTCATTTAACTGATTTCATCGTTAACTGATTTCATCTTCATTTAACTGATTCCATCGTTAACTGATTTCATCGTTAACTGATTTCATCTTCATTTAACTGATTTCATCGTTAACTGATTTCATCGTTAACTGATTCCATCGTTAACTGATTTCATCGTTAACTGATTTCATCGTTAACTGATTTCATCTTCATTTAACTGATTTCATCGTTAACTGATTTCATCTTCATTTAACTGATTTCATCGTTAACTGATTTCATCGTTAACTGATTTCATTTTCATTTAACTGATTCCATCGTTAACTGATTTCATCGTTAACTGATTTCATCGTTAACTGATTTCATCTTTAACTGATTTCATCGTTAACTGATTTCATCTTCATTTAACTGATTTCATCGTTAACTGATTTCATCGTTAACTGATTTCATCTTCATTTAACTGATTTCATCGTTAACTGATTTCATCGTTAACTGATTCCATCGTTAACTGATTTCATCGTTAACTGATTTCATCGTTAACTGATTTCATCTTCATTTAACTGATTTCATCGTTAACTGATTTCATCTTCATTTAACTGATTTCATCGTTAACTGATTTCATCTTCATTTAACTGATTTCATCGTTAACTGATTTCATCGTTAACTGATTTCATCGTTAACTGATTTCATCTTCATTTAACTGATTTCATCGTTAACTGATTTCATCGTTAACTGATTTCATCGTTAACTGATTTCATCTTCATTTAACTGATTTCATTTTCATTCTTCATTTAACTGATTTCATCGTTAACTGATTTCATCGTTAACTGATTTCATCTTCATTTAACTGATTTCATCGTTAACTGATTTCATCGTTAACTGATTTCATCTTCATTTAACTGATTTCATCGTTAACTGATTTCATCGTTAACTGATTTCATCGTTAACTGATTTCATCTTCATTTAACTGATTTCATTTTCATTCTTCATTTAACTGATTTCATCGTTAACTGATTTCATCTTCATTTAACTGATTTCATCGTTAACTGATTTCATCGTTAACTGATTTCATCTTTAACTGATTTCATCGTTAACTGATTTCATCTTCATTTAACTGATTTCATCGTTAACTGATTTCATCGTTAACTGATTTCATCTTCATTTAATTGATTTCATCGTTAACTGATTTCATCGTTAACTGATTTCATCGTTAACTGATTTAATCTTCATTTAACTGATTTCATCGTTAACTGATTTCATCGTTAACTGATTTCATCGTTAACTGATTTCATCGTTAACTGATTCCATCGTTAACTGATTTCATCGTTAACTGATTTCATCGTTAACTGATTTCATCTTCATTTAACTGATTTCATCGTTAACTGATTTCATCTTCATTTAACTGATTTCATCGTTAACTGATTTCATCGTTAACTGATTTCATCGTTAACTGATTTCATCTTCATTTAACTGATTTCATTTTCATTCTTCATTTAACTGATTTCATCGTTAACTGATTTCATCTTCATTTAACTGATTTCATCGTTAACTGATTTCATCGTTAACTGATTTCATCGTTAACTGATTTCATCTTTAACTGATTTCATCGTTAACTGATTTCATCTTCATTTAACTGATTTCATCGTTAACTGATTTCATCTTCATTTAATTGATTTCATCGTTAACTGATTTCATCGTTAACTGATTTCATCGTTAACTGATTTAATCTTCATTTAACTGATTTCATCGTTAACTGATTTCATCGTTAACTGATTCCATCGTTAACTGATTTCATCGTTAACTGATTTCATCTTCATTTAACTGATTTCATCGTTAACTGATTTCATCGTTAACTGATTTCATCTTTAACTGATTTCATCGTTAACTGATTTCATCTTCATTTAACTGATTTCATCGTTAACTGATTTCATCGTTAACTGATTTCATCGTTAACTGATTTCATCTTTAACTGATTTCATCGTTAACTGATTTCATCTTCATTTAACTGATTTCATCGTTAACTGATTTCATCGTTAACTGATTTCATCTTCAACTGATTTCATCGTTAACTGATTTCATCTTCATTTAACTGATTTCATCGTTAACTGATTTCATCTTCATTTAACTGATTTCATCTTCATTTAACTGATTCCATCGTTAACTGATTTCATCGTTAACTGATTTCATCGTTAACTGATTTCATCTTAATTTAACTGATTTCATCGTTAACTGATTTCATCGTTAACTGATTTCATCTTCATTTAACTGATTTCATCGTTAACTGATTTCATCGTTAACTGATTTCATCTTCATTTAACTGATTTCATTTTCATTCTTCATTTAACTGATTTCATCGTTAACTGATTTCATCTTCATTTAACTGATTTCATCGTTAACTGATTTCATCGTTAACTGATTTCATCTTCATTTAACTGATTTCATCGTTAACTGATTTCATCTTCATTTAATTGATTTCATCGTTAACTGATTTCATCGTTAACTGATTTCATCGTTAACTGATTTCATCTTCATTTAACTGATTTCATCGTTAACTGATTTCATCGTTAACTGATTCCATCGTTAACTGATTTCATCGTTAACTGATTTCATCTTCATTTAACTGATTTCATCGTTAACTGATTTCATCGTTAACTGATTTCATCTTCATTTAACTGATTTCATCGTTAACTGATTTCATCGTTAACTGATTTCATCTTTAACTGATTTCATCGTTAACTGATTTCATCGTTAACTGATTTCATCGTTAACTGATTTCATCTTCATTTAACTGATTTCATCGTTAACTGATTTCATCGTTAACTGATTTCATCTTTAACTGATTTCATCGTTAACTGATTTCATCGTTAACTGATTTCATCGTTAACTGATTTCATCTTCATTTAACTGATTTCATCGTTAACTGATTTCATCGTTAACTGATTTCATCTTCATTTAACTGATTTCATCGTTAACTGATTTCATCTTTAACTGATTTCATCGTTAACTGATTTCATCTTCATTTAACTGATTTCCTCGTTAAGTGATTTCATCGTTAACTGATTTCATCGTTAACTGATTTCATCGTTAACTGATTTCATCGTTAACTGATTTCATCTTCATTTAACTGATTTCATTGTTAACTGATTTCATCGTTAACTGATTTCATCTTCATTTAACTGATTTCATCGTTAACTGATTTCATCGTTAACTGATTCCATCGTTAACTGATTTCATCGTTAACTGATTTCATCGTTAACTGATTTCATCTTCATTTAACTGATTTCATCGTTAACTGATTTCATCTTCATTTAACTGATTTCATCGTTAACTGATTTCATCGTTAACTGATTTCATCTTCATTTAACTGATTTCATCGTTAACTGATTTCATCGTTAACTGATTTCATCTTCTTTTAACTGATTTCATCGTTAACTGATTTCATCTTCATTTAATTGATTTCATCGTTAACTGATTTCATCGTTAACTGATTTCATCTTCATTTAACTGATTTCATCGTTAACTGATTTCATCGTTAACTGATTTCATCTTCATTTAACTGATTTCATCGTTAACTGATTTCATCTTCATTTAACTGATTCCATCGTTAACTGATTTCATCGTTAACTGATTTCATCGTTAACTGATTTCATCTTCATTTAACTGATTTCATCGTTAACTGATTTCATCGTTAACTGATTTCATCGTTAACTGATTTCATCTTCATTTAACTGATTTCATCGTTAACTGATTTCATCGTTAACTGATTTCATCTTCATTTAACTGATTTCATTTTCATTCTTCATTTAACTGATTTCATCTTCATTTAACTGATTTCATCGTTAACTGATTTCATCGTTAACTGATTTCATCTTCATTTAACTGATTCCATCGTTAACTGATTTCATCGTTAACTGATTTCATCTTCATTTAACTGATTTCATCGTTAACTGATTTCATCGTTAACTGATTCCATCGTTAACTGATTTCATCGTTAACTGATTTCATCGTTAACTGATTTCATCTTCATTTAACTGATTTCATCGTTAACTGATTTCATCTTCATTTAACTGATTTCATCGTTAACTGATTTCATCGTTAACTGATTTCATCGTTAACTGATTTCATCTTCATTTAACTGATTTCATCGTTAACTGATTCCATCGTTAACTGATTTCATCTTTAACTGATTTCATCGTTAACTGATTTCATCTTCATTTAACTGATTTCATCGTTAACTGATTTCATCGTTAACTGATTTCATCTTTAACTGATTTCATCGTTAACTGATTTCATCTTCATTTAACTGATTTCATCGTTAACTGATTTCATCGCTAACTGATTTCATCTTCATTTAACTGATTTCATCGTTAACTGATTTCATCGTTAACTGATTCCATCGTTAACTGATTTCATCTTTAACTGATTTCATCGTTAACTGATTTCATCTTCATTTAACTGATTTCATCGTTAACTGATTTCATCTTTAACTGATTTCATCGTTAACTGATTTCATCTTCATTTAACTGATTTCCTCGTTAAGTGATTTCATCGTTAACTGATTTCATCGTTAACTGATTTCATCGTTAACTGATTTCATCGTTAACTGATTTCATCTTCATTTAACTGATTTCATTGTTAACTGATTTCATCGTTAACTGATTTCATCTTCATTTAACTGATTTCATCGTTAACTGATTTCATCGTTAACTGATTCCATCGTTAACTGATTTCATCGTTAACTGATTTCATCGTTAACTGATTTCATCTTCATTTAACTGATTTCATCGTTAACTGATTTCATCTTCATTTAACTGATTTCATCGTTAACTGATTTCATCGTTAACTGATTTCATCTTCATTTAACTGATTTCATCGTTAACTGATTTCATCGTTAACTGATTTCATCTTCTTTTAACTGATTTCATCGTTAACTGATTTCATCTTCATTTAATTGATTTCATCGTTAACTGATTTCATCGTTAACTGATTTCATCTTCATTTAACTGATTTCATCGTTAACTGATTTCATCGTTAACTGATTTCATCTTCATTTAACTGATTTCATCGTTAACTGATTTCATCTTCATTTAACTGATTCCATCGTTAACTGATTTCATCGTTAACTGATTTCATCGTTAACTGATTTCATCTTCATTTAACTGATTTCATCGTTAACTGATTTCATCGTTAACTGATTTCATCGTTAACTGATTTCATCTTCATTTAACTGATTTCATCGTTAACTGATTTCATCGTTAACTGATTTCATCTTCATTTAACTGATTTCATTTTCATTCTTCATTTAACTGATTTCATCTTCATTTAACTGATTTCATCGTTAACTGATTTCATCGTTAACTGATTTCATCTTCATTTAACTGATTCCATCGTTAACTGATTTCATCGTTAACTGATTTCATCTTCATTTAACTGATTTCATCGTTAACTGATTTCATCGTTAACTGATTCCATCGTTAACTGATTTCATCGTTAACTGATTTCATCGTTAACTGATTTCATCTTCATTTAACTGATTTCATCGTTAACTGATTTCATCTTCATTTAACTGATTTCATCGTTAACTGATTTCATCGTTAACTGATTTCATCGTTAACTGATTTCATCTTCATTTAACTGATTTCATCGTTAACTGATTCCATCGTTAACTGATTTCATCTTTAACTGATTTCATCGTTAACTGATTTCATCTTCATTTAACTGATTTCATCGTTAACTGATTTCATCGTTAACTGATTTCATCTTTAACTGATTTCATCGTTAACTGATTTCATCTTCATTTAACTGATTTCATCGTTAACTGATTTCATCGCTAACTGATTTCATCTTCATTTAACTGATTTCATCGTTAACTGATTTCATCGTTAACTGATTCCATCGTTAACTGATTTCATCTTTAACTGATTTCATCGTTAACTGATTTCATCTTCATTTAACTGATTTCATCGTTAAGTGATTTCATCGTTAACTGATTTCATCGTTAACTGATTTCATCGTTAACTGATTTCATCGTTAACTGATTTCATCTTCATTTAACTGATTTCATCGTTAACTGATTTCATCGTTAACTGATTTCATCTTCATTTAACTGATTTCATTGTTAACTGATTTCATCGTTAACTGATTTCATCTTCATTTAACTGATTTCATCGTTAACTGATTTCATCGTTAACTGATTCCATCGTTAACTGATTTCATCGTTAACTGATTTCATCGTTAACTGATTTCATCTTCATTTAACTGATTTCATTTTCATTCTTCATTTAACTGATTTCATCGTTAACTGATTTCATCGTTAACTGATTTCATCTTCATTTAACTGATTTCATCGTTAACTGATTTCATCGTTAACTGATTTCATCTTCATTTAACTGATTTCATCGTTAACTGATTTCATCGTTAACTGATTTCATCTTCATTTAACTGATTTCATCGTTAACTGATTTCATCGTTAACTGATTTCATCTTTAACTGATTTCATCGTTAACTGATTTCATCTTCATTTAACTGATTTCATCGTTAACTGATTTCATCGTTAACTGATTTCATCTTTAACTGATTTCATCGTTAACTGATTTCATCGTTAACTGATTTCATCTTCATTTAACTGATTTCATCGTTAACTGATTTCATCTTCATTTAACTGATTTCATCGTTAACTGATTTCATCGTTAACTGATTTCATCGTTAACTGATTTCATCTTCATTTAACTGATTCCATCGTTAACTGATTTCATCGTTAACTGATTTCATCGTTAACTGATTTCATCTTCATTTAACTGATTTCATCGTTAACTGATTTCATCGTTAACTGATTTCATCTTTAACTGATTTCATCGTTAACTGATTTCATCTTTAACTGATTTCATCGTTAACTGATTTCATCTTCATTTAACTGATTTCATCTTCATTTAACTGATTTCATCGTTAAGTGATTTCATCGTTAACTGATTTCATCGTTAACTGATTTCATCGTTAACTGATTTCATCTTCATTTAACTGATTTCATCGTTAACTGATTTCATCGTTAACTGATTTCATCTTCATTTAACTGATTTCATTGTTAACTGATTTCATCGTTAACTGATTTCATCTTCATTTAACTGATTTCATCGTTAACTGATTTCATCGTTAACTGATTCCATCGTTAACTGATTTCATCGTTAACTGATTTCATCGTTAACTGATTTCATCTTCATTTAACTGATTTCATTTTCATTCTTCATTTAACTGATTTCATCGTTAACTGATTTCATCGTTAACTGATTTCATCTTCATTTAACTGATTTCATCGTTAACTGATTTCATCGTTAACTGATTTCATCGTTAACTGATTTCATCTTCATTTAACTGATTTCATCTTTAACTGATTTCATCTTCATTTAACTGATTCCATCGTTAACTGATTTCATCGTTAACTGATTTCATCGTTAACTGATTTCATCTTCATTTAACTGATTTCATCGTTAACTGATTTCATCTTCATTTAACTGATTTCATCGTTAACTGATTTCATCGTTAACTGATTTCATCTTCATTTAACTGATTTCATCGTTAACTGATTTCATCGTTAACTGATTTCATCTTTAACTGATTTCATCGTTAACTGATTTCATCTTTAACTGATTTCATCGTTAACTGATTTCATCTTCATTTAACTGATTTCATCGTTAACTGATTTCATCGTTAACTGATTTCATCGTTAACTGATTTCATCTTCATTTAACTGATTTCATCGTTAACTGATTTCATCGTTAACTGATTTCATCGTTAACTGATTTCATCTTCATTTAACTGATTTCATCGTTAACTGATTTCATCTTCATTTAACTGATTTCATCGTTAACTGATTTCATCGTTAACTGATTTCATTTTCATTCTTCATTTAACTGATTTCATCGTTAACTGATTTCATTTTCATTCTTCATTTAACTGATTTCATCTTCATTTAATTGATTTCATCGTTAACTGATTTCATCGTTAACTGATTTCATCGTTAACTGATTTCATCTTCATTTAACTGATTTCATCGTTAACTGATTTCATCGTTAACTGATTTCATCGTTAACTGATTTCATCTTCATTTAACTGATTTCATCGTTAACTGATTTCATCGTTAACTGATTTCATCGTTAACTGATTTCATCTTCATTTAACTGATTTCATCGTTAACTGATTTCATCGTTAACTGATTTCATCTTTAACTGATTTCATCGTTAACTGATTTCATCTTCATTTAACTGATTTCATCGTTAACTGATTTCATCGTTAACTGATTTCATCTTTAACTGATTTCATCGTTAACTGATTTCACCGTTAACTGATTCCATCGTTAACTGATTTCATCGTTAACTGATTTCATCGTTAACTGATTTCATCGTTAACTGATTTCATCTTCATTTAACTGATTTCATCGTTAACTGATTTCATCGTTAACTGATTTCATCTTCATTTAACTGATTTCATCGTTAACTGATTTCATCGTTAACTGATTTCATCTTCATTTAACTGATTTCATCGTTAACTGATTTCATCGTTAACTGATTCCATCGTTAACTGATTTCATCTTTAACTGATTTCATCGTTAACTGATTTCATCTTCATTTAACTGATTTCATCGTTAAGTGATTTCATCGTTAACTGATTTCATCGTTAACTGATTTCATCGTTAACTGATTTCATCGTTAACTGATTTCATCTTCATTTAACTGATTTCATTGTTAACTGATTTCATCGTTAACTGATTTCATCTTCATTTAACTGATTTCATCGTTAACTGATTCCATCGTTAACTGATTTCATCGTTAACTGATTTCATCGTTAACTGATTTCATCTTCATTTAACTGATTTCATCGTTAACTGATTTCATCTTCATTTAACTGATTTCATTTTCATTCTTCATTTAACTGATTTCATCGTTAACTGATTTCATCTTCATTTAACTGATTTCATCGTTAACTGATTTCATCGTTAACTGATTTCATCTTCTTTTAACTGATTTCATCGTTAACTGATTTCATCTTCATTTAATTGATTTCATCGTTAACTGATTTCATCGTTAACTGATTTCATCTTCATTTAACTGATTTCATCGTTAACTGATTTCATCGTTAACTGATTTCATCTTCATTTAACTGATTTCATCGTTAACTGATTTCATCTTCATTTAACTGATTTCATCGTTAACTGATTTCATCGTTAACTGATTTCATCTTCATTTAACTGATTCCATCGTTAATTGATTTCATCGTTAACTGATTTCATCGTTAACTGATTTCATCGTTAACTGATTTCATCTTCATTTAACTGATTTCATCGTTAACTGATTTCATCGTTAACTGATTTCATCTTCATTTAACTGATTTCATTTTCATTCTTCATTTAACTGATTTCATCGTTAACTGATTTCATCTTCATTTAACTGATTTCATCGTTAACTGATTTCATCGTTAACTGATTTCATCGTTAACTGATTTCATCTTCATTTAACTGATTCCATCGTTAACTGATTTCATCGTTAACTGATTTCATCTTCATTTAACTGATTTCATCGTTAACTGATTTCATCGTTAACTGATTCCATCGTTAACTGATTTCATCGTTAACTGATTTCATCTTCATTTAACTGATTTCATCGTTAACTGATTTCATCTTCATTTAACTGATTTCATCGTTAACTGATTTCATCGTTAACTGATTTCATCGTTAACTGATTTCATCGTTAACTGATTTCATCTTCATTTAACTGATTCCATCGTTAACTGATTTCATCGTTAACTGATTTCATCGTTAACTGATTTCATCTTCATTTAACTGATTCCATCGTTAACTGATTTCATCGTTAACTGATTTCATCTTTAACTGATTTCATCGTTAACTGATTTCATCTTCATTTAACTGATTTCATCGTTAACTGATTTCATCGTTAACTGATTTCATCTTCATTTAACTGATTTCATCGTTAACTGATTTCATCGTTAACTGATTTCATCTTCATTTAACTGATTTCATCTTCATTTAACTGATTTCATCGTTAACTGATTTCATCGTTAACTGATTTCATCGTTAACTGATTTCATCTTCATTTAACTGATTTCATTTTCATTCTTCATTTAACTGATTTCATCGTTAACTGATTTCATCTTCATTTAACTGATTTCATCGTTAACTGATTTCATCGTTAACTGATTTCATCTTCATTTAACTGATTTCATCGTTAACTGATTTCATCTTCATTTAATTGATTTCATCGTTAACTGATTTCATCGTTAACTGATTTCATCGTTAACTGATTTCATCTTCATTTAACTGATTTCATCGTTAACTGATTTCATCGTTAACTGATTCCATCGTTAACTGATTTCATCATTAACTGATTTCATCTTCATTTAACTGATTTCATCGTTAACTGATTTCATCGTTAACTGATTTCATCTTTAACTGATTTCATCGTTAACTGATTTCATCTTCATTTAACTGATTTCATCGTTAACTGATTTCATCGTTAACTGATTTCATCGTTAACTGATTTCATCTTCATTTAACTGATTTCATCGTTAACTGATTTCATCGTTAACTGATTTCATCGTTAACTGATTCCATCGTTAACTGATTTCATCTTTAACTGATTTCATCGTTAACTGATTTCATCTTCATTTAACTGATTTCATCGTTAAGTGATTTCATCGTTAACTGATTTCATCGTTAACTGATTTCATCGTTAACTGATTTCATCTTCATTTAACTGATTTCATTGTTAACTGATTTCATCGTTAACTGATTTCATCTTCATTTAACTGATTTCATCGTTAACTGATTTCATCGTTAACTGATTCCATCGTTAACTGATTTCATCGTTAACTGATTTCATCGTTAACTGATTTCATCTTCATTTAACTGATTTCATTTTCATTCTTCATTTAACTGATTTCATTGTTAACTGATTTCATCGTTAACTGATTTCATCTTCATTTAACTGATTTCATCGTTAACTGATTTCATCGTTAACTGATTCCATCGTTAACTGATTCCATCGTTAACTGATTTCATCGTTAATTGATTTCATCGTTAACTGATTTCATCTTCATTCTTCATTTAACTGATTTCATCGTTAACTGATTTCATCTTCATTTAACTGATTTCATCGTTAACTGATTTCATAGTTAACTGATTTCATCTTCATTTAACTGATTTCATCGTTAACTGATTTCATCTTCATTCTTCATTTAACTGATTTCATCTTTAACTGATTTCATCGTTAACTGATTTCATCTTCATTTAACTGATTTCATCGTTAATTGATTTCATCGTTAACTGATTTCATCGTTAACTGATTTCATCTTCATTTAACTGATTTCATCGTTAACTGATTTCATCGTTAACTGATTTCATCTTTAACTGATTTCATCTTCATTTAACTGATTTCATCGTTAACTGATTTCATCGTTAACTGATTTCATCTTCATTTAACTGATTTCATCTTCATTTAACTGATTTCATCGTTAACTGATTTCATCGTTAACTGATTTCATCTTTAACTGATTTCATCGTTAACTGATTTCATCTTCATTTAACTGATTCCATCGTTAACTGATTTCATCGTTAACTGATTTCATCTTTAACTGATTTCATCGTTAACTGATTTCATCTTCATTTAACTGATTTCATCGTTAACTGATTTCATCGTTAACTGATTTCATCTTTAACTGATTTCATCGTTAACTGATTTCATCTTCATTTAACTGATTTCATCGTTAACTGATTTCATCTTCATTTAACTGATTTCATTTTCATTCTTCATTTAACTGATTTCATCGTTAACTGATTTCATCGTTAACTGATTTCATCTTCATTTAACTGATTTCATCGTTAACTGATTTCATCGTTAACTGATTTCATCGTTAACTGATTTCATCTTCATTTAACTGATTTCATCGTTAACTGATTTCATCGTTAACTGATTTCATCTTCATTTAACTGATTTCATCGTTAACTGATTTCATCTTCATTTAACTGATTCCATCGTTAACTGATTTCATCGTTAACTGATTTCATCTTCATTTAACTGATTTCATCGTTAACTGATTTCATCGTTAACTGATTTCATCTTCATTTAACTGATTTCATCGTTAACTGATTTCATCTTCATTTAACTGATTCCATCGTTAACTGATTTCATCGTTAACTGATTTCATCTTCATTTAACTGATTTCATCGTTAACTGATTTCATCGTTAACTGATCTCATCGTTAACTGATTCCATCGTTAACTGATTCCATCGTTAACTGATTTCACCGTGAACTGATTTCATCTTCATTTAACTGATTCCATCGTTAACTGATTTCATCGTTAACTGATTTCATCTTCATTTAACTGATTTCATCGTTAACTGATTTCATCGTTAACTGATTTCATCTTCATTTAACTGATTTCATCGTTAACTGATTTCATCGTTAACTGATTTCATCTTCATTCTTCATTTAACTGATTTCATCGTTAACTGATTTCATCGTTAACTGATTTCATCTTCATTTAACTGATTTCATCGTTAATTGATTTCATCGTTAACTGATTTCATCGTTAACTGATTTCATCTTCATTTAACTGATTTCATCGTTAACTGATTTCATCTTTAACTGATTTCATCTTTAACTGATTTCATCTTCATTTAACTGATTTCATCGTTAACTGATTTCATCGTTAACTGATTTCATCGTTAACTGATTTCATCTTCATTTAACTGATTTCATCGTTAACTGATTCCATCGTTAACTGATTTCATCGTTAACTGATTCCATCGTTAACTGATTTCATCGTTAACTGATTTCATCTTCATTTAACTGATTTCATCGTTAACTGATTTCATCTTCATTTAACTGATTTCATCGTTAACTGATTTCATCTTCATTTAACTGATTTCATCGTTAACTGATTTCATCGTTAACTGATTTCATCTTCATTTAACTGATTTCATCGTTAACTGATTTCATCGTTAACTGATTTCATCGTTAACTGATTTCATCGTTAACTGATTTCATCTTTAACTGATTTCATCGTTAACTGATTTCATCTTCATTTAACTGATTTCATCGTTAACTGATTTCATCGTTAACTGATTTCATCTTCATTTAACTGATTTCATTTTCATTCTTCATTTAACTGATTTCATCGTTAACTGATTTCATCTTCATTTAACTGATTTCATCGTTAACTGATTTCATCGTTAACTGATTTCATCTTCATTTAACTGATTCCATCGTTAACTGATTTCATCGTTAACTGATTTCATCGTTAACTGATTCCATCGTTAACTGATTTCATCGTTAACTGATTCCATCGTTAACTGATTTCATCGTTAACTGATTTCATCGTTAACTGATTTCATCTTCATTTAACTGATTTCATCGTTAACTGATTTCATCTTCATTTAACTGATTTCATCGTTAACTGATTTCATCGTTAACTGATTTCATTTTCATTTAACTGATTCCATCGTTAACTGATTTCATCGTTAACTGATTTCATCGTTAACTGATTTCATCTTTAACTGATTTCATCGTTAACTGATTTCATCTTCATTTAACTGATTTCATCGTTAACTGATTTCATCGTTAACTGATTTCATCTTCATTTAACTGATTTCATCGTTAACTGATTTCATCGTTAACTGATTCCATCGTTAACTGATTTCATCGTTAACTGATTTCATCGTTAACTGATTTCATCTTCATTTAACTGATTTCATCGTTAACTGATTTCATCTTCATTTAACTGATTTCATCGTTAACTGATTTCATCGTTAACTGATTTCATCGTTAACTGATTTCATCTTCATTTAACTGATTTCATCGTTAACTGATTTCATCGTTAACTGATTTCATCGTTAACTGATTTCATCTTCATTTAACTGATTTCATCGTTAACTGATTTCATCGTTAACTGATTTCATCGTTAACTGATTTCATCTTCATTTAACTGATTTCATTTTCATTCTTCATTTAACTGATTTCATCGTTAACTGATTTCATCGTTAACTGATTTCATCGTTAACTGATTTCATCTTCATTTAACTGATTTCATCGTTAACTGATTTCATCGTTAACTGATTTCATCGTTAACTGATTTCATCTTCATTTAACTGATTTCATCTTCATTTAACTGATTTCATCGTTAACTGATTTCATCGTTAACTGATTTCATCTTTAACTGATTTCATCGTTAACTGATTTCATCTTCATTTAACTGATTTCATCGTTAACTGATTTCATCGTTAACTGATTTCATCTTCATTTAATTGATTTCATCGTTAACTGATTTCATCGTTAACTGATTTCATCGTTAACTGATTTAATCTTCATTTAACTGATTTCATCGTTAACTGATTTCATCGTTAACTGATTTCATCGTTAACTGATTTCATCGTTAACTGATTTCATCTTCATTTAACTGATTTCATCGTTAACTGATTTCATCGTTAACTGATTCCATCGTTAACTGATTTCATCGTTAACTGATTTCATCGTTAACTGATTTCATCTTCATTTAACTGATTTCATCGTTAACTGATTTCATCTTCATTTAACTGATTTCATCGTTAACTGATTTCATCGTTAACTGATTTCATCGTTAACTGATTTCATCTTCATTTAACTGATTTCATTTTCATTCTTCATTTAACTGATTTCATCGTTAACTGATTTCATCTTCATTTAACTGATTTCATCGTTAACTGATTTCATCGTTAACTGATTTCATCGTTAACTGATTTCATCTTTAACTGATTTCATCGTTAACTGATTTCATCTTCATTTAACTGATTTCATCGTTAACTGATTTCATCTTCATTTAATTGATTTCATCGTTAACTGATTTCATCGTTAACTGATTTCATCGTTAACTGATTTAATCTTCATTTAACTGATTTCATCGTTAACTGATTTCATCGTTAACTGATTCCATCGTTAACTGATTTCATCGTTAACTGATTTCATCTTCATTTAACTGATTTCATCGTTAACTGATTTCATCGTTAACTGATTTCATCGTTAACTGATTTCATCGTTAACTGATTTCATCTTCATTTAACTGATTTCATCGTTAACTGATTTCATCGTTAACTGATTTCATCGTTAACTGATTTCATCTTTAACTGATTTCATCGTTAACTGATTTCATCTTCATTTAACTGATTTCATCGTTAACTGATTTCATCGTTAACTGATTTCATCTTCAACTGATTTCATCGTTAACTGATTTCATCTTCATTTAACTGATTTCATCGTTAACTGATTTCATCTTCATTTAACTGATTTCATCTTCATTTAACTGATTCCATCGTTAACTGATTTCATCGTTAACTGATTTCATCGTTAACTGATTTCATCTTAATTTAACTGATTTCATCGTTAACTGATTTCATCTTCATTTAACTGATTTCATCGTTAACTGATTTCATCGTTAACTGATTTCATCTTCATTTAACTGATTTCATTTTCATTCTTCATTTAACTGATTTCATCGTTAACTGATTTCATCTTCATTTAACTGATTTCATCGTTAACTGATTTCATCGTTAACTGATTTCATCTTCATTTAACTGATTTCATCGTTAACTGATTTCATCTTCATTTAATTGATTTCATCGTTAACTGATTTCATCGTTAACTGATTTCATCGTTAACTGATTTCATCTTCATTTAACTGATTTCATCGTTAACTGATTTCATCGTTAACTGATTCCATCGTTAACTGATTTCATCGTTAACTGATTTCATCTTCATTTAACTGATTTCATCGTTAACTGATTTCATCGTTAACTGATTTCATCTTCATTTAACTGATTTCATCGTTAACTGATTTCATCGTTAACTGATTTCATCGTTAACTGATTTCATCGTTAACTGATTTCATCGTTAACTGATTTCATCGTTAACTGATTTCATCTTCATTTAACTGATTTCATCGTTAACTGATTTCATCGTTAACTGATTTCATCTTCATTTAACTGATTTCATCGTTAACTGATTTCATCTTTAACTGATTTCATCGTTAACTGATTTCATCTTCATTTAACTGATTTCCTCGTTAAGTGATTTCATCGTTAACTGATTTCATCGTTAACTGATTTCATCGTTAACTGATTTCATCGTTAACTGATTTCATCTTCATTTAACTGATTTCATTGTTAACTGATTTCATCGTTAACTGATTTCATCTTCATTTAACTGATTTCATCGTTAACTGATTTCATCGTTAACTGATTCCATCGTTAACTGATTTCATCGTTAACTGATTCCATCGTTAACTGATTTCATCGTTAACTGATTTCATCGTTAACTGATTTCATCTTCTTTTAACTGATTTCATCGTTAACTGATTTCATCTTCATTTAATTGATTTCATCGTTAACTGATTTCATCGTTAACTGATTTCATCTTCATTTAACTGATTTCATCGTTAACTGATTTCATCGTTAACTGATTTCATCTTCATTTAACTGATTTCATCGTTAACTGATTTCATCGTTAACTGATTTCATCTTCATTTAACTGATTTCATCGTTAACTGATTTCATCGTTAACTGATTTCATCTTCTTTTAACTGATTTCATCGTTAACTGATTTCATCTTCATTTAATTGATTTCATCGTTAACTGATTTCATCGTTAACTGATTTCATCTTCATTTAACTGATTTCATCGTTAACTGATTTCATCGTTAACTGATTTCATCGTTAACTGATTTCATCTTCATTTAACTGATTTCATCGTTAACTGATTTCATCTTCATTTAACTGATTCCATCGTTAACTGATTTCATCGTTAACTGATTTCATCGTTAACTGATTTCATCTTCATTTAACTGATTTCATCGTTAACTGATTTCATCGTTAACTGATTTCATCGTTAACTGATTTCATCTTCATTTAACTGATTTCATCGTTAACTGATTTCATCGTTAACTGATTTCATCTTCATTTAACTGATTTCATTTTCATTCTTCATTTAACTGATTTCATCTTCATTTAACTGATTTCATCGTTAACTGATTTCATCGTTAACTGATTTCATCTTCATTTAACTGATTCCATCGTTAACTGATTTCATCGTTAACTGATTTCATCTTCATTTAACTGATTTCATCGTTAACTGATTTCATCGTTAACTGATTCCATCGTTAACTGATTTCATCGTTAACTGATTTCATCGTTAACTGATTTCATCTTCATTTAACTGATTTCATCGTTAACTGATATCATCTTCATTTAACTGATTTCATCGTTAACTGATTCCATCGTTAACTGATTTCATCTTCATTTAACTGATTTCATCGTTAACTGATTTCATCGTTAACTGATTTCATCTTCATTTAACTGATTTCATCGTTAACTGATATCATCTTCATTTAACTGATTTCATCGTTAACTGATTCCATCGTTAACTGATTTCATCTTCATTTAACTGATTTCATCGTTAACTGATTCCATCGTTAACTGATTTCATCTTCATTTAACTGATTTCATCTTTAACTGATTTCATCGTTAACTGATTTCATCTTCATTTAACTGATTTCATCGTTAACTGATTTCATCGTTAACTGATTTCATCTTTAACTGATTTCATCGTTAACTGATTTCATCTTCATTTAACTGATTTCATCGTTAACTGATTTCATCGCTAACTGATTTCATCTTCATTTAACTGATTTCATCGTTAACTGATTTCATCGTTAACTGATTCCATCGTTAACTGATTTCATCTTTAACTGATTTCATCGTTAACTGATTTCATCTTCATTTAACTGATTTCATCGTTAAGTGATTTCATCGTTAACTGATTTCATCGTTAACTGATTTCATCGTTAACTGATTTCATCGTTAACTGATTTCATCTTCATTTAACTGATTTCATCGTTAACTGATTTCATCGTTAACTGATTTCATCTTCATTTAACTGATTTCATTGTTAACTGATTTCATCGTTAACTGATTTCATCTTCATTTAACTGATTTCATCGTTAACTGATTTCATCGTTAACTGATTCCATCGTTAACTGATTTCATCGTTAACTGATTTCATCGTTAACTGATTTCATCTTCATTTAACTGATTTCATTTTCATTCTTCATTTAACTGATTTCATCGTTAACTGATTTCATCGTTAACTGATTTCATCTTCATTTAACTGATTTCATCGTTAACTGATTTCATCGTTAACTGATTTCATCTTCATTTAACTGATTTCATCGTTAACTGATTTCATCGTTAACTGATTTCATCGTTAACTGATTTCATCTTCATTTAACTGATTTCATCGTTAACTGATTTCATCGTTAACTGATTTCATCTTTAACTGATTTCATCGTTAACTGATTTCATCTTCATTTAACTGATTTCATCGTTAACTGATTTCATCGTTAACTGATTTCATCTTTAACTGATTTCATCGTTAACTGATTTCATCGTTAACTGATTTCATCTTCATTTAACTGATTTCATCGTTAACTGATTTCATCTTCATTTAACTGATTTCATCGTTAACTGATTTCATCGTTAACTGATTTCATCGTTAACTGATTTCATCTTCATTTAACTGATTCCATCGTTAACTGATTTCATCGTTAACTGATTTCATCGTTAACTGATTTCATCTTCATTTAACTGATTTCATCGTTAACTGATTTCATCGTTAACTGATTTCATCTTTAACTGATTTCATCGTTAACTGATTTCATCTTTAACTGATTTCATCGTTAACTGATTTCATCTTCATTTAACTGATTTCATCTTCATTTAACTGATTTCATCGTTAAGTGATTTCATCGTTAACTGATTTCATCGTTAACTGATTTCATCGTTAACTGATTTCATCTTCATTTAACTGATTTCATCGTTAACTGATTTCATCGTTAACTGATTTCATCTTCATTTAACTGATTTCATTGTTAACTGATTTCATCGTTAACTGATTTCATCTTCATTTAACTGATTTCATCGTTAACTGATTTCATCGTTAACTGATTCCATCGTTGACTGATTTCATCGTTAACTGATTTCATCGTTAACTGATTTCATCTTCATTTAACTGATTTCATTTTCATTCTTCATTTAACTGATTTCATCGTTAACTGATTTCATCGTTAACTGATTTCATCTTCATTTAACTGATTTCATCGTTAACTGATTTCATCGTTAACTGATTTCATCGTTAACTGATTTCATCTTCATTTAACTGATTTCATCTTTAACTGATTTCATCTTCATTTAACTGATTCCATCGTTAACTGATTTCATCGTTAACTGATTTCATCGTTAACTGATTTCATCTTCATTTAACTGATTTCATCGTTAACTGATTTCATCTTCATTTAACTGATTTCATCGTTAACTGATTTCATCGTTAACTGATTTCATCTTCATTTAACTGATTTCATCGTTAACTGATTTCATCGTTAACTGATTTCATCTTTAACTGATTTCATCGTTAACTGATTTCATCTTTAACTGATTTCATCGTTAACTGATTTCATCTTCATTTAACTGATTTCATCGTTAACTGATTTCATCGTTAACTGATTTCATCTTCATTTAACTGATTTCATCGTTAACTGATTTCATCTTCATTTAACTGATTTCATCGTTAACTGATTTCATCGTTAACTGATTTCATCTTCATTTAACTGATTTCATCGTTAACTGATTTCATCTTCATTTAACTGATTTCATCGTTAACTGATTTCATCGTTAACTGATTTCATCGTTAACTGATTTCATCTTCATTTAACTGATTTCATCGTTAACTGATTTCATCTTCATTTAACTGATTTCATCGTTAACTGATTTCATCGTTAACTGATTTCATTTTCATTCTTCATTTAACTGATTTCATCGTTAACTGATTTCATCTTCATTTAATTGATTTCATCGTTAACTGATTTCATCGTTAACTGATTTCATCGTTAACTGATTTCATCTTCATTTAACTGATTTCATCGTTAACTGATTTCATCGTTAACTGATTTCATCGTTAACTGATTTCATCTTCATTTAACTGATTTCATCGTTAACTGATTTCATCGTTAACTGATTTCATCGTTAACTGATTTCATCTTCATTTAACTGATTTCATCGTTAACTGATTTCATCGTTAACTGATTTCATCTTTAACTGATTTCATCGTTAACTGATTTCATCTTCATTTAACTGATTTCATCGTTAACTGATTTCATCGTTAACTGATTTCATCTTTAACTGATTTCATCGTTAACTGATTTCACCGTTAACTGATTCCATCGTTAACTGATTTCATCGTTAACTGATTTCATCGTTAACTGATTTCATCGTTAACTGATTTCATCTTCATTTAACTGATTTCATCGTTAACTGATTTCATCGTTAACTGATTTCATCTTCATTTAACTGATTTCATCGTTAACTGATTTCATCGTTAACTGATTTCATCTTCATTTAACTGATTTCATCGTTAACTGATTTCATCGTTAACTGATTCCATCGTTAACTGATTTCATCTTTAACTGATTTCATCGTTAACTGATTTCATCTTCATTTAACTGATTTCATCGTTAAGTGATTTCATCGTTAACTGATTTCATCGTTAACTGATTTCATCGTTAACTGATTTCATCTTCATTTAACTGATTTCATTGTTAACTGATTTCATCGTTAACTGATTTCATCTTCATTTAACTGATTTCATCGTTAACTGATTCCATCGTTAACTGATTTCATCGTTAACTGATTTCATCGTTAACTGATTTCATCTTCATTTAACTGATTTCATCGTTAACTGATTTCATCTTCATTTAACTGATTTCATTTTCATTCTTCATTTAACTGATTTCATCGTTAACTGATTTCATCTTCATTTAACTGATTTCATCGTTAACTGATTTCATCGTTAACTGATTTCATCTTCTTTTAACTGATTTCATCGTTAACTGATTTCATCTTCATTTAATTGATTTCATCGTTAACTGATTTCATCGTTAACTGATTTCATCTTCATTTAACTGATTTCATCGTTAACTGATTTCATCGTTAACTGATTTCATCTTCATTTAACTGATTTCATCGTTAACTGATTTCATCTTCATTTAACTGATTTCATCGTTAACTGATTTCATCGTTAACTGATTTCATCTTCATTTAACTGATTCCATCGTTAATTGATTTCATCGTTAACTGATTTCATCGTTAACTGATTTCATCGTTAACTGATTTCATCTTCATTTAACTGATTTCATCGTTAACTGATTTCATCGTTAACTGATTTCATCTTCATTTAACTGATTTCATTTTCATTCTTCATTTAACTGATTTCATCGTTAACTGATTTCATCTTCATTTAACTGATTTCATCGTTAACTGATTTCATCGTTAACTGATTTCATCGTTAACTGATTTCATCTTCATTTAACTGATTCCATCGTTAACTGATTTCATCGTTAACTGATTTCATCTTCATTTAACTGATTTCATCGTTAACTGATTTCATCGTTAACTGATTCCATCGTTAACTGATTTCATCGTTAACTGATTTCATCGTTAACTGATTTCATCTTCATTTAACTGATTTCATCGTTAACTGATTTCATCTTCATTTAACTGATTTCATCGTTAACTGATTTCATCGTTAACTGATTTCATCGTTAACTGATTTCATCGTTAACTGATTTCATCTTCATTTAACTGATTCCATCGTTAACTGATTTCATCGTTAACTGATTTCATCGTTAACTGATTTCATCTTCATTTAACTGATTCCATCGTTAACTGATTTCATCGTTAACTGATTTCATCTTTAACTGATTTCATCGTTAACTGATTTCATCTTCATTTAACTGATTTCATCGTTAACTGATTTCATCGTTAACTGATTTCATCTTCATTTAACTGATTTCATCGTTAACTGATTTCATCGTTAACTGATTTCATCTTCATTTAACTGATTTCATCTTCATTTAACTGATTTCATCGTTAACTGATTTCATCGTTAACTGATTTCATCGTTAACTGATTTCATCTTCATTTAACTGATTTCATTTTCATTCTTCATTTAACTGATTTCATCGTTAACTGATTTCATCTTCATTTAACTGATTTCATCGTTAACTGATTTCATCGTTAACTGATTTCATCTTCATTTAACTGATTTCATCGTTAACTGATTTCATCTTCATTTAATTGATTTCATCGTTAACTGATTTCATCGTTAACTGATTTCATCGTTAACTGATTTCATCTTCATTTAACTGATTTCATCGTTAACTGATTTCATCGTTAACTGATTCCATCGTTAACTGATTTCATCATTAACTGATTTCATCTTCATTTAACTGATTTCATCGTTAACTGATTTCATCGTTAACTGATTTCATCTTTAACTGATTTCATCGTTAACTGATTTCATCTTCATTTAACTGATTTCATCGTTAACTGATTTCATCGTTAACTGATTTCATCGTTAACTGATTTCATCTTCATTTAACTGATTTCATCGTTAACTGATTTCATCGTTAACTGATTTCATCGTTAACTGATTCCATCGTTAACTGATTTCATCTTTAACTGATTTCATCGTTAACTGATTTCATCTTCATTTAACTGATTTCATCGTTAAGTGATTTCATCGTTAACTGATTTCATCGTTAACTGATTTCATCGTTAACTGATTTCATCTTCATTTAACTGATTTCATTGTTAACTGATTTCATCGTTAACTGATTTCATCTTCATTTAACTGATTTCATCGTTAACTGATTTCATCGTTAACTGATTCCATCGTTAACTGATTTCATCGTTAACTGATTTCATCGTTAACTGATTTCATCTTCATTTAACTGATTTCATTTTCATTCTTCATTTAACTGATTTCATTGTTAACTGATTTCATCGTTAACTGATTTCATCTTCATTTAACTGATTTCATCGTTAACTGATTTCATCGTTAACTGATTCCATCGTTAACTGATTTCATCGTTAATTGATTTCATCGTTAACTGATTTCATCGTTAACTGATTTCATCTTCATTTAACTGATTTCATCGTTAACTGATTTCATCGTTAACTGATTTCATCGTTAACTGATTTCATCTTCATTTAACTGATTTCATCGTTAACTGATTTCATCGTTAACTGATCTCATCGTTAACTGATTCCATCGTTAACTGATTCCATCGTTAACTGATTTCACCGTGAACTGATTTCATCTTCATTTAACTGATTCCATCGTTAACTGATTTCATCGTTAACTGATTTCATCTTTAACTGATTTCATCTTTAACTGATTTCATCTTCATTTAACTGATTTCATCGTTAACTGATTTCATCGTTAACTGATTTCATCTTCATTTAACTGATTTCATCGTTAACTGATTTCATCGTTAACTGATTTCATCTTCATTTAACTGATTTCATCGTTAACTGATTTCATCTTCATTTAACTGATTCCATCGTTAACTGATTTCATCGTTAACTGATTTCATCTTCATTTAACTGATTTCATCGTTAACTGATTTCATCGTTAACTGATCTCATCGTTAACTGATTCCATCGTTAACTGATTCCATCGTTAACTGATTTCACCGTGAACTGATTTCATCTTCATTTAACTGATTCCATCGTTAACTGATTTCATCGTTAACTGATTTCATCTTCATTTAACTGATTTCATCGTTAACTGATTTCATCTTCATTTAACTGATTTCATCGTTAACTGATTTCATCGTTAACTGATTTCATCTTCATTCTTCATTTAACTGATTTCATCGTTAACTGATTTCATCGTTAACTGATTTCATCTTCATTTAACTGATTTCATCGTTAATTGATTTCATCGTTAACTGATTTCATCGTTAACTGATTTCATCTTCATTTAACTGATTTCATCGTTAACTGATTTCATCTTTAACTGATTTCATCTTTAACTGATTTCATCTTCATTTAACTGATTTCATCGTTAACTGATTTCATCGTTAACTGATTTCATCTTCATTTAACTGATTTCATCTTCATTTAACTGATTTCATCGTTAACTGATTTCATCGTTAACTGATTTCATCTTTAACTGATTTCATCGTTAACTGATTTCATCTTCATTTAACTGATTTCATCGTTAACTGATTCCATCGTTAACTGATTTCATCGTTAACTGATTTCATCTTTAACTGATTTCATCGTTAACTGATTTCATCTTCATTTAACTGATTTCATCTTTAACTGATTTCATCGTTAACTGATTTCATCTTTAACTGATTTCATCGTTAACTGATTTCATCTTCATTTAACTGATTTCATCGTTAACTGATTTCATCTTCATTTAATTGATTTCATCGTTAACTGATTTCATCGTTAACTGATTTCATCGTTAACTGATTTCATCTTCATTTAACTGATTTCATCGTTAACTGATTCCATCGTTAACTGATTTCATCGTTAACTGATTTCATCTTCATTTAACTGATTTCATCGTTAACTGATTTCATCGTTAACTGATTTCATCTTCATTTAACTGATTTCATCGTTAACTGATTTCATCGTTAACTGATTTCATCTTTAACTGATTTCATCGTTAACTGATTTCATCGTTAACTGATTTCATCTTCATTTAACTGATTTCATCTTCATTTAACTGATTTCATCGTTAACTGATTCCATCGTTAACTGATTTCATCTTTAACTGATTTCATCGTTAACTGATTTCATCTTCATTTAACTGATTTCATCGTTAAGTGATTTCATCGTTAACTGATTTCATCGTTAACTGATTTCATCGTTAACTGATTTCATCTTCATTTAACTGATTTCATCGTTAACTGATTTCATCGTTAACTGATTTCATCTTCATTTAACTGATTTCATCGTTAACTGATTTCATCGTCAACTGATTCCATCGTTAACTGATTTCATCGTTAACTGATTTCATCTTCATTTAACTGATTTCATCGTTAACTGATTTCATCGTTAACTGATTTCATCTTCATTTAACTGATTTCATCGTTAACTGATTTCATCTTCATTTAACTGATTTCATCGTTAACTGACTTCATCTTCATTTAACTGATTCCATCGTTAACTGATTTCATCGTTAACTGATTTCATCTTCATTTAACTGATTTCATCGTTAACTGATCTCATCGTTAACTGATTCCATCGTTAACTGATTTCACCGTGAACTGATTTCATCTTCATTTAACTGATTCCATCGTTAACTGATTTCATCGTTAACTGATTTCATCGTTAACTGATTTCATCTTCATTAAACTGATTTCATTTTCATTCTTCATTTAACTGATTTCATCGTTAACTGATTTCATCGTTAACTGATTTCATCTTCATTTAACTGATTTCATCGTTAACTGATTTCATCGTTAACTGATTTCATCGTTAACTGATTTCATCTTCATTCTTCATTTAACTGATTTCATCTTTAACTGATTTCATCGTTAACTGATTTCACCTTCATTTAACTGATTTCATCGTTAATTGATTTCATCGTTAACTGATTTCATCGTTAACTGATTTCATCTTCATTTAACTGATTTCATCGTTAACTGATTTCATCGTTAACTGATTTCATCTTTAACTGATTTCATCGTTAACTGATTTCATCTTCATTTAACTGATTTAATCTTCATTTAACTGATTTCATCGTTAACTGATTTCATCTTCATTTAACTGATTCCATCGTTAACTGATTTCATCGTTAACTGATTTCATCGTTAACTGATTTCATCTTCATTTAACTGATTTCATTTTCATTCTTCATTTAAATGATTTCATCGTTAACTGATTTCATTTTTAACTGATTTCATCGTTAACTGATTTCATCTTCATTTAACTGATTTCATCGTTAACTGATTTCATCTTCATTTAACTGATTTCATCGTTAACTGATTTCATCGTTAACTGATTTCATCTTTAACTGATTTCATCGTTAACTGATTTCATCTTCATTTAACTGATTTCATTGTTAACTGATTTCATTGTTAACTGATTTCATCTTCATTTAACTGATTTCATCGTTAACTGATTTCATCGTTAACTGATTTCATCTTCATTTAAATGATTTCATCTTCATTTAACTGATTTCATCGTTAACTGATTTCATCGTTAACTGATTTCATCTTCATTTAACTGATTCCATCGTTAACTGATTTCATCGTTAACTGATTTCATCTTCATTTAACTGATTTCATTTTCATTCTTCATTTAAATGATTTCATCGTTAACTGATTTCATCGTTAACTGATTTCATCTTCATTTAACTGATTTCATCGTTAACTGATTTCATCGTTAACTGATTTCATCTTCATTTAACTGATTTCATCTTCATTTAACTGATTTCATCGTTAACTGATTTCATCGTTAACTGATTTCATCTTCATTTAACTGATTTCATCGTTAACTGATTTCATCGTTAACTGATTTCATCTTTAACTGATTTCATCGTTAACTGATTTCATCGTTAACTGATTTCATCTTCATTTAACTGATTTCATCTTCATTTAACTGATTTCATCGTTAACTGATTCCATCGTTAACTGATTTCATCTTTAACTGATTTCATCGTTAACTGATTTCATCTTCATTTAACTGATTTCATCGTTAACTGATTTCATCTTCATTTAACTGATTTCATCGTTAACTGATTTCATCTTCATTTAACTGATTTCATCGTTAACTGATTTCATCTTCATTTAACTGATTCCATCGTTAACTGATTTCATCGTTAACTGATTTCATCTTCATTTAACTGATTTCATCGTTAACTGATCTCATCGTTAACTGATTCCATCGTTAACTGATTTCACCGTGAACTGATTTCATCTTCATTTAACTGATTCCATCGTTAACTGATTTCATCGTTAACTGATTTCATCTTCATTAAACTGATTTCATTTTCATTCTTCATTTAACTGATTTCATCGTTAACTGATTTCATCGTTAACTGATTTCATCTTCATTTAACTGATTTCATCGTTAACTGATTTCATCGTTAACTGATTTCATCGTTAACTGATTTCATCTTCATTCTTCATTTAACTGATTTCATCTTTAACTGATTTCATCGTTAACTGATTTCACCTTCATTTAACTGATTTCATCGTTAATTGATTTCATCGTTAACTGATTTCATCGTTAACTGATTTCATCTTCATTTAACTGATTTCATCTTTAACTGATTTCATCGTTAACTGATTTCATCTTCATTTAACTGATTTAATCTTCATTTAACTGATTTCATCGTTAACTGATTTCATCTTCATTTAACTGATTCCATCGTTAACTGATTTCATCGTTAACTGATTTCATCGTTAACTGATTTCATCTTCATTTAACTGATTTCATTTTCATTCTTCATTTAAATGATTTCATCGTTAACTGATTTCATTTTTAACTGATTTCATCGTTAACTGATTTCATCTTCATTTAACTGATTTCATCGTTAACTGATTTCATCTTCATTTAACTGATTTCATCGTTAACTGATTTCATCGTTAACTGATTTCATCTTTAACTGATTTCATCGTTAACTGATTTCATCTTCATTTAACTGATTTCATCGTTAACTGATTCCATCGTTAACTGATTTCATCTTTAACTGATTTCATCGTTAACTGATTTCATCTTCATTTAACTGATTTCATTGTTAACTGATTTCATTGTTAACTGATTTCATCTTCATTTAACTGATTTCATCGTTAACTGATTTCATCGTTAACTGATTTCATCTTCATTTAACTGATTTCATCTTCATTTAACTGATTTCATCGTTAACTGATTTCATCGTTAACTGATTTCATCTTCATTTAACTGATTTCATTTTCATTCTTCATTTAAATGATTTCATCGTTAACTGATTTCATCGTTAACTGATTTCATCTTCATTTAACTGATTTCATCGTTAACTGATTTCATCGTTAACTGATTTCATCTTCATTTAACTGATTTCATCTTCATTTAACTGATTTCATCGTTAACTGATTTCATCTTTAACTGATTTCATCGTTAACTGATTTCATCTTCATTTAACTGATTTCATCGTTAACTGATTTCATCGTTAACTGATTTCATCTTTAACTGATTTCATCGTTAACTGATTTCATCTTCATTTAACTGATTTCATCGTTAACTGATTCCATCGTTAACTGATTTCATCGTTAACTGATTTCATCTTTAACTGATTTCATCGTTAACTGATTTCATCTTCATTTAACTGATTTCATCGTTAACTGATTTCATCTTTAACTGATTTCATCGTTAACTGATTTCATCTTCATTTAACTGATTTCATCGTTAACTGATTTCATCTTCATTTAATTGATTTCATCGTTAACTGATTTCATCGTTAACTGATTTCATCGTTAACTGATTTCATCGTTAACTGATTTCATCTTCATTTAACTGATTTCATCGTTAACTGATTTCATCGTTAACTGATTCCATCGTTAACTGATTTCATCGTTAACTGATTTCATCGTTAACTGATTTCATCTTCATTTAACTGATTTCATCGTTAACTGATTTCATCGTTAACTGATTTCATCTTCATTTAACTGATTTCATCGTTAACTGATTTCATCGTTAACTGATTTCATCTTTAACTGATTTCATCTTTAACTGATTTCATCGTTAACTGATTTCATCTTCATTTAACTGATTTCATCGTTAACTGATTTCATCTTCATTTAACTGATTTCATCGTTAAGTGATTTCATCGTTAACTGATTTCATCGTTAACTGATTTCATCGTTAACTGATTTCATCTTCATTTAACTGATTTCATCGTTAACTGATTTCATCGTTAACTGATTTCATCGTTAACTGATTTCATCTTCATTTAACTGATTTCATCGTTAACTGATTTCATCGTTAACTGATTTCATCTTCATTTAACTGATTTCATCGTTAATTGATTTCATCGTTAACTGATTTCATCGTTAACTGATTTCATCTTTAACTGATTTCATCGTTAACTGATTTCATCTTCATTTAACTGATTTCATCGTTAACTGATTTCATCGTTAACTGATTTCATCTTCATTCTTCATTTAACTGATTTCATCGTTAACTGATTTCATCGTTAACTGATTTCATCTTCATTTAACTGATTTCATCGTTAATTGATTTCATCGTTAACTGATTTCATCGTTAACTGATTTCATCTTTAACTGATTTCATCGTTAACTGATTTCATCTTCATTTAACTGATTTCATTTTCATTCTTCATTTAACAGATTTCATCGTTAACTGATTTCATCGTTAACTGATTTCATCGTTAACTGATTTCATCTTCATTTAACTGATTTCATCGTTAACTGATTTCATCGTTAACTGATTTCATCGTTAACTGATTTCATCTTCATTTAACTGATTTCATCGTTAACTGATTTCATCGTTAACTGATTTCATCGTTAACTGATTTCATCTTCATTTAACTGATTCCATCGTTAACTGATTTCATCTTTAACTGATTTCATCATTAACTGATTTCATCTTCATTTAACTGATTTCATCGTTAACTGATTTCATCGTTAACTGATTTCATTTTCATTCTTCACTTAACTGATTTCATCGTTAACTGATTTCATCTTTAACTGATTTCATCGTTAACTGATTTATTCTTCATGTAACTGATTTCATCTTTAACTGATTTCATCGTTAACTGATTTCATCTTCATTTAACTGATTTCATCTTCATTTAACTGATTTCATCGTTAACTGATTTCATCTTCATTTAACTGATTCCATCGTTAACTGATTTCATCGTTTACTGATTTCATCGTTAACTGATTTCATCTTCATTTAACTGATTTCATTTTCATTCTTCATTTAACTGATTTCATCGTTAACTGATTTAATCTTCATGTAACTGATTTCATCTTTAACTGATTTCATCGTTAACTGATTTCATCTTCATTTAACTGATTTCATCGTTAACTGATTTCATCTTCATTTAACTGATTTCATCGTTAACTGATTTCATCGTTAACTGATTTCATCTTTAACTGATTTCATCGTTAACTGATTTCATCTTCATTTAACTGATTTAATCTTCATTTAACTGATTTCATCGTTAACTGATTTCATCTTCATTTAACTGATTCCATCGTTAACTGATTTCATCGTTAACTGATTTCATCGTTAACTGATTTCATCTTCATTTAACTGATTTCATTTTCATTCTTCATTTAAATGATTTCATCGTTAACTGATTTCATTTTTAACTGATTTCATCGTTAACTGATTTCATCTTCATTTAACTGATTTCATCGTTAACTGATTTCATCTTCATTTAACTGATTTCATCGTTAACTGATTCCATCGTTAACTGATTTCATCTTTAACTGATTTCATCGTTAACTGATTTCATCTTCATTTAACTGATTTCATCGTTAACTGATTTCATCTTCATTTAACTGATTTCATCGTTAACTGATTTCATCGTTAACTGATTTCATCTTCATTTAACTGATTTCATCTTCATTTAACTGATTTCATCGTTAACTGATTTCATCGTTAACTGATTTCATCTTCATTTAACTGATTCCATCGTTAACTGATTTCATCGTTAACTGATTTCATCTTCATTTAACTGATTTCATTTTCATTCTTCATTTAAATGATTTCATCGTTAACTGATTTCATTTTTAACTGATTTCATCGTTAACTGATTTCATCTTCATTTAACTGATTTCATCGTTAACTGATTTCATCTTCATTTAACTGATTTCATCGTTAACTGATTTCATCTTTAACTGATTTCATCTTCATTTAACTGATTTCATCTTCATTTAACTGATTTCATCGTTAACTGATTCCATCGTTAACTGATTTCATCTTTAACTGATTTCATCGTTAACTGATTTCATCTTCATTTAACTGATTTCATCGTTAACTGATTTCATCTTCATTTAACTGATTTCATCGTTAACTGATTTCATCGTTAACTGATTTCATCGTTAACTGATTTCATCTTCATTTAACTGATTTCATCTTCATTTAACTGATTTCATCGTTAACTGATTTCATCGTTAACTGATTTCATCTTCATTTAACTGATTCCATCGTTAACTGATTTCATCGTTAACTGATTTCATCTTCATTTAACTGATTTCATCGTTAACTGATTTCATCTTCATTTAACTGATTCCATCGTTAACTGATTTCATCGTTAACTGATTTCATCGTTAACTGATTTCATCTTCATTTAACTGATTCCATCGTTAACTGATTTCATCGTTAACTGATTTCATCGTTAACTGATTTCATCTTCATTTAACTGATTTCATCGTTAACTGATTTCATCGTTAACTGATTTCATCTTCATTTAACTGATTCCATCGTTAACTGATTTCATCGTTAACTGATTTCATCTTTAACTGATTTCATCGTTAACTGATTTCATCTTCATTTAACTGATTTCATCGTTAACTGATTTCATCTTCATTTAACTGATTCCATCGTTAACTGATTTCATCGTTAACTGATTTCATCGTTAACTGATTTCATCTTCATTTAACTGATTTCATCGTTAACTGATTTCATCGTTAACTGATTTCATCTTCATTTAACTGATTCCATCGTTAACTGATTTCATCGTTAACTGATTTCATCTTTAACTGATTTCATCGTTAACTGATTTCATCTTCATTTAACTGATTTCATCGTTAACTGATTTCATCGTTAACTGACTTCATCGTTAACTGATTCCATCGTTAACTGATTTCATCGTTAACTGATTCCATCGTTAACTGATTTCATCTTCATTTAACTGATTTCATCGTTAACTGATTTCATCTTCATTTAACTGATTTCATCGTTAACTGATTTCATCGTTAACTGATTCCATCGTTAACTGATTTCATCTTTAACTGATTTCATCGTTAACTGATTTCATCTTCATTTAACTGATTTCATCGTTAACTGATTTCATCGTTAACTGATTTCATCTTCATTTAACTGATTCCATCGTTAACTGATTTCATCGTTAACTGATTTCATCTTTAACTGATTTCATCGTTAACTGATTTCATCTTCATTTAACTGATTTCATCTTCATTTAACTGATTTCATCGTTAACTGATTTCATCGTTAACTGATTCCATCGTTAACTGATTTCTTCGTTAACTGATTTCATCTTCATTTAACTGATTTCATCGTTAACTGATTTCATCTTCATTTAACTGATTTCATCGTTAACTGATTTCATCGTTAACTGATTTCATCGTTAACTGATTTCATCGTTAACTGATTTCATCTTCATTTAACTGATTTCATCGTTAACTGATTTCATCTTTAACTGATTTCATCGTTAACTGATTTCATCTTTAACTGATTTCATCGTTAACTGATTTCATCTTCATTTAACTGATTTCATCGTTAACTGATTTCATCGTTAACTGATTTCATCATTAACTGATTTCATCGTTAACTGATTTCATCTTCATTTAACTGATTTCATCGTTAACTGATTTCATCGTTAACTGATTTCATCGTTAACTGATTTCATCTTCATTTAACTGATTCCATCGTTAACTGATTTCATCTTTAACTGATTTCATCATTAACTGATTTCATCTTCATTTAACTGATTTCATCGTTAACTGATTTCATCGTTAACTGATTTCATTTTCATTCTTCACTTAACTGATTTCATCGTTAACTGATTTCATCTTTAACTGATTTCATCGTTAACTGATTTCATCTTCATTTAACTGATTCCATCGTTAACTGATTTCATCGTTAACTGATTTCATCTTTAACTGATTTCATCTTCATTTAACTGATTTCATCGTTAACTGATTTCATCGTTAACTGATTCCATCGTTAACTGATTTCATCGTTAACTGATTTCATCTTCATTTAACTGATTTCATCGTTAACTGATTTCATCGTTAACTGATTTCATCTTCATTTAACTGATTTCATCGTTAACTGATTTCATCGTTAACTGATTTCATCTTCATTTAACTGATTCCATCGTTAACTGATTTCATCGTTAACTGATTTCATCGTTAACTGATTTCATCTTCATTTAACTGATTCCATCGTTAACTGATTCCATCGTTAACTGATTTCATCGTTAACTGATTTCATCTTCATTTAACTGATTTCATTTTCATTCTTCATTTAACTGATTTCATCGTTAACTGATTTCATCGTTAACTGATTTCATCTTCATTTAACTGATTTCATCGTTAACTGATTTCATCGTTAACTGATTTCATCGTTAACTGATTTCATCTTTAACTGATTTCATCGTTAACTGATTTCATCTTCATTTAACTGATTTCATCGTTAACTGATTTCATCTTCATTTAACTGATTCCATCGTTAACTGATTTCATCGTTAACTGATTTCATCTTCATTTAACTGATTTCATCGTTAACTGATCTCATCGTTAACTGATCTCATCGTTAACTGATTCCATCGTTAACTGATTCCATCGTGAACTGATTTCACCGTGAACTGATTTCATCTTCATTTAACTGATTCCATCGTTAACTGATTTCATCGTTAACTGATTTCATCGTTAACTGATTTCATCTTCATTTAACTGATTTCATTTTCATTCTTCATTTAACTGATTTCATCGTTAACTGATTTCATCGTTAACTGATTTCATCTTCATTTAACTGATTTCATCGTTAACTGATTTCATCGTTAATTGATTTCATCGTTAACTGATTTCATCTTCATTCTTCATTTAACTGATTTCATCGTTAACTGATTTCATCTTCATTTAACTGATTTCATCGTTAACTGATTTCATCGTTAACTGATTTCATCGTTAACTGATTTCATCTTCATTTAACTGATTTCATCGTTAACTGATTTCATCTTCATTCTTCATTTAACTGATTTCATCTTTAACTGATTTCATCGTTAACTGATTTCATCTTCATTTAACTGATTTCATCGTTAATTGATTTCATCGTTAACTGATTTCATCTTCATTTAACTGATTTCATCGTTAACTGATTTCATCGTTAACTGATTTCATCTTTAACTGATTTCATCGTTAACTGATTTCATCGTTAACTGATTTCATCGTTAACTGATTTCATCTTTAACTGATTTCATCGTTAACTGATTTCATCTTCATTTAACTGATTTCATCGTTAACTGATTTCATCGTTAACTGATTTCATCTTTAACTGATTTCATCTTCATTTAACTGATTTCATCGTTAACTGATTTCATCGTTAACTGATTTCATCGTTAACTGATTTCATCTTCATTTAACTGATTTCATCTTCATTTAACTGATTTCATCGTTAACTGATTTCATCGTTAACTGATTTCATCTTTAACTGATTCCATCGTTAACTGATTTCATCTTCATTTAACTGATTCCATCGTTAACTGATTCCATCGTTAACTGATTTCATCGTTAACTGATTTCATCTTCATTTAACTGATTTCATTTTCATTCTTCATTTAACTGATTTCATCGTTAACTGATTTCATCGTTAACTGATTTCATCTTCATTTAACTGATTTCATCGTTAACTGATTTCATCGTTAACTGATTTCATCGTTAACTGATTTCATCTTCATTTAACTGATTTCATCGTTAACTGATTTCATCTTCATTTAACTGATTCCATCGTTAACTGATTTCATCGTTAACTGATTTCATCTTCATTTAACTGATTTCATCGTTAACTGATTTCATCGTTAACTGATTCCATCGTTAACTGATTCCATCGTTAACTGATTTCACCGTGAACTGATTTCATCTTCATTTAACTGATTCCATCGTTAACTGATTTCATCGTTAACTGATTTCATCGTTAACTGATTCCATCGTTAACTGATTTCACCGTGAACTGATTTCATCTTCATTTAACTGATTCCATCGTTAACTGATTTCATCGTTAACTGATTTCATCGTTAACTGATTTCATCTTCATTTAACTGATTTCATCGTTAACTGATTTCATCGTTAACTGATTTCATCGTTAACTGATTTCATCTTCATTCTTCATTTAACTGATTTCATCTTTAACTGATTTCATCGTTAACTGATTTCATCTTCATTTAACTGATTTCATCGTTAATTGATTTCATCGTTAACTGATTTCATCGTTAACTGATTTCATCTTCATTTAACTGATTTCATCGTTAACTGATTTCATCGTTAACTGATTTCATCTTTAACTGATTTCATCTTCATTTAACTGATTTCATCGTTAACTGATTTCATCGTTAACTGATTTCATCTTCATTTAACTGATTTCATCTTCATTTAACTGATTTCATCGTTAACTGATTTCATCTTTAATTGATTTCATCGTTAACTGATTTCATCTTCATTTAACTGATTTCATCGTTAACTGATTTCATCGTTAACTGATTTCATCTTTAACTGATTTCATCGTTAACTGATTTCATCTTCATTTAACTGATTTCATCGTTAACTGATTCCATCGTTAACTGATTTCATCGTTAACTGATTTCATCTTTAACTGATTTCATCGTTAACTGATTTCATCTTCATTTAACTGATTTCATCGTTAACTGATTTCATCGTTAACTGATTTCATCGTTAACTGATTTCATCTTCATTTAACTGATTTCATCGTTAACTGATTTCATCTTCATTTAATTGATTTCATCGTTAACTGATTTCATCGTTAACTGATTTCATCGTTAACTGATTTCATCTTCATTTAACTGATTTCATCGTTAACTCATTTCATCGTTAACTCATTTCATCGTTAACTCATTTCATCGTTAACTCATTTCATCGTTAACTCATTTCATCTTCATTTAACTGATTTCATCGTTAACTGATTTCATCGTTAACTGATTCCATCGTTAACTGATTTCATCTTTAACTGATTTCATCGTTAACTGATTTCATCTTCATTTAACTGATTTCATCGTTAACTGATTTCATCTTCATTTAACTGATTTCATCGTTAAGTGATTTCATCGTTAACTGATTTCATCGTTAACTGATTTCATCGTTAACTGATTTCATCTTCATTTAACTGATTTCATCGTTAACTGATTTCATCGTTAACTGATTTCATCGTCATTTAACTGATTTCATCGTTAACTGATTTCATCGTTAACTGATTTCATCGTTAACTGATTTCATCTTCATTTAACTGATTTCATCGTTAACTGATTTCATCGTTAACTGATTTCATCGTTAACTGATTTCATCTTCATTCTTCATTTAACTGATTTCATCGTTAACTGATTTCATCGTTAACTGATTTCATCGTTAACTGATTTCATCGTTAACTGATTTCATCGTTAACTGATTTCATCTTTAACTGATTTCATCGTTAACTGATTTCATCTTCATTTAACTGATTTCATTTTCATTCTTCATTTAACAGATTTCATCGTTAACTGATTTCATCGTTAACTGATTTCATCGTTAACTGATTTCATCGTTAACTGATTTCATCTTCATTTAACTGATTTCATCGTTAACTGATTTCATCATTAACTGATTTCATCGTTAACTGATTTCATCTTCATTTAACTGATTTCATCGTTAACTGATTTCATCGTTAACTGATTTCATCGTTAACTGATTTCATCTTCATTTAACTGATTCCATCTTTAACTGATTTCATCTTTAACTGATTTCATCATTAACTGATTTCATCTTCATTTAACTGATTTCATCGTTAACTGATTTCATCGTTAACTGATTTCATTTTCATTCTTCACTTAACTGATTTCATCTTTAACTGATTTCATCGTTAACTGATTTCATCTTCATTTAACTGATTTCATTTTCATTCTTCATTTAACTGATTTCATCGTTAACTGATTTCATCTTCATTTAACTGATTTCATCGTTAACTGATTTCATCGTTAACTGATTTCATCGTTAACTGATTTCATCTTTAACTGATTTCATCGTTAACTGATTTCATCTTCATTTAACTGATTTCATCGTTAACTGATTTCATCTTCATTTAATTGATTTCATCGTTAACTGATTTCATCGTTAACTGATTTCATCGTTAACTGATTTCATCTTCATTTAACTGATTTCATCGTTAACTGATTTCATCGTTAACTGATTCCATCGTTAACTGATTTCATCGTTAACTGATTTCATCTTCATTTAACTGATTTCATCGTTAACTGATTTCATCGTTAACTGATTTCATCTTTAACTGATTTCATCGTTAACTGATTTCATCTTCATTTAACTGATTTCATCGTTAACTGATTTCATCGTTAACTGATTTCATCTTTAACTGATTTCATCGTTAACTGATTTCCTCTTCATTTAACTGATTTCATCGTTAACTGATTTCATCGTTAACTGATTTCATCTTCATTTAACTGATTTCATCGTTAACTGATTTCATCGTTAACTGATTCCATCGTTAACTGATTTCATCTTTAACTGATTTCATCGTTAACTGATTTCATCTTCATTTAACTGATTTCATCGTTAAGTGATTTCATCGTTAACTGATTTCATCGTTAACTGATTTCATCTTCATTTAACTGATTTCATTGTTAACTGATTCCATCGTTAACTGATTTCATCGTTAACTGATTTCATCGTTAACTGATTTCATCTTCATTTAACTGATTTCATTTTCATTCTTCATTTAACTGATTTCATCGTTAACTGATTTCATCGTTAACTGATTTCATCTTCATTTAACTGATTTCATCGTTAACTGATTTCATCGTTAACTGATTTCATCGTTAACTGATTTCATCTTTAACTGATTTCATCGTTAACTGATTTCATCTTCATTTAACTGATTTCATCGTTAACTGATTTCATCTTCATTTAATTGATTTCATCGTTAACTGATTTCATCGTTAACTGATTTCATCGTTAACTGATTTCATCTTCATTTAACTGATTTCATCGTTAACTGATTTCATCGTTAACTGATTTCATCTTCATTTAACTGATTTCATCTTCATTTAACTGATTTCATCGTTAACTGATTTCATCGTTAACTGATTTCATCGTTAACTGATTTCATCTTCATTTAACTGATTTCATCGTTAACTGATTTCATCTTTAACTGATTTCATCGTTAACTGATTTCATCTTCATTTAACTGATTTCATCGTTAACTGATTTCATCTTTAACTGATTTCATCGTTAACTGATTTCATCTTCATTTAACTGATTTCATCGTTAACTGATTTCATCGTTAACTGATTTCATCTTCATTTAACTGATTTCATCGTTAACTGATTTCATCGTTAACTGATTTCATCGTTAACTGATTTCATCTTCATTTAACTGATTTCATCGTTAACTGATTTCATCGTTAACTGATTTCATCTTCATTTAACTGATTCCATCGTTAACTGATTTCATCGTTAACTGATTTCATCGTTAACTGATTTCATCTTCATTTAACTGATTTCATCGTTAACTGATTTCATCGTTAACTGATTTCATCTTTAACTGATTTCATCGTTAACTGATTTCATCTTCATTTAACTGATTTCATCGTTAACTGATTTCATCGTTAACTGATTTCATCTTCATTTAACTGATTTCATCGTTAACTGATTTCATCGTTAACTGATTCCATCGTTAACTGATTTCATCGTTAACTGATTTCATCGTTAACTGATTTCATCTTCATTTAACTGATTTCATCGTTAACTGATTTCATCTTCATTTAACTGATTTCATCGTTAACTGATTTCATCGTTAACTGATTTCATCGTTAACTGATTTCATCTTCATTTAACTGATTTCATTTTCATTCTTCATTTAACTGATTTCATCGTTAACTGATTTCATCTTCATTTAATTGATTTCATCGTTAACTGATTTCATCGTTAACTGATTTCATCGTTAACTGATTTCATCTTCATTTAACTGATTTCATCGTTAACTGATTTCATCGTTAACTGATTTCATCTTCATTTAACTGATTTCATCGTTAACTGATTTCATCGTTAACTGATTTCATCGTTAACTGATTTCATCTTCATTTAACTGATTTCATCGTTAACTGATTTCATCGTTAACTGATTCCATCGTTAACTGATTTCATCGTTAACTGATTTCATCGTTAACTGATTTCATCTTCATTTAACTGATTTCATCTTCATTTAACTGATTTCATCGTTAACTGATTTCATCGTTAACTGATTTCATCGTTAACTGATTTCATCTTCATTTAACTGATTTCATTTTCATTCTTCATTTAACTGATTTCATCGTTAACTGATTTCATCTTCATTTAACTGATTTCATCGTTAACTGATTTCATCTTCATTTAATTGATTTCATCGTTAACTGATTTCATCGTTAACTGATTTCATCTTCATTTAACTGATTTCATCGTTAACTGATTTCATCGTTAACTGATTCCATCGTTAACTGATTTCATCGTTAACTGATTTCATCTTCATTTAACTGATTTCATCGTTAACTGATTTCATCGTTAACTGATTTCATCGTTAACTGATTTCATCTTCATTTAACTGATTTCATTGTTAACTGATTTCATCGTTAACTGATTTCATCTTCATTTAACTGATTTCATCGTTAACTGATTTCATCGTTAACTGATTTCATCGTTAACTGATTTCATCTTCATTTAACTGATTTCATTTTCATTCTTCATTTAACTGATTTCATCGTTAACTGATTTCATCTTCATTTAACTGATTTCATCGTTAACTGATTTCATCGTTAACTGATTTCATCGTTAACTGATTTCATCTTTAACTGATTTCATCGTTAACTGATTTCATGTTCATTTAACTGATTTCATCGTTAACTGATTTCATCTTCATTTAATTGATTTCATCGTTAACTGATTTCATCGTTAACTGATTTCATCGTTAACTGATTTCATCTTCATTTAACTGATTTCATCGTTAACTGATTTCATCATTAACTGATTTCATCGTTAACTGATTCCATCGTTAACTGATTTCATCGTTAACTGATTTCATCGTTAACTGATTTCATCGTTAACTGATTTCATCTTCATTCTTCATTTAACTGATTTCATCTTTAACTGATTTCATCGTTAACTGATTTCATCTTCATTTAACTGATTTCATCGTTAATTGATTTCATCGTTAACTGATTTCATCGTTAACTGATTTCATCTTCATTTAACTGATTTCATCGTTAACTGATTTCATCTTCATTTAACTGATTCCATCGTTAACTGATTTCATCGTTAACTGATTTCATCTTCATTTAACTGATTTCATCGTTAACTGATTTCATCGTTAACTGATTCCATCGTTAACTGATTCCATCGTTAACTGATTTCACCGTGAACTGATTTCATCTTCATTTAACTGATTCCATCGTTAACTGATTTCATCGTTAACTGATTTCATCGTTAACTGATTCCATCGTTAACTGATTTCACCGTGAACTGATTTCATCTTCATTTAACTGATTCCATCGTTAACTGATTTCATCGTTAACTGATTTCATCGTTAACTGATTTCATCTTCATTTAACTGATTTCATCGTTAACTGATTTCATCGTTAACTGATTTCATCGTTAACTGATTTCATCTTCATTCTTCATTTAACTGATTTCATCTTTAACTGATTTCATCGTTAACTGATTTCATCTTCATTTAACTGATTTCATCGTTAATTGATTTCATCGTTAACTGATTTCATCGTTAACTGATTTCATCTTCATTTAACTGATTTCATCGTTAACTGATTTCATCGTTAACTGATTTCATCTTTAACTGATTTCATCTTCATTTAACTGATTTCATCGTTAACTGATTTCATCGTTAACTGATTTCATCTTCATTTAACTGATTTCATCTTCATTTAACTGATTTCATCGTTAACTGATTTCATCTTTAATTGATTTCATCGTTAACTGATTTCATCTTCATTTAACTGATTTCATCGTTAACTGATTTCATCGTTAACTGATTTCATCTTTAACTGATTTCATCGTTAACTGATTTCATCTTCATTTAACTGATTTCATCGTTAACTGATTCCATCGTTAACTGATTTCATCGTTAACTGATTTCATCTTTAACTGATTTCATCGTTAACTGATTTCATCTTCATTTAACTGATTTCATCGTTAACTGATTTCATCGTTAACTGATTTCATCGTTAACTGATTTCATCTTCATTTAACTGATTTCATCGTTAACTGATTTCATCTTCATTTAATTGATTTCATCGTTAACTGATTTCATCGTTAACTGATTTCATCGTTAACTGATTTCAACTTCATTTAACTGATTTCATCGTTAACTGATTTCATCTTTAACTGATTTCATCGTTAACTGATTTCATCTTCATTTAACTGATTTCATCGTTAACTGATTTCATCGTTAACTGATTTCATCGTTAACTGATTTCATCTTCATTTAACTGATTTCATCGTTAACTGATTTCATCTTCATTTAATTGATTTCATCGTTAACTGATTTCATCGTTAACTGATTTCATCGTTAACTGATTTCATCTTCATTTAACTGATTTCATCGTTAACTGATTTCATCGTTAACTGATTTCATCGTTAACTCATTTCATCGTTAACTCATTTCATCGTTAACTCATTTCATCTTCATTTAACTGATTTCATCGTTAACTGATTTCATCGTTAACTGATTCCATCGTTAACTGATTTCATCTTTAACTGATTTCATCGTTAACTGATTTCATCTTCATTTAACTGATTTCATCGTTAACTGATTTCATCTTCATTTAACTGATTTCATCGTTAAGTGATTTCATCGTTAACTGATTTCATCGTTAACTGATTTCATCTTCATTTAACTGATTTCATCGTTAACTGATTTCATCGTTAACTGATTTCATCGTCATTTAACTGATTTCATCGTTAACTGATTTCATCGTTAACTGATTTCATCGTTAACTGATTTCATCTTCATTTAACTGATTTCATCGTTAACTGATTTCATCGTTAACTGATTTCATCTTCATTCTTCATTTAACTGATTTCATCGTTAACTGATTTCATCGTTAACTGATTTCATCGTTAACTGATTTCATCTTTAACTGATTTCATCGTTAACTGATTTCATCTTCATTTAACTGATTTCATTTTCATTCTTCATTTAACAGATTTCATCGTTAACTGATTTCATCGTTAACTGATTTCATCGTTAACTGATTTCATCGTTAACTGATTTCATCTTCATTTAACTGATTTCATCGTTAACTGATTTCATCATTAACTGATTTCATCGTTAACTGATTTCATCTTCATTTAACTGATTTCATCGTTAACTGATTTCATCGTTAACTGATTTCATCGTTAACTGATTTCATCTTCATTTAACTGATTCCATCTTTAACTGATTTCATCTTTAACTGATTTCATCATTAACTGATTTCATCTTCATTTAACTGATTTCATCGTTAACTGATTTCATCGTTAACTGATTTCATTTTCATTCTTCACTTAACTGATTTCATCTTTAACTGATTTCATCGTTAACTGATTTCATCTTCATTTAACTGATTTCATTTTCATTCTTCATTTAACTGATTTCATCGTTAACTGATTTCATCTTCATTTAACTGATTTCATCGTTAACTGATTTCATCGTTAACTGATTTCATCGTTAACTGATTTCATCTTTAACTGATTTCATCGTTAACTGATTTCATCTTCATTTAACTGATTTCATCGTTAACTGATTTCATCGTTAACTGATTTCATCTTCATTTAACTGATTTCATCGTTAACTGATTTCATCGTTAACTGATTCCATCGTTAACTGATTTCATCGTTAACTGATTTCATCTTCATTTAACTGATTTCATCGTTAACTGATTTCATCGTTAACTGATTTCATCTTTAACTGATTTCATCGTTAACTGATTTCATCTTCATTTAACTGATTTCATCGTTAACTGATTTCATCGTTAACTGATTTCATCTTTAACTGATTTCATCGTTAACTGATTTCCTCTTCATTTAACTGATTTCATCGTTAACTGATTTCATCGTTAACTGATTTCATCTTCATTTAACTGATTTCATCGTTAACTGATTTCATCGTTAACTGATTCCATCGTTAACTGATTTCATCTTTAACTGATTTCATCGTTAACTGATTTCATCTTCATTTAACTGATTTCATCGTTAAGTGATTTCATCGTTAACTGATTTCATCGTTAACTGATTTCATCTTCATTTAACTGATTTCATTGTTAACTGATTCCATCGTTAACTGATTTCATCGTTAACTGATTTCATCGTTAACTGATTTCATCTTCATTTAACTGATTTCATTTTCATTCTTCATTTAACTGATTTCATCGTTAACTGATTTCATCGTTAACTGATTTCATCTTCATTTAACTGATTTCATCGTTAACTGATTTCATCGTTAACTGATTTCATCGTTAACTGATTTCATCTTTAACTGATTTCATCGTTAACTGATTTCATCTTCATTTAACTGATTTCATCGTTAACTGATTTCATCTTCATTTAATTGATTTCATCGTTAACTGATTTCATCGTTAACTGATTTCATCGTTAACTGATTTCATCTTCATTTAACTGATTTCATCGTTAACTGATTTCATCGTTAACTGATTTCATCTTCATTTAACTGATTTCATCTTCATTTAACTGATTTCATCGTTAACTGATTTCATCGTTAACTGATTTCATCGTTAACTGATTTCATCTTCATTTAACTGATTTCATCGTTAACTGATTTCATCTTTAACTGATTTCATCGTTAACTGATTTCATCTTCATTTAACTGATTTCATCGTTAACTGATTTCATCGTTAACTGATTTCATCTTTAACTGATTTCATCGTTAACTGATTTCATCTTCATTTAACTGATTTCATCGTTAACTGATTTCATCTTCATTTAACTGATTTCATCGTTAACTGATTTCATCGTTAACTGATTTCATCTTCATTTAACTGATTCCATCGTTAACTGATTTCATCGTTAACTGATTTCATCGTTAACTGATTTCATCTTCATTTAACTGATTTCATCGTTAACTGATTTCATCGTTAACTGATTTCATCTTTAACTGATTTCATCGTTAACTGATTTCATCTTCATTTAACTGATTTCATCGTTAACTGATTTCATCGTTAACTGATTTCATCTTCATTTAACTGATTTCATCGTTAACTGATTTCATCGTTAACTGATTCCATCGTTAACTGATTTCATCGTTAACTGATTTCATCGTTAACTGATTTCATCTTCATTTAACTGATTTCATCGTTAACTGATTTCATCTTCATTTAACTGATTTCATCGTTAACTGATTTCATCGTTAACTGATTTCATCGTTAACTGATTTCATCTTCATTTAACTGATTTCATTTTCATTCTTCATTTAACTGATTTCATCGTTAACTGATTTCATCTTCATTTAATTGATTTCATCGTTAACTGATTTCATCGTTAACTGATTTCATCGTTAACTGATTTCATCTTCATTTAACTGATTTCATCGTTAACTGATTTCATCGTTAACTGATTTCATCTTCATTTAACTGATTTCATCGTTAACTGATTTCATCGTTAACTGATTTCATCGTTAACTGATTTCATCTTCATTTAACTGATTTCATCGTTAACTGATTTCATCGTTAACTGATTTCATCGTTAACTGATTTCATCGTTAACTGATTTCATCTTCATTTAACTGATTTCATCTTCATTTAACTGATTTCATCGTTAACTGATTTCATCGTTAACTGATTTCATCGTTAACTGATTTCATCTTCATTTAACTGATTTCATTTTCATTCTTCATTTAACTGATTTCATCGTTAACTGATTTCATCTTCATTTAACTGATTTCATCGTTAACTGATTTCATCTTCATTTAATTGATTTCATCGTTAACTGATTTCATCGTTAACTGATTTCATCTTCATTTAACTGATTTCATCGTTAACTGATTTCATCGTTAACTGATTCCATCGTTAACTGATTTCATCGTTAACTGATTTCATCTTCATTTAACTGATTTCATCGTTAACTGATTTCATCGTTAACTGATTTCATCGTTAACTGATTTCATCTTCATTTAACTGATTTCATTGTTAACTGATTTCATCGTTAACTGATTTCATCTTCATTTAACTGATTTCATCGTTAACTGATTTCATCGTTAACTGATTTCATCGTTAACTGATTTCATCTTCATTTAACTGATTTCATTTTCATTCTTCATTTAACTGATTTCATCGTTAACTGATTTCATCTTCATTTAACTGATTTCATCGTTAACTGATTTCATCGTTAACTGATTTCATCGTTAACTGATTTCATCTTTAACTGATTTCATCGTTAACTGATTTCATGTTCATTTAACTGATTTCATCGTTAACTGATTTCATCTTCATTTAATTGATTTCATCGTTAACTGATTTCATCGTTAACTGATTTCATCGTTAACTGATTTCATCTTCATTTAACTGATTTCATCGTTAACTGATTTCATCATTAACTGATTTCATCGTTAACTGATTCCATCGTTAACTGATTTCATCGTTAACTGATTTCATCGTTAACTGATTTCATCGTTAACTGATTTCATCTTCATTCTTCATTTAACTGATTTCATCTTTAACTGATTTCATCGTTAACTGATTTCATCTTCATTTAACTGATTTCATCGTTAACTGATTTCATCGTTAACTGATTTCATCTTTAACTGATTTCATCTTCATTTAACTGATTTCATCGTTAACTGATTTCATCGTTAACTGATTTCATCTTCATTTAACTGATTTCATCTTCATTTAACTGATTTCATCGTTAACTGATTTCATCTTTAATTGATTTCATCGTTAACTGATTTCATCTTCATTTAACTGATTTCATCGTTAACTGATTTCATCGTTAACTGATTTCATCTTTAACTGATTTCATCGTTAACTGATTTCATCTTCATTTAACTGATTTCATCGTTAACTGATTCCATCGTTAACTGATTTCATCGTTAACTGATTTCATCTTTAACTGATTTCATCGTTAACTGATTTCATCTTCATTTAACTGATTTCATCGTTAACTGATTTCATCGTTAACTGATTTCATCGTTAACTGATTTCATCTTCATTTAACTGATTTCATCGTTAACTGATTTCATCTTCATTTAATTGATTTCATCGTTAACTGATTTCATCGTTAACTGATTTCATCGTTAACTGATTTCATCTTCATTTAACTGATTTCATCGTTAACTGATTTCATCGTTAACTGATTCCATCGTTAACTGATTTCATCGTTAACTGATTTCATCGTTAACTGATTTCATCTTCATTTAACTGATTTCATCGTTAACTGATTTCATCGTTAACTGATTTCATCTTCATTTAACTGATTTCATCGTTAACTGATTTCATCGTTAACTGATTTCATCGTTAACTCATTTCATCGTTAACTCATTTCATCGTTAACTCATTTCATCTTCATTTAACTGATTTCATCGTTAACTGATTTCATCGTTAACTGATTCCATCGTTAACTGATTTCATCTTTAACTGATTTCATCGTTAACTGATTTCATCTTCATTTAACTGATTTCATCGTTAACTGATTTCATCTTCATTTAACTGATTTCATCGTTAAGTGATTTCATCGTTAACTGATTTCATCGTTAACTGATTTCATCGTTAACTGATTTCATCTTCATTTAACTGATTTCATCGTTAACTGATTTCATCGTTAACTGATTTCATCGTCATTTAACTGATTTCATCGTTAACTGATTTCATCGTTAACTGATTTCATCGTTAACTGATTTCATCTTCATTTAACTGATTTCATCGTTAACTGATTTCATCGTTAACTGATTTCATCGTTAACTGATTTCATCTTCATTCTTCATTTAACTGATTTCATCGTTAACTGATTTCATCGTTAACTGATTTCATCTTCATTTAACTGATTTCATCGTTAACTGATTTCATCGTTAATTGATTTCATCGTTAACTGATTTCATCGTTAACTGATTTCATCTTTAACTGATTTCATCGTTAACTGATTTCATCTTCATTTAACTGATTTCATTTTCATTCTTCATTTAACAGATTTCATCGTTAACTGATTTCATCGTTAACTGATTTCATCGTTAACTGATTTCATCGTTAACTGATTTCATCTTCATTTAACTGATTTCATCGTTAACTGATTTCATCATTAACTGATTTCATCGTTAACTGATTTCATCTTCATTTAACTGATTTCATCGTTAACTGATTTCATCGTTAACTGATTTCATCGTTAACTGATTTCATCTTCATTTAACTGATTCCATCTTTAACTGATTTCATCTTTAACTGATTTCATCATTAACTGATTACATCTTCATTTAACTGATTTCATCGTTAACTGATTTCATCGTTAACTGATTTCATTTTCATTCTTCACTTAACTGATTTCATCTTTAACTGATTTCATCGTTAACTGATTTCATCTTCATTTAACTGATTTCATTTTCATTCTTCATTTAACTGATTTCATCGTTAACTGATTTCATCTTCATTTAACTGATTTCATCGTTAACTGATTTCATCGTTAACTGATTTCATCGTTAACTGATTTCATCTTTAACTGATTTCATCGTTAACTGATTTCATCTTCATTTAACTGATTTCATCGTTAACTGATTTCATCTTCATTTAATTGATTTCATCGTTAACTGATTTCATCGTTAACTGATTTCATCGTTAACTGATTTCATCTTCATTTAACTGATTTCATCGTTAACTGATTTCATCGTTAACTGATTCCATCGTTAACTGATTTCATCGTTAACTGATTTCATCTTCATTTAACTGATTTCATCGTTAACTGATTTCATCGTTAACTGATTTCATCTTTAACTGATTTCATCGTAAACTGATTTCATCTTCATTTAACTGATTTCATCGTTAACTGATTTCATCGTTAACTGATTTCATCTTTAACTGATTTCATCGTTAACTGATTTCCTCTTCATTTAACTGATTTCATCGTTAACTGATTTCATCGTTAACTGATTTCATCTTCATTTAACTGATTTCATCGTTAACTGATTTCATCGTTAACTGATTCCATCGTTAACTGATTTCATCGTTAACTGATTTCATCGTTAACTGATTTCATCTTCATTTAACTGATTTCATCGTTAAGTGATTTCATCGTTAACTGATTTCATCGTTAACTGATTTCATCTTCATTTAACTGATTTCATTGTTAACTGATTCCATCGTTAACTGATTTCATCGTTAACTGATTTCATCGTTAACTGATTTCATCTTCATTTAACTGATTTCATTTTCATTCTTCATTTAACTGATTTCATCGTTAACTGATTTCATCGTTAACTGATTTCATCTTCATTTAACTGATTTCATCGTTAACTGATTTCATCGTTAACTGATTTCATCGTTAACTGATTTCATCTTTAACTGATTTCATCGTTAACTGATTTCATCTTCATTTAACTGATTTCATCGTTAACTGATTTCATCTTCATTTAATTGATTTCATCGTTAACTGATTTCATCGTTAACTGATTTAATCGTTAACTGATTTCATCTTCATTTAACTGATTTCATCGTTAACTGATTTCATCGTTAACTGATTTCATCGTTAACTGATTTCATCGTTAACTGATTTCATCTTCATTTAACTGATTTCATCGTTAACTGATTTCATCGTTAACTGATTTCATCTTCATTTAACTGATTTCATTTTCATTCTTCATTTAACTGATTTCATCGTTAACTGATTTCATCGTTAACTGATTTCATCTTCATTTAACTGATTTCATCGTTAACTGATTTCATCGTTAACTGATTTCATCGTTAACTGATTTCATCTTTAACTGATTTCATCGTTAACTGATTTCATCTTCATTTAACTGATTTCATCGTTAACTGATTTCATCTTCATTTAATTGATTTCATCGTTAACTGATTTCATCGTTAACTGATTTCATCGTTAACTGATTTCATCTTCATTTAACTGATTTCATCGTTAACTGATTTCATCGTTAACTGATTTCATCGTTAACTGATTTCATCTTCATTTAACTGATTTCATCGTTAACTGATTTCATCGTTAACTGATTTCATCGTTAACTGATTTCATCTTCATTTAACTGATTTCATCGTTAACTGATTTCATCTTTAACTGATTTCATCGTTAACTGATTTCATCTTCATTTAACTGATTTCATCGTTAACTGATTTCATCGTTAACTGATTTCATCTTTAACTGATTTCATCGTTAACTGATTTCATCTTCATTTAACTGATTTCATCGTTAACTGATTTCATCTTCATTTAACTGATTTCATCGTTAACTGATTTCATCGTTAACTGATTTCATCTTCATTTAACTGATTCCATCGTTAACTGATTTCATCGTTAACTGATTTCATCGTTAACTGATTTCATCTTCATTTAACTGATTTCATCGTTAACTGATTTCATCGTTAACTGATTTCATCTTTAACTGATTTCATCGTTAACTGATTTCATCTTCATTTAACTGATTTCATCGTTAACTGATTTCATCGTTAACTGATTTCATCTTCATTTAACTGATTTCATCGTTAACTGATTTCATCGTTAACTGATTCCATCGTTAACTGATTTCATCGTTAACTGATTTCATCTTCATTTAACTGATTTCATCGTTAACTGATTTCATCTTCATTTAACTGATTTCATCGTTAACTGATTTCATCGTTAACTGATTTCATCGTTAACTGATTTCATCTTCATTTAACTGATTTCATTTTCATTCTTCATTTAACTGATTTCATCGTTAACTGATTTCATCTTCATTTAATTGATTTCATCGTTAACTGATTTCATCGTTAACTGATTTCATCGTTAACTGATTTCATCTTCATTTAACTGATTTCATCGTTAACTGATTTCATCGTTAACTGATTTCATCTTCATTTAACTGATTTCATCGTTAACTGATTTCATCGTTAACTGATTTCATCGTTAACTGATTTCATCTTCATTTAACTGATTTCATCGTTAACTGATTTCATCGTTAACTGATTCCATCGTTAACTGATTTCATCGTTAACTGATTTCATCGTTAACTGATTTCATCTTCATTTAACTGATTTCATCTTCATTTAACTGATTTCATCGTTAACTGATTTCATCGTTAACTGATTTCATCTTCATTTAACTGATTTCATTTTCATTCTTCATTTAACTGATTTCATCGTTAACTGATTTCATCTTCATTTAACTGATTTCATCGTTAACTGATTTCATCTTCATTTAATTGATTTCATCGTTAACTGATTTCATCGTTAACTGATTTCATCTTCATTTAACTGATTTCATCGTTAACTGATTTCATCGTTAACTGATTCCATCGTTAACTGATTTCATCGTTAACTGATTTCATCTTCATTTAACTGATTTCATCGTTAACTGATTTCATCGTTAACTGATTTCATCGTTAACTGATTTCATCTTCATTTAACTGATTTCATTGTTAACTGATTTCATCGTTAACTGATTTCATCTTCATTTAACTGATTTCATCGTTAACTGATTTCATCGTTAACTGATTTCATCGTTAACTGATTTCATCTTCATTTAACTGATTTCATTTTCATTCTTCATTTAACTGATTTCATCGTTAACTGATTTCATCTTCATTTAACTGATTTCATCGTTAACTGATTTCATCGTTAACTGATTTCATCGTTAACTGATTTCATCGTTAACTGATTTCATCTTCATTTAACTGATTTCATCGTTAACTGATTTCATCTTCATTTAATTGATTTCATCGTTAACTGATTTCATCGTTAACTGATTTCATCGTTAACTGATTTCATCTTCATTTAACTGATTTCATCGTTAACTGATTTCATCATTAACTGATTTCATCGTTAACTGATTCCATCGTTAACTGATTTCATCGTTAACTGATTTCATCTTCATTTAATTGATTTCATCGTTAACTGATTTCATCGTTAACTGATTTCATCGTTAACTGATTTCATCTTCATTTAACTGATTTCATCGTTAACTGATTTCATCGTTAACTGATTTCATCTTCATTTAACTGATTTCATCGTTAACTGATTTCATCGTTAACTGATTTCATCTTCATTTAACTGATTTCATCGTTAACTGATTTCATCGTTAATTGATTTCATCGTTAACTGATTTCATTTTCATTCTTCATTTAACTGATTTCATCGTTAACTGATTTCATCGTTAACTGATTTCATCTTCATTTAACTGATTTCATCGTTAACTGATTTCATCGTTAATTGATTTCATCGTTAACTGATTTCATCTTCATTCTTCATTTAACTGATTTCATCGTTAACTGATTTCATCTTCATTTAACTGATTTCATCGTTAACTGATTTCATCGTTAACTGATTTCATCGTTAACTGATTTCATCTTCATTTAACTGATTTCATCGTTAACTGATTTCATCTTCATTCTTCATTTAACTGATTTCATCTTTAACTGATTTCATCGTTAACTGATTTCATCTTCATTTAACTGATTTCATCGTTAATTGATTTCATCGTTAACTGATTTCATCGTTAACTGATTTCATCTTCATTTAACTGATTTCATCGTTAACTGATTTCATCGTTAACTGATTTCATCTTTAACTGATTTCATCTTCATTTAACTGATTTCATCGTTAACTGATTTCATCGTTAACTGATTTCATCGTTAACTGATTTCATCTTCATTTAACTGATTTCATTGTTAACTGATTTCATCGTTAACTGATTTCATCTTCATTTAACTGATTTCATCGTTAACTGATTTCATCGTTAACTGATTTCATCGTTAACTGATTTCATCGTTAACTGATTTCATCGTTAACTGATTTCATCGTTAACTGATTTCATCTTTATTTAATTGATTTCATCGTTAACTGATTTCATCTTCATTTAACTGATTTCATCGTTAACTGATTTCATCTTTATTTAATTGATTTCATCGTTAACTGATTTCATCGTTAACTGATTTCATCGTTAACTGATTTCATCTTCATTTAACTGATTTCATCGTTAACTGATTTCATCGTTAACTGATTTCATCTTCATTTAACTGATTTCATTTTCATTCTTCATTTAACTGATTTCATCGTTAACTGATTTCATCTTCATTTAATTGATTTCATCGTTAACTGATTTCATCGTTAACTGATTTCATCGTTAACTGATTTCATCTTCATTTAACTGATTTCATCGTTAACTGATTTCATCGTTAACTGATTTCATCGTTAACTGATTTCATCTTCATTTAACTGATTTCATCGTTAACTGATTTCATCTTCATTTAACTGATTTCATCGTTAACTGATTCCATCGTTAACTGATTTCATCTTTAACTGATTTCATCGTTAACTGATTTCATCTTCATTTAACTGATTTCATCGTTAACTGATTTCATCTTCATTTAACTGATTTCATCGTTAACTGATTTCATCGTTAACTGATTTCATCGTTAACTGATTTCATCTTCATTTAACTGATTTCATCTTCATTTAACTGATTTCATCGTTAACTGATTTCATCGTTAACTGATTTCATCTTCATTTAACTGATTCCATCGTTAACTGATTTCATCGTTAACTGATTTCATCTTCATTTAACTGATTTCATTTTCATTCTTCATTTAAATGATTTCATCGTTAACTGATTTCATTTTTAACTGATTTCATCGTTAACTGATTTCATCTTCATTTAACTGATTTCATCGTTAACTGATTTCATCTTCATTTAACTGATTTCATCGTTAACTGATTTCATCGTTAACTGATTTCATCTTTAACTGATTTCATCTTCATTTAACTGATTTCATCTTCATTTAACTGATTTCATCGTTAACTGATTCCATCGTTAACTGATTTCATCTTTAACTGATTTCATCGTTAACTGATTTCATCTTCATTTAACTGATTTCATCGTTAACTGATTTCATCTTCATTTAACTGATTTCATCGTTAACTGATTTCATCGTTAACTGATTTCATCGTTAACTGATTTCATCTTCATTTAACTGATTTCATCTTCATTTAACTGATTTCATCGTTAACTGATTTCATCGTTAACTGATTTCATCTTCATTTAACTGATTCCATCGTTAACTGATTTCATCGTTAACTGATTTCATCTTTATTTAACTGATTTCATCGTTAACTGATTTCATCTTCATTTAACTGATTCCATCGTTAACTGATTTCATCGTTAACTGATTTCATCGTTAACTGATTTCATCGTTAACTGATTTCATCTTCATTTAACTGATTTCATCGTTAACTGATTTCATCGTTAACTGATTTCATCTTCATTTAACTGATTCCATCGTTAACTGATTTCATCGTTAACTGATTTCATCTTTAACTGATTTCATCGTTAACTGATTTCATCTTCATTTAACTGATTTCATCGTTAACTGATTTCATCTTCATTTAACTGATTCCATCGTTAACTGATTTCATCGTTAACTGATTTCATCTTCATTTAACTGATTTCATCGTTAACTGATTTCATCGTTAACTGATTTCATCTTCATTTAACTGATTCCATCGTTAACTGATTTCATCGTTAACTGATTTCATCTTTAACTGATTTCATCGTTAACTGATTTCATCTTCATTTAACTGATTTCATCGTTAACTGATTTCATCGTTAACTGATTCCATCGTTAACTGATTTCATCGTTAACTGATTCCATCGTTAACTGATTTCATCTTCATTTAACTGATTTCATCGTTAACTGATTTCATCGTTAACTGATTTCATCTTCATTTAACTGATTTCATCGTTAACTGATTTCATCGTTAACTGATTTCATCGTTAACTGATTTCATCGTTAACTGATTTCATCTTCATTTAACTGATTCCATCGTTAACTGATTCCATCGTTAACTGATTTCATCGTTAACTGATTTCATCTTCATTTAACTGATTTCATTTTCATTCTTCATTTAACTGATTTCATCTTCATTTAACTGATTTCATCGTTAACTGATTTCATCGTTAACTGATTTCATCGTTAACTGATTTCATCTTTAACTGATTTCATCGTTAACTGATTTCATCTTCATTTAACTGATTTCATCGTTAACTGATTTCATCTTCATTTAACTGATTCCATCGTTAACTGATTTCATCGTTAACTGATTTCATCTTCATTTAACTGATTTCATCGTTAACTGATCTCATCGTTAACTGATCTCATCGTTAACTGATTCCATCGTTAACTGATTCCATCGTGAACTGATTTCACCGTGAACTGATTTCATCTTCATTTAACTGATTCCATCGTTAACTGATTTCATCGTTAACTGATTTCATCGTTAACTGATTTCATCTTCATTTAACTGATTTCATTTTCATTCTTCATTTAACTGATTTCATCGTTAACTGATTTCATCGTTAACTGATTTCATCTTCATTTAACTGATTTCATCGTTAACTGATTTCATCGTTAATTGATTTCATCGTTAACTGATTTCATCTTCATTCTTCATTTAACTGATTTCATCGTTAACTGATTTCATCTTCATTTAACTGATTTCATCGTTAACTGATTTCATCGTTAACTGATTTCATCGTTAACTGATTTCATCTTCATTTAACTGATTTCATCGTTAACTGATTTCATCTTCATTCTTCATTTAACTGATTTCATCTTTAACTGATTTCATCGTTAACTGATTTCATCTTCATTTAACTGATTTCATCGTTAATTGATTTCATCGTTAACTGATTTCATCGTTAACTGATTCCATCTTCATTTAACTGATTTCATCGTTAACTGATTTCATCTTTAACTGATTTCATCTTCATTTAACTGATTTCATCGTTAACTGATTTCATCGTTAACTGATTTCATCGTTAACTGATTTCATCTTCATTTAACTGATTTCATCTTCATTTAACTGATTTCATCGTTAACTGATTTCATCGTTAACTGATTTCATCTTTAACTGATTTCATCTTTAACTGATTTCATCGTTAACTGATTTCATCTTCATTTAACTGATTTCATCGTTAACTGATTCCATCGTTAACTGATTTCATCGTTAACTGATTTCATCTTTAACTGATTTCATCGTTAACTGATTTCATCTTCATTTAACTGATTTCATCGTTAACTGATTCCATCGTTAACTGATTTCATCTTCATTTAACTGATTCCATCGTTAACTGATTCCATCGTTAACTGATTTCATCGTTAACTGATTTCATCTTCATTTAACTGATTTCATTTTCATTCTTCATTTAACTGATTTCATCGTTAACTGATTTCATCGTTAACTGATTTCATCTTCATTTAACTGATTTCATCGTTAACTGATTTCATCGTTAACTGATTTCATCGTTAACTGATTTCATCTTCATTTAACTGATTTCATCGTTAACTGATTTCATCTTCATTTAACTGATTCCATCGTTAACTGATTTCATCGTTAACTGATTTCATCTTCATTTAACTGATTTCATCGTTAACTGATTTCATCGTTAACTGATTTCATCGTTAACTGATTTCATCTTCATTTAACTGATTCCATCGTTAACTGATTTCATCGTTAACTGATTTCATCGTTAACTGATTTCATCTTCATTTAACTGATTTCATCGTTAACTGATTTCATCGTTAACTGATTTCATCTTCATTTAACTGATTCCATCGTTAACTGATTTCATCGTTAACTGATTTCATCTTTAACTGATTTCATCGTTAACTGATTTCATCTTCATTTAACTGATTTCATCGTTAACTGATTTCATCTTCATTTAACTGATTCCATCGTTAACTGATTTCATCGTTAACTGATTTCATCGTTAACTGATTTCATCTTCATTTAACTGATTTCATCGTTAACTGATTTCATCGTTAACTGATTTCATCTTCATTTAACTGATTCCATCGTTAACTGATTTCATCGTTAACTGATTTCATCTTTAACTGATTTCATCGTTAACTGATTTCATCTTCATTTAACTGATTTCATCGTTAACTGATTCCATCGTTAACTGATTTCATCGTTAACTGATTCCATCGTTAACTGATTTCATCTTCATTTAACTGATTTCATCGTTAACTGATTTCATCGTTAACTGATTTCATCTTCATTTAACTGATTTCATCGTTAACTGATTTCATCGTTAACTGATTCCATCGTTAACTGATTTCATCTTTAACTGATTTCATCGTTAACTGATTTCATCTTCATTTAACTGATTTCATCGTTAACTGATTTCATCGTTAACTGATTTCATCTTCATTTAACTGATTCCATCGTTAACTGATTTCATCGTTAACTGATTTCATCTTTAACTGATTTCATCGTTAACTGATTTCATCTTCATTTAACTGATTTCATCTTCATTTAACTGATTTCATCGTTAACTGATTCCATCGTTAACTGATTTCTTCGTTAACTGATTTCATCTTCATTTAACTGATTTCATCGTTAACTGATTTCATCTTCATTTAACTGATTTCATCGTTAACTGATTTCATCGTTAACTGATTTCATCGTTAACTGATTTCATCTTCATTTAACTGATTTCATCGTTAACTGATTTCATCTTTAACTGATTTCATCGTTAACTGATTTCATCTTTAACTGATTTCATCGTTAACTGATTTCATCTTCATTTAACTGATTTCATTTTCATTCTTCATTTAACAGATTTCATCGTTAACTGATTTCATCGTTAACTGATTTCATCGTTAACTGATTTCATCTTCATTTAACTGATTTCATCGTTAACTGATTTCATCGTTAACTGATTTCATCATTAACTGATTTCATCGTTAACTGATTTCATCTTCATTTAACTGATTTCATCGTTAACTGATTTCATCGTTAACTGATTTCATCGTTAACTGATTTCATCTTCATTTAACTGATTCCATCGTTAACTGATTTCATCTTTAACTGATTTCATCATTAACTGATTTCATCTTCATTTAACTGATTCCATCGTTAACTGATTTCATCTTTAACTGATTTCATCATTAACTGATTTCATCTTCATTTAACTGATTTCATCGTTAACTGATTTCATCGTTAACTGATTTCATTTTCATTCTTCACTTAACTGATTTCATCGTTAACTGATTTCATCTTTAACTGATTTCATCGTTAACTGATTTCATCTTCATTTAACTGATTCCATCGTTAACTGATTTCATCGTTAACTGATTTCATCTTTAACTGATTTCATCGTTAACTGATTTCATCTTCATTTAACTGATTTCATCGTTAACTGATTTCATCGTTAACTGATTCCATCGTTAACTGATTTCATCTTTAACTGATTTCATCGTTAACTGATTTCATCTTCATTTAACTGATTTCATCGTTAACTGATTTCATCGTTAACTGATTTCATCTTCATTTAACTGATTTCATCGTTAACTGATTTCATCGTTAACTGATTTCATCTTCATTTAACTGATTCCATCGTTAACTGATTTCATCGTTAACTGATTTCATCTTCATTTAACTGATTTCATCGTTAACTGATTTCATCGTTAACTGATTTCATCTTCATTTAACTGATTCCATCGTTAACTGATTTCATCGTTAACTGATTTCATCTTCATTTAACTGATTTCATCGTTAACTGATTTCATCGTTAACTGATTTCATCTTCATTTAACTGATTCCATCGTTAACTGATTTCATCGTTAACTGATTTCATCGTTAACTGATTTCATCTTCATTTAACTGATTCCATCGTTAACTGATTCCATCGTTAACTGATTTCATCGTTAACTGATTTCATCTTCATTTAACTGATTTCATTTTCATTCTTCATTTAACTGATTTCATCTTCATTTAACTGATTTCATCGTTAACTGATTTCATCGTTAACTGATTTCATCTTCATTTAACTGATTTCATCGTTAACTGATTTCATCGTTAACTGATTTCATCGTTAACTGATTTCATCTTTAACTGATTTCATCGTTAACTGATTTCATCTTCATTTAACTGATTTCATCGTTAACTGATTTCATCTTCATTTAACTGATTTCATCTTCATTTAACTGATTTCATCGTTAACTGATCTCATCGTTAACTGATCTCATCGTTAACTGATTCCATCGTTAACTGATTCCATCGTGAACTGATTTCACCGTGAACTGATTTCATCTTCATTTAACTGATTCCATCGTTAACTGATTTCATCGTTAACTGATTTCATCGTTAACTGATTTCATCGTTAACTGATTTCATCTTCATTTAACTGATTTCATTTTCATTCTTCATTTAACTGATTTCATCGTTAACTGATTTCATCGTTAACTGATTTCATCTTCATTTAACTGATTTCATCGTTAACTGATTTCATCGTTAATTGATTTCATCGTTAACTGATTTCATCTTCATTCTTCATTTAACTGATTTCATCGTTAACTGATTTCATCGTTAACTGATTTCATCGTTAACTGATTTCATCTTCATTTAACTGATTTCATCGTTAACTGATTTCATCGTTAACTGATTTCATCGTTAACTGATTTCATCTTCATTTAACTGATTTCATCGTTAACTGATTTCATCTTCATTCTTCATTTAACTGATTTCATCTTTAACTGATTTCATCGTTAACTGATTTCATCTTCATTTAACTGATTTCATCGTTAATTGATTTCATCGTTAACTGATTTCATCGTTAACTGATTTCATCTTCATTTAACTGATTTCATCGTTAACTGATTTCATCGTTAACTGATTTCATCTTTAACTGATTTCATCTTCATTTAACTGATTTCATCGTTAACTGATTTCATCGTTAACTGATTTCATCGTTAACTGATTTCATCTTCATTTAACTGATTTCATCTTCATTTAACTGATTTCATCGTTAACTGATTTCATCTTTAACTGATTTCATCTTTAACTGATTTCATCGTTAACTGATTTCATCTTCATTTAACTGATTTCATCGTTAACTGATTCCATCGTTAACTGATTTCATCGTTAACTGATTTCATCTTCATTTAACTGATTTCATCGTTAACTGATTCCATCGTTAACTGATTTCATCTTCATTTAACTGATTCCATCGTTAACTGATTTCATCTTCATTTAACTGATTCCATCGTTAACTGATTCCATCGTTAACTGATTTCATCGTTAACTGATTTCATCTTCATTTAACTGATTTCATTTTCATTCTTCATTTAACTGATTTCATCGTTAACTGATTTCATCGTTAACTGATTTCATCTTCATTTAACTGATTTCATCGTTAACTGATTTCATCGTTAACTGATTTCATCGTTAACTGATTTCATCTTCATTTAACTGATTTCATCGTTAACTGATTTCATCTTCATTTAACTGATTCCATCGTTAACTGATTTCATCGTTAACTGATTTCATCTTCATTTAACTGATTTCATCGTTAACTGATTTCATCGTTAACTGATTCCATCGTTAACTGATTCCATCGTTAACTGATTTCACCGTGAACTGATTTCATCTTCATTTAACTGATTCCATCGTTAACTGATTTCATCGTTAACTGATTTCATCGTTAACTGATTCCATCGTGAACTGATTTCACCGTGAACTGATTTCATCTTCATTTAACTGATTCCATCGTTAACTGATTTCATCGTTAACTGATTTCATCGTTAACTGATTTCATCGTTAACTGATTTCATCTTCATTTAACTGATTTCATCGTTAACTGATTTCATCGTTAACTGATTTCATCTTCATTCTTCATTTAACTGATTTCATCTTTAACTGATTTCATCGTTAACTGATTTCATCTTCATTTAACTGATTTCATCGTTAATTGATTTCATCGTTAACTGATTTCATCGTTAACTGATTTCATCTTCATTTAACTGATTTCATCGTTAACTGATTTCATCGTTAACTGATTTCATCTTTAACTGATTTCATCTTCATTTAACTGATTTCATCGTTAACTGATTTCATCGTTAACTGATTTCATCTTCATTTAACTGATTTCATCTTCATTTAACTGATTTCATCGTTAACTGATTTCATCTTTAATTGATTTCATCGTTAACTGATTTCATCTTCATTTAACTGATTTCATCGTTAACTGATTTCATCGTTAACTGATTTCATCTTTAACTGATTTCATCGTTAACTGATTTCATCTTCATTTAACTGATTTCATCGTTAACTGATTCCATCGTTAACTGATTTCATCGTTAACTGATTTCATCTTTAACTGATTTCATCGTTAACTGATTTCATCTTCATTTAACTGATTTCATCGTTAACTGATTTCATCGTTAACTGATTTCATCGTTAACTGATTTCATCTTCATTTAACTGATTTCATCGTTAACTGATTTCATCTTCATTTAATTGATTTCATCGTTAACTGATTTCATCGTTAACTGATTTCATCGTTAACTGATTTCATCTTCATTTAACTGATTTCATCGTTAACTGATTCCATCGTTAACTGATTTCATCGTTAACTGATTTCATCGTTAACTGATTTCATCTTCATTTAACTGATTTCATCGTTAACTGATTTCATCGTTAACTGATTTCATCTTCATTTAACTGATTTCATCGTTAACTGATTTCATCGTTAACTGATTTCATCGTTAACTCATTTCATCGTTAACTCATTTCATCTTCATTTAACTGATTTCATCGTTAACTGATTTCATCGTTAACTGATTCCATCGTTAACTGATTTCATCTTTAACTGATTTCATCGTTAACTGATTTCATCTTCATTTAACTGATTTCATCGTTAACTGATTTCATCTTCATTTAACTGATTTCATCGTTAAGTGATTTCATCGTTAACTGATTTCATCGTTAACTGATTTCATCGTTAACTGATTTCATCTTCATTTAACTGATTTCATCGTTAACTGATTTCATCGTTAACTGATTTCATCGTCATTTAACTGATTTCATCGTTAACTGATTTCATCGTTAACTGATTTCATCTTCATTTAACTGATTTCATCGTTAACTGATTTCATCGTTAACTGATTTCATCGTTAACTGATTTCATCTTCATTCTTCATTTAACTGATTTCATCGTTAACTGATTTCATCGTTAACTGATTTCATCTTCATTTAACTGATTTCATCGTTAACTGATTTCATCGTTAATTGATTTCATCGTTAACTGATTTCATCGTTAACTGATTTCATCTTTAACTGATTTCATCGTTAACTGATTTCATCTTCATTTAACTGATTTCATTTTCATTCTTCATTTAACAGATTTCATCGTTAACTGATTTCATCGTTAACTGATTTCATCTTCATTTAACTGATTTCATCGTTAACTGATTTCATCATTAACTGATTTCATCGTTAACTGATTTCATCTTCATTTAACTGATTTCATCGTTAACTGATTTCATCGTTAACTGATTTCATCGTTAACTGATTTCATCTTCATTTAACTGATTCCATCGTTAACTGATTTCATCTTTAACTGATTTCATCATTAACTGATTTCATCTTCATTTAACTGATTTCATCGTTAACTGATTTCATCGTTAACTGATTTCATTTTCATTCTTCACTTAACTGATTTCATCTTTAACTGATTTCATCGTTAACTGATTTCATCTTCATTTAACTGATTTCATTTTCATTCTTCATTTAACTGATTTCATCGTTAACTGATTTCATCTTCATTTAACTGATTTCATCGTTAACTGATTTCATCGTTAACTGATTTCATCGTTAACTGATTTCATCTTTAACTGATTTCATCGTTAACTGATTTCATCTTCATTTAACTGATTTCATCGTTAACTGATTTCATCTTCATTTAATTGATTTCATCGTTAACTGATTTCATCGTTAACTGATTTCATCGTTAACTGATTTCATCTTCATTTAACTGATTTCATCGTTAACTGATTTCATCGTTAACTGATTCCATCGTTAACTGATTTCATCGTTAACTGATTTCATCTTCATTTAACTGATTTCATCGTTAACTGATTTCATCGTTAACTGATTTCATCGTTAACTGATTTCATCGTTAACTGATTTCATCGTTAACTGATTTCATCTTTAACTGATTTCATCGTTAACTGATTTCCTCTTCATTTAACTGATTTCATCGTTAACTGATTTCATCGTTAACTGATTTCATCTTCATTTAACTGATTTCATCGTTAACTGATTTCATCGTTAACTGATTCCATCGTTAACTGATTTCATCTTTAACTGATTTCATCGTTAACTGATTTCATCTTCATTTAACTGATTTCATCGTTAAGTGATTTCATCGTTAACTGATTTCATCGTTAACTGATTTCATCTTCATTTAACTGATTTCATTGTTAACTGATTCCATCGTTAACTGATTTCATCGTTAACTGATTTCATCGTTAACTGATTTCATCTTCATTTAACTGATTTCATTTTCATTCTTCATTTAACTGATTTCATCGTTAACTGATTTCATCGTTAACTGATTTCATCTTCATTTAACTGATTTCATCGTTAACTGATTTCATCGTTAACTGATTTCATCGTTAACTGATTTCATCTTTAACTGATTTCATCGTTAACTGATTTCATCTTCATTTAACTGATTTCATCGTTAACTGATTTCATCTTCATTTAATTGATTTCATCGTTAACTGATTTCATCGTTAACTGATTTCATCGTTAACTGATTTCATCTTCATTTAACTGATTTCATCGTTAACTGATTTCATCGTTAACTGATTTCATCGTTAACTGATTTCATCTTCATTTAACTGATTTCATCGTTAACTGATTTCATCGTTAACTGATTTCATCTTCATTTAACTGATTTCATCTTCATTTAACTGATTTCATCGTTAACTGATTTCATCGTTAACTGATTTCATCGTTAACTGATTTCATCTTCATTTAACTGATTTCATCGTTAACTGATTTCATCGTTAACTGATTTCATCTTTAACTGATTTCATGGTTAACTGATTTCATCTTCATTTAACTGATTTCATCGTTAACTGATTTCATCTTCATTTAACTGATTTCATCGTTAACTGATTTCATCGTTAACTGATTTCATCTTCATTTAACTGATTCCATCGTTAACTGATTTCATCGTTAACTGATTTCATCGTTAACTGATTTCATCTTCATTTAACTGATTTCATCGTTAACTGATTTCATCGTTAACTGATTTCATCTTTAACTGATTTCATCGTTAACTGATTTCATCTTCATTTAACTGATTTCATCGTTAACTGATTTCATCGTTAACTGATTTCATCTTCATTTAACTGATTTCATCGTTAACTGATTTCATCGTTAACTGATTCCATCGTTAACTGATTTCATCGTTAACTGATTTCATCTTCATTTAACTGATTTCATCGTTAACTGATTTCATCTTCATTTAACTGATTTCATCGTTAACTGATTTCATCGTTAACTGATTTCATCGTTAACTGATTTCATCGTTAACTGATTTCATCTTCATTTAACTGATTTCATTTTCATTCTTCATTTAACTGATTTCATCGTTAACTGATTTCATCTTCATTTAATTGATTTCATCGTTAACTGATTTCATCGTTAACTGATTTCATCGTTAACTGATTTCATCTTCATTTAACTGATTTCATCGTTAACTGATTTCATCGTTAACTGATTTCATCTTCATTTAACTGATTTCATCGTTAACTGATTTCATCGTTAACTGATTTCATCGTTAACTGATTTCATCTTCATTTAACTGATTTCATCGTTAACTGATTTCATCGTTAACTGATTCCATCGTTAACTGATTTCATCGTTAACTGATTTCATCGTTAACTGATTTCATCTTCATTTAACTGATTTCATCTTCATTTAACTGATTTCATCGTTAACTGATTTCATCGTTAACTGATTTCATCTTCATTTAACTGATTTCATTTTCATTCTTCATTTAACTGATTTCATCGTTAACTGATTTCATCTTCATTTAACTGATTTCATCGTTAACTGATTTCATCTTCATTTAATTGATTTCATCGTTAACTGATTTCATCGTTAACTGATTTCATCTTCATTTAACTGATTTCATCGTTAACTGATTTCATCGTTAACTGATTCCATCGTTAACTGATTTCATCGTTAACTGATTTCATCTTCATTTAACTGATTTCATCGTTAACTGATTTCATCGTTAACTGATTTCATCGTTAACTGATTTCATCTTCATTTAACTGATTTCATTGTTAACTGATTTCATCGTTAACTGATTTCATCTTCATTTAACTGATTTCATCGTTAACTGATTTCATCGTTAACTGATTTCATCTTCATTTAACTGATTTCATTTTCATTCTTCATTTAACTGATTTCATCGTTAACTGATTTCATCTTCATTTAACTGATTTCATCGTTAACTGATTTCATCGTTAACTGATTTCATCGTTAACTGATTTCATCTTTAACTGATTTCATCGTTAACTGATTTCATCTTCATTTAACTGATTTCATCTTCATTTAACTGATTTCATCTTCATTTAATTGATTTCATCGTTAACTGATTTCATCGTTAACTGATTTCATCGTTAACTGATTTCATCTTCATTTAACTGATTTCATCGTTAACTGATTTCATCGTTAACTGATTTCATCGTTAACTGATTCCATCGTTAACTGATTTCATCGTTAACTGATTTCATCTTCATTTAATTGATTTCATCGTTAACTGATTTCATCGTTAACTGATTTCATCGTTAACTGATTTCATCTTCATTTAACTGATTTCATCGTTAACTGATTTCATCGTTAACTGATTTCATCGTTAACTGATTTCATCGTTAACTGATTTCATCTTCATTTAACTGATTTCATCGTTAACTGATTTCATCGTTAACTGATTTCATCTTCATTTAACTGATTTCATCGTTAACTGATTTCATCGTTAATTGATTTCATCGTTAACTGATTTCATTTTCATTCTTCATTTAACTGATTTCATCGTTAACTGATTTCATCGTTAACTGATTTCATCTTCATTTAACTGATTTCATCGTTAACTGATTTCATCGTTAATTGATTTCATCGTTAACTGATTTCATCTTCATTCTTCATTTAACTGATTTCATCGTTAACTGATTTCATCTTCATTTAACTGATTTCATCGTTAACTGATTTCATCGTTAACTGATTTCATCGTTAACTGATTTCATCTTCATTTAACTGATTTCATCGTTAACTGATTTCATCTTCATTCTTCATTTAACTGATTTCATCTTTAACTGATTTCATCGTTAACTGATTTCATCTTCATTTAACTGATTTCATCGTTAATTGATTTCATCGTTAACTGATTTCATCGTTAACTGATTTCATCGTTAACTGATTTCATCTTTAACTGATTTCATCTTCATTTAACTGATTTCATCGTTAACTGATTTCATCGTTAACTGATTTCATCTTCATTTAACTGATTTCATTGTTAACTGATTTCATCGTTAACTGATTTCATCTTCATTTAACTGATTTCATCGTTAACTGATTTCATCGTTAACTGATTTCATCGTTAACTGATTTCATCTTTAACTGATTTCATCGTTAACTGATTTCATCTTCATTTAACTGATTTCATCGTTAACTGATTTCATCTTCATTTAATTGATTTCATCGTTAACTGATTTCATCGTTAACTGATTTCATCTTCATTTAACTGATTTCATCGTTAACTGATTTCATCGTTAACTGATTTCATCTTCATTTAACTGATTTCATTTTCATTCTTCATTTAACTGATTTCATCGTTAACTGATTTCATCTTCATTTAATTGATTTCATCGTTAACTGATTTCATCGTTAACTGATTTCATCGTTAACTGATTTCATCTTCATTTAACTGATTTCATCGTTAACTGATTTCATCGTTAACTGATTTCATCTTCATTTAACTGATTTCATCGTTAACTGATTTCATCGTTAACTGATTTCATCTTCATTTAACTGATTTCATCGTTAACTGATTTCATCGTTAATTGATTTCATCGTTAACTGATTTCATTTTCATTCTTCATTTAACTGATTTCATCGTTAACTGATTTCATCGTTAACTGATTTCATCTTCATTTAACTGATTTCATCGTTAACTGATTTCATCGTTAATTGATTTCATCGTTAACTGATTTCATCTTCATTCTTCATTTAACTGATTTCATCGTTAACTGATTTCATCTTCATTTAACTGATTTCATCGTTAACTGATTTCATCGTTAACTGATTTCATCTTCATTTAACTGATTTCATCGTTAACTGATTTCATCTTCATTCTTCATTTAACTGATTTCATCTTTAACTGATTTCATCGTTAACTGATTTCATCTTCATTTAACTGATTTCATCGTTAATTGATTTCATCGTTAACTGATTTCATCTTCATTTAACTGATTTCATCGTTAACTGATTTCATCTTCATTCTTCATTTAACTGATTTCATCTTTAACTGATTTCATCGTTAACTGATTTCATCTTCATTTAACTGATTTCATCGTTAATTGATTTCATCGTTAACTGATTTCATCGTTAACTGATTTCATCTTCATTTAACTGATTTCATCGTTAACTGATTTCATCGTTAACTGATTTCATCTTTAACTGATTTCATCTTCATTTAACTGATTTCATCGTTAACTGATTTCATCGTTAACTGATTTCATCGTTAACTGATTTCATCTTCATTTAACTGATTTCATCTTCATTTAACTGATTTCATCGTTAACTGATTTCATCGTTAACTGATTTCATCTTCATTTAATTGATTTCATCGTTAACTGATTTCATCGTTAACTGATTTCATCGTTAACTGATTTCATCTTCATTTAATTGATTTCATCGTTAACTGATTTCATCGTTAACTGATTTCATCGTTAACTGATTTCATCTTCATTTAACTGATTTCATCGTTAACTGATTTCATCGTTAACTGATTTCATCTTCATTTAACTGATTTCATCGTTAACTGATTTCATCGTTAATTGATTTCATCGTTAACTGATTTCATTTTCATTCTTCATTTAACTGATTTCATCGTTAACTGATTTCATCGTTAACTGATTTCATCTTCATTTAACTGATTTCATCGTTAACTGATTTCATCGTTAATTGATTTCATCGTTAACTGATTTCATCTTCATTCTTCATTTAACTGATTTCATCGTTAACTGATTTCATCTTCATTTAACTGATTTCATCGTTAACTGATTTCATCGTTAACTGATTTCATCGTTAACTGATTTCATCTTCATTTAACTGATTTCATCGTTAACTGATTTCATCTTCATTCTTCATTTAACTGATTTCATCTTTAACTGATTTCATCGTTAACTGATTTCATCTTCATTTAACTGATTTCATCGTTAATTGATTTCATCGTTAACTGATTTCATCGTTAACTGATTTCATCTTCATTTAACTGATTTCATCGTTAACTGATTTCATCGTTAACTGATTTCATCGTTAACTGATTTCATCGTTAACTGATTTCATCTTCATTTAACTGATTTCATCGTTAACTGATTTCATCGTTAACTGATTTCATCGTTAACTGATTTCATCTTCATTTAACTGATTTCATTTTCATTCTTCATTTAACTGATTTCATCGTTAACTGATTTCATCTTCATTTAACTGATTTCATCGTTAACTGATTTCATCGTTAACTGATTTCATCTTTAACTGATTTCATCGTTAACTGATTTCATCTTCATTTAACTGATTTCATCGTTAACTGATTTCATCTTCATTTAATTGATTTCATCGTTAACTGATTTCATCGTTAACTGATTTCATCGTTAACTGATTTCATCTTCATTTAATTGATTTCATCGTTAACTGATTTCATCGTTAACTGATTTCATCGTTAACTGATTTCATCTTCATTTAACTGATTTCATTTTCATTCTTCATTTAACTGATTTCATCGTTAACTGATTTCATCTTCATTTAATTGATTTCATCGTTAACTGATTTCATCGTTAACTGATTTCATCGTTAACTGATTTCATCTTCATTTAACTGATTTCATCGTTAACTGATTTCATCGTTAATTGATTTCATCGTTAACTGATTTCATCTTCATTCTTCATTTAACTGATTTCATCGTTAACTGATTTCATCTTCATTTAACTGATTTCATCGTTAACTGATTTCATCGTTAACTGATTTCATCGTTAACTGATTTCATCTTCATTTAACTGATTTCATCGTTAACTGATTTCATCTTCATTCTTCATTTAACTGATTTCATCTTTAACTGATTTCATCGTTAACTGATTTCATCTTCATTTAACTGATTTCATCGTTAATTGATTTCATCGTTAACTGATTTCATCGTTAACTGATTTCATCTTCATTTAACTGATTTCATCGTTAACTGATTTCATCGTTAACTGATTTCATCGTTAACTGATTTCATCGTTAACTGATTTCATCTTCATTTAACTGATTTCATCGTTAACTGATTTCATCGTTAACTGATTTCATCGTTAACTGATTTCATCTTCATTTAACTGATTTCATTTTCATTCTTCATTTAACTGATTTCATCGTTAACTGATTTCATCTTCATTTAACTGATTTCATCGTTAACTGATTTCATCGTTAACTGATTTCATCTTTAACTGATTTCATCGTTAACTGATTTCATCTTCATTTAACTGATTTCATCGTTAACTGATTTCATCTTCATTTAATTGATTTCATCGTTAACTGATTTCATCGTTAACTGATTTCATCGTTAACTGATTTCATCTTCATTTAATTGATTTCATCGTTAACTGATTTCATCGTTAACTGATTTCATCGTTAACTGATTTCATCTTCATTTAACTGATTTCATTTTCATTCTTCATTTAACTGATTTCATCGTTAACTGATTTCATCTTCATTTAATTGATTTCATCGTTAACTGATTTCATCGTTAACTGATTTCATCTTCATTTAACTGATTTCATCGTTAACTGATTTCATCGTTAACTGATTTCATCTTCATTTAACTGATTTCATCGTTAACTGATTTCATCGTTAATTGATTTCATCGTTAACTGATTTCATTTTCATTCTTCATTTAACTGATTTCATCGTTAACTGATTTCATCGTTAACTGATTTCATCTTCATTTAATTGATTTCATCGTTAACTGATTTCATCGTTAACTGATTTCATCGTTAATTGATTTCATCGTTAACTGATTTCATCTTCATTCTTCATTTAACTGATTTCATCGTTAACTGATTTCATCTTCATTTAACTGATTTCATCGTTAACTGATTTCATCGTTAACTGATTTCATCTTCATTTAACTGATTTCATTGTTAACTGATTTCATCGTTAACTGATTTCATCTTCATTTAACTGATTTCATCGTTAACTGATTTCATCGTTAACTGATTTCATCGTTAACTGATTTCATCTTCATTTAACTGATTTCATTTTCATTCTTCATTTAACTGATTTCATCGTTAACTGATTTCATCTTCATTTAACTGATTTCATCGTTAACTGATTTCATCGTTAACTGATTTCATCGTTAACTGATTTCATCTTTAACTGATTTCATCGTTAACTGATTTCATCTTCATTTAACTGATTTCATCGTTAACTGATTTCATCTTCATTTAATTGATTTCATCGTTAACTGATTTCATCGTTAACTGATTTCATCGTTAACTGATTTCATCTTCATTTAACTGATTTCATCGTTAACTGATTTCATCGTTAACTGATTTCATCTTCATTTAACTGATTTCATCGTTAACTGATTTCATCGTTAACTGATTTCATCGTTAACTGATTTCATCTTCATTTAACTGATTTCATTTTCATTCTTCATTTAACTGATTTCATCGTTAACTGATTTCATCTTCATTTAACTGATTTCATCGTTAACTGATTTCATCGTTAACTGATTTCATCTTCATTTAACTGATTTCATTAACTGATTTCATCGTTAACTGATTTCATCTTCATTTAACTGATTTCATCGTTAACTGATTTCATCGTTAACTGATTTCATCGTTAACTGATTTCATCTTCATTTAACTGATTTCATCGTTAACTGATTTCATCGTTAATTGATTTCATCGTTAACTGATTTCATTTTCATTCTTCATTTAACTGATTTCATCGTTAACTGATTTCATCGTTAACTGATTTCATCTTCATTTAACTGATTTCATCGTTAACTGATTTCATCGTTAATTGATTTCATCGTTAACTGATTTCATCTTCATTTAACTGATTTCATCGTTAATTGATTTCATCGTTAACTGATTTCATCGTTAACTGATTTCATCGTTAACTGATTTCATCTTCATTCTTCATTTAACTGATTTCATCTTTAACTGATTTCATCGTTAACTGATTTCATCTTCATTTAACTGATTTCATCGTTAATTGATTTCATCGTTAACTGATTTCATCGTTAACTGATTTCATCTTCATTTAACTGATTTCATCGTTAACTGATTTCATCGTTAACTGATTTCATCTTTAACTGATTTCATCTTCATTTAACTGATTTCATCGTTAACTGATTTCATCGTTAACTGATTTCATCGTTAACTGATTTCATCTTCATTTAACTGATTTCATCTTCATTTAACTGATTTCATCGTTAACTGATTTCATCGTTAACTGATTTCATCTTCATTTAATTGATTTCATCGTTAACTGATTTCATCGTTAACTGATTTCATCGTTAACTGATTTCATCTTCATTTAACTGATTTCATCGTTAACTGATTTCATCGTTAACTGATTTCATCGTTAACTGATTTCATCTTCATTTAACTGATTTCATCGTTAACTGATTTCATCGTTAACTGATTTCATCTTCATTTAACTGATTTCATCGTTAACTGATTTCATCGTTAATTGATTTCATCGTTAACTGATTTCATTTTCATTCTTCATTTAACTGATTTCATCGTTAACTGATTTCATCGTTAACTGATTTCATCTTCATTTAACTGATTTCATCGTTAACTGATTTCATCGTTAATTGATTTCATCGTTAACTGATTTCATCTTCATTCTTCATTTAACTGATTTCATCGTTAACTGATTTCATCTTCATTTAACTGATTTCATCGTTAACTGATTTCATCGTTAACTGATTTCATCTTCATTTAACTGATTTCATCGTTAACTGATTTCATCTTCATTCTTCATTTAACTGATTTCATCTTTAACTGATTTCATCGTTAACTGATTTCATCTTCATTTAACTGATTTCATCGTTAATTGATTTCATCGTTAACTGATTTCATTGTTAACTGATTTCATCTTCATTTAACTGATTTCATTTTCATTCTTCATTTAACTGATTTCATCGTTAACTGATTTCATCTTCATTTAATTGATTTCATCGTTAACTGATTTCATCGTTAACTGATTTCATCTTCACTTAACTGATTTCATCGTTAACTGATTTCATCGTTAACTGATTTCATCTTCATTTAACTGATTTCATCGTTAACTGATTTCATCGTTAATTGATTTCATCGTTAACTGATTTCATTTTCATTCTTCATTTAACTGATTTCATAGTTAACTGATTTCATCTTCATTTAACTGATTTCATCGTTAACTGATTTCATCGTTAACTGATTTCATCTTCATTTAACTGATTTCATCGTTAACTGATTTCATCGTTAACTGATTTCATCGTTAACTGATTTCATCTTCATTTAACTGATTTCATTGTTAACTGATTTCATCGTTAACTGATTTCATCTTCATTTAACTGATTTCATCGTTAACTGATTTCATCGTTAACTGATTTCATCGTTAACTGATTTCATCTTCATTTAACTGATTTCATTTTCATTCTTCATTTAACTGATTTCATCGTTAACTGATTTCATCGTTAACTGATTTCATCTTCATTTAACTGATTTCATTGTTAACTGATTTCATCGTTAACTGATTTCATCTTCATTTAACTGATTTCATCGTTAACTGATTTCATCGTTAACTGATTTCATCGTTAACTGATTTCATCTTCATTTAACTGATTTCATCGTTAACTGATTTCATCGTTAATTGATTTCATCGTTAACTGATTTCATTTTCATTCTTCATTTAACTGATTTCATCGTTAACTGATTTCATCGTTAACTGATTTCATCTTCATTTAACTGATTTCATCGTTAACTGATTTCATCTTCATTCTTCATTTAACTGATTTCATCTTTAACTGATTTCATCGTTAACTGATTTCATCTTCATTTAACTGATTTCATCGTTAATTGATTTCATCGTTAACTGATTTCATCGTTAATTGATTTCATCGTTAACTGATTTCATCTTCATTTAACTGATTTCATCGTTAACTGATTTCATCTTCATTCTTCATTTAACTGATTTCATCTTTAACTGATTTCATCGTTAACTGATTTCATCTTCATTTAACTGATTTCATCGTTAATTGATTTCATCGTTAACTGATTTCATCGTTAACTGATTTCATCGTTAACTGATTTCATCTTTAACTGATTTCATCTTCATTTAACTGATTTCATCGTTAACTGATTTCATCGTTAACTGATTTCATCGTTAACTGATTTCATCTTCATTTAACTGATTTCATCTTCATTTAACTGATTTCATCGTTAACTGATTTCATCGTTAACTGATTTCATCTTCATTTAATTGATTTCATCGTTAACTGATTTCATCGTTAACTGATTTCATCGTTAACTGATTTCATCTTCATTTAACTGATTTCATCGTTAACTGATTTCATCTTCATTTAACTGATTTCATCGTTAACTGATTTCATCGTTAACTGATTTCATCTTCATTTAACTGATTTCATCGTTAACTGATTTCATCGTTAATTGATTTCATCGTTAACTGATTTCATTTTCATTCTTCATTTAACTGATTTCATCGTTAACTGATTTCATCGTTAACTGATTTCATCTTCATTTAACTGATTTCATCGTTAACTGATTTCATCGTTAATTGATTTCATCGTTAACTGATTTCATCTTCATTCTTCATTTAACTGATTTCATCGTTAACTGATTTCATCTTCATTTAACTGATTTCATCGTTAACTGATTTCATCGTTAACTGATTTCATCGTTAACTGATTTCATCTTCATTTAACTGATTTCATCGTTAACTGATTTCATCTTCATTCTTCATTTAACTGATTTCATCTTTAACTGATTTCATCGTTAACTGATTTCATCTTCATTTAACTGATTTCATCGTTAATTGATTTCATCGTTAACTGATTTCATCGTTAACTGATTTCATCTTCATTTAACTGATTTCATCGTTAACTGATTTCATCGTTAACTGATTTCATCTTTAACTGATTTCATCTTCATTTAACTGATTTCATCGTTAACTGATTTCATCGTTAACTGATTTCATCGTTAACTGATTTCATCTTCATTTAACTGATTTCATCGTTAATTGATTTCATCGTTAACTGATTTCATCGTTAATTGATTTCATCGTTAACTGATTTCATCTTCATTTAACTGATTTCATCGTTAACTGATTTCATCTTCATTCTTCATTTAACTGATTTCATCTTTAACTGATTTCATCGTTAACTGATTTCATCTTCATTTAACTGATTTCATCGTTAATTGATTTCATCGTTAACTGATTTCATCGTTAACTGATTTCATCTTCATTTAACTGATTTCATCGTTAACTGATTTCATCGTTAACTGATTTCATCTTTAACTGATTTCATCTTCATTTAACTGATTTCATCGTTAACTGATTTCATCGTTAACTGATTTCATCGTTAACTGATTTCATCTTCATTTAACTGATTTCATCTTCATTTAACTGATTTCATCGTTAACTGATTTCATCGTTAACTGATTTCATCGTTAACTGATTTCATCTTCATTTAACTGATTTCATCTTCATTTAACTGATTTCATCGTTAACTGATTTCATCGTTAACTGATTTCATCTTCATTTAATTGATTTCATCGTTAACTGATTTCATCGTTAACTGATTTCATCGTTAACTGATTTCATCTTCATTTAACTGATTTCATCGTTAACTGATTTCATCGTTAACTGATTTCATCGTTAACTGATTTCATCTTCATTTAACTGATTTCATCGTTAACTGATTTCATCGTTAACTGATTTCATCTTCATTTAACTGATTTCATCGTTAACTGATTTCATCGTTAATTGATTTCATCGTTAACTGATTTCATTTTCATTCTTCATTTAACTGATTTCATCGTTAACTGATTTCATCGTTAACTGATTTCATCTTCATTTAACTGATTTCATCGTTAACTGATTTCATCGTTAATTGATTTCATCGTTAACTGATTTCATCTTCATTCTTCATTTAACTGATTTCATCGTTAACTGATTTCATCTTCATTTAACTGATTTCATCGTTAACTGATTTCATCGTTAACTGATTTCATCGTTAACTGATTTCATCTTCATTTAACTGATTTCATCGTTAACTGATTTCATCTTCATTCTTCATTTAACTGATTTCATCTTTAACTGATTTCATCGTTAACTGATTTCATCTTCATTTAACTGATTTCATCGTTAATTGATTTCATCGTTAACTGATTTCATCGTTAACTGATTTCATCTTCATTTAACTGATTTCATCGTTAACTGATTTCATCGTTAACTGATTTCATCTTTAACTGATTTCATCTTCATTTAACTGATTTCATCGTTAACTGATTTCATCGTTAACTGATTTCATCGTTAACTGATTTCATCTTCATTTAACTGATTTCATTGTTAACTGATTTCATCGTTAACTGATTTCATCTTCATTTAACTGATTTCATCGTTAACTGATTTCATCGTTAACTGATTTCATCGTTAACTGATTTCATCTTCATTTAACTGATTTCATTTTCATTCTTCATTTAACTGATTTCATCGTTAACTGATTTCATCTTCATTTAACTGATTTCATCGTTAACTGATTTCATCGTTAACTGATTTCATCGTTAACTGATTTCATCTTTAACTGATTTCATCGTTAACTGATTTCATCTTCATTTAACTGATTTCATCGTTAACTGATTTCATCTTCATTTAATTGATTTCATCGTTAACTGATTTCATCGTTAACTGATTTCATCGTTAACTGATTTCATCTTCATTTAACTGATTTCATCGTTAACTGATTTCATCGTTAACTGATTTCATCTTCATTTAACTGATTTCATTTTCATTCTTCATTTAACTGATTTCATCGTTAACTGATTTCATCTTCATTTAATTGATTTCATCGTTAACTGATTTCATCGTTAACTGATTTCATCTTCATTTAACTGATTTCATCGTTAACTGATTTCATCGTTAACTGATTTCATCTTCATTTAACTGATTTCATCGTTAACTGATTTCATCGTTAATTGATTTCATCGTTAACTGATTTCATTTTCATTCTTCATTTAACTGATTTCATCGTTAACTGATTTCATCGTTAACTGATTTCATCGTTAACTGATTTCATCTTCATTTAACTGATTTCATTTTCATTCTTCATTTAACTGATTTCATCGTTAACTGATTTCATCTTCATTTAACTGATTTCATCGTTAACTGATTTCATCGTTAACTGATTTCATCTTTAACTGATTTCATCGTTAACTGATTTCATCTTCATTTAACTGATTTCATCGTTAACTGATTTCATCTTCATTTAATTGATTTCATCGTTAACTGATTTCATCGTTAACTGATTTCATCGTTAACTGATTTCATCTTCATTTAACTGATTTCATCGTTAACTGATTTCATCGTTAACTGATTTCATCTTCATTTAACTGATTTCATCGTTAACTGATTTCATCGTTAACTGATTTCATCTTCATTTAACTGATTTCATCGTTAACTGATTTCATCGTTAACTGATTTCATCGTTAACTGATTTCATCTTCATTTAACTGATTTCATTGTTAACTGATTTCATCGTTAACTGATTTCATCTTCATTTAACTGATTTCATCGTTAACTGATTTCATCGTTAACTGATTTCATCGTTAACTGATTTCATCTTCATTTAACTGATTTCATTTTCATTCTTCATTTAACTGATTTCATCGTTAACTGATTTCATCTTCATTTAACTGATTTCATCGTTAACTGATTTCATCGTTAACTGATTTCATCTTTAACTGATTTCATCGTTAACTGATTTCATCTTCATTTAACTGATTTCATCGTTAACTGATTTCATCTTCATTTAATTGATTTCATCGTTAACTGATTTCATCGTTAACTGATTTCATCGTTAACTGATTTCATCTTCATTTAACTGATTTCATCGTTAACTGATTTCATCGTTAACTGATTTCATCTTCATTTAACTGATTTCATTTTCATTCTTCATTTAACTGATTTCATCGTTAACTGATTTCATCTTCATTTAATTGATTTCATCGTTAACTGATTTCATCGTTAACTGATTTCATCGTTAACTGATTTCATCTTCATTTAACTGATTTCATCGTTAACTGATTTCATCGTTAACTGATTTCATCGTTAACTGATTTCATCGTTAACTGATTTCATCTTCATTTAACTGATTTCATCGTTAACTGATTTCATCGTTAACTGATTTCATCTTCATTTAACTGATTTCATCGTTAACTGATTTCATCGTTAATTGATTTCATCGTTAACTGATTTCATTTTCATTCTTCATTTAACTGATTTCATCGTTAACTGATTTCATCGTTAACTGATTTCATCTTCATTTAACTGATTTCATCGTTAACTGATTTCATCGTTAATTGATTTCATCGTTAACTGATTTCATCTTCATTCTTCATTTAACTGATTTCATCGTTAACTGATTTCATCGTTAACTGATTTCATCGTTAACTGATTTCATCTTCATTTAACTGATTTCATCGTTAACTGATTTCATCGTTAACTGATTTCATCGTTAACTGATTTCATCTTCATTTAACTGATTTCATCGTTAACTGATTTCATCGTTAACTGATTTCATCTTCATTTAACTGATTTCATCGTTAACTGATTTCATCGTTAATTGATTTCATCGTTAACTGATTTCATTTTCATTCTTCATTTAACTGATTTCATCGTTAACTGATTTCATCGTTAACTGATTTCATCTTCATTTAACTGATTTCATCGTTAACTGATTTCATCGTTAATTGATTTCATCGTTAACTGATTTCATCTTCATTCTTCATTTAACTGATTTCATCGTTAACTGATTTCATCTTCATTTAACTGATTTCATCGTTAACTGATTTCATCGTTAACTGATTTCATCGTTAACTGATTTCATCTTCATTTAACTGATTTCATCGTTAACTGATTTCATCTTCATTCTTCATTTAACTGATTTCATCGTTAACTGATTTCATCTTCATTTAACTGATTTCATCTTTAACTGATTTCATCGTTAACTGATTTCATCTTCATTTAACTGATTTCATCGTTAATTGATTTCATCGTTAACTGATTTCATCGTTAATTGATTTCATCGTTAACTGATTTCATCTTCATTTAACTGATTTCATCGTTAACTGATTTCATCTTCATTCTTCATTTAACTGATTTCATCTTTAACTGATTTCATCGTTAACTGATTTCATCTTCATTTAACTGATTTCATCGTTAATTGATTTCATCGTTAACTGATTTCATCGTTAATTGATTTCATCGTTAACTGATTTCATCTTCATTTAACTGATTTCATCGTTAACTGATTTCATCTTCATTCTTCATTTAACTGATTTCATCTTTAACTGATTTCATCGTTAACTGATTTCATCTTCATTTAACTGATTTCATCGTTAATTGATTTCATCGTTAACTGATTTCATCGTTAATTGATTTCATCGTTAACTGATTTCATCTTCATTTAACTGATTTCATCGTTAACTGATTTCATCTTCATTCTTCATTTAACTGATTTCATCTTTAACTGATTTCATCGTTAACTGATTTCATCTTCATTTAACTGATTTCATCGTTAATTGATTTCATCGTTAACTGATTTCATCGTTAACTGATTTCATCTTCATTTAACTGATTTCATCGTTAACTGATTTCATCTTTAACTGATTTCATCTTCATTTAACTGATTTCATCTTCATTTAACTGATTTCATCGTTAACTGATTTCATCGTTAACTGATTTCATCTTCATTTAATTGATTTCATCGTTAACTGATTTCATCGTTAACTGATTTCATCGTTAACTGATTTCATCTTCATTTAACTGATTTCATCGTTAACTGATTTCATCGTTAACTGATTTCATCGTTAACTGATTTCATCTTCATTTAACTGATTTCATCGTTAACTGATTTCATCGTTAACTGATTTCATCTTCATTTAACTGATTTCATCGTTAACTGATTTCATCGTTAATTGATTTCATCGTTAACTGATTTCATTTTCATTCTTCATTTAACTGATTTCATCGTTAACTGATTTCATCGTTAACTGATTTCATCTTCATTTAACTGATTTCATCGTTAACTGATTTCATCGTTAATTGATTTCATCGTTAACTGATTTCATCTTCATTCTTCATTTAACTGATTTCATCGTTAACTGATTTCATCTTCATTTAACTGATTTCATCGTTAACTGATTTCATCGTTAACTGATTTCATCGTTAACTGATTTCATCTTCATTTAACTGATTTCATCGTTAACTGATTTCATCTTCATTCTTCATTTAACTGATTTCATCTTTAACTGATTTCATCGTTAACTGATTTCATCTTCATTTAACTGATTTCATCGTTAATTGATTTCATCGTTAACTGATTTCATCGTTAACTGATTTCATCTTCATTTAACTGATTTCATCGTTAACTGATTTCATCGTTAACTGATTTCATCGTTAACTGATTTCATCTTCATTTAACTGATTTCATCGTTAACTGATTTCATCGTTAACTGATTTCATCTTCATTTAACTGATTTCATCGTTAACTGATTTCATCGTTAACTGATTTCATCTTCATTTAACTGATTTCATCGTTAACTGATTTCATCGTTAACTGATTTCATCGTTAACTGATTTCATCTTCATTTAACTGATTTCATTGTTAACTGATTTCATCGTTAACTGATTTCATCTTCATTTAACTGATTTCATCGTTAACTGATTTCATCGTTAACTGATTTCATCGTTAACTGATTTCATCTTCATTTAACTGATTTCATTTTCATTCTTCTTTTAACTGATTTCATCGTTAACTGATTTCATCTTCATTTAACTGATTTCATCGTTAACTGATTTCATCGTTAACTGATTTCATCTTTAACTGATTTCATCGTTAACTGATTTCATCTTCATTTAACTGATTTCATCGTTAACTGATTTCATCTTCATTTAATTGATTTCATCGTTAACTGATTTCATCGTTAACTGATTTCATCGTTAACTGATTTCATCTTCATTTAACTGATTTCATCGTTAACTGATTTCATCGTTAACTGATTTCATCTTCATTTAACTGATTTCATTTTCATTCTTCATTTAACTGATTTCATCGTTAACTGATTTCATCTTCATTTAATTGATTTCATCGTTAACTGATTTCATCGTTAACTGATTTCATCTTCATTTAACTGATTTCATCGTTAACTGATTTCATCGTTAACTGATTTCATCTTCATTTAACTGATTTCATCGTTAACTGATTTCATCGTTAACTGATTTCATCTTCATTTAACTGATTTCATCGTTAACTGATTTCATCGTTAATTGATTTCATCGTTAACTGATTTCATTTTCATTCTTCATTTAACTGATTTCATCGTTAACTGATTTCATCGTTAACTGATTTCATCGTTAACTGATTTCATCTTCATTTAACTGATTTCATTTTCATTCTTCATTTAACTGATTTCATCGTTAACTGATTTCATCTTCATTTAACTGATTTCATCGTTAACTGATTTCATCGTTAACTGATTTCATCGTTAACTGATTTCATCTTTAACTGATTTCATCGTTAACTGATTTCATCTTCATTTAACTGATTTCATCGTTAACTGATTTCATCTTCATTTAATTGATTTCATCGTTAACTGATTTCATCGTTAACTGATTTCATCGTTAACTGATTTCATCTTCATTTAACTGATTTCATCGTTAACTGATTTCATCGTTAACTGATTTCATCTTCATTTAACTGATTTCATCGTTAACTGATTTCATCGTTAACTGATTTCATCTTCATTTAACTGATTTCATCGTTAACTGATTTCATCGTTAACTGATTTCATCGTTAACTGATTTCATCTTCATTTAACTGATTTCATTGTTAACTGATTTCATCGTTAACTGATTTCATCTTCATTTAACTGATTTCATCGTTAACTGATTTCATCGTTAACTGATTTCATCGTTAACTGATTTCATCTTCATTTAACTGATTTCATTTTCATTCTTCATTTAACTGATTTCATCGTTAACTGATTTCATCTTCATTTAACTGATTTCATCGTTAACTGATTTCATCGTTAACTGATTTCATCGTTAACTGATTTCATCTTTAACTGATTTCATCGTTAACTGATTTCATCTTCATTTAACTGATTTCATCGTTAACTGATTTCATCTTCATTTAATTGATTTCATCGTTAACTGATTTCATCGTTAACTGATTTCATCGTTAACTGATTTCATCTTCATTTAACTGATTTCATCGTTAACTGATTTCATCGTTAACTGATTTCATCTTCATTTAACTGATTTCATTTTCATTCTTCATTTAACTGATTTCATCGTTAACTGATTTCATCTTCATTTAATTGATTTCATCGTTAACTGATTTCATCGTTAACTGATTTCATCGTTAACTGATTTCATCTTCATTTAACTGATTTCATCGTTAACTGATTTCATCGTTAACTGATTTCATCGTTAACTGATTTCATCTTCATTTAACTGATTTCATCGTTAACTGATTTCATCGTTAACTGATTTCATCTTCATTTAACTGATTTCATCGTTAACTGATTTCATCGTTAATTGATTTCATCGTTAACTGATTTCATTTTCATTCTTCATTTAACTGATTTCATCGTTAACTGATTTCATCGTTAACTGATTTCATCTTCATTTAACTGATTTCATCGTTAACTGATTTCATCGTTAATTGATTTCATCGTTAACTGATTTCATCTTCATTCTTCATTTAACTGATTTCATCGTTAACTGATTTCATCTTCATTTAACTGATTTCATCGTTAACTGATTTCATCGTTAACTGATTTCATCTTCATTTAACTGATTTCATCGTTAACTGATTTCATCTTCATTCTTCATTTAACTGATTTCATCTTTAACTGATTTCATCGTTAACTGATTTCATCTTCATTTAACTGATTTCATCGTTAATTGATTTCATCGTTAACTGATTTCATCGTTAATTGATTTCATCGTTAACTGATTTCATCTTCATTTAACTGATTTCATCGTTAACTGATTTCATCTTCATTCTTCATTTAACTGATTTCATCTTTAACTGATTTCATCGTTAACTGATTTCATCTTCATTTAACTGATTTCATCGTTAATTGATTTCATCGTTAACTGATTTCATCGTTAATTGATTTCATCGTTAACTGATTTCATCTTCATTTAACTGATTTCATCGTTAACTGATTTCATCTTCGTTCTTCATTTAACTGATTTCATCTTTAACTGATTTCATCGTTAACTGATTTCATCTTCATTTAACTGATTTCATCGTTAATTGATTTCATCGTTAACTGATTTCATCGTTAATTGATTTCATCGTTAACTGATTTCATCTTCATTTAACTGATTTCATCGTTAACTGATTTCATCTTCATTCTTCATTTAACTGATTTCATCTTTAACTGATTTCATCGTTAACTGATTTCATCTTCATTTAACTGATTTCATCGTTAATTGATTTCATCGTTAACTGATTTCATCGTTAACTGATTTCATCTTCATTTAACTGATTTCATCGTTAACTGATTTCATCGTTAACTGATTTCATCTTTAACTGATTTCATCTTCATTTAACTGATTTCATCGTTAACTGATTTCATCGTTAACTGATTTCATCGTTAACTGATTTCATCTTCATTTAACTGATTTCATCTTCATTTAACTGATTTCATCGTTAACTGATTTCATCGTTAACTGATTTCATCTTCATTTAATTGATTTCATCGTTAACTGATTTCATCGTTAACTGATTTCATCGTTAACTGATTTCATCTTCATTTAACTGATTTCATCGTTAACTGATTTCATCGTTAACTGATTTCATCTTCATTTAACTGATTTCATCGTTAACTGATTTCATCGTTAACTGATTTCATCTTCATTTAACTGATTTCATCGTTAACTGATTTCATCGTTAATTGATTTCATCGTTAACTGATTTCATTTTCATTCTTCATTTAACTGATTTCATCGTTAACTGATTTCATCGTTAACTGATTTCATCTTCATTTAACTGATTTAATCGTTAACTGATTTCATCGTTAATTGATTTCATCGTTAACTGATTTCATCTTCATTCTTCATTTAACTGATTTCATCGTTAACTGATTTCATCTTCATTTAACTGATTTCATCGTTAACTGATTTCATCGTTAACTGATTTCATCGTTAACTGATTTCATCTTCATTTAACTGATTTCATCGTTAACTGATTTCATCTTCATTCTTCATTTAACTGATTTCATCTTTAACTGATTTCATCGTTAACTGATTTCATCTTCATTTAACTGATTTCATCGTTAATTGATTTCATCGTTAACTGATTTCATCGTTAACTGATTTCATCTTCATTTAACTGATTTCATCGTTAACTGATTTCATCGTTAACTGATTTCATCTTTAACTGATTTCATCTTCATTTAACTGATTTCATCGTTAACTGATTTCATCGTTAACTGATTTCATCTTCATTTAACTGATTTCATTGTTAACTGATTTCATCGTTAACTGATTTCATCTTCATTTAACTGATTTCATCGTTAACTGATTTCATCGTTAACTGATTTCATCTTCATTTAACTGATTTCATTTTCATTCTTCATTTAACTGATTTCATCGTTAACTGATTTCATCTTCATTTAACTGATTTCATCGTTAACTGATTTCATCGTTAACTGATTTCATCTTTAACTGATTTCATCGTTAACTGATTTCATCTTCATTTAACTGATTTCATCGTTAACTGATTTCATCTTCATTTAATTGATTTCATCGTTGACTGATTTCATCGTTAACTGATTTCATCGTTAACTGATTTCATCTTCATTTAACTGATTTCATCGTTAACTGATTTCATCGTTAACTGATTTCATCTTCATTTAACTGATTTCATTTTCATTCTTCATTTAACTGATTTCATCGTTAACTGATTTCATCTTCATTTAATTGATTTCATCGTTAACTGATTTCATCGTTAACTGATTTCATCTTCATGTAACTGATTTCATCGTTAACTGATTTCATCGTTAACTGATTTCATCTTCATTTAACTGATTTCATCGTTAACTGATTTCATCGTTAATTGATTTCATCGTTAACTGATTTCATTTTCATTCTTCATTTAACTGATTTCATCGTTAACTGATTTCATCGTTAACTGATTTCATCTTCATTTAACTGATTTCATCGTTAATTGATTTCATCGTTAACTGATTTCATCTTCATTTAACTGATTTCATCGTTAACTGATTTCATCGTTAACTGATTTCATCGTTAACTGATTTCATCTTTAACTGATTTCATCGTTAACTGATTTCATCGTTAACTGATTTCATCTTCATTTAACTGATTTCATTGTTAACTGATTTCATCGTTAACTGATTTCATCTTCATTTAATTGATTTCATCGTTAACTGATTTCATCTTCATTTAATTGATTTCATCGTTAACTGATTTCATCGTTAACTGATTTCATCGTTAACTGATTTCATCTTCATTTAACTGATTTCATCGTTAACTGATTTCATCGTTAACTGATTTCATCTTCATTTAACTGATTTCATCGTTAACTGATTTCATCTTCATTTAACTGATTTCATCGTTAACTGATTTCATTGTTAACTGATTTCATCGTTAACTGATTTCATCTTCATTTAACTGATTTCATTTTCATTCTTCATTTAACTGATTTCATCGTTAACTGATTTCATCGTTAACTGATTTCATCTTCATTTAACTGATTTCATTTTCATTCTTCATTTAACTGATTTCATCGTTAACTGATTTCATCTTCATTTAACTGATTTCATCGTTAACTGATTTCATTGTTAACTGATTTCATCTTTAACTGATTTCATCGTTAACTGATTTCATCTTCATTTAACTGATTTCATCGTTAACTGATTTCATCTTCATTTAATTGATTTCATCGTTAACTGATTTCATCGTTAACTGATTTCATCGTTAACTGATTTCATCGTTAATTGATTTCATCGTTAACTGATTTCAACTTCATTTAACTGATTTCATCGTTAATTGATTTCATCGTTAACTGATTTCATCGTTAACTGATTTCATCGTTAACTGATTTCATCTTCATTCTTCATTTAACTGATTTCATCTTTAACTGATTTCATCGTTAACTGATTTCATCTTCATTTAACTGATTTCATCGTTAATTGATTTCATCGTTAACTGATTTCATCGTTAATTGATTTCATCGTTAACTGATTTCATCTTCATTTAACTGATTTCATCGTTAACTGATTTCATCTTCATTCTTCATTTAACTGATTTCATCTTTAACTGATTTCATCGTTAACTGATTTCATCTTCATTTAACTGATTTCATCGTTAATTGATTTCATCGTTAACTGATTTCATCGTTAACTGATTTCATCTTCATTTAACTGATTTCATCGTTAACTGATTTCATCGTTAACTGATTTCATCTTTAACTGATTTCATCTTCATTTAACTGATTTCATCGTTAACTGATTTCATCGTTAACTGATTTCATCGTTAACTGATTTCATCTTCATTTAACTGATTTCATCGTTAACTGATTTCATCGTTAACTGATTTCATCTTCATTTAATTGATTTCATCGTTAACTGATTTCATCGTTAACTGATTTCATCGTTAACTGATTTCATCTTCATTTAACTGATTTCATCGTTAACTGATTTCATCGTTAACTGATTTCATCTTCATTTAACTGATTTCATCGTTAACTGATTTCATCGTTAACTGATTTCATCTTCATTTAACTGATTTCATCGTTAACTGATTTCATCTTCATTTAACTGATTTCATCGTTAACTGATTTCATTTTCATTCTTCATTTAACTGATTTCATCGTTAACTGATTTCATCGTTAACTGATTTCATCTTCATTTAACTGATTTCATCGTTAACTGATTTCATCGTTAATTGATTTCATCGTTAACTGATTTCATCTTCATTCTTCATTTAACTGATTTCATCGTTAACTGATTTCATCTTCATTTAACTGATTTCATCGTTAACTGATTTCATCGTTAACTGATTTCATCGTTAACTGATTTCATCTTCATTTAACTGATTTCATCGTTAACTGATTTCATCTTCATTCTTCATTTAACTGATTTCATCTTTAACTGATTTCATCGTTAACTGATTTCATCTTCATTTAACTGATTTCATCGTTAATTGATTTCATCGTTAACTGATTTCATCGTTAACTGATTTCATCTTCATTTAACTGATTTCATCGTTAACTGATTTCATCGTTAACTGATTTCATCTTTAACTGATTTCATCTTCATTTAACTGATTTCATCGTTAACTGATTTCATCGTTAACTGATTTCATCGTTAACTGATTTCATCTTCATTTAACTGATTTCATCTTCATTTAACTGATTTCATCGTTAACTGATTTCATCGTTAACTGATTTCATCTTCATTTAATTGATTTCATCGTTAACTGATTTCATCGTTAACTGATTTCATCGTTAACTGATTTCATCTTCATTTAACTGATTTCATCGTTAACTGATTTCATCGTTAACTGATTTCATCGTTAACTGATTTCATCTTCATTTAACTGATTTCATCGTTAACTGATTTCATCGTTAACTGATTTCATCTTCATTTAACTGATTTCATCGTTAACTGATTTCATCGTTAATTGATTTCATCGTTAACTGATTTCATTTTCATTCTTCATTTAACTGATTTCATCGTTAACTGATTTCATCGTTAACTGATTTCATCTTCATTTAACTGATTTCATCGTTAACTGATTTCATCGTTAATTGATTTCATCGTTAACTGATTTCATCTTCATTCTTCATTTAACTGATTTCATCGTTAACTGATTTCATCTTCATTTAACTGATTTCATCGTTAACTGATTTCATCGTTAACTGATTTCATCGTTAACTGATTTCATCTTCATTTAACTGATTTCATCGTTAACTGATTTCATCTTCATTCTTCATTTAACTGATTTCATCGTTAACTGATTTCATCGTTAACTGATTTCATCTTCATTTAACTGATTTCATCGTTAATTGATTTCATCGTTAACTGATTTCATCGTTAACTGATTTCATCTTCATTTAACTGATTTCATCGTTAACTGATTTCATCGTTAACTGATTTCATCTTTAACTGATTTCATCTTCATTTAACTGATTTCATCGTTAACTGATTTCATCGTTAACTGATTTCATCGTTAACTGATTTCATCTTCATTTAACTGATTTCATTGTTAACTGATTTCATCGTTAACTGATTTCATCTTCATTTAACTGATTTCATCGTTAACTGATTTCATCGTTAACTGATTTCATCGTTAACTGATTTCATCTTCATTTAACTGATTTCATTTTCATTCTTCATTTAACTGATTTCATCGTTAACTGATTTCATCTTCATTTAACTGATTTCATCGTTAACTGATTTCATCGTTAACTGATTTCATCGTTAACTGATTTCATCTTTAACTGATTTCATCGTTAACTGATTTCATCTTCATTTAACTGATTTCATCGTTAACTGATTTCATCTTCATTTAATTGATTTCATCGTTAACTGATTTCATCGTTAACTGATTTCATCGTTAACTGATTTCATCTTCATTTAACTGATTTCATCGTTAACTGATTTCATCGTTAACTGATTTCATCTTCATTTAACTGATTTCATTTTCATTCTTCATTTAACTGATTTCATCGTTAACTGATTTCATCTTCATTTAATTGATTTCATCGTTAACTGATTTCATCGTTAACTGATTTCATCTTCATTTAACTGATTTCATCGTTAACTGATTTCATCTTCATTTAACTGATTTCATTTTCATTCTTCATTTAACTGATTTCATCGTTAACTGATTTCATCTTCATTTAACTGATTTCATTTTCATTCTTCATTTAACTGATTTCATCGTGAACTGATTTCATCTTCATTTAACTGATTTCATCGTTAACTGATTTCATCGTTAATTGATTTCATCGTTAACTGATTTCATTTTCATTCTTCATTTAACTGATTTCATCGTTAACTGATTTCATCGTTAACTGATTTCATCTTCATTTAACTGATTTCATCGTTAATTGATTTCATCGTTAACTGATTTCATCTTCATTTAACTGATTTCATCGTTAACTGATTTCATCGTTAACTGATTTCATCGTTAACTGATTTCATCTTTAACTGATTTCATCGTTAACTGATTTCATCGTTAACTGATTTCATCTTCATTTAACTGATTTCATTGTTAACTGATTTCATCGTTAACTGATTTCATCTTCATTTAATTGATTTCATCGTTAACTGATTTCATCTTCATTTAATTGATTTCATCGTTAACTGATTTCATCGTTAACTGATTTCATCGTTAACTGATTTCATCTTCATTTAACTGATTTCATCGTTAACTGATTTCATCGTTAACTGATTTCATCTTCATTTAACTGATTTCATCGTTAACTGATTTCATCGTTAACTGATTTCATCTTCATTTAACTGATTTCATCGTTAACTGATTTCATCGTTAACTGATTTCATCGTTAAATGATTTCATCGTTAACTGATTTCATCTTCATTTAACTGATTTCATTGTTAACTGATTTCATCGTTAACTGATTTCATCTTCATTTAACTGATTTCATCGTTAACTGATTTCATCGTTAACTGATTTCATCGTTAACTGATTTCATCTTCATTTAACTGATTTCATTTTCATTCTTCATTTAACTGATTTCATCGTTAACTGATTTCATCTTCATTTAACTGATTTCATCGTTAACTGATTTCATCGTTAACTGATTTCATCTTTAACTGATTTCATCGTTAACTGATTTCATCTTCATTTAACTGATTTCATCGTTAACTGATTTCATCTTCATTTAATTGATTTCATCGTTAACTGATTTCATCGTTAACTGATTTCATCGTTAACTGATTTCATCTTCATTTAACTGATTTCATCGTTAACTGATTTCATCGTTAACTGATTTCATCGTTAACTGATTTCATCTTCATTTAACTGATTTCATCGTTAACTGATTTCATCTTCATTCTTCATTTAACTGATTTCATCTTTAACTGATTTCATCGTTAACTGATTTCATCTTCATTTAACTGATTTCATCGTTAATTGATTTCATCGTTAACTGATTTCATCGTTAATTGATTTCATCGTTAACTGATTTCATCTTCATTTAACTGATTTCATCGTTAACTGATTTCATCTTCATTCTTCATTTAACTGATTTCATCTTTAACTGATTTCATCGTTAACTGATTTCATCTTCATTTAACTGATTTCATCGTTAATTGATTTCATCGTTAACTGATTTCATCGTTAATTGATTTCATCGTTAACTGATTTCATCTTCATTTAACTGATTTCATCGTTAACTGATTTCATCTTCATTCTTCATTTAACTGATTTCATCTTTAACTGATTTCATCGTTAACTGATTTCATCTTCATTTAACTGATTTCATCGTTAATTGATTTCATCGTTAACTGATTTCATCGTTAATTGATTTCATCGTTAACTGATTTCATCTTCATTTAACTGATTTCATCGTTAACTGATTTCATCTTCATTCTTCATTTAACTGATTTCATCTTTAACTGATTTCATCGTTAACTGATTTCATCTTCATTTAACTGATTTCATCGTTAATTGATTTCATCGTTAACTGATTTCATCGTTAACTGATTTCATCTTCATTTAACTGATTTCATCGTTAACTGATTTCATCGTTAACTGATTTCATCTTTAACTGATTTCATCTTCATTTAACTGATTTCATCGTTAACTGATTTCATCGTTAACTGATTTCATCGTTAACTGATTTCATCGTTAACTGATTTCATCTTCATTTAACTGATTTCATCTTCATTTAACTGATTTCATCGTTAACTGATTTCATCGTTAACTGATTTCATCTTCATTTAATTGATTTCATCGTTAACTGATTTCATCGTTAACTGATTTCATCTTCATTTAACTGATTTCATCGTTAACTGATTTCATCGTTAACTGATTTCATCGTTAACTGATTTCATCTTCATTTAACTGATTTCATCGTTAACTGATTTCATCGTTAACTGATTTCATCTTCATTTAACTGATTTCATCGTTAACTGATTTCATCGTTAATTGATTTCATCGTTAACTGATTTCATCTTCATTCTTCATTTAACTGATTTCATCGTTAACTGATTTCATCTTCATTTAACTGATTTCATCGTTAACTGATTTCATCGTTAACTGATTTCATCGTTAACTGATTTCATCTTCATTTAACTGATTTCATCGTTAACTGATTTCATCTTCATTCTTCATTTAACTGATTTCATCTTTAACTGATTTCATCGTTAACTGATTTCATCTTCATTTAACTGATTTCATCGTTAATTGATTTCATCGTTAACTGATTTCATCGTTAATTGATTTCATCGTTAACTGATTTCATCTTCATTTAACTGATTTCATCGTTAACTGATTTCATCTTCATTCTTCATTTAACTGATTTCATCTTTAACTGATTTCATCGTTAACTGATTTCATCTTCATTTAACTGATTTCATCGTTAATTGATTTCATCGTTAACTGATTTCATCGTTAATTGATTTCATCGTTAACTGATTTCATCTTCATTTAACTGATTTCATCGTTAACTGATTTCATCTTCATTCTTCATTTAACTGATTTCATCTTTAACTGATTTCATCGTTAACTGATTTCATCTTCATTTAACTGATTTCATCGTTAATTGATTTCATCGTTAACTGATTTCATCGTTAACTGATTTCATCTTCATTTAACTGATTTCATCGTTAACTGATTTCATCGTTAACTGATTTCATCTTTAACTGATTTCATCTTCATTTAACTGATTTCATCGTTAACTGATTTCATCGTTAACTGATTTCATCGTTAACTGATTTCATCTTCATTTAACTGATTTCATCTTCATTTAACTGATTTCATCGTTAACTGATTTCATCGTTAACTGATTTCATCTTCATTTAATTGATTTCATCGTTAACTGATTTCATCGTTAACTGATTTCATCGTTAACTGATTTCATCTTCATTTAACTGATTTCATCGTTAACTGATTTCATCGTTAACTGATTTCATCTTCATTTAACTGATTTCATCGTTAACTGATTTCATCGTTAACTGATTTCATCTTCATTTAACTGATTTCATCGTTAACTGATTTCATCGTTAATTGATTTCATCGTTAACTGATTTCATTTTCATTCTTCATTTAACTGATTTCATCGTTAACTGATTTCATCGTTAACTGATTTCATCTTCATTTAACTGATTTCATCGTTAACTGATTTCATCGTTAATTGATTTCATCGTTAACTGATTTCATCTTCATTCTTCATTTAACTGATTTCATCGTTAACTGATTTCATCTTCATTTAACTGATTTCATCGTTAACTGATTTCATCGTTAACTGATTTCATCTTCATTTAACTGATTTCATCGTTAACTGATTTCATCTTCATTCTTCATTTAACTGATTTCATCTTTAACTGATTTCATCGTTAACTGATTTCATCGTTAACTGATTTCATCTTCATTTAATTGATTTCATCGTTAACTGATTTCATCGTTAACTGATTTCATCTTCATTTAACTGATTTCATCGTTAACTGATTTCATCGTTAACTGATTTCATCTTTAACTGATTTCATCTTCATTTAACTGATTTCATCGTTAACTGATTTCATCGTTAACTGATTTCATCGTTAACTGATTTCATCGTTAACTGATTTCATCTTCATTTAACTGATTTCATTGTTAACTGATTTCATCGTTAACTGATTTCATCTTCATTTAACTGATTTCATCGTTAACTGATTTCATCGTTAACTGATTTCATCGTTAACTGATTTCATCTTCATTTAACTGATTTCATTTTCATTCTTCATTTAACTGATTTCATCGTTAACTGATTTCATCTTCATTTAACTGATTTCATCGTTAACTGATTTCATCGTTAACTGATTTCATCGTTAACTGATTTCATCTTTAACTGATTTCATCGTTAACTGATTTCATCTTCATTTAACTGATTTCATCGTTAACTGATTTCATCTTCATTTAATTGATTTCATCGTTAACTGATTTCATCGTTAACTGATTTCATCGTTAACTGATTTCATCTTCATTTAACTGATTTCATCGTTAACTGATTTCATCGTTAACTGATTTCATCTTCATTTAACTGATTTCATCGTTAACTGATTTCATCGTTAATTGATTTCATCGTTAACTGATTTCATTTTCATTCTTCATTTAACTGATTTCATCGTTAACTGATTTCATCGTTAACTGATTTCATCTTCATTTAACTGATTTCATCGTTAACTGATTTCATCGTTAACTGATTTCATCTTCATTTAACTGATTTCATCGTTAACTGATTTCATCGTTAATTGATTTCATCGTTAACTGATTTCATTTTCATTCTTCATTTAACTGATTTCATCGTTAACTGATTTCATCGTTAACTGATTTCATCTTCATTTAACTGATTTCATCGTTAACTGATTTCATCGTTAATTGATTTCATCGTTAACTGATTTCATCTTCATTCTTCATTTAACTGATTTCATCGTTAACTGATTTCATCTTCATTTAACTGATTTCATCGTTAACTGATTTCATCGTTAACTGATTTCATCGTTAACTGATTTCATCTTCATTTAACTGATTTCATTGTTAACTGATTTCATCGTTAACTGATTTCATCTTCATTTAACTGATTTCATCGTTAACTGATTTCATCGTTAACTGATTTCATCGTTAACTGATTTCATCTTCATTTAACTGATTTCATTTTCATTCTTCATTTAACTGATTTCATCGTTAACTGATTTCATCTTCATTTAACTGATTTCATCGTTAACTGATTTCATCGTTAACTGATTTCATCTTTAACTGATTTCATCGTTAACTGATTTCATCTTCATTTAACTGATTTCATCGTTAACTGATTTCATCTTCATTTAATTGATTTCATCGTTAACTGATTTCATCGTTAACTGATTTCATCGTTAACTGATTTCATCTTCATTTAACTGATTTCATCGTTAACTGATTTCATCGTTAACTGATTTCATCTTCATTTAACTGATTTCATTTTCATTCTTCATTTAACTGATTTCATCGTTAACTGATTTCATCTTCATTTAATTGATTTCATCGTTAACTGATTTCATCGTTAACTGATTTCATCTTCATTTAACTGATTTCATCGTTAACTGATTTCATCGTTAACTGATTTCATCGTTAACTGATTTCATCTTCATTTAACTGATTTCATCGTTAACTGATTTCATCGTTAACTGATTTCATCTTCATTTAACTGATTTCATCGTTAACTGATTTCATCGTTAATTGATTTCATCGTTAACTGATTTCATCTTCATTCTTCATTTAACTGATTTCATCGTTAACTGATTTCATCTTCATTTAACTGATTTCATCGTTAACTGATTTCATCGTTAACTGATTTCATCGTTAACTGATTTCATCTTCATTTAACTGATTTCATCGTTAACTGATTTCATCTTCATTCTTCATTTAACTGATTTCATCTTTAACTGATTTCATCGTTAACTGATTTCATCTTCATTTAACTGATTTCATCGTTAATTGATTTCATCGTTAACTGATTTCATCGTTAACTGATTTCATCGTTAACTGATTTCATCTTCATTTAACTGATTTCATCGTTAATTGATTTCATCGTTAACTGATTTCATCGTTAATTGATTTCATCGTTAACTGATTTCATCTTCATTTAACTGATTTCATCGTTAACTGATTTCATCTTCATTCTTCATTTAACTGATTTCATCTTTAACTGATTTCATCGTTAACTGATTTCATCTTCATTTAACTGATTTCATCGTTAATTGATTTCATCGTTAACTGATTTCATCGTTAATTGATTTCATCGTTAACTGATTTCATCTTCATTTAACTGATTTCATCGTTAACTGATTTCATCTTCATTCTTCATTTAACTGATTTCATCTTTAACTGATTTCATCGTTAACTGATTTCATCTTCATTTAACTGATTTCATCGTTAATTGATTTCATCGTTAACTGATTTCATCGTTAATTGATTTCATCGTTAACTGATTTCATCTTCATTTAACTGATTTCATCGTTAACTGATTTCATCTTCATTCTTCATTTAACTGATTTCATCTTTAACTGATTTCATCGTTAACTGATTTCATCTTCATTTAACTGATTTCATCGTTAATTGATTTCATCGTTAACTGATTTCATCGTTAACTGATTTCATCTTCATTTAACTGATTTCATCGTTAACTGATTTCATCGTTAACTGATTTCATCTTTAACTGATTTCATCTTCATTTAACTGATTTCATCGTTAATTGATTTCATCGTTAACTGATTTCATCGTTAACTGATTTCATCGTTAACTGATTTCATCTTCATTTAACTGATTTCATCGTTAATTGATTTCATCGTTAACTGATTTCATCGTTAATTGATTTCATCGTTAACTGATTTCATCTTCATTTAACTGATTTCATCGTTAACTGATTTCATCTTCATTCTTCATTTAACTGATTTCATCTTTAACTGATTTCATCGTTAACTGATTTCATCTTCATTTAACTGATTTCATCGTTAATTGATTTCATCGTTAACTGATTTCATCGTTAATTGATTTCATCGTTAACTGATTTCATCTTCATTTAACTGATTTCATCGTTAACTGATTTCATCTTCATTCTTCATTTAACTGATTTCATCTTTAACTGATTTCATCGTTAACTGATTTCATCTTCATTTAACTGATTTCATCGTTAATTGATTTCATCGTTAACTGATTTCATCGTTAACTGATTTCATCTTCATTTAACTGATTTCATCGTTAACTGATTTCATCGTTAACTGATTTCATCTTTAACTGATTTCATCTTCATTTAACTGATTTCATCGTTAACTGATTTCATCGTTAACTGATTTCATCGTTAACTGATTTCATCTTCATTTAACTGATTTCATCTTCATTTAACTGATTTCATCGTTAACTGATTTCATCGTTAACTGATTTCATCTTCATTTAATTGATTTCATCGTTAACTGATTTCATCGTTAACTGATTTCATCGTTAACTGATTTCATCTTCATTTAACTGATTTCATCGTTAACTGATTTCATCGTTAACTGATTTCATCGTTAACTGATTTCATCTTCATTCTTCATTTAACTGATTTCATCGTTAACTGATTTCATCTTCATTTAACTGATTTCATCGTTAACTGATTTCATCGTTAACTGATTTCATCTTCATTTAACTGATTTCATCGTTAACTGATTTCATCTTCATTCTTCATTTAACTGATTTCATCTTTAACTGATTTCATCGTTAACTGATTTCATCTTCATTTAACTGATTTCATCGTTAATTGATTTCATCGTTAACTGATTTCATCGTTAACTGATTTCATCTTCATTTAACTGATTTCATCGTTAACTGATTTCATCGTTAACTGATTTCATCTTTAACTGATTTCATCTTCATTTAACTGATTTCATCGTTAACTGATTTCATCGTTAACTGATTTCATCGTTAACTGATTTCATCTTCATTTAACTGATTTCATTGTTAACTGATTTCATCGTTAACTGATTTCATCTTCATTTAACTGATTTCATCGTTAACTGATTTCATCGTTAACTGATTTCATCGTTAACTGATTTCATCTTCATTTAACTGATTTCATTTTCATTCTTCATTTAACTGATTTCATCGTTAACTGATTTCATCTTCATTTAACTGATTTCATCGTTAACTGATTTCATCGTTAACTGATTTCATCGTTAACTGATTTCATCTTCATTTAACTGATTTCATCGTTAACTGATTTCATCTTCATTTAATTGATTTCATCGTTAACTGATTTCATCGTTAACTGATTTCATCTTCATTTAACTGATTTCATCGTTAACTGATTTCATCGTTAACTGATTTCATCGTTAACTGATTTCATCTTCATTTAACTGATTTCATCTTCATTTAACTGATTTCATCGTTAACTGATTTCATCGTTAATTGATTTCATCGTTAACTGATTTCATTTTCATTCTTCATTTAACTGATTTCATCGTTAACTGATTTCATCGTTAACTGATTTCATCTTCATTTAACTGATTTCATCGTTAACTGATTTCATCGTTAACTGATTTCATCTTCATTTAACTGATTTCATTGTTAACTGATTTCATCGTTAACTGATTTCATCTTCATTTAACTGATTTCATCGTTAACTGATTTCATCGTTAACTGATTTCATCGTTAACTGATTTCATCTTCATTTAACTGATTTCATTTTCATTCTTCATTTAACTGATTTCATCGTTAACTGATTTCATCTTCATTTAACTGATTTCATCGTTAACTGATTTCATCGTTAACTGATTTCATCGTTAACTGATTTCATCTTTAACTGATTTCATCGTTAACTGATTTCATCTTCATTTAACTGATTTCATCGTTAACTGATTTCATCTTCATTTAATTGATTTCATCGTTAACTGATTTCATCGTTAACTGATTTCATCGTTAACTGATTTCATCTTCATTTAACTGATTTCATCGTTAACTGATTTCATCGTTAACTGATTTCATCTTCATTTAACTGATTTCATTTTCATTCTTCATTTAACTGATTTCATCGTTAACTGATTTCATCTTCATTTAATTGATTTCATCGTTAACTGATTTCATCGTTAACTGATTTCATCGTTAACTGATTTCATCTTCATTTAACTGATTTCATCGTTAACTGATTTCATCGTTAACTGATTTCATCGTTAACTGATTTCATCTTCATTTAACTGATTTCATCGTTAACTGATTTCATCGTTAACTGATTTCATCTTCATTTAACTGATTTCATCGTTAACTGATTTCATCGTTAATTGATTTCATCGTTAACTGATTTCATTTTCATTCTTCATTTAACTGATTTCATCGTTAACTGATTTCATCGTTAACTGATTTCATCTTCATTTAACTGATTTCATCGTTAACTGATTTCATCGTTAATTGATTTCATCGTTAACTGATTTCATCTTCATTCTTCATTTAACTGATTTCATCGTTAACTGATTTCATCTTCATTTAACTGATTTCATCGTTAACTGATTTCATCGTTAACTGATTTCATCGTTAACTGATTTCATCTTCATTTAACTGATTTCATCGTTAACTGATTTCATCTTCATTCTTCATTTAACTGATTTCATCTTTAACTGATTTCATCGTTAACTGATTTCATCTTCATTTAACTGATTTCATCGTTAATTGATTTCATCGTTAACTGATTTCATCGTTAACTGATTTCATCTTCATTTAACTGATTTCATCGTTAATTGATTTCATCGTTAACTGATTTCATCGTTAATTGATTTCATCGTTAACTGATTTCATCGTTAACTGATTTCATCGTTAACTGATTTCATCTTCATTTAATTGATTTCATCGTTAACTGATTTCATCGTTAACTGATTTCATCGTTAACTGATTTCATCTTCATTTAACTGATTTCATCGTTAACTGATTTCATCTTCATTTAACTGATTTCATCGTTAACTGATTTCATCGTTAACTGATTTCATCTTCATTTAACTGATTTCATCGTTAACTGATTTCATCGTTAATTGATTTCATCGTTAACTGATTTCATTTTCATTCTTCATTTAACTGATTTCATCGTTAACTGATTTCATCGTTAACTGATTTCATCTTCATTTAACTGATTTCATCGTTAACTGATTTCATCGTTAATTGATTTCATCGTTAACTGATTTCATCTTCATTCTTCATTTAACTGATTTCATCGTTAACTGATTTCATCTTCATTTAACTGATTTCATCGTTAACTGATTTCATCGTTAACTGATTTCATCGTTAACTGATTTCATCTTCATTTAACTGATTTCATCGTTAACTGATTTCATCTTCATTCTTCATTTAACTGATTTCATCTTTAACTGATTTCATCGTTAACTGATTTCATCTTCATTTAACTGATTTCATCGTTAATTGATTTCATCGTTAACTGATTTCATCGTTAACTGATTTCATCTTCATTTAACTGATTTCATCGTTAACTGATTTCATCTTTAACTGATTTCATCTTCATTTAACTGATTTCATCGTTAACTGATTTCATCGTTAACTGATTTCATCGTTAACTGATTTCATCTTCATTTAACTGATTTCATTGTTAACTGATTTCATCGTTAACTGATTTCATCTTCATTTAACTGATTTCATCGTTAACTGATTTCATCGTTAACTGATTTCATCGTTAACTGATTTCATCTTCATTTAACTGATTTCATTTTCATTCTTCATTTAACTGATTTCATCGTTAACTGATTTCATCTTCATTTAACTGATTTCATCGTTAACTGATTTCATCTTTAACTGATTTCATCGTTAACTGATTTCATCTTCATTTAACTGATTTCATCGTTAACTGATTTCATCTTCATTTAATTGATTTCATCGTTAACTGATTTCATCGTTAACTGATTTCATCGTTAACTGATTTCATCTTCATTTAACTGATTTCATCGTTAACTGATTTCATCGTTAACTGATTTCATCTTCATTTAACTGATTTCATCGTTAACTGATTTCATCGTTAATTGATTTCATCGTTAACTGATTTCATTTTCATTCTTCATTTAACTGATTTCATCGTTAACTGATTTCATCGTTAACTGATTTCATCTTCATTTAACTGATTTCATCGTTAACTGATTTCATCGTTAACTGATTTCATCTTCATTTAACTGATTTCATCGTTAACTGATTTCATCGTTAACTGATTTCATCGTTAACTGATTTCATCGTTAACTGATTTCATCTTCATTTAACTGATTTCATTGTTAACTGATTTCATCGTTAACTGATTTCATCTTCATTTAACTGATTTCATCGTTAACTGATTTCATCGTTAACTGATTTCATCGTTAACTGATTTCATCTTCATTTAACTGATTTCATTTTCATTCTTCATTTAACTGATTTCATCGTTAACTGATTTCATCTTCATTTAACTGATTTCATCGTTAACTGATTTCATCGTTAACTGATTTCATCGTTAACTGATTTCATCTTTAACTGATTTCATCGTTAACTGATTTCATCTTCATTTAACTGATTTCATCGTTAACTGATTTCATCTTCATTTAATTGATTTCATCGTTAACTGATTTCATCGTTAACTGATTTCATCTTCATTTAACTGATTTCATTTTCATTCTTCATTTAACTGATTTCATCGTTAACTGATTTCATCTTCATTTAATTGATTTCATCGTTAACTGATTTCATCGTTAACTGATTTCATCGTTAACTGATTTCATCTTCATTTAACTGATTTCATCGTTAACTGATTTCATCGTTAACTGATTTCATCTTCATTTAACTGATTTCATCGTTAACTGATTTCATCGTTAATTGATTTCATCGTTAACTGATTTCATCGTTAACTGATTTCATCTTCATTTAACTGATTTCATCGTTAACTGATTTCATCGTTAACTGATTTCATCTTCATTTAACTGATTTCATCGTTAACTGATTTCATCGTTAACTGATTTCATCGTTAACTGATTTCATCTTCATTTAACTGATTTCATTGTTAACTGATTTCATCGTTAACTGATTTCATCTTCATTTAACTGATTTCATCGTTAACTGATTTCATCGTTAACTGATTTCATCGTTAACTGATTTCATCTTCATTTAACTGATTTCATTTTCATTCTTCATTTAACTGATTTCATCGTTAACTGATTTCATCTTCATTTAACTGATTTCATCGTTAACTGATTTCATCGTTAACTGATTTCATCTTTAACTGATTTCATCGTTAACTGATTTCATCGTTAACTGATTTCATCTTCATTTAACTGATTTCATCGTTAACTGATTTCATCTTCATTTAATTGATTTCATCGTTAACTGATTTCATCGTTAACTGATTTCATCGTTAACTGATTTCATCTTCATTTAACTGATTTCATCGTTAACTGATTTCATCGTTAACTGATTTCATCTTCATTTAACTGATTTCATTTTCATTCTTCATTTAACTGATTTCATCGTTAACTGATTTCATCTTCATTTAATTGATTTCATCGTTAACTGATTTCATCGTTAACTGATTTCATCGTTAACTGATTTCATCTTCATTTAACTGATTTCATCTTCATTTAACTGATTTCATCGTTAACTGATTTCATCGTTAACTGATTTCATCGTTAACTGATTTCATCTTCATTTAACTGATTTCATCGTTAACTGATTTCATCGTTAACTGATTTCATCTTCATTTAACTGATTTCATCGTTAACTGATTTCATCGTTAATTGATTTCATCGTTAACTGATTTCATTTTCATTCTTCATTTAACTGATTTCATCGTTAACTGATTTCATCGTTAACTGATTTCATCGTTAACTGATTTCATCTTCATTTAACTGATTTCATCGTTAATTGATTTCATCGTTAACTGATTTCATCGTTAATTGATTTCATCGTTAACTGATTTCATCTTCATTTAACTGATTTCATCGTTAACTGATTTCATCTTCATTCTTCATTTAACTGATTTCATCTTTAACTGATTTCATCGTTAACTGATTTCATCTTCATTTAACTGATTTCATCGTTAATTGATTTCATCGTTAACTGATTTCATCGTTAACTGATTTCATCTTCATTTAACTGATTTCATCGTTAACTGATTTCATCGTTAACTGATTTCATCTTTAACTGATTTCATCTTCATTTAACTGATTTCATCGTTAACTGATTTCATCGTTAACTGATTTCATCTTCATTTAACTGATTTCATCTTCATTTAACTGATTTCATCGTTAACTGATTTCATCGTTAACTGATTTCATCTTCATTTAATTGATTTCATCGTTAACTGATTTCATCGTTAACTGATTTCATCGTTAACTGATTTCATCTTCATTTAACTGATTTCATCGTTAACTGATTTCATCGTTAACTGATTTCATCGTTAACTGATTTCATCTTCATTTAACTGATTTCATCGTTAACTGATTTCATCGTTAACTGATTTCATCTTCATTTAACTGATTTCATCGTTAACTGATTTCATCGTTAATTGATTTCATCGTTAACTGATTTCATTTTCATTCTTCATTTAACTGATTTCATCGTTAACTGATTTCATCGTTAACTGATTTCATCTTCATTTAACTGATTTCATCGTTAACTGATTTCATCTTCATTCTTCATTTAACTGATTTCATCTTTAACTGATTTCATCGTTAACTGATTTCATCTTCATTTAACTGATTTCATCGTTAATTGATTTCATCGTTAACTGATTTCATCGTTAACTGATTTCATCTTCATTTAACTGATTTCATCGTTAACTGATTTTATCGTTAACTGATTTCATCTTTAACTGATTTCATCTTCATTTAACTGATTTCATCGTTAACTGATTTCATCGTTAACTGATTTCATCGTTAACTGATTTCATCTTCATTTAACTGATTTCATTGTTAACTGATTTCATCGTTAACTGATTTCATCGTTAACTGATTTCATCTTCATTTAACTGATTTCATTGTTAACTGATTTCATCGTTAACTGATTTCATCTTCATTTAACTGATTTCATCGTTAACTGATTTCATCGTTAACTGATTTCATCGTTAACTGATTTCATCTTCATTTAACTGATTTCATTTTCATTCTTCATTTAACTGATTTCATCGTTAACTGATTTCATCTTCATTTAACTGATTTCATCGTTAACTGATTTCATCGTTAACTGATTTCATCTTCATTTAACTGATTTCATCGTTAACTGATTTCATCTTCATTTAATTGATTTCATCGTTAACTGATTTCATCGTTAATTGATTTCATCGTTAACTGATTTCATTTTCATTCTTCATTTAACTGATTTCATCGTTAACTGATTTCATCTTCATTTAACTGATTTCATCGTTAACTGATTTCATCGTTAATTGATTTCATCGTTAACTGATTTCATTTTCATTCTTCATTTAACTGATTTCATCGTTAACTGATTTCATCGTTAACTGATTTCATCTTCATTTAACTGATTTCATCGTTAACTGATTTCATCGTTAACTGATTTCATCTTCATTTAACTGATTTCATCGTTAACTGATTTCATCGTTAACTGATTTCATCGTTAACTGATTTCATCTTCATTTAACTGATTTCATTGTTAACTGATTTCATCGTTAACTGATTTCATCTTCATTTAACTGATTTCATCGTTAACTGATTTCATCGTTAACTGATTTCATCTTCATTTAACTGATTTCATTTTCATTCTTCATTTAACTGATTTCATCGTTAACTGATTTCATCTTCATTTAACTGATTTCATCGTTAACTGATTTCATCGTTAACTGATTTCATCGTTAACTGATTTCATCTTTAACTGATTTCATCGTTAACTGATTTCATCGTTAACTGATTTCATCTTCATTTAACTGATTTCATCGTTAACTGATTTCATCTTCATTTAATTGATTTCATCGTTAACTGATTTCATCTTCATTTAATTGATTTCATCGTTAACTGATTTCATCGTTAACTGATTTCATCGTTAACTGATTTCATCTTCATTTAACTGATTTCATCGTTAACTGATTTCATCGTTAACTGATTTCATCTTCATTTAACTGATTTCATCGTTAACTGATTTCATCGTTAACTGATTTCATCTTCATTTAACTGATTTCATCGTTAACTGATTTCATCGTTAACTGATTTCATCGTTAACTGATTTCATCTTCATTTAACTGATTTCATTGTTAACTGATTTCATCGTTAACTGATTTCATCTTCATTTAACTGATTTCATCGTTAACTGATTTCATCGTTAACTGATTTCATCGTTAACTGATTTCATCTTCATTTAACTGATTTCATTTTCATTCTTCATTTAACTGATTTCATCGTTAACTGATTTCATCTTCATTTAACTGATTTCATCGTTAACTGATTTCATCGTTAACTGATTTCATCTTTAACTGATTTCATCGTTAACTGATTTCATCTTCATTTAACTGATTTCATCGTTAACTGATTTCATCTTCATTTAATTGATTTCATCGTTAACTGATTTCATCGTTAACTGATTTCATCGTTAACTGATTTCATCTTCATTTAACTGATTTCATCGTTAACTGATTTCATCGTTAACTGATTTCATCTTCATTTAACTGATTTCATTTTCATTCTTCATTTAACTGATTTCATCGTTAACTGATTTCATCTTCATTTAATTGATTTCATCGTTAACTGATTTCATCGTTAACTGATTTCATCGTTAACTGATTTCATCTTCATTTAACTGATTTCATCGTTAACTGATTTCATCTTCATTTAACTGATTTCATCGTTAACTGATTTCATCGTTAACTGATTTCATCGTTAACTGATTTCATCTTCATTTAACTGATTTCATCGTTAACTGATTTCATCGTTAATTGATTTCATCGTTAACTGATTTCATTTTCATTCTTCATTTAACTGATTTCATCGTTAACTGATTTCATCGTTAACTGATTTCATCTTCATTCTTCATTTAACTGATTTCATCGTTAACTGATTTCATCGTTAACTGATTTCATCTTCATTTAACTGATTTCATCGTTAACTGATTTCATCGTTAACTGATTTCATCGTTAACTGATTTCATCTTCATTTAACTGATTTCATCGTTAACTGATTTCATCGTTAATTGATTTCATCGTTAACTGATTTCATTTTCATTCTTCATTTAACTGATTTCATCGTTAACTGATTTCATCGTTAACTGATTTCATTTTCATTCTTCATTTAACTGATTTCATCGTTAACTGATTTCATCGTTAATTGATTTCATCGTTAACTGATTTCATCGTTAATTGATTTCATCGTTAACTGATTTCATCTTCATTTAACTGATTTCATCGTTAACTGATTTCATCTTCATTCTTCATTTAACTGATTTCATCTTTAACTGATTTCATCGTTAACTGATTTCATCTTCATTTAACTGATTTCATCGTTAATTGATTTCATCGTTAACTGATTTCATCGTTAACTGATTTCATCTTCATTTAACTGATTTCATCGTTAACTGATTTCATCGTTAACTGATTTCATCTTTAACTGATTTCATCTTCATTTAACTGATTTCATCGTTAACTGATTTCATCGTTAACTGATTTCATCTTCATTTAACTGATTTCATCTTCATTTAACTGATTTCATCGTTAACTGATTTCATCGTTAACTGATTTCATCTTCATTTAACTGATTTCATCGTTAACTGATTTCATCGTTAACTGATTTCATCGTTAACTGATTTCATCTTCATTTAACTGATTTCATCGTTAACTGATTTCATCGTTAACTGATTTCATCTTCATTTAACTGATTTCATCGTTAACTGATTTCATCGTTAATTGATTTCATCGTTAACTGATTTCATTTTCATTCTTCATTTAACTGATTTCATCGTTAACTGATTTCATCGTTAACTGATTTCATCTTCATTTAACTGATTTCATCGTTAACTGATTTCATCGTTAATTGATTTCATCGTTAACTGATTTCATCTTCATTTAACTGATTTCATCGTTAATTGATTTCATCGTTAACTGATTTCATCGTTAACTGATTTCATCGTTAACTGATTTCATCTTCATTCTTCATTTAACTGATTTCATCTTTAACTGATTTCATCGTTAACTGATTTCATCTTCATTTAACTGATTTCATCGTTAATTGATTTCATCGTTAACTGATTTCATCGTTAATTGATTTCATCGTTAACTGATTTCATCTTCATTTAACTGATTTCATCGTTAACTGATTTCATCTTCATTCTTCATTTAACTGATTTCATCTTTAACTGATTTCATCGTTAACTGATTTCATCTTCATTTAACTGATTTCATCGTTAATTGATTTCATCGTTAACTGATTTCATCGTTAACTGATTTCATCTTCATTTAACTGATTTCATCGTTAACTGATTTCATCGTTAACTGATTTCATCTTTAACTGATTTCATCTTCATTTAACTGATTTCATCGTTAACTGATTTCATCGTTAACTGATTTCATCTTCATTTAACTGATTTCATCTTCATTTAACTGATTTCATCGTTAACTGATTTCATCGTTAACTGATTTCATCTTCATTTAATTGATTTCATCGTTAACTGATTTCATCGTTAACTGATTTCATCGTTAACTGATTTCATCTTCATTTAACTGATTTCATCGTTAACTGATTTCATCGTTAACTGATTTCATCTTCATTTAACTGATTTCATCGTTAACTGATTTCATCGTTAACTGATTTCATCTTCATTTAACTGATTTCATCGTTAACTGATTTCATCGTTAATTGATTTCATCGTTAACTGATTTCATTTTCATTCTTCATTTAACTGATTTCATCGTTAACTGATTTCATCGTTAACTGATTTCATCTTCATTTAACTGATTTCATCGTTAACTGATTTCATCTTCATTCTTCATTTAACTGATTTCATCGTTAACTGATTTCATCTTCATTTAACTGATTTCATCGTTAATTGATTTCATCGTTAACTGATTTCATCTTCATTCTTCATTTAACTGATTTCATCGTTAACTGATTTCATCTTCATTTAACTGATTTCATCGTTAACTGATTTCATCGTTAACTGATTTCATCTTCATTTAACTGATTTCATCGTTAACTGATTTCATCTTCATTCTTCATTTAACTGATTTCATCTTTAACTGATTTCATCGTTAACTGATTTCATCTTCATTTAACTGATTTCATCGTTAATTGATTTCATCGTTAACTGATTTCATCGTTAACTGATTTCATCTTCATTTAACTGATTTCATCGTTAACTGATTTCATCGTTAACTGATTTCATCTTTAACTGATTTCATCTTCATTTAACTGATTTCATCGTTAACTGATTTCATCGTTAACTGATTTCATCGTTAACTGATTTCATCGTTAACTGATTTCATCTTCATTTAACTGATTTCATTGTTAACTGATTTCATCGTTAACTGATTTCATCTTCATTTAACTGATTTCATCGTTAACTGATTTCATCGTTAACTGATTTCATCGTTAACTGATTTCATCTTCATTTAACTGATTTCATTTTCATTCTTCATTTAACTGATTTCATCGTTAACTGATTTCATCTTCATTTAACTGATTTCATCGTTAACTGATTTCATCGTTAACTGATTTCATCTTTAACTGATTTCATCGTTAACTGATTTCATCTTCATTTAACTGATTTCATCGTTAACTGATTTCATCTTCATTTAATTGATTTCATCGTTAACTGATTTCATCGTTAACTGATTTCATCTTCATTTAACTGATTTCATCGTTAACTGATTTCATCGTTAACTGATTTCATCTTCATTTAACTGATTTCATCTTCATTTAACTGATTTCATCGTTAACTGATTTCATCGTTAACTGATTTCATCGTTAACTGATTTCATCTTCATTTAACTGATTTCATTGTTAACTGATTTCATCGTTAACTGATTTCATCTTCATTTAACTGATTTCATCGTTAACTGATTTCATCGTTAACTGATTTCATCGTTAACTGATTTCATCTTCATTTAACTGATTTCATTTTCATTCTTCATTTAACTGATTTCATCGTTAACTGATTTCATCTTCATTTAACTGATTTCATCGTTAACTGATTTCATCGTTAACTGATTTCATCTTTAACTGATTTCATCGTTAACTGATTTCATCGTTAACTGATTTCATCTTCATTTAACTGATTTCATTGTTAACTGATTTCATCGTTAATTGATTTCATCGTTAACTGATTTCATCTTCATTTAACTGATTTCATCGTTAACTGATTTCATCGTTAACTGATTTCATCGTTAACTGATTTCATCGTTAACTGATTTCATCGTTAACTGATTTCATCTTCATTTAACTGATTTCATTGTTAACTGATTTCATCGTTAACTGATTTCATCTTCATTTAATTGATTTCATCGTTAACTGATTTCATCTTCATTTAATTGATTTCATCGTTAACTGATTTCATCGTTAACTGATTTCATCGTTAACTGATTTCATCTTCATTTAACTGATTTCATCGTTAACTGATTTCATCGTTAACTGATTTCATCGTTAACTGATTTCATCTTCATTTAACTGATTTCATTGTTAACTGATTTCATCGTTAACTGATTTCATCTTCATTTAACTGATTTCATCGTTAACTGATTTCATCGTTAACTGATTTCATCGTTAACTGATTTCATCGTTAACTGATTTCATCTTCATTTAACTGATTTCATTTTCATTCTTCATTTAACTGATTTCATCGTTAACTGATTTCATCTTCATTTAACTGATTTCATCGTTAACTGATTTCATCGTTAACTGATTTCATCGTTAACTGATTTCATCTTTAACTGATTTCATCGTTAACTGATTTCATCTTCATTTAACTGATTTCATCGTTAACTGATTTCATCTTCATTTAATTGATTTCATCGTTAACTGATTTCATCGTTAACTGATTTCATCGTTAACTGATTTCATCTTCATTTAACTGATTTCATCGTTAACTGATTTCATCGTTAACTGATTTCATCTTCATTTAACTGATTTCATTTTCATTCTTCATTTAACTGATTTCATCGTTAACTGATTTCATCTTCATTTAATTGATTTCATCGTTAACTGATTTCATCGTTAACTGATTTCATCGTTAACTGATTTCATCTTCATTTAACTGATTTCATCGTTAACTGATTTCATCGTTAACTGATTTCATCTTCATTTAACTGATTTCATCGTTAACTGATTTCATCGTTAACTGATTTCATCTTCATTTAACTGATTTCATCGTTAACTGATTTCATCGTTAATTGATTTCATCGTTAACTGATTTCATTTTCATTCTTCATTTAACTGATTTCATCGTTAACTGATTTCATCGTTAACTGATTTCATCTTCATTTAACTGATTTCATCGTTAATTGATTTCATCGTTAACTGATTTCATCGTTAATTGATTTCATCGTTAACTGATTTCATCTTCATTTAACTGATTTCATCGTTAACTGATTTCATCTTCATTCTTCATTTAACTGATTTCATCTTTAACTGATTTCATCGTTAACTGATTTCATCTTCATTTAACTGATTTCATCGTTAATTGATTTCATCGTTAACTGATTTCATCGTTAACTGATTTCATCTTCATTTAACTGATTTCATCGTTAACTGATTTCATCGTTAACTGATTTCATCTTAAACTGATTTCATCTTCATTTAACTGATTTCATCGTTAACTGATTTCATCGTTAACTGATTTCATCGTTAACTGATTTCATCTTCATTTAACTGATTTCATCTTCATTTAACTGATTTCATCGTTAACTGATTTCATCGTTAACTGATTTCATCTTCATTTAATTGATTTCATCGTTAACTGATTTCATCGTTAACTGATTTCATCGTTAACTGATTTCATCTTCATTTAACTGATTTCATCGTTAACTGATTTCATCGTTAACTGATTTCATCTTCATTTAACTGATTTCATCGTTAACTGATTTCATCGTTAATTGATTTCATCGTGAACTGATTTCATTTTCATTCTTCATTTAACTGATTTCATCGTTAACTGATTTCATCGTTAACTGATTTCATCTTCATTTAACTGATTTCATCGTTAACTGATTTCATCGTTAACTGATTTCATCGTTAACTGATTTCATCTTTAACTGATTTCATCGTTAACTGATTTCATCTTCATTTAACTGATTTCATCGTTAACTGATTTCATCTTCATTTAATTGATTTCATCGTTAACTGATTTCATCGTTAACTGATTTCATCGTTAACTGATTTCATCTTCATTTAACTGATTTCATCGTTAACTGATTTCATCGTTAACTGATTTCATCTTCATTTAACTGATTTCATTTTCATTCTTCATTTAACTGATTTCATCGTTAACTGATTTCATCTTCATTTAATTGATTTCATCGTTAACTGATTTCATCGTTAACTGATTTCATCTTCATTTAACTGATTTCATCGTTAACTGATTTCATCGTTAACTGATTTCATCTTCATTTAACTGATTTCATCGTTAACTGATTTCATCGTTAATTGATTTCATCGTTAACTGATTTCATTTTCATTCTTCATTTAACTGATTTCATCGTTAACTGATTTCATCGTTAACTGATTTCATCGTTAACTGATTTCATCTTTAACTGATTTCATCGTTAACTGATTTCATCGTTAACTGATTTCATCTTCATTTAACTGATTTCATTGTTAACTGATTTCATCGTTAATTGATTTCATCGTTAACTGATTTCATCTTCATTTAACTGATTTCATCGTTAACTGATTTCATCGTTAACTGATTTCATCGTTAACTGATTTCATCGTTAACTGATTTCATCGTTAACTGATTTCATCGTTAACTGATTTCATCTTCATTTAACTGATTTCATTGTTAACTGATTTCATCGTTAACTGATTTCATCTTCATTTAATTGATTTCATCGTTAACTGATTTCATCTTCATTTAATTGATTTCATCGTTAACTGATTTCATCGTTAACTGATTTCATCGTTAACTGATTTCATCTTCATTTAACTGATTTCATCGTTAACTGATTTCATCGTTAACTGATTTCATCTTCATTTAACTGATTTCATCGTTAACTGATTTCATCGTTAACTGATTTCATCGTTAACTGATTTCATCTTCATTTAACTGATTTCATCGTTAACTGATTTCATCGTTAACTGATTTCATCGTTAACTGATTTCATCTTCATTTAACTGATTTCATTGTTAACTGATTTCATCGTTAACTGATTTCATCTTCATTTAACTGATTTCATCGTTAACTGATTTCATCGTTAACTGATTTCATCGTTAACTGATTTCATCTTCATTTAACTGATTTCATTTTCATTCTTCATTTAACTGATTTCATCGTTAACTGATTTCATCTTCATTTAACTGATTTCATCGTTAACTGATTTCATCGTTAACTGATTTCATCGTTAACTGATTTCATCTTTAACTGATTTCATCGTTAACTGATTTCATCTTCATTTAACTGATTTCATCGTTAACTGATTTCATCTTCATTTAATTGATTTCATCGTTAACTGATTTCATCGTTAACTGATTTCATCGTTAACTGATTTCATCTTCATTTAACTGATTTCATCGTTAACTGATTTCATCGTTAACTGATTTCATCTTCATTTAACTGATTTCATCGTTAACTGATTTCATCGTTAACTGATTTCATCTTCATTTAACTGATTTCATCGTTAACTGATTTCATCGTTAATTGATTTCATCGTTAACTGATTTCATTTTCATTCTTCATTTAACTGATTTCATCGTTAACTGATTTCATCGTTAACTGATTTCATCTTCATTTAACTGATTTCATCGTTAACTGATTTCATCGTTAACTGATTTCATCGTTAATTGATTTCATCGTTAACTGATTTCATCTTCATTCTTCATTTAACTGATTTCATCGTTAACTGATTTCATCTTCATTTAACTGATTTCATCGTTAACTGATTTCATCGTTAACTGATTTCATCTTCATTTAACTGATTTCATCGTTAACTGATTTCATCTTCATTTAACTGATTTCATCGTTAATTGATTTCATCGTTAACTGATTTCATCGTTAACTGATTTCATCTTCATTTAACTGATTTCATCGTTAACTGATTTCATCGTTAACTGATTTCATCTTTAACTGATTTCATCTTCATTTAACTGATTTCATCGTTAACTGATTTCATCGTTAACTGATTTCATCGTTAACTGATTTCATCTTCATTTAACTGATTTCATTGTTAACTGATTTCATCGTTAACTGATTTCATCTTCATTTAACTGATTTCATCGTTAACTGATTTCATCGTTAACTGATTTCATCGTTAACTGATTTCATCTTCATTTAACTGATTTCATTTTCATTCTTCATTTAACTGATTTCATCGTTAACTGATTTCATCTTCATTTAACTGATTTCATCGTTAACTGATTTCATCGTTAACTGATTTCATCTTTAACTGATTTCATCGTTAACTGATTTCATCTTCATTTAACTGATTTCATCGTTAACTGATTTCATCTTCATTTAATTGATTTCATCGTTAACTGATTTCATCGTTAACTGATTTCATCGTTAACTGATTTCATCTTCATTTAACTGATTTCATCGTTAACTGATTTCATCGTTAACTGATTTCATCTTCATTTAACTGATTTCATCGTTAACTGATTTCATCGTTAATTGATTTCATCGTTAACTGATTTCATTTTCATTCTTCATTTAACTGATTTCATCGTTAACTGATTTCATCGTTAACTGATTTCATCTTCATTTAACTGATTTCATCGTTAACTGATTTCATCGTTAACTGATTTCATCTTCATTTAACTGATTTCATCGTTAACTGATTTCATCGTTAACTGATTTCATCGTTAACTGATTTCATCTTCATTTAACTGATTTCATTGTTAACTGATTTCATCGTTAACTGATTTCATCTTCATTTAACTGATTTCATCGTTAACTGATTTCATCGTTAACTGATTTCATCGTTAACTGATTTCATCTTCATTTAACTGATTTCATTTTCATTCTTCATTTAACTGATTTCATCGTTAACTGATTTCATCTTCATTTAACTGATTTCATCGTTAACTGATTTCATCGTTAACTGATTTCATCGTTAACTGATTTCATCTTTAACTGATTTCATCGTTAACTGATTTCATCTTCATTTAACTGATTTCATCGTTAACTGATTTCATCTTCATTTAATTGATTTCATCGTTAACTGATTTCATCGTTAACTGATTTCATCGTTAACTGATTTCATCTTCATTTAACTGATTTCATTTTCATTCTTCATTTAACTGATTTCATCGTTAACTGATTTCATCTTCATTTAACTGATTTCATCGTTAACTGATTTCATCGTTAACTGATTTCATCGTTAACTGATTTCATCTTTAACTGATTTCATCGTTAACTGATTTCATCTTCATTTAACTGATTTCATCGTTAACTGATTTCATCTTCATTTAATTGATTTCATCGTTAACTGATTTCATCGTTAACTGATTTCATCGTTAACTGATTTCATCTTCATTTAACTGATTTCATCGTTAACTGATTTCATCGTTAACTGATTTCATCTTCATTTAACTGATTTCATCGTTAACTGATTTCATCGTTAATTGATTTCATCGTTAACTGATTTCATTTTCATTCTTCATTTAACTGATTTCATCGTTAACTGATTTCATCGTTAACTGATTTCATCTTCATTTAACTGATTTCATCGTTAACTGATTTCATCGTTAACTGATTTCATCTTCATTTAACTGATTTCATCGTTAACTGATTTCATCGTTAACTGATTTCATCGTTAACTGATTTCATCGTTAACTGATTTCATCTTCATTTAACTGATTTCATTGTTAACTGATTTCATCGTTAACTGATTTCATCTTCATTTAACTGATTTCATCGTTAACTGATTTCATCGTTAACTGATTTCATCGTTAACTGATTTCATCTTCATTTAACTGATTTCATTTTCATTCTTCATTTAACTGATTTCATCGTTAACTGATTTCATCTTCATTTAACTGATTTCATCGTTAACTGATTTCATCGTTAACTGATTTCATCGTTAACTGATTTCATCGTTAACTGATTTCATCTTCATTTAACTGATTTCATCGTTAACTGATTTCATCTTCATTTAATTGATTTCATCGTTAACTGATTTCATCGTTAACTGATTTCATCGTTAACTGATTTCATCTTCATTTAACTGATTTCATCGTTAACTGATTTCATCGTTAACTGATTTCATCTTCATTTAACTGATTTCATTTTCATTCTTCATTTAACTGATTTCATCGTTAACTGATTTCATCTTCATTTAATTGATTTCATCGTTAACTGATTTCATCGTTAACTGATTTCATCTTCATTTAACTGATTTCATCGTTAACTGATTTCATCGTTAACTGATTTCATCGTTAACTGATTTCATCTTCATTTAACTGATTTCATCGTTAACTGATTTCATCGTTAACTGATTTCATCTTCATTTAACTGATTTCATCGTTAACTGATTTCATCGTTAATTGATTTCATCGTTAACTGATTTCATTTTCATTCTTCATTTAACTGATTTCATCGTTAACTGATTTCATCGTTAACTGATTTCATCTTCATTTAACTGATTTCATCGTTAATTGATTTCATCGTTAACTGATTTCATCGTTAATTGATTTCATCGTTAACTGATTTCATCTTCATTTAACTGATTTCATCGTTAACTGATTTCATCTTCATTCTTCATTTAACTGATTTCATCTTTAACTGATTTCATCGTTAACTGATTTCATCTTCATTTAACTGATTTCATCGTTAATTGATTTCATCGTTAACTGATTTCATCGTTAACTGATTTCATCTTCATTTAACTGATTTCATCGTTAACTGATTTCATCGTTAACTGATTTCATCTTTAACTGATTTCATCTTCATTTAACTGATTTCATCGTTAACTGATTTCATCGTTAACTGATTTCATCTTCATTTAACTGATTTCATCTTCATTTAACTGATTTCATCGTTAACTGATTTCATCGTTAACTGATTTCATCTTCATTTAATTGATTTCATCGTTAACTGATTTCATCGTTAACTGATTTCATCGTTAACTGATTTCATCTTCATTTAACTGATTTCATCGTTAACTGATTTCATCGTTAACTGATTTCATCGTTAACTGATTTCATCTTCATTTAACTGATTTCATCGTTAACTGATTTCATCGTTAACTGATTTCATCTTCATTTAACTGATTTCATCGTTAACTGATTTCATCGTTAATTGATTTCATCGTTAACTGATTTCATTTTCATTCTTCATTTAACTGATTTCATCGTTAACTGATTTCATCGTTAACTGATTTCATCTTCATTTAACTGATTTCATCGTTAACTGATTTCATCGTTAATTGATTTCATCGTTAACTGATTTCATCTTCATTTAACTGATTTCATCGTTAATTGATTTCATCGTTAACTGATTTCATCGTTAACTGATTTCATCGTTAACTGATTTCATCTTCATTCTTCATTTAACTGATTTCATCTTTAACTGATTTCATCGTTAACTGATTTCATCTTCATTTAACTGATTTCATCGTTAACTGATTTCATCTTCATTCTTCATTTAACTGATTTCATCTTTAACTGATTTCATCGTTAACTGATTTCATCTTCATTTAACTGATTTCATCGTTAATTGATTTCATCGTTAACTGATTTCATCGTTAACTGATTTCATCTTTAACTGATTTCATCTTCATTTAACTGATTTCATCGTTAACTGATTTCATCGTTAACTGATTTCATCTTCATTTAACTGATTTCATCTTCATTTAACTGATTTCATCGTTAACTGATTTCATCGTTAACTGATTTCATCTTCATTTAATTGATTTCATCGTTAACTGATTTCATCGTTAACTGATTTCATCGTTAACTGATTTCATCTTCATTTAACTGATTTCATCGTTAACTGATTTCATCGTTAACTGATTTCATCTTCATTTAACTGATTTCATCGTTAACTGATTTCATCGTTAACTGATTTCATCTTCATTTAACTGATTTCATCGTTAACTGATTTCATCGTTAATTGATTTCATCGTTAACTGATTTCATTTTCATTCTTCATTTAACTGATTTCATCGTTAACTGATTTCATCGTTAACTGATTTCATCTTCATTTAACTGATTTCATCGTTAACTGATTTCATCGTTAATTGATTTCATCGTTAACTGATTTCATCTTCATTCTTCATTTAACTGATTTCATCGTTAACTGATTTCATCTTCATTTAACTGATTTCATCGTTAACTGATTTCATCGTTAACTGATTTCATCGTTAACTGATTTCATCTTCATTTAACTGATTTCATCGTTAACTGATTTCATCTTCATTCTTCATTTAACTGATTTCATCTTTAACTGATTTCATCGTTAACTGATTTCATCTTCATTTAACTGATTTCATCGTTAATTGATTTCATCGTTAACTGATTTCATCGTTAACTGATTTCATCTTCATTTAACTGATTTCATCGTTAACTGATTTCATCGTTAACTGATTTCATCTTCATTTAACTGATTTCATCGTTAACTGATTTCATCGTTAACTGATTTCATCGTTAACTGATTTCATCTTCATTTAACTGATTTCATCGTTAACTGATTTCATCGTTAACTGATTTCATCTTCATTTAACTGATTTCATCGTTAACTGATTTCATCGTTAATTGATTTCATCGTTAACTGATTTCATTTTCATTCTTCATTTAACTGATTTCATCGTTAACTGATTTCATCGTTAACTGATTTCATCTTCATTTAACTGATTTCATCGTTAATTGATTTCATCGTTAACTGATTTCATCGTTAATTGATTTCATCGTTAACTGATTTCATCTTCATTTAACTGATTTCATCGTTAACTGATTTCATCTTCATTCTTCATTTAACTGATTTCATCTTTAACTGATTTCATCGTTAACTGATTTCATCTTCATTTAACTGATTTCATCGTTAATTGATTTCATCGTTAACTGATTTCATCGTTAACTGATTTCATCTTCATTTAACTGATTTCATCGTTAACTGATTTCATCGTTAACTGATTTCATCTTTAACTGATTTCATCTTCATTTAACTGATTTCATCGTTAACTGATTTCATCGTTAACTGATTTCATCTTCATTTAACTGATTTCATCTTCATTTAACTGATTTCATCGTTAACTGATTTCATCGTTAACTGATTTCATCTTCATTTAATTGATTTCATCGTTAACTGATTTCATCGTTAACTGATTTCATCTTCATTTAACTGATTTCATCGTTAACTGATTTCATCGTTAACTGATTTCATCTTCATTTAACTGATTTCATCGTTAACTGATTTCATCGTTAATTGATTTCATCGTTAACTGATTTCATTTTCATTCTTCATTTAACTGATTTCATCGTTAACTGATTTCATCGTTAACTGATTTCATCTTCATTTAACTGATTTCATCGTTAACTGATTTCATCGTTAACTGATTTCATCTTCATTTAACTGATTTCATTGTTAACTGATTTCATCGTTAACTGATTTCATCTTCATTTAACTGATTTCATCGTTAACTGATTTCATCGTTAACTGATTTCATCGTTAACTGATTTCATCTTTAACTGATTTCATCGTTAACTGATTTCATCTTCATTTAACTGATTTCATCGTTAACTGATTTCATCTTCATTTAATTGATTTCATCGTTAACTGATTTCATCGTTAACTGATTTCATCGTTAACTGATTTCATCTTCATTTAACTGATTTCATCGTTAACTGATTTCATCGTTAACTGATTTCATCTTCATTTAACTGATTTCATTTTCATTCTTCATTTAACTGATTTCATCGTTAACTGATTTCATCTTCATTTAATTGATTTCATCGTTAACTGATTTCATCGTTAACTGATTTCATCGTTAACTGATTTCATTTTCATTCTTCATTTAACTGATTTCATCGTTAACTGATTTCATCGTTAACTGATTTCATCTTCATTTAACTGATTTCATCGTTAACTGATTTCATCGTTAACTGATTTCATCGTTAACTGATTTCATCTTTAACTGATTTCATCGTTAACTGATTTCATCGTTAACTGATTTCATCTTCATTTAACTGATTTCATTGTTAACTGATTTCATCGTTAACTGATTTCATCTTCATTTAATTGATTTCATCGTTAACTGATTTCATCTTCATTTAATTGATTTCATCGTTAACTGATTTCATCGTTAACTGATTTCATCGTTAACTGATTTCATCTTCATTTAACTGATTTCATCGTTAACTGATTTCATCGTTAACTGATTTCATCTTCATTTAACTGATTTCATCGTTAACTGATTTCATCGTTAACTGATTTCATCGTTAACTGATTTCATCGTTAACTGATTTCATCTTCATTTAACTGATTTCATTTTCATTCTTCATTTAACTGATTTCATCGTTAACTGATTTCATCTTCATTTAACTGATTTCATCGTTAACTGATTTCATCGTTAACTGATTTCATCGTTAACTGATTTCATCTTTAACTGATTTCATCGTTAACTGATTTCATCTTCATTTAACTGATTTCATCGTTAACTGATTTCATCTTCATTTAATTGATTTCATCGTTAACTGATTTCATCGTTAACTGATTTCATCGTTAACTGATTTCATCTTCATTTAACTGATTTCATCGTTAACTGATTTCATCGTTAACTGATTTCATCTTCATTTAACTGATTTCATTTTCATTCTTCATTTAACTGATTTCATCGTTAACTGATTTCATCTTCATTTAATTGATTTCATCGTTAACTGATTTCATCGTTAACTGATTTCATCGTTAACTGATTTCATCTTCATTTAACTGATTTCATCGTTAACTGATTTCATCGTTAACTGATTTCATCGTTAACTGATTTCATCTTCATTTAACTGATTTCATCGTTAACTGATTTCATCGTTAACTGATTTCATCTTCATTTAACTGATTTCATCGTTAACTGATTTCATCGTTAATTGATTTCATCGTTAACTGATTTCATTTTCATTCTTCATTTAACTGATTTCATCGTTAACTGATTTCATCGTTAACTGATTTCATCTTCATTTAACTGATTTCATCGTTAATTGATTTCATCGTTAACTGATTTCATCGTTAATTGATTTCATCGTTAACTGATTTCATCTTCATTTAACTGATTTCATCGTTAACTGATTTCATCTTCATTCTTCATTTAACTGATTTCATCTTTAACTGATTTCATCGTTAACTGATTTCATCTTCATTTAACTGATTTCATCGTTAATTGATTTCATCGTTAACTGATTTCATCGTTAACTGATTTCATCGTTAATTGATTTCATCGTTAACTGATTTCATCTTCATTTAACTGATTTCATCGTTAACTGATTTCATCTTCATTTAACTGATTTCATCGTTAATTGATTTCATCGTTAACTGATTTCATCGTTAACTGATTTCATCGTTAACTGATTTCATCTTTAACTGATTTCATCTTCATTTAACTGATTTCATCGTTAACTGATTTCATCGTTAACTGATTTCATCTTCATTTAACTGATTTCATCTTCATTTAACTGATTTCATCGTTAACTGATTTCATCGTTAACTGATTTCATCTTCATTTAATTGATTTCATCGTTAACTGATTTCATCGTTAACTGATTTCATCGTTAACTGATTTCATCTTCATTTAACTGATTTCATCGTTAACTGATTTCATCGTTAACTGATTTCATCGTTAACTGATTTCATCTTCATTTAACTGATTTCATCGTTAACTGATTTCATCGTTAACTGATTTCATCTTCATTTAACTGATTTCATCGTTAACTGATTTCATCGTTAATTGATTTCATCGTTAACTGATTTCATTTTCATTCTTCATTTAACTGATTTCATCGTTAACTGATTTCATCGTTAACTGATTTCATCTTCATTTAACTGATTTCATCGTTAACTGATTTCATCGTTAATTGATTTCATCGTTAACTGATTTCATCTTCATTTAACTGATTTCATCGTTAATTGATTTCATCGTTAACTGATTTCATCGTTAACTGATTTCATCGTTAACTGATTTCATCTTCATTCTTCATTTAACTGATTTCATCTTTAACTGATTTCATCGTTAACTGATTTCATCTTCATTTAACTGATTTCATCGTTAATTGATTTCATCGTTAACTGATTTCATCGTTAATTGATTTCATCGTTAACTGATTTCATCTTCATTTAACTGATTTCATCGTTAACTGATTTCATCTTCATTCTTCATTTAACTGATTTCATCTTTAACTGATTTCATCGTTAACTGATTTCATCTTCATTTAACTGATTTCATCGTTAATTGATTTCATCGTTAACTGATTTCATCGTTAACTGATTTCATCTTCATTTAACTGATTTCATCGTTAACTGATTTCATCGTTAACTGATTTCATCTTTAACTGATTTCATCTTCATTTAACTGATTTCATCGTTAACTGATTTCATCGTTAACTGATTTCATCGTTAACTGATTTCATCTTCATTTAACTGATTTCATCTTCATTTAACTGATTTCATCGTTAACTGATTTCATCGTTAACTGATTTCATCTTCATTTAATTGATTTCATCGTTAACTGATTTCATCGTTAACTGATTTCATCGTTAACTGATTTCATCTTCATTTAACTGATTTCATCGTTAACTGATTTCATCGTTAACTGATTTCATCGTTAACTGATTTCATCTTCATTTAACTGATTTCATCGTTAACTGATTTCATCGTTAACTGATTTCATCTTCATTTAACTGATTTCATCGTTAACTGATTTCATCGTTAACTGATTTCATCTTCATTTAACTGATTTCATCGTTAATTGATTTCATCGTTAACTGATTTCATCGTTAACTGATTTCATCTTCATTTAACTGATTTCATCGTTAACTGATTTCATCGTTAACTGATTTCATTTTTAACTGATTTCATCTTCATTTAACTGATTTCATCGTTAACTGATTTCATCGTTAACTGATTTCATCGTTAACTGATTTCATCTTCATTTAACTGATTTCATCTTCATTTAACTGATTTCATCGTTAACTGATTTCATCGTTAACTGATTTCATCTTCATTTAATTGATTTCATCGTTAACTGATTTCATCGTTAACTGATTTCATCGTTAACTGATTTCATCGTTAACTGATTTCATCTTCATTTAACTGATTTCATCGTTAACTGATTTCATCGTTAACTGATTTCATCGTTAACTGATTTCATCTTCATTTAACTGATTTCATCGTTAACTGATTTCATCGTTAACTGATTTCATCTTCATTTAACTGATTTCATCGTTAACTGATTTCATCGTTAATTGATTTCATCGTTAACTGATTTCATTTTCATTCTTCATTTAACTGATTTCATCGTTAACTGATTTCATCGTTAACTGATTTCATCTTCATTTAACTGATTTCATCGTTAACTGATTTTATCGTTAATTGATTTCATCGTTAACTGATTTCATCTTCATTCTTCATTTAACTGATTTCATCGTTAACTGATTTCATCTTCATTTAACTGATTTCATCGTTAACTGATTTCATCGTTAACTGATTTCATCGTTAACTGATTTCATCTTCATTTAACTGATTTCATCGTTAACTGATTTCATCTTCATTCTTCATTTAACTGATTTCATCTTTAACTGATTTCATCGTTAACTGATTTCATCTTCATTTAACTGATTTCATCGTTAACTGATTTCATCGTTAACTGATTTCATCGTTAACTGATTTCATCTTCATTTAACTGATTTCATCGTTAACTGATTTCATCGTTAACTGATTTCATCTTTAACTGATTTCATCTTCATTTAACTGATTTCATCGTTAACTGATTTCATCGTTAACTGATTTCATCGTTAACTGATTTCATCTTCATTTAACTGATTTCATTGTTAACTGATTTCATCGTTAACTGATTTCATCTTCATTTAACTGATTTCATCGTTAACTGATTTCATCGTTAACTGATTTCATCTTCATTTAACTGATTTCATTTTCATTCTTCATTTAACTGATTTCATCGTTAACTGATTTCATCTTCATTTAACTGATTTCATCGTTAACTGATTTCATCGTTAACTGATTTCATCGTTAACTGATTTCATCTTTAACTGATTTCATCGTTAACTGATTTCATCTTCATTTAACTGATTTCATCGTTAACTGATTTCATCTTCATTTAACTGATTTCATCGTTAACTGATTTCATCGTTAACTGATTTCATCTTCATTTAACTGATTTCATTTTCATTCTTCATTTAACTGATTTCATCGTTAACTGATTTCATCTTCATTTAATTGATTTCATCGTTAACTGATTTCATCGTTAACTGATTTCATCTTCATTTAACTGATTTCATCGTTAACTGATTTCATCGTTAACTGATTTCATCTTCATTTAACTGATTTCATCGTTAACTGATTTCATCGTTAATTGATTTCATCGTTAACTGATTTCATTTTCATTCTTCATTTAACTGATTTCATCGTTAACTGATTTCATCGTTAACTGATTTCATCTTTAACTGATTTCATCGTTAACTGATTTCATCGTTAACTGATTTCATCTTCATTTAACTGATTTCATTGTTAACTGATTTCATCGTTAATTGATTTCATCGTTAACTGATTTCATCTTCATTTAACTGATTTCATCGTTAACTGATTTCATCGTTAACTGATTTCATCGTTAACTGATTTCATCGTTAACTGATTTCATCTTCATTTAACTGATTTCATTGTTAACTGATTTCATCGTTAACTGATTTCATCTTCATTTAATTGATTTCATCGTTAACTGATTTCATCTTCATTTAATTGATTTCATCGTTAACTGATTTCATCGTTAACTGATTTCATCTTCATTTAACTGATTTCATCGTTAACTGATTTCATCGTTAACTGATTTCATCTTCATTTAACTGATTTCATCGTTAACTGATTTCATCGTTAACTGATTTCATCGTTAACTGATTTCATCTTTAACTGATTTCATCGTTAACTGATTTCATCTTCATTTAACTGATTTCATCGTTAACTGATTTCATCTTCATTTAATTGATTTCATCGTTAACTGATTTCATCGTTAACTGATTTCATCGTTAACTGATTTCATCTTCATTTAACTGATTTCATCGTTAACTGATTTCATCGTTAACTGATTTCATCTTCATTTAACTGATTTCATTTTCATTCTTCATTTAACTGATTTCATCGTTAACTGATTTCATCTTCATTTAATTGATTTCATCGTTAACTGATTTCATCGTTAACTGATTTCATCTTCATTTAACTGATTTCATCGTTAACTGATTTCATCGTTAACTGATTTCATCTTCATTTAACTGATTTCATCGTTAACTGATTTCATCGTTAATTGATTTCATCGTTAACTGATTTCATTTTCATTCTTCATTTAACTGATTTCATCGTTAACTGATTTCATCGTTAACTGATTTCATCGTTAACTGATTTCATCGTTAACTGATTTCATCGTTAACTGATTTCATCTTCATTTAACTGATTTCATTGTTAACTGATTTCATCGTTAATTGATTTCATCGTTAACTGATTTCATCTTCATTTAACTGATTTCATCGTTAACTGATTTCATCGTTAACTGATTTCATCGTTAACTGATTTCATCTTTAACTGATTTCATCGTTAACTGATTTCATCTTTAACTGATTTCATCGTAAACTGATTTCATCTTCATTTAACTGATTTCATCGTTAACTGATTTCATCTTCATTTAACTGATTTCATCGTTAACTGATTTCATCGTTAACTGATTTCATCTTTAACTGATTTCATCGTTAACTGATTTCATCTTCATTTAACTGATTTCATCGTTAACTGATTTCATCGTTAACTGATTTCATCTTCATTTAACTGATTTCATCTTCATTTAACTGATTTCATCGTTAACTGATTTCATCTTCATTTAACTGATTTCATCTTTAACTGATTTCATCGTTAACTGATTTCATCTTCATTTAACTGATTTCATCTTTAACTGATTTCATCGTTAACTGATTTCATCTTCATTTAACTGATTTCATCTTTAACTGATTTAATCGTTAACTGATTTCATTCTTCATTTAACTGATTTCATCTTTAACTGATTTCATCTTCATGTAACTGATTTCATCTGTAACTGATTTCATCATTAACTGATTTCATCTTCATTTAACTGATTTCATCTTTAACTGATTTCATCTTCATTTAACTGATTTCATGTTCATTTAACTGATTTCATCGTTAACTGATTTCATCTTCATTTAACTGATTTCATCTTTAACTGATTTCATCGTTAACTGATTTCATCTTCATTTAACTGATTTCATCGTTAACTGATTTCATCTTCATTTAACTGATTTCATCTTTAACTAATTTCATCGTTAACTGATTTCATCTTCATTTAACTGATTTCATTTTCATTCTTCATTTAACTGATTTCATCGTTAACTGATTTCATCTTTAACTGATTTCATCGTTAACTGATTTAATCTTCATGTAACTGATTTCATCTGTAACTGATTTCATCGTTAACTGATTTCATCGTTAACTGATTTCATCTTCATTTAACTGATTTCATCTTTCACTGATTTCATCGTTAACTGATTTCATCTTCATTTAACTGATTTCATCTTTAACTGATTTCATCGTTAACTGATTTCATCTTCATTTAACTGATTTCATCGTTAACTGATTTCATCTTCATTTAACTGATTTCATCTTGAACTGATTTCATCTTCATTTAACTGATTTCATCTTTAACTGATTTCATCGTTAACTGATTTCATCTTCATTTAACTGATTTCATCTTTAACTGATTTCATCGTTAACTGATTTCATTCTTCATTTAACTGATTTCATCTTTAACTGATTTCATCTTCATGTAACTGATTTCATCTGTAACTGATTTCATCGTTAACTGATTTCATCTTCATTTAACTGATTTCATCTTTAACTGATTTCATCGTTAACTGATTTCATCTTCATTTAACTGATTTCATCGTTAACTGATTTCATCTTCATTTAACTGATTTCATCGTTAACTGATTTCATCTTCATTTAACTGATTTCATCGTTAACTGATTTTATCTTCATTTAACTGATTTCATCTTTAACTGATTTCATCGTTAACTGATTTCATCTTCATTTAACTGATTTCATCTGTAACTGATTTCATCTTTAACTGATTTCATCGTTAACTGATTTCATCTTCATTTAACTGATTTCATCTTTAACTGATTTCATCGTTAACTGATTTCATCTTCATTTAACTGATTTCATTTTCATTCTTCATTTAACTGATTTCATCTTTAACTGATTTCATCTTCATTTAACTGATTTCATCGTTAACTGATTTCATCTTCATTTAACTGATTTCATCGTTAACTGATTTCATCTTCATTTAACTGATTTCATCTTTAACTGATTTCATCGTTAACTGATTTCATCTTCATTTAACTGATTTCATCGTTAACTGATTTCATCTTAATGTAACTGATTTCATCGTTAACTGATTTCATCTTCATTTAACTGATTTCATCGTTAACTGATTTCATCTTAATGTAACTGATTTCATCTGTAACTGATTTCATCGTTAACTGATTTCATCGTTAACTGATTTAATCTTCATGTAACTGATTTCATCTGTAACTGATTTCATCTTTAACTGATTTCATCGTTAACTGATTTCATCTTCATTTAACTGATTTCATCGTTAACTGATTTCATCTTCATTTAACTGATTTCATCTTTAACTGATTTCATCGTTAACTGATTTCATTTTCATTCTTCATTTAACTGATTTCATCTGTAACTGATTTCATCGTTAACTGATTTCATCTTCATTTAACTGATTTCATCGTTAACTGATTTCATCTTCATTTAACTGATTTCATCTTTAACTGATTTCATCGTTAACTGATTTCATCGTTAACTGATTTCATCTTCATTTAACTGATTTCATCGTTAACTGATTTCATCTTCATTTAACTGATTTCATCTTTAACTGATTTCATCGTTAACTGATTTCATCTTCATTTAACTGATTTCATCTTTAACTGATTTCATCGTTAACTGATTTCATCTTCATTTAACTGATTTCATCTTTAACTGATTTCATCGTTAACTGATTTCATCTTCATTTAACTGATTTCATCGTTAACTGATTTCATCTTTAACTGATTTCATCGTTAACTGATTTAATCTTCATGTAACTGATTTCATCTGTAACTGTTTTCATCTTTAACTGATTTCATCTTCATTTAACTGATTTCATCTTCATTTAACTGATTTCCTCTTCATTTAACTGATTTCATCTTTAACTGATTTCATCGTTAACTGATTTCATCTTCATTTAACTGATTTCATCGTTAACTGATTTCATCTTCATTTAACTGATTTCATCTTTAACTGATTTCATCGTTAACTGATTTCATCTTCATTTAACTGATTTCATTGTTAACTGATTTTATCTTCATTTAACTGATTTCATCTTTAACTGATTTCATCGTTAACTGATTTCATCTTCATTTAACTGATTTCATCTGTAACTGATTTCATCTTTAACTGGTTTCATCGTTAACTGATTTCATTCTTCATTTAACTGATTTCATCTTTAACTGATTTCATCTTCATGTAACTGATTTCATCTGTAACTGATTTCATCGTTAACTGATTTCATCTTCATTTAACTGATTTCATCTTTAACTGATTTCATCGTTAACTGATTTCATCTTCATTTAACTGATTTCATCGTTAACTGATTTCATCTTCATTTAACTGATTTCATCTTTAACTGATTTCATCGTTAACTGATTTCATCTTCATTTAACTGATTTCATCGTTAACTGATTTCATCTTCATTTAACTGATTTCATCTTTAACTGATTTCATCGTTAACTGATTTCATCTTCATTTAACTGATTTCATCGTTAACTGATTTCATCTTCATGTAACTGATTTCATCTGTAACTGATTTCATCGTTAACTGATTTCATCTTCATTTAACTGATTTCATTTTCATTCTTCATTTAACTGATTTCATCTGTAACTGATTTCATCTTTAACTGATTTCATCGTTAACTGATTTCATCTTCATTTAACTGATTTCATCTTCATTTAACTGATTTCATCGTTAACTGATTTCATCGTTAACTGATTTCATCTTCATTTAACTGATTTCATCGTTAACTGATTTCATCGTTAACTGATTTCATCGTTAACTGATTTCATCTTCATTTAACTGATTTCATCGTTAACTGATTTCATCTTCATTTAACTGATTTCATCGTTAACTGATTTCATCTTCATTTAACTGATTTCATCTTCATTTAACTGATTTCATTTTCATTCTTCATTTAACTGATTTCATCGTTAACTGATTTCATCTTTAACTGATTTCATCGTTAACTGATTTAATCTTCATGTAACTGATTTCATCTGTAACTGATTTCATCTTCATGTAACTGATTTCATCGTTAACTGATTTCATCTTCATTTAACTGATTTCATCGTTAACTGATTTCATCTTCATTTAACTGATTTCATCTTCATTTAACTGATTTCATCTTTAACTGATTTCATCGTTAACTGATTTCATCTTCATTTAACTGATTTCATCGTTAACTGATTTCATCTTCATTTAACTGATTTCATCTTTAACTGATTTCATCGTTAACTGATTTCATATTCATTTAACTGATTTCATCGTTAACTGATTTCATCTTCATTTAACTGATTTCATCGTTAACTGATTTCATCTTTAACTGATTTCATCTTTAATTGATTTCATCGTTAACTGATTTCATCTTCATTTAACTGATTTCATCTTTAACTGATTTCATCGTTAACTGATTTCATCTTCATTTAACTGATTTCATCGTTAACTGATTTCATCTTCATTTAACTGATTTCATCTTTAACTGATTTCATCGTTAACTGATTTCATCTTCATTTAACTGATTTCATCGTTAACTGATTTCATCTTCATTTAACTGATTTCATCTTTAACTGATTTCATCGTTAACTGATTTCATCTTCATTTAACTGATTTCATCGTTTACTGATTTCATCTTCATTTAACTGATTTCATCTTCATTTAACTGATTTCATCTTCATTTAACTGATTTCATCGTTAACTGATTTCATCTTCATTTAACTGATTTCATCGTTAACTGATTTCATCTTCATTTAACTGATTTCATCTTCATTTAACTGATTTCATCGTTAACTGATTTCATCTTCATTTAACTGATTTTGTCTTTAACTGATTTCATCGTTAACTGATTTCATCTTCATTTAACTGATTTCATCTTTAACTGATTTCATCTTCATTCAACTGATTTCATCTTCATTTAACTGATTTCATTTTCATTCTTCATTTAACTGATTTCATCTTTAACTGATTTCATCTTCATTTAACTGATTTCATCGTTAACTGATTTCATCTTCATTTAACTGATTTCATTTTTAACTGATTTCATCTTCATTTAACTGATTTCATCGTTAACTGATTTCATCGTTAACTGATTTCATCTTCATTTAACTGATTTAATCTTTAACTGATTTCATCTTTAACTGATTTCATCTTCATTTAACTGATTTCATCGTTAACTGATTTCATCTTCATTTAACTGATTTCATCTTTAACTGATTTCATCGTTAACTGATTTCATCTTCATTTAACTGATTTCATCGTTAACTGATTTCATCTGTAACTGATTTCATCTGTAACTGATTTCATCTTTAACTGATTTCATCTTCATTAAACTGATTTCATCGTTATCTGATTTCATCTTCATTTAACTGATTTCATCTTTAACTGATTTCATCGTTAACTGATTTCATCTTCATTTAACTGATTTCATTTTTAACTGATTTCATCGTTAACTGATTGCATCTTCATTTAACTGATTTCATCGTTAACTGATTTCATCTTCATTTAACTGATTTCATCTTTAACTGATTTCATCGTTAACTGATTTCATCTTCATTTAACTGATTTCATTTTCATTCTTCATTTAACTGATTTCATCGTTAACTGATTTCATCTTTAACTGATTTCATCGTTAACTGATTTAATCTTCATGTAACTGAATTCATCTGTAACTGATTTCATCGTTAACTGATTTCATCGTTAACTGATTTCATCGTTAACTGATTTAATCTTCATGTAACTGATTTCATCTGTAACTGTTTTCATCTTTAACTGATTTCATCGTTAACTGATTTCATCTTTAACTGATTTCATCGTTAACTGATTTCATCTGTAACTGATTTCATCTTTAACTGATTTCATCTTCATGTAACTGATTTCATCTTCATGTAACTGATTTCATCTTTAACTGATTTCATCGTTAACTGATTTCATCTTCATTTAACTGATTTCATCTTCATTTAACTGATTTCATCTTTAACTGATTTCATCGTTAACTGATTTCATCTTCATTTAACTGATTTCATCGTTAACTGATTTCATCTTCATTTAACTGATTTCATCTTTAACTGATTTCATCTTCATTTAACTGATTTCATCTTTAACTGATTTCATCGTTAACTGATTTCATCTTCATTTAACTGATTTCATCGTTAACTGATTTTATCTTAATTTAACTGATTTCATCTTTAACTGATTTCATCGTTAACTGATTTCATCTTCATTTAACTGATTTCATCTGTAACTGATTTCATCTTTAACTGATTTCATCGTTAACTGATTTCATCTTCATTTAACTGATTTCATCTTTAACTGATTTCATCGTTAACTAATTTCATCTTCATTTAACTGATTTCATTTTCATTCTTCATTTAACTGATTTCATCTTTAACTGATTTCATCTTCATTTAACTGATTTCATCGTTAACTGATTTCATCTTCATTTAACTGATTTCATCTTTAACTGATTTCATCGTTAACTGATTTCATCTTCATTTAACTGATTTCATCTTTAACTGATTTCATCGTTAACTGATTTCATCTTCATTTAACTGATTTCATCGTTAACTGATTTCATCTTCATTTAACTGATTTCATCTTTAACTGATTTCATCGTTAACTGATTTCATCTTCATTTAACTGATTTCATCGTTAACTGATTTCATCTTCATTTAACTGATTTCATCTTTAACTGATTTCATCGTTAACTGATTTCATCTTCATTGAACTGATTTCATCTTTAACTGATTTCATCGTTAATTGATTTCATCTTCATTTAACTCATTTCATTTTCATTCTTCATTTAACTGATTTCATCGTTAACTGATTTCATCTTTAACTGATTTCATCGTTACCTGATTTCATCTTCATTTAACTGATTTCATCGTTAACTGATTTCATCGTTAACTGATTTCATCGTTAACTGATTTCATCTTTAACTGATTTCATCGTTAACTGATTTCATCGTTAACTGATTTCATCTTTAACTGATTTCATCGTTAACTGATTTCATCTTCATTTAACTGATTTCATCGTTAACTGATTTCATCGTTAACTGATTTCATCGTTAACTGATTTCATCTTCATTTAACTGATTTCATCTTCATTTAACTGATTTCATCGTTAACTGATTTCATCTTCATTTAACTGATTTCATCTTTAACTGATTTAATCGTTAACTGATTTCATCTTCATTTAACTGATTTCATCTTTAACTGATTTCATCGTTAACTGATTTCATTCTTCATTTAACTGATTTCATCTTTAACTGATTTCATCTTCATTTAACTGATTTCATCTTTAACTGATTTCATCGTTAACTGATTTCATCTTCATTTAACTGATTTCATCTTTAACTGATTTCATCGTAAACTGATTTCATCTTCATTTAACTGATTTCATCGTTAACTGATTTCATCGTTAACTGATTTCATCTTTAACTGATTTCATCGTTAACTGATTTCATCTTCATTTAACTGATTTCATCGTTAACTGATTTCATCGTTAACTGATTTCATCTTCATTTAACTGATTTCATCTTCATTTAACTGATTTCATCGTTAACTGATTTCATCTTCATTTAACTGATTTCATCTTTAACTGATTTCATCGTTAACTGATTTCATCTTCATTTAACTGATTTCATCTTTAACTGATTTCATCGTTAACTGATTTCATCTTCATTTAACTGATTTCATCTTTAACTGATTTAATCGTTAACTGATTTCATTCTTCATTTAACTGATTTCATCTTTAACTGATTTCATCTTCATGTAACTGATTTCATCTGTAACTGATTTCATCATTAACTGATTTCATCTTCATTTAACTGATTTCATCTTTAACTGATTTCATCTTCATTTAACTGATTTCATGTTCATTTAACTGATTTCATCGTTAACTGATTTCATCTTCATTTAACTGATTTCATCTTTAACTGATTTCATCGTTAACTGATTTCATCTTCATTTAATTGATTTCATCGTTAACTGATTTCATCTTCATTTAACTGATTTCATCTTTAACTAATTTCATCGTTAACTGATTTCATCTTCATTTAACTGATTTCATTTTCATTCTTCATTTAACTGATTTCATCGTTAACTGATTTCATCTTTAACTGATTTCATCGTTAACTGATTTAATCTTCATGTAACTGATTTCATCTGTAACTGATTTCATCGTTAACTGATTTCATCGTTAACTGATTTCATCTTCATTTAACTGATTTCATCTTTCACTGATTTCATCGTTAACTGATTTCATCTTCATTTAACTGATTTCATCTTTAACTGATTTCATCGTTAACTGATTTCATCTTCATTTAACTGATTTCATCTTGAACTGATTTCATCTTCATTTAACTGATTTCATCTTTAACTGATTTCATCGTTAACTGATTTCATCTTCATTTAACTGATTTCATCTTTAACTGATTTCATCGTTAACTGATTTCATTCTTCATTTAACTGATTTCATCTTTAACTGATTTCATCTTCATGTAACTGATTTCATCTGTAACTGATTTCATCGTTAACTGATTTCATCTTCATTTAACTGATTTCATCTGTAACTGATTTCATCGTTAACTGATTTCATCGTTAACTGATTTCATCTTCATTTAACTGATTTCATCTTTCACTGATTTCATCGTTAACTGATTTCATCTTCATTTAACTGATTTCATCTTTAACTGATTTCATCGTTAACTGATTTCATCTTCATTTAACTGATTTCATCTTGAACTGATTTCATCTTCATTTAACTGATTTCATCTTTAACTGATTTCATCGTTAACTGATTTCATCTTCATTTAACTGATTTCATCTTTAACTGATTTCATCGTTAACTGATTTCATTCTTCATTTAACTGATTTCATCTTTAACTGATTTCATCTTCATGTAACTGATTTAATCTGTAACTGATTTCATCGTTAACTGATTTCATCTTCATTTAACTGATTTCATCTTTAACTGATTTCATCGTTAACTGATTTCATCTTCATTTAACTGATTTCATCGTTAACTGATTTCATCTTCATTTAACTGATTTCATCGTTAACTGATTTCATCTTCATTTAACTGATTTCATCGTTAACTGATTTTATCTTCATTTAACTGATTTCATCTTTAACTGATTTCATCGTTAACTGATTTCATCTTCATTTAACTGATTTCATCTGTAACTGATTTCATCTTTAACTGATTTCATTGTTAACTGATTTCATCTTCATTTAACTGATTTCATCTTTAACTGATTTCATCGTTAACTGATTTCATCTTCATTTAACTGATTTCATCGTTAACTGATTTCATCTTTAACTGATTTCATCGTTAACTGATTTAATCTTCATGTAACTGATTTCATCTTTAACTGATTTCATCTTCATTTAACTGATTTCATCTTCATTTAACTGATTTCCTCTTCATTTAACTGATTTCATCTTTAACTGATTTCATCGTTAACTGATTTCATCTTCATTTAACTGATTTCATCGTTAACTGATTTCATCTTCATTTAACTGATTTCATCTTTAACTGATTTCATCGTTAACTGATTTCATCTTCATTTAACTGATTTCATTGTTAACTGATTTTATCTTCATTTAACTGATTTCATCTTTAACTGATTTCATCGTTAACTGATTTCATCTTCATTTAACTGATTTCATCTGTAACTGATTTCATCTTTAACTGGTTTCATCGTTAACTGATTTCATTCTTCATTTAACTGATTTCATCTTTAACTGATTTCATCTTCATGTAACTGATTTCATCTGTAACTGATTTCATCGTTAACTGATTTCATCTTCATTTAACTGATTTCATCTTTAACTGATTTCATCGTTAACTGATTTCATCTTCATTTAACTGATTTCATCGTTAACTGATTTCATCTTCATTTAACTGATTTCATCTTTAACTGATTTCATCGTTAACTGATTTCATCTTCATTTAACTGATTTCATCGTTAACTGATTTCATCTTCATTTAACTGATTTCATCTTTAACTGATTTCATCGTTAACTGATTTCATCTTCATTTAACTGATTTCATCGTTAACTGATTTCATCTTCATGTAACTGATTTCATCTGTAACTGATTTCATCTTCATTTAACTGATTTCATTTTCATTCTTCATTTAACTGATTTCATCTGTAACTGATTTCATCTTTAACTGATTTCATCGTTAACTGATTTCATCTTCATTTAACTGATTTCATCTTCATTTAACTGATTTCATCGTTAACTGATTTCATCGTTAACTGATTTCATCTTCATTTAACTGATTTCATCTTTAACTGATTTCATCGTTAACTGATTTCATCGTTAACTGATTTCATCTTCATTTAACTGATTTCATCGTTAACTGATTTCATCTTCATTTAACTGATTTCATCGTTAACTGATTTCATCGTTAACTGATTTCATCTTCATTTAACTGATTTCATCTTCATTTAACTGATTTCATTTTCATTCTTCATTTAACTGATTTCATCGTTAACTGATTTCATCTTTAACTGATTTCATCGTTAACTGATTTAATCTTCATGTAACTGATTTCATCTGTAACTGATTTCATCTTCATGTAACTGATTTCATCGTTAACTGATTTCATCTTCATTTAACTGATTTCATCGTTAACTGATTTCATCTTCATTTAACTGATTTCATCTTCATTTAACTGATTTCATCTTTAACTGATTTCATCGTTAACTGATTTCATCTTCATTTAACTGATTTCATCGTTAACTGATTTCATCTTCATTTAACTGATTTCATCTTTAACTGATTTCATCGTTAACTGATTTCATATTCATTTAACTGATTTCATCGTTAACTGATTTCATCTTCATTTAACTGATTTCATCGTTAACTGATTTCATCTTTAACTGATTTCATCTTTAATTGATTTCATCGTTAACTGATTTCATCTTCATTTAACTGATTTCATCTTTAACTGATTTCATCGTTAACTGATTTCATCTTCATTTAACTGATTTCATCGTTAACTGATTTCATCTTCATTTAACTGATTTCATCTTTAACTGATTTCATCGTTAACTGATTTCATCTTCATTTAACTGATTTCATCGTTAACTGATTTCATCTTCATTTAACTGATTTCATCTTTAACTGATTTCATCGTTAACTGATTTCATCTTCATTTAACTGATTTCATCGTTTACTGATTTCATCTTCATTTAACTGATTTCATCTTCATTTAACTGATTTCATCTTCATTTAACTGATTTCATCGTTAACTGATTTCATCTTCATTTAACTGATTTCATCGTTAACTGATTTCATCTTCATTTAACTGATTTCATCTTCATTTAACTGATTTCATCGTTAACTGATTTCATCTTCATTTAACTGATTTTGTCTTTAACTGATTTCATCGTTAACTGATTTCATCTTCATTTAACTGATTTCATCTTTAACTGATTTCATCTTCATTCAACTGATTTCATCTTCATTTAACTGATTTCATTTTCATTCTTCATTTAACTGATTTCATCTTTAACTGATTTCATCTTCATTTAACTGATTTCATCGTTAACTGATTTCATCTTCATTTAACTGATTTCATTTTTAACTGATTTCATCTTCATTTAACTGATTTCATCGTTAACTGATTTCATCTTCATTTAACTGATTTAATCTTTAACTGATTTCATCTTTAACTGATTTCATCTTCATTTAACTGATTTCATCGTTAACTGATTTCATCTTCATTTAACTGATTTCATCTTTAACTGATTTCATCGTTAACTGATTTCATCTTCATTTAACTGATTTCATCGTTAACTGATTTCATCTGTAACTGATTTCATCTGTAACTGATTTCATCTTTAACTGATTTCATCTTCATTAAACTGATTTCATCGTTATCTGATTTCATCTTCATTTAACTGATTTCATCTTTAACTGATTTCATCGTTAACTGATTTCATCTTCATTTAACTGATTTCATCTTTAACTGATTTCATCGTTAACTGATTGCATCTTCATTTAACTGATTTCATCGTTAACTGATTTCATCTTCATTTAACTGATTTCATCTTTAACTGATTTCATCTTCATTTAACTGATTTCATCTTTAACTGATTTCATCTTTAACTGATTTCATCTTCATTTAACTGATTTCATCGTTAACTGATTTCATCTTCATTTAACTGATTTCATCTTTAACTGATTTCATCGTTAACTGATTTCATCTTCATTTAACTGATTTCATCGTTAACTGATTTAATCTGTAACTGATTTCATCTGTAACTGATTTCATCTTTAACTGATTTCATCTTCATTTAACTGATTTCATCGTTAACTGATTTCATCTTCATTTAACTGTTTTCATCTTTAACTGATTTCATCGTTAACTGATTTCATCTTCATTTAACTGATTTCATCGTTAACTGATTTCATCTTCATTTAACTGATTTCATCGTTAACTGATTTCATCTTCATTTAACTGATTTCATTTTCATTCTTCATTTACCTGATTTCATCGTTAACTGATTTAATCTTCATGTAACTGATTTCATCTGTAACTGATTTCATCGTTAACTGATTTCATCTTCATTTAACTGATTTCATCTTCATTTAACTAATTTCATCGTTAACTGATTTCATCATTAACTGATTTCATCTTCAATTAACTGATTTCATCGTTAACTGATTTCATCTTCATTTAACTGATTTCATCTTTAACTGATTTCATCGTTAACTGATTTCATCTTCATTTAACTGATTTCATCGTTAACTGATTTCATCTTCATTTAACTGATTTCATCGTTAACTGATTTCATCGTTAACTGATTTCATCTTCATTTAACTGATTTCATCTTTAACTGATTTCATCGTTAACTGATTTCATTTTTCATTTAACTGATTTCATCTTTAACTGATTTCATCTTCATGTAACTGATTTCATCTGTAACTGATTTCATCTTCATTTAACTGATTTCATTTTCATTCTTCATTTACCTGATTTCATCGTTAACTGATTTCATCTTTAACTGATTTCATCGTTAACTGATTTAATCTTCATGTAACTGATTTCATCTGTAACTGATTTCATCTTTAACTGATTTCATCGTTAACTGATTTCATCTTCATTTAACTGATTTCATCTTTAACTGATTTCATCGTTAACTGATTTCATCTTCATTTAACTGATTTCATTTTCATTCTTCATTTACCTGATTTCATCGTTAACTGATTTCATCTTTAACTGATTTCATCGTTAACTGATTTAATCTTCATGTAACTGATTTCATCGTTAACTGATTTCATCTTTAACTGATTTCATCGTTAACTGATTTCATCTTCATTTAACTGATTTCATCGTTAACTGATTTCATCTTCATTTAACTGATTTCATCTTTAACTGATTTCATCGTTAACTGATTTCATCTTCATTTAACTGATTTCATCTTTAACTGATTTCATCTTTAACTGATTTCATCGTTAACTGATTTCATCTTCATTTAACTGATTTCATCTTTAACTGATTTCATCGTTAACTGATTTCATCTTCATTTAACTGATTTCATTTTCATTCTTCATTTAACTGATTTCATCTTTAACTGATTTCATCTTCATTTAACTGATTTCATCTGTAACTGATTTCATCTTTAACTGATTTCATCTTCATTTAACTGATTTCATCTTTAACTGATTTCATCGTTAACTGATTTCATCTTCATTTAACTGATTTCATCGTTAACTGATTTCATCTTCATTTAACTGATTTCATCGTTAACTGATTTCATCGTTAACTGATTTCATCTTCATTTAACTGATTTCATCTGTAACTGATTTCATCGTTAACTGATTTCATCATTAACTGATTTCATCTTCATTTAACTGATTTCATCGTTAACTGATTTCATCTTCATTTAACTGATTTCATCTTTAACTGATTTCATCGTTAACTGATTTCATCTTCATTTAACTGATTTCATCTTTAACTGATTTCATCTTTAACTGATTTCATCTTTAACTGATTTCATCGTTAACTGATTTCATCTTCATTTAACTGATTTCATCTTTAACTGATTTCATCGTTAACTGATTTCATCTTCATTTAACTGATTTCATTTTCATTCTTCATTTAACTGATTTCATCTTTAACTGATTTCATCTTCATTTAACTGATTTCATCTGTAACTGATTTCATCTTTAACTGGTTTCATCGTTAACTGATTTCATCTTCATTTAACTGATTTCATCTTTAACTGATTTCATCGTTAACTGATTCCATCGTTAACTGATTTCATCTTTAACTGATTTCATCGTTAACTGATTTCATCTTCATTTAACTGATTTCATCGTTAACTGATTTCATCGTTAACTGATTTCATCTTCATTTAACTGATTTCATCGTTAACTAATTTCATCGTTAACTGATTTCATCATTAACTGATTTCATCTTCATTTAACTGATTTCATCTTTAACTGATTTCATCGTTAACTGATTTCATCTTCAATTAACTGATTTCATCGTTAACTGATTTCATCTTCATTTAACTGATTTCATCTTTAACTGATTTCATCTTCATTTAACTGATTTCATCTTTAACTGATTTCATCGTTAACTGATTTCATCTTCATTTAACTGATTTCATCTTTAACTGATTTCATCGTTAACTGATTTCATCTTCATTTAACTGATTTCATCGTTAACTGATTTCATCTTCATTTAACTGATTTCATCGTTAACTGATTTCATCGTTAACTGATTTCATCTTCATTTAACTGATTTCATCTGTAACTGATTTCATCGTTAACTGATTTCATCTTCATTTAACTGATTTCATCGTTAACTGATTTCATCTTCATTTAACTGATTTCATCTTTAACTGATTTCATCGTTAACTGATTTCATCGTTAACTGATTTCATCTTCATTTAACTGATTTCATCGTTAACTAATTTCATCGTTAACTGATTTCATCATTAACTGATTTCATCTTCATTTAACTGATTTCATCTTTAACTGATTTCATCGTTAACTGATTTCATCTTCAATTAACTGATTTCATCGTTAACTGATTTCATCTTCATTTAACTGATTTCATCTTTAACTGATTTCATCTTCATTTAACTGATTTCATCTTTAACTGATTTCATCGTTAACTGATTTCATCTTCATTTAACTGATTTCATCTTTAACTGATTTCATCGTTAACTGATTTCATCTTCATTTAACTGATTTCATCGTTAACTGATTTCATCTTCATTTAACTGATTTCATCGTTAACTGATTTCATCGTTAACTGATTTCATCTTCATTTAACTGATTTCATCTTTAACTGATTTCATCGTTAACTGATTTCATCTTCATTTAACTGATTTCATCTTTAACTGATTTCATCGTTAACTGATTTCATCTGTAACTGATTTCATCTTTAACTGATTTCATCGTTAACTGATTTCATCTTCATTTAACTGATTTCATCGTTAACTGATTTCATCGTTAACTGATTTCATCTTTAACTGATTTCATCGTTAACTGATTTCATCTTCATTTAACTGATTTCATCTTTAACTGATTTCATCGTTAACTGATTTCATCTTCAATTAACTGATTTCATCGTTAACTGATTTCATCTTCATTTAACTGATTTCATCTTCATTTAACTGATTTCATCGTTAACTGATTTCATCTTTAACTGATTTCATCGTTAACTGATTTAATCTTCATGTAACTGATTTCATCTGTAACTGATTTCATCTTTAACTGATTTCATCGTTAACTGATTTCATCTTCATTTATCTGATTTCATCTTTAACTGATTTCATCGTTAACTGATTTCATCTTCATTTAACTGATTTCATCTTCATTTAACTGATTTCATCTTTAACTGATTTCATCGTTAACTGATTTCATCTTCATTTAACTGATTTCATCGTTAACTGATTTCATCTTCATTTAACTGATTTCATCTTTAACTGATTTCATCGTTAACTGATTTCATCTTCATTTAACTGATTTCATCGTTAACTGATTTCATCTTCATTTAACTGATTTCATCTTCATTTAACTGATTTTGTCTCTAACTGATTTCATCGTTAACTGATTTCATCTTCATTTAACTGATTTCATCTTTAACTGATTTCATCGTTAACTGATTTCATCTTCATTTAACTGATTTCATCGTTAACTGATTTCATCTTTAACTGATTTCATCGTTAACTGATTTAATCTTCATGTAACTGATTTCATCTGTAACTGATTTCATCTTTAACTGATTTCATCGTTAACTGATTTCATCTTCATTTAACTGATTTCATCTTTAACTGATTTCATCGTTAACTGATTTCATCTTTAACTGATTTCATCGTTAACTGATTTAATCTTCATGTAACTGATTTCATCTGTAACTGATTTCATCTTCATGTAACTGATTTCATCTTCATGTAACTGATTTCATCGTTAACTGATTTCATCTTCATTTAACTGATTTCATCGTTAACTGATTTCATCGTTAACTGATTTCATCTTCATTTAACTGATTTCATCTTTAACTGATTTCATCGTTAACTGATTTCATCTTCATTTAACTGATTTCATCGTTAACTGATTTCATCTTCATTTAACTGATTTCATCTTTAACTGATTTCATCGTTAACTGATTTCATCTTCATTTAACTGATTTCATCGTTAACTGATTTAATCTTCATTTAACTGATTTCATCTTTAACTGATTTCATCGTTAACTGATTTCATCTTCATTTAACTGATTTCATCGTTAACTGATTTAATCTTCATGTAACTGATTTCATCTGTAACTGATTTCATCTTTAACTGATTTCATCGTTAACTGATTTCATCTTCATTTAACTGATTTCATCTTTAACTGATTTCATCGTTAACTGATTTCATCTTCATTTAACTGATTTCATCGTTAACTGATTTCATCTTCATTTAACTGATTTCATCGTTAACTGATTTCATCTTCATTTAACTGATTTTGTCTTTAACTGATTTCATCGTTAACTGATTTCATCTTCATTTAACTGATTTCATCTTTAACTGATTTCATCTTCATTCAACTGATTTCATCTTCATTTAACTGATTTCATCGTTAACTGATTTCATCTTCATTTAACTGATTTCATTTTCATTCTTCATTTAACTGATTTCATCTTTAACTGATTTCATCTTCATGTAACTGATTTAATCTTCATGTAACTGATTTCATCTTTACCTGATTTTATCGTTAACTGATTTCATCTTCATTTAACTGATTTCATCTTCATTTAACTGATTTCATCTTTAACTGATTTCATCGTTAACTGATTTCATCTTCATTTAACTGATTCCATCGTTAACTGATTTCATCTTCATTTAACTGATTTCATCTTTAACTGATTTCATCGTTAACTGAGTTCATCTTCATTTAACTGATTTCATTTTCATTCTTCATTTAACTGATTTCATCGTTAACTGATTTCATCTTTAACTGATTTCATCGTTAACTGATTTAATCTTCATGTAACTGATTTCATCTGTAACTGATTTCATCTTCATGTAACTGATTTCATCTTCATGTAACTGATTTCATTGTTAACTGATTTCATCTTCATTTAACTGATTTCATCGTTAACTGATTTCATCGTTAACTGATTTCATCTTCATTTAACTGATTTCATCTTCATTTAACTGATTTCATCTTTAACTGATTTCATCGTTAACTGATTTCATCTTCATTTAACTGATTTCATCGTTAACTGATTTCATCGTTAACTGATTTCATCTTCATTTAACTGATTTCATCTTCATTTAACTGATTTAATCTTTAACTGATTTCATCGTTAACTGATTTCATCTTTAACTGATTTCATCGTTAACTGATTTCATCTTCATTTAACTGATTTCATCTTTAACTGATTTCATCGTTAACTGATTTCATCTTCATTTAACTGATTTCATCGTTAACTGATTTCATCTTTAACTGATTTCATCGTTAACTGATTTAATCTTCATGTAACTGATTTCATCTGTAACTGATTTCATCTTTAACTGATTTCATCGTTAACTGATTTCATCTTCATTTAACTGATTTCATCTTTAACTGATTTCATCGTTAACTGATTTCATCTTCATTTAACTGATTTCATCGTTAACTGATTTCATCTTCATTTAACTGATTTCATCTTTAACTGATTTCATCGTTAACTGATTTCATCTTCATTTAACTGATTTCATCGTTAACTGATTTCATCTTCATTTAACTGATTTCATCTTTAACTGATTTCATCGTTAACTGATTTCATCTTCATTTAACTGATTTCATCGTTAACTGATTTCATCTTCATTTAACTGATTTCATCGTTAACTGATTTCATCTTCATTTAACTGATTTTGTCTTTAACTGATTTCATCGTTAACTGATTTCATCTTCATTCAACTGATTTCATCTTCATTTAACTGATTTCATCGTTAACTGATTTCATCTTCATTTAACTGATTTCATCTTCATTTAACTGATTTCATCGTTAACTGATTTCATCTTCATTTAACTGATTTCATCTTTAACTGATTTCATCGTTAACTGATTTCATCTTCATTTAACTGATTTCATTTTCATTCTTCATTTAAATGATTTCATCTTTAACTGATTTCATCTTCATTTAACTGATTTCATCGTTAACTGATTTCATCTTCATTTAACTGATTTCATTTTTAACTGATTTCATCTTCATTTAACTGATTTCATCGTTAACTGATTTCATCGTTAACTGATTTCATCTTCATTTAACTGATTTCATCTTTAACTGATTTCATCTTTAACTGATTTCATCTTCATTTAACTGATTTCATCGTTAACTGATTTCATCTTCATTTAACTGATTTCATCTTTAACTGATTTCATCGTTAACTGATTTCATCTTTAACTGATTTCATCGTTAACTGATTTCATCTTCATTTAACTGATTTCATCGTTAACTGATTTCATCTTCATTTAACTGATTTCATCTGTAACTGATTTCATCGTTAACTGATTTCATCTTCATTTAACTGATTTCATCGTTAACTGATTTCATCTTCATTTAACTGATTTCATCTTTAACTGATTTCATCTTCATTTAACTGATTTCATCTTTAACTGATTTCATCGTTAACTGATTTCATCTTCATTTAACTGATTTCATCGTTAACTGATTTCATCTTCATTTAACTGATTTCATCTTTAACTGATTTCATCGTTAACTGATTTCATCTTCATTTAACTGATTTCATCGTTAACTGATTTCATCTTCATTTAACTGATTTCATCTTTAACTGATTTCATCGTTAACTGATTTCATTTTCATTTAACTGATTTCATCGTTAACTGATTTCATCTTCATTTAACTGATTTCATCTTCATTTAACTAATTTCGTCGTTAACTGATTTCATCTTCATTTAACTGATTTCATCTTCATTTAACTAATTTCGTCGTTAACTGATTTCATCTTCATTTAACTGATTTCATCTTCATTTAACTGATTTCATCTTTAACTGATTTCATCTTCATTTAACTGATTTCATCTTCATTTAACTGATTTCATCGTTAACTGATTTCATCTTCATTTAACTGATTTCATCTTTAACTGATTTCATCGTTAACTGATTTCATCTTCATTTAACTGATTTCATTTTCATTCTTCATTTAACTGATTTAATCTTTAACTGATTTCATCTTCATTTAACTTATTTCATCGTTAACTGATTTCATCTTTAACTGATTTCATCGTTAACTGATTTCATCTTCATTTAACTGATTTCATCTTTAACTGATTTCATCTTTAACTGATTTCATCTTCATTTAACTGATTTCATCGTTAACTGATTTCATCTTCATTTAACTGATTTCATCTTTAACTGATTTCATCTTTAACTGATTTCATCTTCATTTAACTGATTTCATCTTTAACTGATTTCATCTTTAACTGATTTCATCTTCATTTAACTGATTTCATCGTTAACTGATTTCACCTTCATTTAACTGATTTCATCTTTAACTGATTTCATCGTTAACTGATTTCATCTTCATTTAACTGATTTCATCGTTAACTGATTTCATCTGTAACTGATTTCATCTTTAACTGATTTCATCTTCATTTAACTGATTTCATCGTTAACTGATTTCATCTTCATTTAACTGATTTCATCTTTAACTGATTTCATCGTTAACTGATTTCATCTTCATTTAACTGATTTCATCGTTAACTGATTTCATCTTCATTTAACTGATTTCATTTTCATTCTTCATTTACCTGATTTCATCTTTAACTGATTTCATCGTTAACTGATTTAATCTTCATGTAACTGATTTCATCTTCATTAAACTGATTTCATCGTTAACTGATTTCATCGTTAACTGATTTCATCTTCATTTAACTGATTTCATCTTCATTTAACTGATTTCATCTTTAACTGATTTCAGCGTTAACTGATTTCATCTTCATTTAACTGATTTCATTTTCATTCTTCATTTAACTGATCTCATCTTTAACTGATTTCATCTTCATTTAACTGATTTCATCGTTAACTGATTTCATCTTCATTTAACTGATTTCATTTTTAACTGATTTCATCTTCATTTAACTGATTTCATCGTTAACTGATTTCATCTTCATTTAACTGATTTCATCTTTAACTGATTTCATCTTTAACTGATTTCATCTTCATTTAACTGATTTCATCGTTAACTGATTTCATCTTCATTTAACTGATTTCATCTTTACCTGATTTCATCGTTAACTGATTTCATCTTCATTTAACTGATTTCATCGTTAACTGATTTCATCTGTAACTGATTTCATCTGTAACTGATTTCATCTGTAACTGATTTCATCTTTAACTGATTTCATCTTCATTTAACTGATTTCATCGTTAACTGATTTCATCTTCATTTAACTGATTTCATCTTTAACTGATTTCATCGTTAACTGATTTCATCTTCATTTAACTGATTTCATCTTTAACTGATTTCATCGTTAACTGAATTCATCTTCATTTAACTGATTTCATCGTTAACTGATTTCATCTTCATTTAACTGATTTCATCTTTAACTGATTTCATCGTTAACTGATTTCATCTTCATTTAACTGATTTCATCTTTAACTGATTTCATCTTTAACTGATTTCATCTTCATTTAACTGATTTCATCTTTAACTGATTTCATCTTGAACTGATTTCATCTTCATTTAACTGATTTCATCGTTAACTGATTTCATCTTTAACTGATTTCATCGTTAACTGATTTCATCTTCATTTAACTGATTTCATCGTTAACTGATTTCATCTTCATTTAACTGATTTCATCTTTAACTGATTTCATCTTCATTTAACTGATTTCATCTTTAACTGATTTCATCGTTAACTGATTTCATCTTCATTTAACTGATTTCATCGTTAACTGATTTCATCTTCATTTAACTGATTTCATCTTTAACTGATTTCATCGTTAACTGATTTCATCTTCATTTAACTGATTTCATCTTTAACTGATTTCATCGTTAACTGATTTCATCTTCATTTAACTGATTTCATCTTTAACTGATTTCATCGTTAACTGATTTCATTCTTCATTTAACTGATTTCATCTTTAACTGATTTCATCTTCATGTAACTGATTTCATCTGTAACTGATTTCATCGTTAACTGATTTCATCGTTAACTGATTTCATCTTCATTTAACTGATTTCATCTTTAACTGATTTCATCGTTAACTGATTTCATCTTCATTTAACTGATTTCATTTTCATTCTTCATTTAACTGATTTCATCTTTAACTGATTTCATCTTCATTTAACTGATTTAATCTTTAACTGATTTAATCTTCATGTAACTGATTTCATCTGTAACTGATTTCATCTTCATTTAACTGATTTCATCTTTAACTGATTTCATCGTTAACTGATTTCATCTTTATTTAACTGATTTCATCGTTAACTGATTTCATCTTTATTTAACTGATTTAGTCGTTAACTGATTTCATCTTCATTTAACTGATTTCATCTTTAACTGATTTCATCGTTAACTGATTTCATCTTTATTTAACTGATTTAGTCGTTAACTGATTTCATCTTCATTTAACTGATTTCATCTTTAACTGATTTCATCGTTAACTGATTTCATCTTTAACTGATTTCATCGTTAACTGATTTCATCTTCATTTAACTGATTTCATCGTTAACTGATTTCATCTTCATTTAACTGATTTCATCTTTATCTGATTTCATCGTTAACTGATTTCATCTTCATTTAACTGATTTCATCGTTAACTGATTTCATCTTCATTTAACTGATTTCATCTTTAACTGATTTCATCGTTAACTGATATCATCTTCATTTAACTGATTTCATCGTTAACTGATTTCATCTTCATTTAACTGATTTCATCTTTAACTTATTTCATCGTTAACTGATTTCATCTTCATTTAACTGATTTCATCGTTAACTGATTTCATTGTTAACTGATTTCATCTTCATGTAACTGATTTCATCTGTAACTGATTTCATCTTTAACTGATTTCATCGTTAACTGATTTCATCTTCATTTAACTGATTTCATCTTCATTTAACTGATTTCATCTTCATTTAACTGATTTCATCTTCATGTAACTGATTTCATCGTTAACTGATTTCATCTTCATTTAACTGATTTCATCGTTAACTGATTTCATCTTCATTTAACTGATTTCATTTTCATTCTTCATTTAACTGATTTCATCGTTAACTGATTTCATCTTTAACTGATTTCATCGTTAACTGATTTAATCTTAATGTAACTGATTTCATCTGTAACTGATTTCATCTTTAACTGATTTCATCGTTAACTGATTTCATCTTCATTTAACTGATTTCATCTTCATTTAACTGATTTCATCTTCATTTAACTGATTTCATCTTTAACTGATTTCATCGTTAACTGATTTCATCTTCATGTAACTGATTTCATCTGTAACTGATTTCATCTTTAACTGATTTCATCGTTAACTGATTTCATCTTCATTTAACTGATTTCATCTTTAACTGATTTCATCGTTAACTGATTTCATCTTCATTTAACTGATTTCATCTTTAACTGATTTCATCGTTAACTGATTTCATTCTTCATTTAACTGATTTCATCTTTAACTGATTTCATCTTCATGTAACTGATTTCATCTGTAACTGATTTTATCTTCATTTAACTGATTTCATCGTTAACTGATTTCATCTTCATTCTTCATTTAACTGATTTCATCGTTAACTGATTTCATCTTTAACTGATTTCATCGTTAACTGATTTAATCTTCATGTAACTGATTTCATCTCTAACTGATTTCATCTTTAACTGATTTCATCTTCATTTAACTGATTTCATCTTTAACTGATTTCATCGTTAACTGATTTCATCTTCATTTAACTGATTTCATCTTTAACTGATTTCATTGTTCACTGATTTCATCGTTAACTGATTTCATCTTCATTTAACTGATTTCATCTTTAACTGATTTCATCGTTAACTGATTTAATCTTCATGTAACTGATTTCATCTGTAACTGATTTCATCTTTAACTGATTTCATCGTTAACTGATTTCATCTTCATTTAACTGATTTCTTCTTTAACTGATTTCATCGTTAACTGATTTCATCTTCATTTAACTGATTTCATCTTTAACTGATTTCATCGTTAACTGATTTCATCTTCATTTAACTGATTTCATTTTCATTCTTCATTTAACTGATTTCATCGTTAACTGATTTCATCTTTAACTGATTTCATCTTTAACTGATTTCATCTTCATGTAACTGATTTCATCTTCATGTAACTGATTTCATCTTTAACTGATTTCATCGTTAACTGATTTCATCTTCATTTAACTGATTTCATCTTTAACTGATTTCATCGTTAACTGATTTCATCGTTAACTGATTTCATCTTCATTTAACTGATTTCATCGTTAACTGATTTCATCTTTAACTGATTTCATCGTTAACTGATTTCATCTTTAACTGATTTCATCGTTAACTGATTTCATCTTTAACTGATTTCATCGTTAACTGATTTAATCTTCATGTAAGTGATTTAATCTGTAACTGATTTCATCTTTAACTGATTTCATCGTTAACTGATTTCATCTTCATTTAACTGATTTCATCGTTAACTGATTTCATCTTTAACTGATTTCATCGTTAACTGATTTCATCTTTTACTGATTTCATCGTTAACTGATTTCATCTTCATTTAACTGATTTCATCGTTAACTGATTTCATCTTCATTTAACTGATTTCATCGTTAACTGATTTCATCGTTAACTGATTTCATCTTTAACTGATTTCATCGTTAACTGATTTCATCTTCATTTAACTGATTTCATCTTTAACTGATTTCATCGTTAACTGATTTCATCTTCATTTAACTGATTTCATCGTTAACTGATTTCATCTTCATTTAACTGATTTCATCTTTAACTGATTTCATCGTTAACTGATTTCATATTCATTTAACTGATTTCATCGTTAACTGATTTCATCGTTAACTGATTTAATCTTCATGTAACTGATTTCATCTGTAACTGATTTCATCTTTAACTGATTTCTTCGTTAACTGATTTCATCTTCATTTAACTGATTTCATCGTTAACTGATTTCATCTTCATTTAACTGATTTCATCTTTAACTGATTTCATCGTTAACTGATTTCATCTTCATTTAACTGATTTCATCGTTAACTGATTTCATCTTCATTTAACTGATTTCATCTTTAACTGATTTCATCGTTAACTGATTTCATCTTCATTTAACTGATTTCATCTTTAACTGAATTCATCGTTAACTGATTTCATCTTCATTTAACTGATTTCATCTTCATTTAACTGATTTCATCGTTAACTGATTTCATCGTTAACTGATTTCATCTTCATTTAACTGATTTCATCGTTAACTAATTTCATCGTTAACTGATTTCATCATTAACTGATTTCATCTTCATTTAACTGATTTCATCGTTAACTGATTTCATCTTCATTTAACTGATTTCATCTTTAACTGATTTCATCGTTAACTGATTTCATCTTCATTTAACTGATTTCATCTTTAACTGATTTCATCTTTAACTGATTTCATCGTTAACTGATTTCATCTTCATTTAACTGATTTCATCTTTAACTGATTTCATCGTTAACTGATTTCATCTTCATTTAACTGATTTCATTTTCATTCTTCATTTAACTGATTTCATCTTTAACTGATTTCATCTTCATTTAACTGATTTCATCTGTAACTGATTTCATCTTTAACTGATTTCATCTTCATTTAACTGATTTCATCTTTAACTGATTTCATCGTTAACTGATTTCATCTTCATTTAACTGATTTCATCGTTAACTGATTTCATCTTCATTTAACTGATTTCATCGTTAACTGATTTCATCGTTAACTGATTTCATCTTCATTTAACTGATTTCATCTGTAACTGATTTCATCGTTAACTGATTTCATCATTAACTGATTTCATCTTCATTTAACTGATTTCATCGTTAACTGATTTCATCTTCATTTAACTGATTTCATCTTTAACTGATTTCATCGTTAACTGATTTCATCTTCATTTAACTGATTTCATCTTTAACTGATTTCATCTTTAACTGATTTCATCTTTAACTGATTTCATCGTTAACTGATTTCATCTTCATTTAACTGATTTCATCTTTAACTGATTTCATCGTTAACTGATTTCATCTTCATTTAACTGATTTCATTTTCATTCTTCATTTAACTGATTTCATCTTTAACTGATTTCATCTTCATTTAACTGATTTCATCTGTAACTGATTTCATCTTTAACTGGTTTCATCGTTAACTGATTTCATCTTCATTTAACTGATTTCATCTTTAACTGATTTCATCGTTAACTGATTCCATCGTTAACTGATTTCATCTTTAACTGATTTCATCGTTAACTGATTTCATCTTCATTTAACTGATTTCATCGTTAACTGATTTCATCGTTAACTGATTTCATCTTCATTTAACTGATTTCATCGTTAACTAATTTCATCGTTAACTGATTTCATCATTAACTGATTTCATCTTCATTTAACTGATTTCATCTTTAACTGATTTCATCGTTAACTGATTTCATCTTCAATTAACTGATTTCATCGTTAACTGATTTCATCTTCATTTAACTGATTTCATCTTTAACTGATTTCATCTTCATTTAACTGATTTCATCTTTAACTGATTTCATCGTTAACTGATTTCATCTTCATTTAACTGATTTCATCTTTAACTGATTTCATCGTTAACTGATTTCATCTTCATTTAACTGATTTCATCGTTAACTGATTTCATCTTCATTTAACTGATTTCATCGTTAACTGATTTCATCGTTAACTGATTTCATCTTCATTTAACTGATTTCATCTGTAACTGATTTCATCGTTAACTGATTTCATCTTCATTTAACTGATTTCATCGTTAACTGATTTCATCTTCATTTAACTGATTTCATCTTTAACTGATTTCATCGTTAACTGATTTCATCGTTAACTGATTTCATCTTCATTTAACTGATTTCATCGTTAACTAATTTCATCGTTAACTGATTTCATCATTAACTGATTTCATCTTCATTTAACTGATTTCATCTTTAACTGATTTCATCGTTAACTGATTTCATCTTCAATTAACTGATTTCATCGTTAACTGATTTCATCTTCATTTAACTGATTTCATCTTTAACTGATTTCATCTTCATTTAACTGATTTCATCTTTAACTGATTTCATCGTTAACTGATTTCATCTTCATTTAACTGATTTCATCTTTAACTGATTTCATCGTTAACTGATTTCATCTTCATTTAACTGATTTCATCGTTAACTGATTTCATCTTCATTTAACTGATTTCATCGTTAACTGATTTCATCGTTAACTGATTTCATCTTCATTTAACTGATTTCATCTTTAACTGATTTCATCGTTAACTGATTTCATCTTCATTTAACTGATTTCATCTTTAACTGATTTCATCGTTAACTGATTTCATCTGTAACTGATTTCATCTTTAACTGATTTCATCGTTAACTGATTTCATCTTCATTTAACTGATTTCATCGTTAACTGATTTCATCGTTAACTGATTTCATCTTTAACTGATTTCATCGTTAACTGATTTCATCTTCATTTAACTGATTTCATCTTTAACTGATTTCATCGTTAACTGATTTCATCTTCAATTAACTGATTTCATCGTTAACTGATTTCATCTTCATTTAACTGATTTCATCTTCATTTAACTGATTTCATCGTTAACTGATTTCATCTTTAACTGATTTCATCGTTAACTGATTTAATCTTCATGTAACTGATTTCATCTGTAACTGATTTCATCTTTAACTGATTTCATCGTTAACTGATTTCATCTTCATTTATCTGATTTCATCTTTAACTGATTTCATCGTTAACTGATTTCATCTTCATTTAACTGATTTCATCTTCATTTAACTGATTTCATCTTTAACTGATTTCATCGTTAACTGATTTCATCTTCATTTAACTGATTTCATCGTTAACTGATTTCATCTTCATTTAACTGATTTCATCTTTAACTGATTTCATCGTTAACTGATTTCATCTTCATTTAACTGATTTCATCGTTAACTGATTTCATCTTCATTTAACTGATTTCATCTTCATTTAACTGATTTTGTCTCTAACTGATTTCATCGTTAACTGATTTCATCTTCATTTAACTGATTTCATCTTTAACTGATTTCATCGTTAACTGATTTCATCTTCATTTAACTGATTTCATCGTTAACTGATTTCATCTTTAACTGATTTCATCGTTAACTGATTTAATCTTCATGTAACTGATTTCATCTGTAACTGATTTCATCTTTAACTGATTTCATCGTTAACTGATTTCATCTTCATTTAACTGATTTCATCTTTAACTGATTTCATCGTTAACTGATTTCATCTTTAACTGATTTCATCGTTAACTGATTTAATCTTCATGTAACTGATTTCATCTGTAACTGATTTCATCTTCATGTAACTGATTTCATCTTCATGTAACTGATTTCATCGTTAACTGATTTCATCTTCATTTAACTGATTTCATCGTTAACTGATTTCATCGTTAACTGATTTCATCTTCATTTAACTGATTTCATCTTTAACTGATTTCATCGTTAACTGATTTCATCTTCATTTAACTGATTTCATCGTTAACTGATTTCATCTTCATTTAACTGATTTCATCTTTAACTGATTTCATCGTTAACTGATTTCATCTTCATTTAACTGATTTCATCGTTAACTGATTTAATCTTCATTTAACTGATTTCATCTTTAACTGATTTCATCGTTAACTGATTTCATCTTCATTTAACTGATTTCATCGTTAACTGATTTAATCTTCATGTAACTGATTTCATCTGTAACTGATTTCATCTTTAACTGATTTCATCGTTAACTGATTTCATCTTCATTTAACTGATTTCATCTTTAACTGATTTCATCGTTAACTGATTTCATCTTCATTTAACTGATTTCATCGTTAACTGATTTCATCTTCATTTAACTGATTTCATCGTTAACTGATTTCATCTTCATTTAACTGATTTTGTCTTTAACTGATTTCATCGTTAACTGATTTCATCTTCATTTAACTGATTTCATCTTTAACTGATTTCATCTTCATTCAACTGATTTCATCTTCATTTAACTGATTTCATCGTTAACTGATTTCATCTTCATTTAACTGATTTCATTTTCATTCTTCATTTAACTGATTTCATCTTTAACTGATTTCATCTTCATGTAACTGATTTAATCTTCATGTAACTGATTTCATCTTTACCTGATTTTATCGTTAACTGATTTCATCTTCATTTAACTGATTTCATCTTCATTTAACTGATTTCATCTTTAACTGATTTCATCGTTAACTGATTTCATCTTCATTTAACTGATTCCATCGTTAACTGATTTCATCTTCATTTAACTGATTTCATCTTTAACTGATTTCATCGTTAACTGAGTTCATCTTCATTTAACTGATTTCATTTTCATTCTTCATTTAACTGATTTCATCGTTAACTGATTTCATCTTTAACTGATTTCATCGTTAACTGATTTAATCTTCATGTAACTGATTTCATCTGTAACTGATTTCATCTTCATGTAACTGATTTCATCTTCATGTAACTGATTTCATTGTTAACTGATTTCATCTTCATTTAACTGATTTCATCGTTAACTGATTTCATCGTTAACTGATTTCATCTTCATTTAACTGATTTCATCTTCATTTAACTGATTTCATCTTTAACTGATTTCATCGTTAACTGATTTCATCTTCATTTAACTGATTTCATCGTTAACTGATTTCATCGTTAACTGATTTCATCTTCATTTAACTGATTTCATCTTCATTTAACTGATTTAATCTTTAACTGATTTCATCGTTAACTGATTTCATCTTTAACTGATTTCATCGTTAACTGATTTCATCTTCATTTAACTGATTTCATCTTTAACTGATTTCATCGTTAACTGATTTCATCTTCATTTAACTGATTTCATCGTTAACTGATTTCATCTTTAACTGATTTCATCGTTAACTGATTTAATCTTCATGTAACTGATTTCATCTGTAACTGATTTCATCTTTAACTGATTTCATCGTTAACTGATTTCATCTTCATTTAACTGATTTCATCTTTAACTGATTTCATCGTTAACTGATTTCATCTTCATTTAACTGATTTCATCGTTAACTGATTTCATCTTCATTTAACTGATTTCATCTTTAACTGATTTCATCGTTAACTGATTTCATCTTCATTTAACTGATTTCATCGTTAACTGATTTCATCTTCATTTAACTGATTTCATCTTTAACTGATTTCATCGTTAACTGATTTCATCTTCATTTAACTGATTTCATCGTTAACTGATTTCATCTTCATTTAACTGATTTCATCGTTAACTGATTTCATCTTCATTTAACTGATTTTGTCTTTAACTGATTTCATCGTTAACTGATTTCATCTTCATTCAACTGATTTCATCTTCATTTAACTGATTTCATCGTTAACTGATTTCATCTTCATTTAACTGATTTCATCTTCATTTAACTGATTTCATCGTTAACTGATTTCATCTTCATTTAACTGATTTCATCTTTAACTGATTTCATCGTTAACTGATTTCATCTTCATTTAACTGATTTCATTTTCATTCTTCATTTAAATGATTTCATCTTTAACTGATTTCATCTTCATTTAACTGATTTCATCGTTAACTGATTTCATCTTCATTTAACTGATTTCATTTTTAACTGATTTCATCTTCATTTAACTGATTTCATCGTTAACTGATTTCATCGTTAACTGATTTCATCTTCATTTAACTGATTTCATCTTTAACTGATTTCATCTTTAACTGATTTCATCTTCATTTAACTGATTTCATCGTTAACTGATTTCATCTTCATTTAACTGATTTCATCTTTAACTGATTTCATCGTTAACTGATTTCATCTTCATTTAACTGATTTCATCGTTAACTGATTTCATCTTCATTTAACTGATTTCATCGTTAACTGATTTCATCTTCATTTAACTGATTTCATCTGTAACTGATTTCATCGTTAACTGATTTCATCTTCATTTAACTGATTTCATCGTTAACTGATTTCATCTTCATTTAACTGATTTCATCTTTAACTGATTTCATCTTCATTTAACTGATTTCATCGTTAACTGATTTCATCTTCATTTAACTGATTTCATCTTTAACTGATTTCATCGTTAACTGATTTCATCTTCATTTAACTGATTTCATCGTTAACTGATTTCATCTTCATTTAACTGATTTCATCTTTAACTGATTTCATCGTTAACTGATTTCATCTTCATTTAACTGATTTCATCGTTAACTGATTTCATCTTCATTTAACTGATTTCATCTTTAACTGATTTCATCGTTAACTGATTTCATTTTCATTTAACTGATTTCATCGTTAACTGATTTCATCTTCATTTAACTGATTTCATCTTCATTTAACTAATTTCGTCGTTAACTGATTTCATCTTCATTTAACTGATTTCATCTTCATTTAACTAATTTCGTCGTTAACTGATTTCATCTTCATTTAACTGATTTCATCTTCATTTAACTGATTTCATCTTTAACTGATTTCATCTTCATTTAACTGATTTCATCTTCATTTAACTGATTTCATCGTTAACTGATTTCATCTTCATTTAACTGATTTCATCTTTAACTGATTTCATCGTTAACTGATTTCATCTTCATTTAACTGATTTCATTTTCATTCTTCATTTAACTGATTTAATCTTTAACTGATTTCATCTTCATTTAACTTATTTCATCGTTAACTGATTTCATCTTTAACTGATTTCATCGTTAACTGATTTCATCTTCATTTAACTGATTTCATCTTTAACTGATTTCATCTTTAACTGATTTCATCTTCATTTAACTGATTTCATCGTTAACTGATTTCATCTTCATTTAACTGATTTCATCTTTAACTGATTTCATCTTTAACTGATTTCATCTTCATTTAACTGATTTCATCTTTAACTGATTTCATCTTTAACTGATTTCATCTTCATTTAACTGATTTCATCGTTAACTGATTTCACCTTCATTTAACTGATTTCATCTTTAACTGATTTCATCGTTAACTGATTTCATCTTCATTTAACTGATTTCATCGTTAACTGATTTCATCTGTAACTGATTTCATCTTTAACTGATTTCATCTTCATTTAACTGATTTCATCGTTAACTGATTTCATCTTCATTTAACTGATTTCATCTTTAACTGATTTCATCGTTAACTGATTTCATCTTCATTTAACTGATTTCATCGTTAACTGATTTCATCTTCATTTAACTGATTTCATTTTCATTCTTCATTTACCTGATTTCATCTTTAACTGATTTCATCGTTAACTGATTTAATCTTCATGTAACTGATTTCATCTTCATTAAACTGATTTCATCGTTAACTGATTTCATCGTTAACTGATTTCATCTTCATTTAACTGATTTCATCTTCATTTAACTGATTTCATCTTTAACTGATTTCAGCGTTAACTGATTTCATCTTCATTTAACTGATTTCATTTTCATTCTTCATTTAACTGATCTCATCTTTAACTGATTTCATCTTCATTTAACTGATTTCATCGTTAACTGATTTCATCTTCATTTAACTGATTTCATTTTTAACTGATTTCATCTTCATTTAACTGATTTCATCGTTAACTGATTTCATCTTCATTTAACTGATTTCATCTTTAACTGATTTCATCTTTAACTGATTTCATCTTCATTTAACTGATTTCATCGTTAACTGATTTCATCTTCATTTAACTGATTTCATCTTTACCTGATTTCATCGTTAACTGATTTCATCTTCATTTAACTGATTTCATCGTTAACTGATTTCATCTGTAACTGATTTCATCTGTAACTGATTTCATCTGTAACTGATTTCATCTTTAACTGATTTCATCTTCATTTAACTGATTTCATCGTTAACTGATTTCATCTTCATTTAACTGATTTCATCTTTAACTGATTTCATCGTTAACTGATTTCATCTTCATTTAACTGATTTCATCTTTAACTGATTTCATCGTTAACTGAATTCATCTTCATTTAACTGATTTCATCGTTAACTGATTTCATCTTCATTTAACTGATTTCATCTTTAACTGATTTCATCGTTAACTGATTTCATCTTCATTTAACTGATTTCATCTTTAACTGATTTCATCTTTAACTGATTTCATCTTCATTTAACTGATTTCATCTTTAACTGATTTCATCTTGAACTGATTTCATCTTCATTTAACTGATTTCATCGTTAACTGATTTCATCTTTAACTGATTTCATCGTTAACTGATTTCATCTTCATTTAACTGATTTCATCGTTAACTGATTTCATCTTCATTTAACTGATTTCATCTTTAACTGATTTCATCTTCATTTAACTGATTTCATCTTTAACTGATTTCATCGTTAACTGATTTCATCTTCATTTAACTGATTTCATCGTTAACTGATTTCATCTTCATTTAACTGATTTCATCTTTAACTGATTTCATCGTTAACTGATTTCATCTTCATTTAACTGATTTCATCTTTAACTGATTTCATCGTTAACTGATTTCATCTTCATTTAACTGATTTCATCTTTAACTGATTTCATCGTTAACTGATTTCATTCTTCATTTAACTGATTTCATCTTTAACTGATTTCATCTTCATGTAACTGATTTCATCTGTAACTGATTTCATCGTTAACTGATTTCATCGTTAACTGATTTCATCTTCATTTAACTGATTTCATCTTTAACTGATTTCATCGTTAACTGATTTCATCTTCATTTAACTGATTTCATTTTCATTCTTCATTTAACTGATTTCATCTTTAACTGATTTCATCTTCATTTAACTGATTTAATCTTTAACTGATTTAATCTTCATGTAACTGATTTCATCTGTAACTGATTTCATCTTCATTTAACTGATTTCATCTTTAACTGATTTCATCGTTAACTGATTTCATCTTTATTTAACTGATTTCATCGTTAACTGATTTCATCTTTATTTAACTGATTTAGTCGTTAACTGATTTCATCTTCATTTAACTGATTTCATCTTTAACTGATTTCATCGTTAACTGATTTCATCTTTAACTGATTTCATCGTTAACTGATTTCATCTTCATTTAACTGATTTCATCGTTAACTGATTTCATCTTCATTTAACTGATTTCATCTTTATCTGATTTCATCGTTAACTGATTTCATCTTCATTTAACTGATTTCATCGTTAACTGATTTCATCTTCATTTAACTGATTTCATCTTTAACTGATTTCATCGTTAACTGATATCATCTTCATTTAACTGATTTCATCGTTAACTGATTTCATCTTCATTTAACTGATTTCATCTTTAACTTATTTCATCGTTAACTGATTTCATCTTCATTTAACTGATTTCATCGTTAACTGATTTCATTGTTAACTGATTTCATCTTCATGTAACTGATTTCATCTGTAACTGATTTCATCTTTAACTGATTTCATCGTTAACTGATTTCATCTTCATTTAACTGATTTCATCTTCATTTAACTGATTTCATCTTCATTTAACTGATTTCATCTTCATGTAACTGATTTCATCGTTAACTGATTTCATCTTCATTTAACTGATTTCATCGTTAACTGATTTCATCTTCATTTAACTGATTTCATTTTCATTCTTCATTTAACTGATTTCATCGTTAACTGATTTCATCTTTAACTGATTTCATCGTTAACTGATTTAATCTTCATGTAACTGATTTCATCTGTAACTGATTTCATCTTTAACTGATTTCATCGTTAACTGATTTCATCTTCATGTAACTGATTTCATCTTCATTTAACTGATTTCATCTTCATTTAACTGATTTCATCTTCATTTAACTGATTTCATCTTTAACTGATTTCATCGTTAACTGATTTCATCTTCATGTAACTGATTTCATCTGTAACTGATTTCATCTTTAACTGATTTCATCGTTAACTGATTTCATCTTCATTTAACTGATTTCATCTTTAACTGATTTCATCGTTAACTGATTTCATCTTCATTTAACTGATTTCATCTTTAACTGATTTCATCGTTAACTGATTTCATTCTTCATTTAACTGATTTCATCTTTAACTGATTTCATCTTCATGTAACTGATTTCATCTGTAACTGATTTTATCTTCATTTAACTGATTTCATCGTTAACTGATTTCATCTTCATTCTTCATTTAACTGATTTCATCGTTAACTGATTTCATCTTTAACTGATTTCATCGTTAACTGATTTAATCTTCATGTAACTGATTTCATCTCTAACTGATTTCATCTTTAACTGATTTCATCTTCATTTAACTGATTTCATCTTTAACTGATTTCATCGTTAACTGATTTCATCTTCATTTAACTGATTTCATCTTTAACTGATTTCATTGTTCACTGATTTCATCGTTAACTGATTTCATCTTCATTTAACTGATTTCATCTTTAACTGATTTCATCGTTAACTGATTTAATCTTCATGTAACTGATTTCATCTGTAACTGATTTCATCTTTAACTGATTTCATCGTTAACTGATTTCATCTTCATTTAACTGATTTCTTCTTTAACTGATTTCATCGTTAACTGATTTCATCTTCATTTAACTGATTTCATCTTTAACTGATTTCATCGTTAACTGATTTCATCTTCATTTAACTGATTTCATTTTCATTCTTCATTTAACTGATTTCATCGTTAACTGATTTCATCTTTAACTGATTTCATCTTTAACTGATTTCATCTTCATGTAACTGATTTCATCTTCATGTAACTGATTTCATCTTTAACTGATTTCATCGTTAACTGATTTCATCTTCATTTAACTGATTTCATCTTTAACTGATTTCATCGTTAACTGATTTCATCGTTAACTGATTTCATCTTCATTTAACTGATTTCATCGTTAACTGATTTCATCTTTAACTGATTTCATCGTTAACTGATTTCATCTTTAACTGATTTCATCGTTAACTGATTTCATCTTTAACTGATTTCATCGTTAACTGATTTAATCTTCATGTAAGTGATTTAATCTGTAACTGATTTCATCTTTAACTGATTTCATCGTTAACTGATTTCATCTTCATTTAACTGATTTCATCGTTAACTGATTTCATCTTTAACTGATTTCATCGTTAACTGATTTCATCTTTTACTGATTTCATCGTTAACTGATTTCATCTTCATTTAACTGATTTCATCGTTAACTGATTTCATCTTCATTTAACTGATTTCATCGTTAACTGATTTCATCGTTAACTGATTTCATCTTTAACTGATTTCATCGTTAACTGATTTCATCTTCATTTAACTGATTTCATCTTTAACTGATTTCATCGTTAACTGATTTCATCTTCATTTAACTGATTTCATCGTTAACTGATTTCATCTTCATTTAACTGATTTCATCTTTAACTGATTTCATCGTTAACTGATTTCATATTCATTTAACTGATTTCATCGTTAACTGATTTCATCGTTAACTGATTTAATCTTCATGTAACTGATTTCATCTGTAACTGATTTCATCTTTAACTGATTTCTTCGTTAACTGATTTCATCTTCATTTAACTGATTTCATCGTTAACTGATTTCATCTTCATTTAACTGATTTCATCTTTAACTGATTTCATCGTTAACTGATTTCATCTTCATTTAACTGATTTCATCGTTAACTGATTTCATCTTCATTTAACTGATTTCATCTTTAACTGATTTCATCGTTAACTGATTTCATCTTCATTTAACTGATTTCATCTTTAACTGAATTCATCGTTAACTGATTTCATCTTCATTTAACTGATTTCATTTTCATTCTTCATTTAACTGATTTCATCTTTAACTGAATTCATCGTTAACTGATTTCATCTTCATTTAACTGATTTCATTTTCATTCTTCATTTAACTGATTTCATCTTTAACTGATTTCATCTTCATTTAACTGATTTCATCTTTAACTGATTTCATCGTTAACTGATTTCATCTTCATTTAACTGATTTCATCTTCATTTAACTGATTTCATCTTTAACTAATTTCATCTTCATTTAACTGATTTCATCTTTAACTGATTTCATCGTTAACTGATTTCATCTTCATTTAACTGATTTCATCGTTAACTGATTTCATCTTCATTTAACTGATTTCATTTTCATTCTTCATTTAACTGATTTCATCGTTAACTGATTTCATCTTTAACTGATTTCATCGTTAACTGATTTAATCTTAATGTAACTGATTTCATCTGTAACTGATTTCATCTTTAACTGATTTCATCGTTAACTGATTTCATCTTCATTTAACTGATTTCATCTTCATTTAACTGATTTCATCTTCATTTAACTGATTTCATCTTTAACTGATTTCATCTTTAACTGATTTCATCTTCATGTAACTGATTTCATCTGTAACTGATTTCATCTTTAACTGATTTCATCGTTAACTGATTTCATCTTCATTTAACTGATTTCATCTTTAACTGATTTCATCGTTAACTGATTTCATCTTCATTTAACTGATTTCATCTTTAACTGATTTCATCGTTAACTGATTTCATTCTTCATTTAACTGATTTCATCTTTAACTGATTTCATCTTCATGTAACTGATTTCATCTGTAACTGATTTTATCTTCATTTAACTGATTTCATCGTTAACTGATTTCATCTTCATTCTTCATTTAACTGATTTCATCGTTAACTGATTTCATCTTTAACTGATTTCATCGTTAACTGATTTAATCTTCATGTAACTGATTTCATCTCTAACTGATTTCATCTTTAACTGATTTCATCGTTAACTGATTTCATCTTCATTTAACTGATTTCATCTTCATTTAACTGATTTCATCTTTAACTGATTTCATCTTCATTTAACTGATTTCATCTTTAACTGATTTCATCGTTAACTGATTTCATCTTCATTTAACTGATTTCATCTTTAACTGATTTCATTGTTCACTGATTTCATCGTTAACTGATTTCATCTTCATTTAACTGATTTCATCTTTAACTGATTTCATCGTTAACTGATTTCATCTTCATTTAACTGATTTCATTTTCATTCTTCATTTAACTGATTTCATCGTTAACTGATTTCATCTTTAACTGATTTCATCTTTAACTGATTTCATCTTCATGTAACTGATTTCATCTTTAACTGATTTCATCGTTAACTGATTTCATCTTCATTTAACTGATTTCATCGTTAACTGATTTCATCTTTAACTGATTTCATCGTTAACTGATTTCATCTTTAACTGATTTCATCGTTAACTGATTTCATCTTTAACTGATTTCATCGTTAACTGATTTAATCTTCATGTAAGTGATTTAATCTGTAACTGATTTCATCTTTAACTGATTTCATCGTTAACTGATTTCATCGTTAACTGATTTCATCTTCATTTAACTGATTTCATCGTTAACTGATTTCATCTTCATTTAACTGATTTCATCGTTAACTGATTTCATCGTTAACTGATTTCATCTTCATTTAACTGATTTCATCTTTAACTGATTTCATCGTTAACTGATTTAATCTTCATGTAACTGATTTCATCTGTAACTGATTTCATCGTTAACTGATTTCATCGTTAACTGATTTCATCTTCATTTAACTGATTTCATCGTTAACTGATTTCATCGTTAACTGATTTAATCTTCATGTAACTGATTTCATCGTTAACTGATTTCATCGTTAACTGATTTCATCTTCATTTAACTGATTTCATCGTTAACTTATTTCATCGTTAACTGATTTCATCTTCATTTAACTGATTTCATCTTTAACTGATTTCATCGTTAACTGATTTCATCTTCATTTAACTGATTTCATTTTCATTCTTCATTTAACTGATTTCATCGTTAACTGATTTCATCTTTAACTGATTTCATCTTTAACTGATTTAATCTTCATGTAACTGATTTCATCTGTAACTGTTTTCATCTTTAACTGATTTCATCGTTAACTGATTTCATCTTTAACTGATTTCATCGTTAACTGATTTCATCTGTAACTGATTTCATCTTTAACTGATTTCATCATTAACTGATTTAATCTTCATGTAACTGATTTCATCTGTAACTGATTTCATCTTCATTTAACTGATTTCATCTTTAACTGATTTCATCGTTAACTGATTTCATCTTCATTTAACTGATTTCATTTTCATTCTTCATTTAACTGATTTCATCGTTAACTGATTTCATCTTTAACTGATTTCATCTTTAACTGATTTAATCTTCATGTAACTGATTTCATCTGTAACTGTTTTCATCTTTAACTGATTTCATCGTTAACTGATTTCATCTTTAACTGATTTCATCGTTAACTGATTTCATCTGTAACTGATTTCATCTTTAACTGATTTCATCATTAACTGATTTAATCTTCATGTAACTGATTTCATCTGTAACTGATTTCATCGTTAACTGATTTCATCGTTAACTGATTTCATCTTCATTTAACTGATTTCATCTTCATTTAACTGATTTCATCGTTAACTGATTTCATCTTCATTTAACTAATTTCATTTTTAACTGATTTCATCTTCATTTAACTGATTTCATCTGTAACTGATTTCATCTTTAACTGATTTCATCTTCATTTAACTGATTTCATCGTTAACAGATTTCATCTTCATTTAACTGATTTCATCTTTAACTGATTTCATCTTCATGTAACTGATTTCATCGTTAACTGATTTCATCGTTAACTGATTTCATCTTCATTTAACTGATTTCATCTTTAACTGATTTCATCGTTAACTGATTTCATCTTCATTTAACTGATTTCATCGTTAACTGATTTCATCTTCATTTAACTGATTTCATCTTTAACTGATTTCATCGTTAACTGATTTCATCTTCATTTAACTGATTTCATCTTTAACTGATTTCATCGTTAACTGATTTCATCTTCATTTAACTGATTTCATCTTTAACTGATTTCATCGTTAACTGATTTCATCTTCATTTAACTGATTTCATTTTCATTCTTCATTTAACTGATTTCATCTTTAACTGATTTCATCTTCATTTAACTGATTTAATCTTTAACTGATTTCATCGTTAACTGATTTCATCTTCATTTAACTGATTTCATCGTTAACTGATTTCATCTTCATTTAACTGATTTCATCTTTAACTGATTTCATCGTTAACTGAGTTCATCTTCATTTAACTGATTTCATCTTCATTTAACTGATTTCATCTTTAACTGATTTCATCGTTAACTGATTTCATCTTCATTTAACTGATTTCATCTTCATTTAACTGATTTCATCTGTAACTGATTTCATCGTTAACTGATTTCATCTTCATTTAACTGATTTCATCTTCATTTAACTGATTTCATCTTTAACTGATTTCATCGTTAACTGATTTCATCTTCATTTAACTGATTTCATCTTCATTTAACTGATTTCATCTGTAACTGATTTCATCGTTAACTGATTTCATCTTCATTTAACTGATTTCATCTTCATTTAACTGATTTCATCTTTAACTGATTTCATCGTTAACTGATTTCATCTTTATTTAACTGATTTCATCGTTAACTGATTTCATCTTCATTTAACTGATTTCATCTTTAACTGATTTCATCGTTAACTGATTTCATCTTCATTTAACTGATTTCATCGTTAACTGATTTAATCTTCATGTAACTGATTTCATCTTCATGTAACTGATTTCATCTTCATGTAACTGATTTCATCGTTAACTGATTTCATCTTCATTTAACTGATTTCATCGTTAACTGATTTCATCGTTAACTGATTTCATCGTTAACTGATTTCATCTTCATTTAACTGATTTCATCTTCATTTAACTGATGTCATCTTTAACTGATTTCATCGTTAACTGATTTCATCGTTAACTGATTTCATCTTCATTTAACTGATTTCATCTTTAACTGATTTCATCGTTAACTGATTTCATCGTTAACTGATTTCATCTTCATTTAACTGATTTCATCTTTAACTGATTTCATCGTTAACTGATTTCATTCTTCATTTAACTGATTTCATCGTTAACTGATTTCATCGTTAACTGATTTCATCTTCATTTAACTGATTTCATTTTCATTCTTCATTTAACTGATTTCATCGTTAACTGATTTCATCGTTAACTGATTTCATCGTTAACTGATTTCATCTTCATTTAACTGATTTCATCTGTAACTGATTTCATCTTTAACTGATTTCATCTTCATTTAACTGATTTCATCTTCATTTAACTGATTTCATCTTTAACTGATTTCATCTTCATGTAACTGATTTCATCTGTAACTGATTTCATCGTTAACTGATTTCATCTTCATTTAACTGATTTCATCTTTAACTGATTTCATCGTTAACTGATTTCATCTTCATTTAACTGATTTCATCGTTAACTGATTTCATCTTCATTTAACTGATTTCATCTTTAACTGATTTCATCGTTAACTGATTTCATCTTCATTTAACTGATTTCATCTTTAACTGAATTCATCGTTAACTGATTTCATCTTCATTTAACTGATTTCATTTTCATTCTTCATTTAACTGATTTCATCTTTAACTGATTTCATCTTCATTTAACTGATTTAATCTTTAACTGATTTAATCTTCATGTAACTGGTTTCATCTGTAACTGATTTCATCTTTAACTGATTTCATCTTCATTTAACTGATTTCATCGTTAACTGATTTCATCTTCATTTAACTGATTTCATCTTTAACTGATTTCATCGTTAACTGATTTCATCTTCATTTAACTGATTTCATCTTCATTTAACTGATTTCATCTTTAACTAATTTCATCTTCATTTAACTGATTTCATCTTTAACTGATTTCATCGTTAACTGATTTAATCTTAATGTAACTGATTTCATCTGTAACTGATTTCATCTTTAACTGATTTCATCGTTAACTGATTTCATCTTCATTTAACTGATTTCATCTTCATTTAACTGATTTCATCGTTAACTGATTTCATCGTTAACTGATTTCATCTTCATTTAACTGATTTCATCGTTAACTGATTTCATCTTCATTTAACTGATTTCATCTTTAACTGATTTCATCGTTAACTGATTTCATCTTCATTTAACTGATTTCATCGTTAACTGATTTCATCTTCATTTAACTGATTTCATCTTTAACTTATTTCATCGTTAACTGATTTCATCTTCATTTAACTGATTTCATCGTTAACTGATTTCATCTTCATTTAACTGATTTCATCTTTAACTGATTTCATCGTTAACTGATTTCATCTTCATGTAACTGATTTCATCTGTAACTGATTTCATCTTTAACTGATTTCATCGTTAACTGATTTCATCTTCATTTAACTGATTTCATCTTTAACTGATTTCATCGTTAACTGATTTCATCTTCATTTAACTGATTTCATCTTTAACTGATTTCATCGTTAACTGATTTCATTCTTCATTTAACTGATTTCATCTTTAACTGATTTCATCTTCATGTAACTGATTTCATCTGTAACTGATTTTATCTTCATTTAACTGATTTCATCGTTAACTGATTTCATATCCATTTAACTGATTTCATTTTCATTCTTCATTTAACTGATTTCATCGTTAACTGATTTCATCTTTAACTGATTTCATCGTTAACTGATTTAATCTTCATGTAACTGATTTCATCTCTAACTGATTTCATCTTTAACTGATTTCATCGTTAACTGATTTCATCTTCATTTAACTGATTTCATCTTCATTTAACTGATTTCATCTTTAACTTATTTCATCGTTAACTGATTTCATCTTCATTTAACTGATTTCATCGTTAACTGATTTCATCTTCATTTAACTGATTTCATCTTTAACTGATTTCATCGTTAACTGATTTCATCTTCATGTAACTGATTTCATCTGTAACTGATTTCATCTTTAACTGATTTCATCGTTAACTGATTTCATCTTCATTTAACTGATTTCATCTTTAACTGATTTCATCGTTAACTGATTTCATCTTCATTTAACTGATTTCATCTTTAACTGATTTCATCGTTAACTGAGTTCATCCTTCATTTAACTGATTTCATCTTCATTTAACTGATTTCATCGTTAACTGATTTCATCTTTAACTGATTTCATCGTTAACTGATTTAATCTTAATGTAACTGATTTCATCTGTAACTGATTTCATCTTTAACTGATTTCATCGTTAACTGATTTCATCTTCATTTAACTGATTTCATCTTCATTTAACTGATTTCATCGTTAACTGATTTCATCGTTAACTGATTTCATCTTCATTTAACTGATTTCATCGTTAACTGATTTCATCTTCATTTAACTGATTTCATCTTTAACTGATTTCATCGTTAACTGATTTCATCTTCATGTAACTGATTTCATCTGTAACTGATTTCATCTTTAACTGATTTCATCTTCATTTAACTGATTTCATCTTTAACTGATTTCATCGTTAACTGATTTCATCTTCATTTAACTGATTTCATCTTTAACTGATTTCATCGTTAACTGATTTCATTCTTCATTTAACTGATTTCATCTTTAACTGATTTCATCTTCATGTAACTGATTTCATCTGTAACTGATTTTATCTTCATTTAACTGATTTCATCGTTAACTGATTTCATCTTCATTTAACTGATTTCATTTTCATTCTTCATTTAACTGATTTCATCGTTAACTGATTTCATCTTTAACTGATTTCATCGTTAACTGATTTAATCTTCATGTAACTGATTTCATCTCTAACTGATTTCATCTTTAACTGATTTCATCGTTAACTGATTTCATCTTCATTTAACTGATTTCATCTTCATTTAACTGATTTCATCTTCATTTAACTGATTTCATCTTTAACTTATTTCATCGTTAACTGATTTCATCTTCATTTAACTGATTTCATCGTTAACTGATTTCATCTTCATTTAACTGATTTCATCTTTAACTGATTTCATCGTTAACTGATTTCATCTTCATGTAACTGATTTCATCTGTAACTGATTTCATCTTTAACTGATTTCATCGTTAACTGATTTCATCTTCATTTAACTGATTTCATCTTTAACTGATTTCATCGTTAACTGATTTCATCTTCATTTAACTGATTTCATCTTTAACTGATTTCATCGTTAACTGAGTTCATCCTTCATTTAACTGATTTCATCTTTAACTGATTTCATCTTTAACTGATTTCATCGTTGACTGATTTCATCTTCATTTAACTGATTTCATCTTCATTTAACTGATTTCATCTTTAACTGATTTCATCGTTAACTGATTTCATCTTTATTTAACTGATTTCATCGTTAACTGATTTCATCTTCATTTAACTGATTTCATCTTTAACTGATTTCATCGTTAACTGATTTCATCTTCATTTAACTGATTTCATCGTTAACTGAGTTCATCTTCATTTAACTGATTTCATTTTCATTCTTCATTTAACTGATTTCATCGTTAACTGATTTCATCTTTAACTGATTTCATCGTTAACTGATTTAATCTTCATGTAACTGATTTCATCTTCATGTAACTGATTTCATCTTCATGTAACTGATTTCATCGTTAACTGATTTCATCGTTAACTGATTTCATCTTCATTTAACTGATTTCATCTTCATTTAACTGATGTCATCTTTAACTGATTTCATCGTTAACTGATTTCATCTTCATTTAACTGATTTCATTTTCATTCTTCATTTAACTGATTTCATCTTTAACTGATTTCATCTTCATGTAACTGATTTAATCTTCATGTAACTGATTTCATCTGTAACTGATTTCATCGTTAACTGATTTCATCTTCATTTAACTGATTTCATCTTCATTTAACTGATTTCATCTTTAACTGATTTCATCGTTAACTGATTTCATCTTTATTTAACTGATTTCATCGTTAACTGATTTCATCTTCATTTAACTGATTTCATCGTTAACTGATTTCATCTTCATTTAACTGATTTCATCTTTAACTGATTTCATCGTTAACTGAGTTCATCTTCATTTAACTGATTTCATTTTCATTCTTCATTTAACTGATTTCATCGTTAACTGATTTCATCTTCATTTAACTGATTTCATCTTTAACTGATTTCATCGTTAACTGATTTCATTCTTCATTTAACTGATTTCATCTTTAACTGATTTCATCTTCATGTAACTGATTTCATCTGTAACTGATTTCATCGTTGACTGATTTCATCTTCATTTAACTGATTTCATCTTTAACTGATTTCATCGTTAACTGATTTCATCTTCATTTAACTGATTTCATCGTTAACTGATTTCATCTTCATTTAACTGATTTCATCTTTAACTGATTTCATCGTTAACTGATTTCATTTTCATTTAACTGATTTCATCTTTAACTGATTTCATCGTTAACTGATTCCATCTTCATTTAACTGATTTCATCTTTAACTGATTTCATCGTTAACTGATTTCATCTTCATTTAACTGATTTCATTTTCATTCTTCATTTAACTGATTTCATCTTTAACTGATTTCATCTTCATTTAACTGATTTAATCTATAACTGATTTAATCTTCATGTAACTGATTTCATCTGTAACTGATTTCATCTTCATTTAACTGATTTCATCTTTAACTGATTTCATCGTTAACTGATTTCATCTTTATTTAACTGATTTCATCGTTAACTGATTTCATCTTTATTTAACTGATTTCATCTTTAACTGATTTCATCTTCATTTAACTGATTTCATCGTTAACTGATTTCATCTTCATTTAACTGATTTCATCTTCATTTAACTGATTTCATCGTTAACTGATTTCATCTTCATTTAACTGATTTTGTCTTTAACTGATTTCATCGTTAACTGATTTCATCTTCATTTAACTGATTTCATCTTTAACTGATTTCATCTTCATTCAACTGATTTCATCTTCATTTAACTGATTTCATATGTAACTGATTTCATCTTCATGTAACTGATTTCATCTTCATGTAACTGATTTCATCGTTAACTGATTTCATCTTCATTTAACTGATTTCATCGTTAACTGATTTCATCTTCATTTAACTGATTTCATCGTTAACTGATATCATCGTTAACTGATTTCATCTTCATTTAACTGATTTCATCGTTAACTGATTTCATCGTTAACTGATTTCATCTTTAACTGATTTCATCGTTAACTGATTTCATCTTCATTTAACTGATTTCATCTTTAACTGATTTCATCGTTAACTAATTTCATCTTCATTTAACTGATTTCATCGTTAACTGATTTCATCTTCATTTAACTGATTTCATCTTTAACTGATTTCATCGTTAACTGATTTCATATTCATTTAACTGATTTCATCGTTAACTGATTTCATCGTTAACTGATTTAATCTTCATGTAACTGATTTCATCTGTAACTGATTCCATCTTTAACTGATTTCATCGTTAACTGATTTCATCTTCATTTAACTGATTTCATCGTTAACTGATTTCATCTTCATTTAACTGATTTCATCGTTAACTGATTTCATCTTCATTTAACTGATTTCATCTTTAACTGATTTCATCGTTAACTGATTTCATCTTCATTTAACTGATTTCATCTTTAACTGATTTCATCGTTAACTGATTTAATCTTCATGTAACTGATTTCATCTGTAACTGATTTCATCTTTAACTGATTTCATCGTTAACTGATTTCATCTTCATTTAACTGATTTCATCTTTAACTGATTTCATCGTTAACTGATTTCATCGTTAACTGATTTCATCTTCATTTAACTGATTTCATCTTTAACTGATTTCATCGTTAACTGATTTCATCTTCATTTAACTGATTTCATTTTCATTCTTCATTTAACTGATTTCATCGTTAACTGATTTCATCTTTAACTGATTTCATCTTTAACTGATTTAATCTTCATGTAACTGATTTCATCTGTAACTGTTTTCATCTTTAACTGATTTCATCGTTAACTGATTTCATCTTTAACTGATTTCATCGTTAACTGATTTCATCTGTAACTGATTTCATCTTTAACTGATTTCATCGTTAACTGATTTAATCTTCATGTAACTGATTTCATCTGTAACTGATTTCATCGTTAACTGATTTCATCGTTAACTGATTTCATCTTCATTTAACTGATTTCATCTTCATTTAACTGATTTCATCGTTAACTGATTTCATCTTCATTTAACTAATTTCATTTTTAACTGATTTCATCTTCATTTAACTGATTTCATCGTTAACTGATTTCATCGTTAACTGATTTCATCTTCATTTAACTGATTTCATCTTTAACTGATTTCATCTTTAACTGATTTCATCTTCATTTAACTGATTTCATCGTTAACTGATTTCATCTTCATTTAACTGATTTCATCTTTAACTGATTTCATCTTTAACTGATTTCATCTTCATTTAACTGATTTCATCGTTAACTGATTTCATCTTCATTTAACTGATTTCATCTTTAACTGATTTCATCGTTAACTGATTTCATCTTCATTTAACTGATTTCATCGTTAACTGATTTCATCTGTAACTGATTTCATCTTTAACTGATTTCATCTTCATTTAACTGATTTCATCGTTAACAGATTTCATCTTCATTTAACTGATTTCATCTTTAACTGATTTCATCGTTAACTGATTTCATCGTTAACTGATTTCATCTGTAACTGATTTCATCTTTAACTGATTTCATCTTCATTTAACTGATTTCATCGTTAACAGATTTCATCTTCATTTAACTGATTTCATCTTCATTTAACTGATTTCATCTTTAACTGATTTCATCGTTAACTGATTTCATCTTCATTTAACTGATTTCATCGTTAACTGATTTCATCTTCATTTAACTGATTTCATCTTTAACTGATTTCATCGTTAACTGATTTCATCTTCATTTAACTGATTTCATCTTTAACTGATTTCATCGTTAACTGATTTCATCTTCATTTAACTGATTTCATCTTTAACTGATTTCATCGTTAACTGATTTCATCTTCATTTAACTGATTTCATTTTCATTCTTCATTTAACTGATTTCATCTTTAACTGATTTCATCTTCATTTAACTGATTTAATCTTTAACTGATTTCATCGTTAACTGATTTCATCTTCATTTAACTGATTTCATCGTTAACTGATTTCATCTTCATTTAACTGATTTCATCTTTAACTGATTTCATCTTTAACTGAGTTCATCTTCATTTAACTGATTTCATCTTCATTTAACTGATTTCATCTTTAACTGATTTCATCGTTAACTGATTTCATCTTCATTTAACTGATTTCATCGTTAACTGATTTCATCTTCATTTAACTGATTTCATCTTTAACTGATTTCATCGTTAACTGATTTCATCTTCATTTAACTGATTTCATCGTTAACTGATTTCATCTTCATTTAACTGATTTCATCTTTAACTGATTTCATCGTTAACTGAGTTCATCTTCATTTAACTGATTTCATTTTCATTCTTCATTTAACTGATTTCATCGTTAACTGATTTCATCTTTAACTGATTTCATCGTTAACTGATTTAATCTTCATGTAACTGATTTCATCTGTAACTGATTTCATCTTCATGTAACTGATTTCATCGTTAACTGATTTCATCGTTAACTGATTTCATCTTCATTTAACTTATTTCATCTTTAACTGATTTCATCGTTAACTGATTTCATCTTTATTTAACTGATTTCATCGTTAACTGATTTCATCTTCATTTAACTGATTTCATCTTCATTTAACTGATTTCATCTTTAACTGATTTCATCGTTAACTGATTTCATCTTCATTTAACTGATTTCATCGTTAACTGATTTCATCTTCATTTAACTGATTTCATCGTTAACTGATTTCATCGTTAACTGATTTCATCTTCATTTAACTGATTTCATCTTTAACTGATTTCATCTTTAACTGATTTCATCGTTAACTGATTTCATCTTCATTTAACTGATTTCATCTTTAACTGATTTCATCTTCATTTAACTGATTTCATCGTTAACTGATTTCATCTTCATTTAACTGATTTCATCTTTAACTGATTTCATCGTTAACTGATTTCATCTTCATTTAACTGATTTCATCGTTAACTGATTTCATCTTCATTTAACTGATTTCATCGTTAACTGATTTCATCTTCATTTAACTGATTTTGTCTTTAACTGATTTCATCGTTAACTGATTTCATCTTCATTTAACTGATTTCATTTTCATTCTTCATTTAACTGATTTCATCGTTAACTGATTTCATCTGTAACTGATTTTATCTTCATTTAACTGATTTCATCGTTAACTGATTTCATCTTCATTTAACTGATTTCATTTTCATTCTTCATTTAACTGATTTCATCGTTAACTGATTTCATCTTTAACTGATTTCATCGTTAACTGATTTAATCTTCATGTAACTGATTTCATCTCTAACTGATTTCATCTTTAACTGATTTCATCGTTAACTGATTTCATCTTCATTTAACTGATTTCATCTTCATTTAACTGATTTCATCTTTAACTTATTTCATCGTTAACTGATTTCATCTTCATTTAACTGATTTCATCGTTAACTGATTTCATCTTCATTTAACTGATTTCATCTTTAACTGATTTCATCGTTAACTGATTTCATCTTCATGTAACTGATTTCATCTGTAACTGATTTCATCTTTAACTGATTTCATCGTTAACTGATTTCATCTTCATTTAACTGATTTCATCTTTAACTGATTTCATCGTTAACTGATTTCATCTTCATTTAACTGATTTCATCTTTAACTGATTTCATCGTTAACTGAGTTCATCCTTCATTTAACTGATTTCATCTTCATTTAACTGATTTCATCTTTAACTGATTTCATCGTTAACTGATTTCATCTTCATTTAACTGATTTCATCTTCATTTAACTGATTTCATCTTTAACTGATTTCATCGTTAACTGATTTCATCTTTATTTAACTGATTTCATCGTTAACTGATTTCATCTTCATTTAACTGATTTCATCTTTAACTGATTTCATCGTTAACTGATTTCATCTTCATTTAACTGATTTCATCGTTAACTGAGTTCATCTTCATTTAACTGATTTCATTTTCATTCTTCATTTAACTGATTTCATCGTTAACTGATTTCATCTTTAACTGATTTCATCGTTAACTGATTTAATCTTCATGTAACTGATTTCATCTTCATGTAACTGATTTCATCTTCATGTAACTGATTTCATCGTTAACTGATTTCATCTTCATTTAACTGATTTCATCGTTAACTGATTTCATCGTTAACTGATTTCATCGTTAACTGATTTCATCGTTAACTGATTTCATCTTCATTTAACTGATTTCATCTTCATTTAACTGATGTCATCTTTAACTGATTTCATCGTTAACTGATTTCATCTTCATTTAACTGATTTCATTTTCATTCTTCATTTAACTGATTTCATCTTTAACTGATTTCATCTTCATGTAACTGATTTAATCTTCATGTAACTGATTTCATCTGTAACTGCTTTCATCGTTAACTGATTTCATCTTCATTTAACTGATTTCATCTTCATTTAACTGATTTCATCTTTAACTGATTTCATCGTTAACTGATTTCATCTTTATTTAACTGATTTCATCGTTAACTGATTTCATCTTCATTTAACTGATTTCATCGTTAACTGATTTCATCTTCATTTAACTGATTTCATCTTTAACTGATTTCATCGTTAACTGAGTTCATCTTCATTTAACTGATTTCATTTTCATTCTTCATTTAACTGATTTCATCGTTAACTGATTTCATCTTTAACTGATTTCATCGTTAACTGATTTCATCTTCATTTAACTGATTTCATCTTTAACTGATTTCATCGTTAACTGATTTCATTCTTCATTTAACTGATTTCATCTTTAACTGATTTCATCTTCATGTAACTGATTTCATCTGTAACTGATTTCATCGTTGACTGATTTCATCTTCATTTAACTGATTTCATCTTTAACTGATTTCATCGTTAACTGATTTCATCTTCATTTAACTGATTTCATCGTTAACTGATTTCATCTTCATTTAACTGATTTCATCTTTAACTGATTTCATCGTTAACTGATTTCATTTTCATTTAACTGATTTCATCTTTAACTGATTTCATCGTTAACTGATTCCATCTTCATTTAACTGATTTCATTTTCATTCTTCATTTAACTGATTTCATCTTTAACTGATTTCATCTTCATTTAACTGATTTAATCTATAACTGATTTAATCTTCATGTAACTGATTTCATCTGTAACTGATTTCATCTTCATTTAACTGATTTCATCTTTAACTGATTTCATCGTTAACTGATTTCATCTTTATTTAACTGATTTCATCGTTAACTGATTTCATCTTTATTTAACTGATTTCATCTTTAACTGATTTCATCTTCATTTAACTGATTTCATCGTTAACTGATTTCATCTTCATTTAACTGATTTCATCGTTAACTGATTTCATCTTCTTTCAACTGATTTCATCGTTAACTGATTTCATCTTCATTTAACTGATTTCATCTTTAACTGATTTCATCGTTAACTGATTTCATCTTCATTTAACTGATTTCATCTTTAACTGATTTCATCGTTAACTGATTTAATCTTCATGTAACTGATTTCATCTGTAACTGATTTCATCGTTAACTGATTTCATCTTCATTTAACTGATTTTGTCTTTAACTGATTTCATCGTTAACTGATTTCATCTTCATTTAACTGATTTCATCTTTAACTGATTTCATCTTCATTCAACTGATTTCATCTTCATTTAACTGATTTCATATGTAACTGATTTCATCTTCATGTAACTGATTTCATCTTCATGTAACTGATTTCATCGTTAACTGATTTCATCTTCATTTAACTGATTTCATCGTTAACTGATTTCATCTTCATTTAACTGATTTCATCGTTAACTGATATCATCGTTAACTGATTTCATCTTCATTTAACTGATTTCATCGTTAACTGATTTCATCGTTAACTGATTTCATCTTTAACTGATTTCATCGTTAACTGATTTCATCTTCATTTAACTGATTTCATCTTTAACTGATTTCATCGTTAACTAATTTCATCTTCATTTAACTGATTTCATCGTTAACTGATTTCATCTTCATTTAACTGATTTCATCTTTAACTGATTTCATCGTTAACTGATTTCATATTCATTTAACTGATTTCATCGTTAACTGATTTCATCGTTAACTGATTTAATCTTCATGTAACTGATTTCATCTGTAACTGATTTCATCTTTAACTGATTTCATCGTTAACTGATTTCATCTTCATTTAACTGATTTCATCGTTAACTGATTTCATCTTCATTTAACTGATTTCATCGTTAACTGATTTCATCTTCATTTAACTGATTTCATCTTTAACTGATTTCATCGTTAACTGATTTCATCTTCATTTAAGTGATTTCATCTTTAACTGATTTCATCGTTAACTGATTTAATCTTCATGTAACTGATTTCATCTGTAACTGATTTCATCTTTAACTGATTTCATCGTTAACTGATTTCATCTTCATTTAACTGATTTCATCTTTAACTGATTTCATCGTTAACTGATTTCATCGTTAACTGATTTCATCTTCATTTAACTGATTTCATCTTTAACTGATTTCATCGTTAACTGATTTCATCTTCATTTAACTGATTTCATTTTCATTCTTCATTTAACTGATTTCATCGTTAACTGATTTCATCTTTAACTGATTTCATCTTTAACTGATTTAATCTTCATGTAACTGATTTCATCTGTAACTGTTTTCATCTTTAACTGATTTCATCGTTAACTGATTTCATCTTTAACTGATTTCATCGTTAACTGATTTCATCTGTAACTGATTTCATCTTTAACTGATTTCATCGTTAACTGATTTAATCTTCATGTAACTGATTTCATCTGTAACTGATTTCATCGTTAACTGATTTCATCGTTAACTGATTTCATCGTTAACTGATTTCATCTTCATTTAACTGATTTCATCTTCATTTAACTGATTTCATCGTTAACTGATTTCATCTTCATTTAACTAATTTCATTTTTAACTGATTTCATCTTCATTTAACTGATTTCATCGTTAACTGATTTCATCGTTAACTGATTTCATCTTCATTTAACTGATTTCATCTTTAACTGATTTCATCTTTAACTGATTTCATCTTCATTTAACTGATTTCATCGTTAACTGATTTCATCTTCATTTAACTGATTTCATCTTTAACTGATTTCATCTTTAACTGATTTCATCTTCATTTAACTGATTTCATCGTTAACTGATTTCATCTTCATTTAACTGATTTCATCTTTAACTGATTTCATCGTTAACTGATTTCATCTTCATTAAACTGATTTCATCGTTAACTGATTTCATCTGTAACTGATTTCATCTTTAACTGATTTCATCTTCATTTAACTGATTTCATCGTTAACAGATTTCATCTTCATTTAACTGATTTCATCTTTAACTGATTTCATCGTTAACTGATTTCATCGTTAACTGATTTCATCTGTAACTGATTTCATCTTTAACTGATTTCATCTTCATTTAACTGATTTCATCGTTAACAGATTTCATCTTCATTTAACTGATTTCATCTTCATGTAACTGATTTCATCTGTAACTGATTTCATCGTTAACTGATTTCATCTTCATTTAACTGATTTCATCTTTAACTGATTTCATCGTTAACTGATTTCATCTTCATTTAACTGATTTCATCGTTAACTGATTTCATCTTCATTTAACTGATTTCATCTTTAACTGATTTCATCGTTAACTGATTTCATCTTCATTTAACTGATTTCATCTTTAACTGATTTCATCGTTAACTGATTTCATCTTCATTTAACTGATTTCATCTTTAACTGATTTCATCGTTAACTGATTTCATCTTCATTTAACTGATTTCATTTTCATTCTTCATTTAACTGATTTCATCGTTAACTGATTTCATCTTCATTTAACTGATTTCATCTTCATTTAACTGATTTCATCTTTAACTGATTTCATCGTTAACTGATTTCATCTTTATTTAACTGATTTCATCGTTAACTGATTTCATCTTCATTTAACTGATTTCATCGTTAACTGATTTCATCTTCATTTAACTGATTTCATCTTTAACTGATTTCATCGTTAACTGAGTTCATCTTCATTTAACTGATTTCATTTTCATTCTTCATTTAACTGATTTCATCGTTAACTGATTTCATCTTTAACTGATTTCATCGTTAACTGATTTCATCTTCATTTAACTGATTTCATCTTTAACTGATTTCATCGTTAACTGATTTCATTCTTCATTTAACTGATTTCATCTTTAACTGATTTCATCTTTAACTGATTTCATCTTCATGTAACTGATTTCATCTGTAACTAATTTCATCGTTAACTGATTTCATCTTCATTTAACTGATTTCATCTTTAACTGATTTCATCGTTAACTGATTTCATCTTCATTTAACTGATTTTATCGTTAACTGATTTCATCTTCATTTAACTGATTTCATCTTTAACTGATTTCATCGTTAACTGATTTCATTTTCATTTAACTGATTTCATCTTTAACTGATTTCATCGTTAACTGATTCCATCTTCATTTAACTGATTTCATCTTTAACTGATTTCATCGTTAACTGATTTCATCTTCATTTAACTGATTTCATTTTCATTCTTCATTTAACTGATTTCATCTTTAACTGATTTCATCTTCATTTAACTGATTTAATCTATAACTGATTTAATCTTCATGTAACTGATTTCATCTGTAACTGATTTCATCTTCATTTAACTGATTTCATCTTTAACTGATTTCATCGTTAACTGATTTCATCTTTATTTAACTGATTTCATCGTTAACTGATTTCATCTTTATTTAACTGATTTCATCGTTAACTGATTTCATCTTTATTTAACTGATTTCATCTTTAACTGATTTCATCTTCATTTAACTGATTTCATCGTTAACTGATTTCATCTTCATTTAACTGATTTCATCTTCATTTAACTGATTTCATCGTTAACTGATTTCATCTTCATTTAACTGATTTTGTCTTTAACTGATTTCATCGTTAACTGATTTCATCTTCATTTAACTGATTTCATCTTTAACTGATTTCATCTTCATTCAACTGATTTCATATGTAACTGATTTCATCTTCATGTAACTGATTTCATCTTCATGTAACTGATTTCATCGTTAACTGATTTCATCTTCATTTAACTGATTTCATCGTTAACTGATTTCATCTTCATTTAACTGATTTCATCGTTAACTGATTTCATCGTTAACTGATTTCATCTTTAACTGATTTCATCGTTAACTGATTTCATCTTCATTTAACTGATTTCATCTTTAACTGATTTCATCGTTAACTGATTTCATCTTCATTTAACTGATTTCATCGTTAACTGATTTCATCGTTAACTGATTTCATATTCATTTAACTGATTTCATCGTTAACTGATTTCATCGTTAACTGATTTCATCGTTAACTGATTTAATCTTCATGTAACTGATTTCATCTGTAACTGATTTCATCTTTAACTGATTTCATCGTTAACTGATTTCATCTTCATTTAACTGATTTCATCGTTAACTGATTTCAACTTCATTTAACTGATTTCATCGTTAACTGATTTCATCTTCATTTAACTGATTTCATCTTTAACTGATTTCATCGTTAACTGATTTCATCTTCATTTAACTGATTTCATCTTTAACTGATTTCATCGTTAACTGATTTAATCTTCATGTAACTGATTTCATCTGTAACTGATTTCATCTTTAACTGATTTCATCGTTAACTGATTTCATCTTCATTTAACTGATTTCATCTTTAACTGATTTCATCGTTAACTGATTTCATCGTTAACTGATTTCATCTTCATTTAACTGATTTCATCTTTAACTGATTTCATCGTTAACTGATTTCATCTTCATTTAACTGATTTCATTTTCATTCTTCATTTAACTGATTTCATCGTTAACTGATTTCATCTTTAACTGATTTCATCTTTAACTGACTTAATCTTCATGTAACTGATTTCATCTGTAACTGTTTTCATCTTTAACTGATTTCATCGTTAACTGATTTCATCTTTAACTGATTTCATCGTTAACTGATTTCATCTGTAACTGATTTCATCTTTAACTGATTTCATCGTTAACTGATTTAATCTTCATGTAACTGATTTCATCTGTAACTGATTTCATCTTTAACTGATTTCATCGTTAACTGATTTCATCGTTAACTGATTTCATCTTCATTTAACTGATTTCATCTTCATTTAACTGATTTCATCGTTAACTGATTTCATCTTCATTTAACTAATTTCATTTTTAACTGATTTCATCTTCATTTAACTGATTTCATCGTTAACTGATTTCATCGTTAACTGATTTCATCTTCATTTAACTGATTTCATCTTTAACTGATTTCATCTTTAACTGATTTCATCTTCATTTAACTGATTTCATCGTTAACTGATTTCATCTTCATTTAACTGATTTCATCTTTAACTGATTTCATCGTTAACTGATTTCATCTTCATTTAACTGATTTCATCGTTAACTGATTTCATCTGTAACTGATTTCATCTGTAACTGATTTCATCTTTAACTGATTTCATCTTCATTTAACTGATTTCATCGTTAACAGATTTCATCTTCATTTAACTGATTTCATCTTTAACTGATTTCATCTTCATGTAACTGATTTCATCTGTAACTGATTTCATCGTTAACTGATTTCATCTTCATTTAACTGATTTCATCTTTAACTGATTTCATCGTTAACTGATTTCATCTTCATTTAACTGATTTCATCGTTAACTGATTTCATCTTCATTTAACTGATTTCATCTTTAACTGATTTCATCGTTAACTGATTTCATCTTCATTTAAGTGATTTCATCTTTAACTGATTTCATCGTTAACTGATTTCATCTTCATTTAACTGATTTCATCTTTAACTGATTTCATCGTTAACTGATTTCATCTTCATTTAACTGATTTCATTTTCATTCTTCATTTAACTGATTTCATCTTTAACTGATTTCATCTTCATTTAACTGATTTAATCTTTAACTGATTTCATCGTTAACTGATTTCATCTTCATTTAACTGATTTCATCGTTAACTGATTTCATCTTCATTTAACTGATTTCATCTTTAACTGATTTCATCGTTAACTGAGTTCATCTTCATTTAACTGATTTCATCTTCATTTAACTGATTTCATCTTTAACTGATTTCATCGTTAACTGATTTCATCTTCATTTAACTGATTTCATCTTCATTTAACTGATTTCATCTGTAACTGATTTCATCGTTAACTGATTTCATCTTCATTTAACTGATTTCATCTTCATTTAACTGATTTCATCTTTAACTGATTTCATCGTTAACTGATTTCATCTTTATTTAACTGATTTCATCGTTAACTGATTTCATCTTCATTTAACTGATTTCATCTTTAACTGATTTCATCGTTAACTGATTTCATCTTCATTTAACTGATTTCATCGTTAACTGATTTCATCTTCATTTAACTGATTTCATCTTTAACTGATTTCATCGTTAACTGAGTTCATCTTCATTTAACTGATTTCATTTTCATTCTTCATTTAACTGATTTCATCGTTAACTGATTTCATCTTTAACTGATTTCATCGTTAACTGATTTAATCTTCATGTAACTGATTTCATCTGTAACTGATTTCATCTTCATGTAACTGATTTCATCGTTAACTGATTTCATCTTCATTTAACTGATTTCATCTTCATTTAACTGATTTCATCGTTAACTGATTTCATCGTTAACTGATTTCATCTTCATTTAACTGATTTCATCTTCATTTAACTGATGTCATCTTTAACTGATTTCATCGTTAACTGATTTCATCTTCATTTAACTGATTTCATTTTCATTCTTCATTTAACTGATTTCATCTTTAACTGATTTCATCTTCATGTAACTGATTTAATCTTCATGTAACTGATTTCATCTGTAACTGATTTCATCGTTAACTGATTTCATCTTCATTTAACTGATTTCATCTTTATTTAACTGATTTCATCGTTAACTGATTTCATCTTCATTTAACTGATTTCATCGTTAACTGATTTCATCTTCATTTAACTGATTTCATCTTTAACTGATTTCATCGTTAACTGAGTTCATCTTCATTTAACTGATTTCATTTTCATTCTTCATTTAACTGATTTCATCGTTAACTGATTTCATCTTTAACTGATTTCATCGTTAACTGATTTCATCTTCATTTAACTGATTTCATCGTTAACTGATTTCATCTTCATTTAACTGATTTCATCTTTAACTGATTTCATCGTTAACTGATTTCATCTTCATTTAACTGATTTCATCTTTAACTGATTTCATCGTTAACTGATTTCATCTTCATTTAACTGATTTCATCTTTAACTGATTTCATCGTTAACTGATTTCATCTTCATTTAACTGATTTCATTTTCATTCTTCATTTAACTGATTTCATCTTTAACTGATTTCATCTTCATTTAACTGATTTAATCTTTAACTGATTTCATCGTTAACTGATTTCATCTTCATTTAACTGATTTCATCGTTAACTGATTTCATCTTCATTTAACTGATTTCATCTTTAACTGATTTCATCGTTAACTGAGTTCATCTTCATTTAACTGATTTCATCTTCATTTAACTGATTTCATCTTTAACTGATTTCATCGTTAACTGATTTCATCTTTATTTAACTGATTTCATCGTTAACTGATTTCATCTTCATTTAACTGATTTCATCTTTAACTGATTTCATCGTTAACTGATTTCATCTTCATTTAACTGATTTCATCGTTAACTGATTTCATCTTCATTTAACTGATTTCATCTTTAACTGATTTCATCGTTAACTGAGTTCATCTTCATTTAACTGATTTCATTTTCATTCTTCATTTAACTGATTTCATCGTTAACTGATTTCATCTTTAACTGATTTCATCGTTAACTGATTTAATCTTCATGTAACTGATTTCATCTGTAACTGATTTCATCTTCATGTAACTGATTTCATCGTTAACTGATTTCATCTTCATTTAACTGATTTCATCTTCATTTAACTGATTTCATCGTTAACTGATTTCATCGTTAACTGATTTCATCTTCATTTAACTGATTTCATCTTCATTTAACTGATGTCATCTTTAACTGATTTCATCGTTAACTGATTTCATCTTCATTTAACTGATTTCATTTTCATTCTTCATTTAACTGATTTCATCTTTAACTGATTTCATCTTCATGTAATTGATTTCATCTGTAACTGATTTCATCGTTAACTGATTTCATCTTCATTTAACTGATTTCATCTTCATTTAACTGATTTCATCTTTAACTGATTTCATCGTTAACTGATTTCATCTTTATTTAACTGATTTCATCGTTAACTGATTTCATCTTCATTTAACTGATTTCATCGTTAACTGATTTCATCTTCATTTAACTGATTTCATCTTTAACTGATTTCATCGTTAACTGAGTTCATCTTCATTTAACTGATTTCATTTTCATTCTTCATTTAACTGATTTCATCGTTAACTGATTTCATCTTTAACTGATTTCATCGTTAACTGATTTCATCTTCATTTAACTGATTTCATCTTTAACTGATTTCATCGTTAACTGATTTCATTCTTCATTTAACTGATTTCATCTTTAACTGATTTCATCTTTAACTGATTTCATCTTCATGTAACTGATTTCATCTGTAACTAATTTCATCGTTAACTGATTTCATCTTCATTTAACTGATTTCATCTTTAACTGATTTCATCGTTAACTGATTTCATCTTCATTTAACTGATTTTATCGTTAACTGATTTCATCTTCATTTAACTGATTTCATCTTTAACTGATTTCATCGTTAACTGATTTCATTTTCATTTAACTGATTTCATCTTTAACTGATTTCATCGTTAACTGATTCCATCTTCATTTAACTGATTTCATCTTTAACTGATTTCATCGTTAACTGATTTCATCTTCATTTAACTGATTTCATTTTCATTCTTCATTTAACTGATTTCATCTTTAACTGATTTCATCTTCATTTAACTGATTTAATCTATAACTGATTTAATCTTCATGTAACTGATTTCATCTGTAACTGATTTCATCTTCATTTAACTGATTTCATCGTTAACTGATTTCATCTTCATTTAACTGATTTCATCTTCATTTAACTGATTTCATCGTTAACTGATTTCATCTTCATTTAACTGATTTTGTCTTTAACTGATTTCATCGTTAACTGATTTCATCTTCATTTAACTGATTTCATCTTTAACTGATTTCATCTTCATTCAACTGATTTCATATGTAACTGATTTCATCTTCATGTAACTGATTTCATCTTCATGTAACTGATTTCATCGTTAACTGATTTCATCTTCATTTAACTGATTTCATCGTTAACTGATTTCATCTTCATTTAACTGATTTCATCGTTAACTGATTTCATCGTTAACTGATTTCATCTTTAACTGATTTCATCGTTAACTGATTTCATCTTCATTTAACTGATTTCATCTTTAACTGATTTCATCGTTAACTGATTTCATCTTCATTTAACTGATTTCATCGTTAACTGATTTCATCGTTAACTGATTTCATATTCATTTAACTGATTTCATCGTTAACTGATTTCATCGTTAACTGATTTCATCGTTAACTGATTTAATCTTCATGTAACTGATTTCATCTGTAACTGATTTCATCTTTAACTGATTTCATCGTTAACTGATTTCATCTTCATTTAACTGATTTCATCGTTAACTGATTTCAACTTCATTTAACTGATTTCATCGTTAACTGATTTCATCTTCATTTAACTGATTTCATCTTTAACTGATTTCATCGTTAACTGATTTAATCTTCATGTAACTGATTTCATCTGTAACTGATTTCATCTTTAACTGATTTCATCGTTAACTGATTTCATCTTCATTTAACTGATTTCATCTTTAACTGATTTCATCGTTAACTGATTTCATCTTCATTTAACTGATTTCATCTTTAACTGATTTCATCGTTAACTGATTTCATCTTCATTTAACTGATTTCATTTTCATTCTTCATTTAACTGATTTCATCGTTAACTGATTTCATCTTTAACTGATTTCATCTTTAACTGACTTAATCTTCATGTAACTGATTTCATCTGTAACTGTTTTCATCTTTAACTGATTTCATCGTTAACTGATTTCATCTTTAACTGATTTCATCGTTAACTGATTTCATCTGTAACTGATTTCATCTTTAACTGATTTCATCGTTAACTGATTTAATCTTCATGTAACTGATTTCATCTGTAACTGATTTCATCTTTAACTGATTTCATCGTTAACTGATTTCATCGTTAACTGATTTCATCTTCATTTAACTGATTTCATCTTCATTTAACTGATTTCATCGTTAACTGATTTCATCTTCATTTAACTAATTTCATTTTTAACTGATTTCATCTTCATTTAACTGATTTCATCGTTAACTGATTTCATCGTTAACTGATTTCATCTTCATTTAACTGATTTCATCTTTAACTGATTTCATCTTTAACTGATTTCATCTTCATTTAACTGATTTCATCGTTAACTGATTTCATCTTCATTTAACTGATTTCATCTTTAACTGATTTCATCGTTAACTGATTTCATCTTCATTTAACTGATTTCATCGTTAACTGATTTCATCTGTAACTGATTTCATCTGTAACTGATTTCATCTTTAACTGATTTCATCTTCATTTAACTGATTTCATCGTTAACAGATTTCATCTTCATTTAACTGATTTCATCTTTAACTGATTTCATCTTCATGTAACTGATTTCATCTGTAACTGATTTCATCGTTAACTGATTTCATCTTCATTTAACTGATTTCATCTTTAACTGATTTCATCGTTAACTGATTTCATCTTCATTTAACTGATTTCATCGTTAACTGATTTCATCTTCATTTAACTGATTTCATCTTTAACTGATTTCATCGTTAACTGATTTCATCTTCATTTAACTGATTTCATCTTTAACTGATTTCATCGTTAACTGATTTCATCTTCATTTAACTGATTTCATCTTTAACTGATTTCATCGTTAACTGATTTCATCTTCATTTAACTGATTTCATTTTCATTCTTCATTTAACTGATTTCATCTTTAACTGATTTCATCTTCATTTAACTGATTTAATCTTTAACTGATTTCATCGTTAACTGATTTCATCTTCATTTAACTGATTTCATCGTTAACTGATTTCATCTTCATTTAACTGATTTCATCTTTAACTGATTTCATCGTTAACTGAGTTCATCTTCATTTAACTGATTTCATCTTCATTTAACTGATTTCATCTTTAACTGATTTCATCGTTAACTGATTTCATCTTCATTTAACTGATTTCATCTTCATTTAACTGATTTCATCTGTAACTGATTTCATCGTTAACTGATTTCATCTTCATTTAACTGATTTCATCTTCATTTAACTGATTTCATCTTTAACTGATTTCATCGTTAACTGATTTCATCTTTATTTAACTGATTTCATCGTTAACTGATTTCATCTTCATTTAACTGATTTCATCTTTAACTGATTTCATCGTTAACTGATTTCATCTTCATTTAACTGATTTCATCGTTAACTGATTTCATCTTCATTTAACTGATTTCATCTTTAACTGATTTCATCGTTAACTGAGTTCATCTTCATTTAACTGATTTCATTTTCATTCTTCATTTAACTGATTTCATCGTTAACTGATTTCATCTTTAACTGATTTCATCGTTAACTGATTTAATCTTCATGTAACTGATTTCATCTGTAACTGATTTCATCTTCATGTAACTGATTTCATCGTTAACTGATTTCATCTTCATTTAACTGATTTCATCTTCATTTAACTGATTTCATCGTTAACTGATTTCATCGTTAACTGATTTCATCTTCATTTAACTGATTTCATCTTCATTTAACTGATGTCATCTTTAACTGATTTCATCGTTAACTGATTTCATCTTCATTTAACTGATTTCATTTTCATTCTTCATTTAACTGATTTCATCTTTAACTGAGTTCATCTTCATTTAACTGATTTAATCTTCATGTAACTGATTTCATCTGTAACTGATTTCATCGTTAACTGATTTCATCTTCATTTAACTGATTTCATCTTTATTTAACTGATTTCATCGTTAACTGATTTCATCTTCATTTAACTGATTTCATCGTTAACTGATTTCATCTTCATTTAACTGATTTCATCTTTAACTGATTTCATCGTTAACTGAGTTCATCTTCATTTAACTGATTTCATTTTCATTCTTCATTTAACTGATTTCATCGTTAACTGATTTCATCTTTAACTGATTTCATCGTTAACTGATTTCATCTTCATTTAACTGATTTCATCTTTAACTGATTTCATCGTTAACTGATTTCATTCTTCATTTAACTGATTTCATCTTTAACTGATTTCATCTTTAACTGATTTCATCTTCATGTAAGTGATTTCATCTGTAACTGATTTCATCGTTAACTGATTTCATCTTCATTTAACTGATTTCATCTTTAACTGATTTCATCGTTAACTGATTTCATCTTCATTTAACTGATTTCATCGTTAACTGATTTCATCTTCATTTAACTGATTTCATCTTTAACTGATTTCATCGTTAACTGATTTCATTTTCATTTAACTGATTTCATCTTTAACTGATTTCATCGTTAACTGATTCCATCTTCATTTAACTGATTTCATCTTTAACTGATTTCATCGTTAACTGATTTCATCTTCATTTAACTGATTTCATTTTCATTCTTCATTTAACTGATTTCATCTTTAACTGATTTCATCTTCATTTAACTGATTTAATCTATAACTGATTTAATCTTCATGTAACTGATTTCATCTGTAACTGATTTCATCTTCATTTAACTGATTTCATCTTTAACTGATTTCATCGTTAACTGATTTCATCTTTATTTAACTGATTTCATCGTTAACTGATTTCATCTTCATTTAACTGATTTCATCTTCATTTAACTGATTTCATCTTTAACTGATTTCATCGTTAACTGATTTCATCTTCATTTAACTGATTTCATCGTTAACTGATTTCATCTTCATTTAACTGATTTCATCGTTAACTGATTTCATCGTTAACTGATTTCATCTTCATTTAACTGATTTCATCTTTAACTGATTTCATCGTTAACTGATTTCATCTTCATTTAACTGATTTCATCGTTAACTGATTTCATCTTCATTTAACTGATTTCATCTTTAACTGATTTCATCGTTAACTGATTTCATCTTCATTTAACTGATTTCATCGTTAACTGATTTCATCTTCATTTAACTGATTTCATCTTTAACTGATTTCATCTTTAACTGATTTCATCGTTAACTGATTTCATCTTCATTTAACTGATTTCATCGTTAACTGATTTCATCTTCATTTAACTGATTTCATCGTTAACTGATTTCATCTTCATTTAACTGATTTTGTCTTTAACTGATTTCATCGTTAACTGATTTCATCTTCATTTAACTGATTTCATTTTCATTCTTCATTTAACTGATTTCATCTTTAACTGATTTCATCGTTAACTGATTTAATCTTAATGTAACTGATTTCATCTGTAACTGATTTCATCTTTAACTGATTTCATCGTTAACTGATTTCATCTTCATTTAACTGATTTCATCTTTAACTGATTTCATCGTTAACTGATTTCATCTTCATTTAACTGATTTCATCGTTAACTGATTTCATCTTCATTTAACTGATTTCATCTTTAACTGATTTCATCGTTAACTGATTTCATCTTCATTTAACTGATTTCATCGTTAACTGATTTCATCTTCATTTAACTGATTTCATCTTTAACTTATTTCATCGTTAACTGATTTCATCTTCATTTAACTGATTTCATCGTTAACTGATTTCATCTTCATTTAACTGATTTCATCTTTAACTGATTTCATCGTTAACTGATTTCATCTTCATTTAACTGATTTCATCTTTAACTGATTTCATCGTTAACTGATTTCATCTTCATTTAACTGATTTCATCTTTAACTGATTTCATCTTCATGTAACTGATTTCATCTGTAACTGATTTCATCGTTAACTGATTTCATCTTCATTTAACTGATTTCATCGTTAACTGATTTCATCTTTAACTGATTTCATCGTTAACTGATTTAATCTTCATGTAACTGATTTCATCTGTAACTGATTTCATCTTTAACTGATTTCATCGTTAACTGATTTCATCGTTAACTGATTTCATCTTCATTTAACTGATTTCATCTTTAACTGATTTCATCGTTAACTGATTTCATCTTCATTCTTCATTTAACTGATTTCATCGTTAACTGATTTCATCGTTAACTGATTTCATCGTTAACTGATTTCATCTTCATTTAACTGATTTCATCTTTAACTGATTTCATCGTTAACTGATTTCATTTTCATTCTTCATTTAACTGATTTCATCGTTAACTGATTTCATCTTTAACTGATTTCATCGTTAACTGATTTAATCTTCATGTAACTGATTTCATCTGTAACTGATTTCATCTTTAACTGATTTCATCGTTAACTGATTTCATCTTCATTTAACTGATTTCATCGTTAACTGATTTCATCTTCATTTAACTGATTTAATCTTTAACTGATTTCATCGTTAATTGATTTCATCTTCATTTAACTGATTTCATCTTTAACTGATTTCATCGTTAACTGATTTCATCTTCATTTAACTGATTTCATCTTCATTTAACTGATTTCATTTTCATTCTTCATTTAACTGATTTCATCGTTAACTGATTTAATCTTCATGTAACTGATTTCATCTGTAACTGATTTCATATTTAACTGATTTCATCGTTAACTGATTTCCTCTTCATTTAACTGATTTCCTCTTCATTTAACTGATTTCATCGTTAACTGATTTCATCGTTAACTGATTTCATCGTTAACTGATTTCATCGTTAACTGATTTCATCTTCATTTAACTGATTTCATCTTCATTTAACTGATTTCATCTTTAACTGATTTCATCGTTAACTGATTTCATCTTCATTTAACTGATTTCATCGTTAACTAATTTCATCTTCATTTAACTGATTTCATCGTTAACTGATTTCATCGTTAACTGAATTCATCTTCATTTAACTGATTTCATCGTTAACTGATTTCATCTTCATTTAACTGATTTCATCGTTAACTGATTTCATCTTCATTTAACTGATTTCATCTTTAACTGATTTCATCGTTAACTGATTTCATCTTCATTTAACTGATTTAATCTTTAACTGATTTAATCTTCATTTAACTGATTTCATCTGTAACTGATTTCATCTTCATGTAACTGATTTCATCTGTAACTGATTTCATCTTTAACTGATTTCATCTTCATTTAACTGATTTCATCGTTAACTGATTTCATCTTCATTTAACTGATTTCATCTTTAACTGATTTCATCGTTAACTGATTTCATCTTCATTTAACTGATTTCATCTGAAACTGATTTAATCTGTAACTGATTTCATCTTTAACTGATTTCATCTTCATTTAACTGATTTCATCGTTAACTGATTTCATCTTCATTTAACTGATTTCATCTTTAACTGATTTCATCTTCATTTAACTGATTTCATTTTCATTCTTCATTTAACTGATTTCATCTTTAACTGATTTCATCTACATTTAACTGATTTCATCGTTAACTGATTTCATCGTTAACTGATTTCATCTTCATTTAACTGATTTCATCTTTAACTGATTTCATCGTTAACTGATTTCATCTTCATTTAACTGATTTCATCATTAACTGATTTCATCTTCATTTAACTGATTTCATCGTTAACTGATTTCATCTTTAACTGATTTCATCGTTAACTGATTTAATCTTCATGTAACTGATTTCATCTGTAACTGATTTCATCGTTAACTGATTTCATCTTCATTTAACTGATTTCATCTTTAACTGATTTCATCGTTAACTGATTTCATCTTCATTTAACTGATTTCATCTTTAACTGATTTCATCGTTAACTGATTTCATCTTCATTTAACTGATTTAATCTTCATGTAACTGATTTCATCTTTAACTGATTTCATCGTTAACTGATTTCATCTTCATTTAACTGATTTCATCTTCATTTAACTGATTTCATCTTTAACTGATTTCATCGTTAACTGATCTCATCTTTATTTAACTGATTTCATCGTTAACTGATTTCGTCTTCATTTAACTGATTTCATCTTTAACTGATTTCATCGTTAACTGATTTCATCTTCATTTAACTGATTTCATCGTTAACTGATTTCATCTTCATTTAATTGATTTCATCTTTAACTGATTTCATCGTTAACTGAGTTCATCTTCATTTAACTGATTTCATTTTCATTCTTCATTTAACTGATTTCATCTTTAACTGATTTCATCTTTAACTGATTTCATCGTTAACTGATTTAATCTTCATGTAACTGATTTCATCTGTAACTGATTTCATCTTCATGTAACTGATTTCATCTTCATGTAACTGATTTCATCGTTAACTGATTTCATCTTCATTTAACTGATTTCATCGTTAACTGATTTCATCGTTAACTGATTTCATCTTCATTTAACTGATTTCATCTTCATTTAACTGATTTCATCTTTAACTGATTTCATCGTTAACTGATTTCATCTTCATTTAACTGATTTCATCGTTAACTGATTTCATCTTCATTTAACTGATTTCATCTTTAACTGATTTCATCGTTAACTGATTTCATCTTCATTTAACTGATTTCATCGTTAACTGATTTCATCTTCATTTAACTGATTTCATCTTTAACTGATTTCATCGTTAACTGATTTCATCTTCATTTAACTGATTTCATCGTTAACTGATTTCATCTTTAACTGATTTCATCGTTAACTGATTTAATCTTCATGTAACTGATTTCATCTGTAACTGATTTCATCTTTAACTGATTTCATCGTTAACTGATTTCATCTTCATTTAACTGATTTCATCTTTAACTGATTTCATCGTTAACTGATTTCATCTTCATTTAACTGATTTCATCGTTAACTGATTTCATCTTCATTTAACTGATTTCATCTTTAACTGATTTCATCGTTAACTGATTTCATCTTCATTTAACTGATTTCATCGTTAACTGATTTCATCTTCATTTAACTGATTTCATCTTTAACTGATTTCATCGTTAACTGATTTCATCTTCATTTAACTGATTTCATCGTTAACTGATTTCATCTTCATTTAACTGATTTCATCTTCATTTAACTGATTTCATCGTTAACTGATTTCATCTTCATTTAACTGATTTTGTCTTTAACTGATTTCATCGTTAACTGATTTCATCTTCATTTAACTGATTTCATCTTTAACTGATTTCATCTTCATTCAACTGATTTCATCTTCATTTAACTGATTTCATCGTTAACTGATTTCATCTTCATTTAACTGATTTCATCTTCATTTAACTGATTTCATCGTTAACTGATTTCATCTTCATTTAACTGATTTCATCGTTAACTGATTTCATCTTCATTTAACTGATTTCATCTTTAACTGATTTCATCGTTAACTGATTTCATCTTCATTTAACTGATTTCATCGTTAACTGATTTCATCTTCATGTAACTGATTTCATCTGTAACTGATTTCATCGTTAACTGATTTCATCTTCATTTAACTGATTTCATCTTTAACTTATTTCATCGTTAACTGATTTCATCTTCATTTAACTGATTTCATCGTTAACTGATTTCATCTTCATTTAACTGATTTCATCTTTAACTGATTTCATCGTTAACTGATTTCATCTTCATTTAACTGATTTCATCGTTAACTGATTTCATCTTCATTTAACTGATTTCATCTTTAACTGATTTCATCGTTAACTGATTTCATCTTCATTTAACTGATTTCATCGTTAACTGATTTCATCTTCATGTAACTGATTTCATCTGTAACTGATTTCATCGTTAACTGATTTCATCGTTAACTGATTTCATCTTCATTTAACTGATTTCATCGTTAACTGATTTCATCTTCATTTAACTGATTTTGTCTTTAACTGATTTCATCGTTAACTGATTTCATCTTCATTTAACTGATTTCATCGTTAACTGATTTCATCTTCATTCAACTGATTTCATCTTCATTTAACTGATTTCATCGTTAACTGATTTCATCTTCATTTAACTGATTTCATTTTCATTCTTCATTTAACTGATTTCATCTTTAACTGATTTCATCTTCATTTAACTGATTTAATCTTTAACTGATTTAATCTTCATGTAACTGATTTAATCTTTAACTGATTTAATCTTCATGTAACTGATTTCATCGTTAACTGATTTCATCTTCATTTAACTGATTTCATCTTTAACTGATTTCATCGTTAACTGAGTTCATCTTCATTTAACTGATTTCATTTTCATTCTTCATTTAACTGATTTCATCGTTAACTGATTTCATCTTTAACTGATTTCATCGTTAACTGATGTAATCTTCATGTAACTGATTCCATCTGTAACTGATTTCATCTTCATGTAACTGATTTCATCGTTAACTGATTTCATCTTCATTTAACTGATTTCATCTTTAACTGATTTCATCGTTAACTGATTTCACCTTCATTTAACTGATTTCATCTTCATTTAACTGATTTCATCTTTAACTGATTTCATCGTTAACTGATTTCATCTTCATTTAACTGATTTCATCGTTAACTGATTTCATCTTCATTTAACTGATTTCGTCTTTAACTGATTTCATCGTTAACTGATTTCATCTTCATTTAACTGATTTCATCGTTAACTGATTTCATCGTTAACTGATTTAATCTTCATGTAACTGATTTCATCTGTAACTGATTTCATCTTTAACTGATTTCATCGTTAACTGATTTCATCTTCATTTAACTGATTTCATCTTTAACTGATTTCATCGTTAACTGATTTCATCTTCATTTAACTGATTTCATCGTTAACTGATTTCATCTTCATTTAACTGATTTCATCTTTAACTGATTTCATCGTTAACTGATTTCATCTTCATTTAACTGATTTCATCGTTAACTGATTTCATCTTCATTTAACTGATTTCATCTTTAACTGATTTCATCGTTAACTGATTTCATCTTCATTTAACTGATTTCATCGTTAACTGATTTCATCATCATTTAACTGATTTCATCGTTAACTGATTTCATCTTCATTTAACTGATTTTGTCTTTAACTGATTTCATCGTTAACTGATTTCATCTTCATTTAACTGATTTCATCTTTAACTGATTTCATCTTCATTCAACTGATTTCATCTTCATTTAACTGATTTCATCGTTAACTGATTTCATCTTCATTTAACTGATTTCATCTTCATTTAACTGATTTCATCGTTAACTGATTTCATCTTCATTTAACTTATTTCATCTTTAACTGATTTCATCGTTAACTGATTTCATCTTCATTTAACTGATTTCATTTTTAACTGATTTCATCTTCATTTAACTGATTTCATCGTTAACTGATTTCATCGTTAACTGATTTCATCTTCATTTAACTGATTTCATCTTTAACTGATTTCATCTTTAACTGATTTCATCTTCATTTAACTGATTTCATCGTTAACTGATTTCATCTTCATTTAACTGATTTCATCTTTAACTGATTTCATCGTTAACTGATTTCATCTTCATTTAACTGATTTCATCGTTAACTGATTTCATCTTCATTTAACTGATTTCATCGTTAACTGATTTCATCTTCATTTAACTGATTTCATCTTTAACTGATTTCATCGTTAACTGATTTCATCTTCATTTAACTGATTTCATCGTTAACTGATTTCATCTTCATTTAACTGATTTCATCTTTAACTGATTTCATCTTCATTTAACTGATTTCATCGTTAACTGATTTCATCTTCATTTAACTGATTTCATCGTTAACTGATTTCATCTTCATTTAACTGATTTCATCTTTAACTGATTTCATCGTTAACTGATTTCATCTTCATTTAACTGATTTCATCTTTAACTGATTTCATCGTTAACTGATTTCATTTTCATTTAACTGATTTCATCGTTAACTGATTTCATCTTCATTTAACTGATTTCATCTTCATTTAACTGATTTCGTCGTTAACTGATTTCATCTTCATTTAACTGATTTTATCTTTAACTGATTTCATCGTTAACTGATTTCATCTTCATTTAACTGATTTCATCGTTAACTGATTTCATCTTCATTTAACTGATTTCATCGTTAACTGATTTCATCTTCATTTAACTGATTTCATCTTTAACTGATTTCATCGTTAACTGATTTCATCTTCATTTAACTGATTTCATTTTCATTCTTCATTTAACTGATTTAATCTTTAACTGATTTCATCTTCATTTAACTGATTTCATCGTTATCTGATTTCATCTTCATTTAACTGATTTCATCGTTAACTGATTTCATATTCATTTAACTGATTTCATTTTTAACTGATTTCATCTTCATTTAACTTATTTCATCGTTAACTGATTTCATCTTCATTTAACTGATTTCATCTTTAACTGATTTCATCTTTAACTGATTTCATCTTTAACTGATTTCATCTTCATTTAACTGATTTCATCTTTAACTGATTTCATCTTTAACTGATTTCATCTTCATTTAACTGATTTCATCGTTAACTGATTTCATCTTCATTTAACTGATTTCATCTTTAACTGATTTCATCTTTAACTGATTTCATCTTCATTTAACTGATTTCATCTTTAACTGATTTCATCTTCATGTAACTGATTTCATCTTTAACTGATTTCATCGTTAACTGATTTCATCTTCATTTAACTGATTTCATCGTTAACTGATTTCATCTGTAACTGATTTCATCTGTAACTGATTTCATCTTTAACTGAATTCATCTTCATTTAACTGATTTCATCGTTAACTGATTTCATCTTCATTTAACTGATTTCATCTTTAACTGATTTCATCGTTAACTGATTTCATCTTCATTTAACTGATTTCATCGTTAACTGATTTCATCTTCATTTAACTGATTTCATTTTCATTCTTCATTTACCTGATTTCATCTTTAACTGATTTCATCGTTAACTGATTTAATCTTCATGTAACTGATTTCATCTGTAACTGATTTCATCTTTAACTGATTTCATCTTCATTTAACTGATTTCATCGTTAACTGATTTCATCTTCATTTAACTGATTTCATCGTTAACTGATTTCATCTTCATTTAACTGATTTCATCGTTAACTGATTTCATCTTCATTTAACTGATTTCATCTTTAACTGATTTCATCGTTAACTGATTTCATCTTCATTTAACTGATTTCATTTTCATTCTTCATTTAACTGATTTAATCTTTAACTGATTTCATCTTCATTTAACTGATTTCATCGTTATCTGATTTCATCTTCATTTAACTGATTTCATCGTTAACTGATTTCATCTTCATTTAACTGATTTCATTTTTAACTGATTTCATCTTCATTTAACTTATTTCATCGTTAACTGATTTCATCTTCATTTAACTGATTTCATCTTTAACTGATTTCATCTTTAACTGATTTCATCTTCATTTAACTGATTTCATCTTTAACTGATTTCATCTTTAACTGATTTCATCTTCATTTAACTGATTTCATCGTTAACTGATTTCATCTTCATTTAACTGATTTCATCTTTAACTGATTTCATCTTTAACTGATTTCATCTTCATTTAACTGATTTCATCTTTAACTGATTTCATCTTCATGTAACTGATTTCATCTTTAACTGATTTCATCGTTAACTGATTTCATCTTCATTTAACTGATTTCATCGTTAACTGATTTCATCTGTAACTGATTTCATCTGTAACTGATTTCATCTTTAACTGATTTCATCTTCATTTAACTGATTTCATCGTTAACTGATTTCATCTTCATTTAACTGATTTCATCTTTAACTGATTTCATCGTTAACTGATTTCATCTTCATTTAACTGATTTCATCGTTAACTGATTTCATCTTCATTTAACTGATTTCATTTTCATTCTTCATTTACCTGATTTCATCTTTAACTGATTTCATCGTTAACTGATTTCATCTGTAACTGATTTCATCTTTAACTGATTTCATCTTCATTTAACTGATTTCATCGTTAACTGATTTCATCTTCATTTAACTGATTTCATCTTCATTTAACTGATTTCGTCGTTAACTGATTTCATCTTCATTTAACTGATTTTATCTTTAACTGATTTCATCGTTAACTGATTTCATCTTCATTTAACTGATTTCATCTTTAACTGATTTCATCTTCATTTAACTGATTTCATCTTCATTTAACTGATTTCATCGTTAACTAATTTCATCTTCATTTAACTGATTTCATCGTTAACTGATTTCATCGTTAACTGATTTCATCTTCATTTAACTGATTTCATCTTTAACTGATTTCATCGTTAACTGATTTCATCTTCATTTAACTGATTTCATTTTCATTCTTCATTTAACTGATTTAATCTTTAACTGATTTCATCTTCATTTAACTGATTTCATCGTTATCTGATTTCATCTTCATTTAACTGATTTCATCGTTAACTGATTTCATCTTCATTTAACTGATTTCATTTTTAACTGATTTCATCTTCATTTAACTTATTTCATCGTTAACTGATTTCATCTTCATTTAACTGATTTCATCTTTAACTGATTTCATCTTTAACTGATTTCATCTTCATTTAACTGATTTCATCTTTAACTGATTTCATCTTTAACTGATTTCATCTTCATTTAACTGATTTCATCGTTAACTGATTTCATCTTCATTTAAATGATTTCATCTTTAACTGATTTCATCTTTAACTGATTTCATCTTCATTTAACTGATTTCATCTTTAACTGATTTCATCTTTAACTGATTTCATCTTCATTTAACTGATTTCATCGTTAACTGATTTCATCTTCATTTAACTGATTTCATCTTTAACTGATTTCATCGTTAACTGATTTCATCTTCATTTAACTGATTTCATCGTTAACTGATTTCATCTGTAACTGATTTCATCTGTAACTGATTTCATCTTTAACTGATTTCATCTTCATTTAACTGATTTCATCGTTAACTGATTTCATCTTCATTTAACTGATTTCATCGTTAACTGATTTCATCTTCATTTAACTGATTTTGTCTTTAACTGATTTCATCGTTAACTGATTTCATCTTCATTTAACTGATTTCATCTTTAACTGATTTCATCTTCATTCAACTGATTTCATCTTCATTTAACTGATTTCATCGTTAACTGATTTCATCTTCATTTAACTGATTTCATCTTCATTTAACTGATTTCATCGTTAACTGATTTCATCTTCATTTAACTGATTTCATCTTTAACTGATTTCATCGTTAACTGATTTCATCTTCATTTAACTGATTTCATTTTCATTCTTCATTTAACTGATTTCATCTTTAACTGATTTCATCTTTAACTGATTTCATCTTCATTTAACTGATTTCATCGTTAACTGATTTCATCTTCATTTAACTGATTTCATCTTTACCTGATTTCATCGTTAACTGATTTCATCTTCATTTAACTGATTTCATCGTTAACTGATTTCATCTGTAACTGATTTCATCTTTAACTGATTTCATCTTCATTTAACTGATTTCATCGTTAACTGATTTCATCTTCATTTAACTGATTTCATCTTTAACTGATTTCATCGTTAACTGATTTCATCTTCATTTAACTGATTTCATCTTTAACTGATTTCATCGTTAACTGATTTCATCTTCATTTAACTGATTTCATCGTTAACTGATTTCATCTTCATTTAACTGATTTCATCTTTAACTGATTTCATCGTTAACTGATTTCATCTTCATTTAACTGATTTCATCGTTAACTGATTTCATCTTCATTTAACTGATTTCATTGTTAACTGATTTCATCTTCATTTAACTGATTTTATCATTAACTGATTTCATCGTTAACTGATTTCATCTTCATTTAACTGATTTCATCTTTAACTGATTTCATATTCATTTAACTGATTTCATCGTTAACTGATTTCATCGTTAACTGATTTAATCTTCATGTAACTGATTTCATCTGTAACTGATTTCATCTTTAACTGATTTCATCGTTAACTGATTTCATCTTCATTAAACTGATTTCATCGTTAACTGATTTCATCTTCATTTAACTGATTTCATCGTTAACTGATTTCATCGTTAACTGATTTCATCTTCATTTAACTGATTTCATCTTTAACTGATTTCATCGTTAACTGATTTAATCTTCATGTAACTGATTTCATCTGTAACTGATTTCATCTTTAACTGATTTCATCGTTAACTGATTTCATCTTCATTTAACTGATTTCATCGTTAACTGATTTCATCGTTAACTGATTTCATCGTTAACTGATTTCATCTTCATTTAACTGATTTCATCTTTAACTGATTTCATCGTTAACTGATTTCATCTTCATTTAACTGATTTCATTTTCATTCTTCATTTAACTGATTTCATCGTTAACTGATTTCATCTTTAACTGATTTCATCGTTAACTGATTTAATCTTCATGTAACTGAATTCATCTGTAACTGATTTCATCGTTAACTGATTTCATCGTTAACTGATTTCATCGTTAACTGATTTAATCTTCATGTAACTGATTTCATCTGTAACTGTTTTCATCTTTAACTGATTTCATCGTTAACTGATTTCATCTTTAACTGATTTCATCGTTAACTGATTTCATCTGTAACTGATTTCATCTTTAACTGATTTCATCTTCATGTAACTGATTTCATCTTCATGTAACTGATTTCATCTTTAACTGATTTCATCGTTAACTGATTTCATCTTCATTTAACTGATTTCATCTTCATTTAACTGATTTCATCTTTAACTGATTTCATCGTTAACTGATTTCATCTTCATTTAACTGATTTCATCGTTAACTGATTTCATCTTCATTTAACTGATTTCATCTTTAACTGATTTCATCTTCATTTAACTGATTTCATCTTTAACTGATTTCATCGTTAACTGATTTCATCTTCATTTAACTGATTTCATCGTTAACTGATTTTATCTTAATTTAACTGATTTCATCTTTAACTGATTTCATCGTTAACTGATTTCATCTTCATTTAACTGATTTCATCTGTAACTGATTTCATCTTTAACTGATTTCATCGTTAACTGATTTCATCTTCATTTAACTGATTTCATCTTTAACTGATTTCATCGTTAACTAATTTCATCTTCATTTAACTGATTTCATTTTCATTCTTCATTTAACTGATTTCATCTTTAACTGATTTCATCTTCATTTAACTGATTTCATCGTTAACTGATTTCATCTTCATTTAACTGATTTCATCTTTAACTGATTTCATCGTTAACTGATTTCATCTTCATTTAACTGATTTCATCTTTAACTGATTTCATCGTTAACTGATTTCATCTTCATTTAACTGATTTCATCGTTAACTGATTTCATCTTCATTTAACTGATTTCATCTTTAACTGATTTCATCGTTAACTGATTTCATCTTCATTTAACTGATTTCATCGTTAACTGATTTCATCTTCATTTAACTGATTTCATCTTTAACTGATTTCATCGTTAACTGATTTCATCTTCATTGAACTGATTTCATCTTTAACTGATTTCATCGTTAATTGATTTCATCTTCATTTAACTCATTTCATTTTCATTCTTCATTTAACTGATTTCATCGTTAACTGATTTCATCTTTAACTGATTTCATCGTTAACTGATTTAATCTTCATGTAGCTGATTTCATCTGTAACTGATTTCATCTTTAACTGATTTCATCGTTACCTGATTTCATCTTCATTTAACTGTTTTCATCTTTAACTGATTTCATCGTTAACTGATTTCATCGTTAACTGATTTCATCTTTAACTGATTTCATCGTTAACTGATTTCATCTTCATTTAACTGATTTCATCGTTAACTGATTTCATCGTTAACTGATTTCATCTTCATTTAACTGATTTCATCTTCATTTAACTGATTTCATCGTTAACTGATTTCATCTTCATTTAACTGATTTCATCTTTAACTGATTTCATCGTTAACTGATTTCATCTTTAACTGATTTCATCGTTAACTGATTTCATCTTCATTTAACTGATTTCATCTTTAACTGATTTCATCGTTAACTGATTTCATTCTTCATTTAACTGATTTCATCTTTAACTGATTTCATCTTCATTTAACTGATTTCATCTTTAACTGATTTCATCGTTAACTGATTTCATCTTCATTTAACTGATTTCATCTTTAACTGATTTCATCGTAAACTGATTTCATCTTCATTTAACTGATTTCATCTTTAACTGATTTCATCTTCATTTAATTGATTTCATCGTTAACTGATTTCATCTTCATTTAACTGATTTCATCGTTAACTGATTTCATCGTTAACTGATTTAATCTTTAACTGATTTCATCGTTAACTGATTTCATCTTCATTTAACTGATTTCATCGTTAACTGATTTCATCGTTAACTGATTTCATCTTCATTTAACTGATTTCATCTTCATTTAACTGATTTCATCGTTAACTGATTTCATCTTCATTTAACTGATTTCATCTTTAACTGATTTCATCGTTAACTGATTTCATCTTCATTTAACTGATTTCATCTTTAACTGATTTCATCGTTAACTGATTTCATCTTCATTTAACTGATTTCATCTTTAACTGATTTAATCGTTAACTGATTTCATTCTTCATTTAACTGATTTCATCTTTAACTGATTTCATCTTCATGTAACTGATTTCATCTGTAACTGATTTCATCATTAACTGATTTCATCTTCATTTAACTGATTTCATCTTTAACTGATTTCATCTTCATTTAACTGATTTCATGTTCATTTAACTGATTTCATCGTTAACTGATTTCATCTTCATTTAACTGATTTCATCTTTAACTGATTTCATCGTTAACTGATTTCATCTTCATTTAACTGATTTCATCGTTAACTGATTTCATCTTCATTTAACTGATTTCATCTTTAACTAATTTCATCGTTAACTGATTTCATCTTCATTTAACTGATTTCATTTTCATTCTTCATTTAACTGATTTCATCGTTAACTGATTTCATCTTTAACTGATTTCATCGTTAACTGATTTAATCTTCATGTAACTGATTTCATCTGTAACTGATTTCATCGTTAACTGATTTCATCGTTAACTGATTTCATCTTCATTTAACTGATTTCATCTTTCACTGATTTCATCGTTAACTGATTTCATCTTCATTTAACTGATTTCATCTTTAACTGATTTCATCGTTAACTGATTTCATCTTCATTTAACTGATTTCATCGTTAACTGATTTCATCTTCATTTAACTGATTTCATCTTGAACTGATTTCATCTTCATTTAACTGATTTCATCTTTAACTGATTTCATCGTTAACTGATTTCATCTTCATTTAACTGATTTCATCTTTAACTGATTTCATCGTTAACTGATTTCATTCTTCATTTAACTGATTTCATCTTTAACTGATTTCATCTTCATGTAACTGATTTCATCTGTAACTGATTTCATCGTTAACTGATTTCATCTTCATTTAACTGATTTCATCTTTAACTGATTTCATCGTTAACTGATTTCATCTTCATTTAACTGATTTCATCGTTAACTGATTTCATCTTCATTTAACTGATTTCATCGTTAACTGATTTCATCTTCATTTAACTGATTTCATCGTTAACTGATTTTATCTTCATTTAACTGATTTCATCTTTAACTGATTTCATCGTTAACTGATTTCATCTTCATTTAACTGATTTCATCTGTAACTGATTTCATCTTTAACTGATTTCATCGTTAACTGATTTCATCTTCATTTAACTGATTTCATCTTTAACTGATTTCATCGTTAACTGATTTCATCTTCATTTAACTGATTTCATTTTCATTCTTCATTTAACTGATTTCATCTTTAACTGATTTCATCTTCATTTAACTGATTTCATCGTTAACTGATTTCATCTTCATTTAACTGATTTCATCGTTAACTGATTTCATCTTCATTTAACTGATTTCATCTTTAACTGATTTCATCGTTAACTGATTTCATCTTCATTTAACTGATTTCATCGTTGACTGATTTCATCTTAATGTAACTGATTTCATCGTTAACTGATTTCATCTTCATTTAACTGATTTCATCGTTAACTGATTTCATCTTAATGTAACTGATTTCATCTGTAACTGATTTCATCGTTAACTGATTTCATCGTTAACTGATTTAATCTTCATGTAACTGATTTCATCTGTAACTGATTTCATCTTTAACTGATTTCATCGTTAACTGATTTCATCTTCATTTAACTGATTTCATCGTTAACTGATTTCATCTTCATTTAACTGATTTCATCTTTAACTGATTTCATCGTTAACTGATTTCATTTTCATTCTTCATTTAACTGATTTCATCTGTAACTGATTTCATCGTTAACTGATTTCATCTTCATTTAACTGATTTCATCGTTAACTGATTTCATCTTCATTTAACTGATTTCATCTTTAACTGATTTCATCGTTAACTGATTTCATCGTTAACTGATTTCATCTTCATTTAACTGATTTCATCGTTAACTGATTTCATCTTCATTTAACTGATTTCATCTTTAACTGATTTCATCGTTAACTGATTTCATCTTCATTTAACTGATTTCATCTTTAACTGATTTCATCGTTAACTGATTTCATCTTCATTTAACTGATTTCATCTTTAACTGATTTCATCGTTAACTGATTTCATCTTCATTTAACTGATTTCATCGTTAACTGATTTCATCTTTAACTGATTTCATCGTTAACTGATTTAATCTTCATGTAACTGATTTCATCTGTAACTGTTTTCATCTTTAACTGATTTCATCTTCATTTAACTGATTTCATCTTCATTTAACTGATTTCCTCTTCATTTAACTGATTTCATCTTTAACTGATTTCATCGTTAACTGATTTCATCTTCATTTAACTGATTTCATCGTTAACTGATTTCATCTTCATTTAACTGATTTCATCTTTAACTGATTTCATCGTTAACTGATTTCATCTTCATTTAACTGATTTCATTGTTAACTGATTTTATCTTCATTTAACTGATTTCATCTTTAACTGATTTCATCGTTAACTGATTTCATCTTCATTTAACTGATTTCATCTGTAACTGATTTCATCTTTAACTGGTTTCATCGTTAACTGATTTCATTCTTCATTTAACTGATTTCATCTTTAACTGATTTCATCTTCATGTAACTGATTTCATCTGTAACTGATTTCATCGTTAACTGATTTCATCTTCATTTAACTGATTTCATCTTTAACTGATTTCATCGTTAACTGATTTCATCTTCATTTAACTGATTTCATCGTTAACTGATTTCATCTTCATTTAACTGATTTCATCTTTAACTGATTTCATCGTTAACTGATTTCATCTTCATTTAACTGATTTCATCGTTAACTGATTTCATCTTCATTTAACTGATTTCATCTTTAACTGATTTCATCGTTAACTGATTTCATCTTCATTTAACTGATTTCATCGTTAACTGATTTCATCTTCATGTAACTGATTTCATCTGTAACTGATTTCATCGTTAACTGATTTCATCTTCATTTAACTGATTTCATTTTCATTCTTCATTTAACTGATTTCATCTGTAACTGATTTCATCTTTAACTGATTTCATCGTTAACTGATTTCATCTTCATTTAACTGATTTCATCTTCATTTAACTGATTTCATCGTTAACTGATTTCATCGTTAACTGATTTCATCTTCATTTAACTGATTTCATCTTTAACTGATTTCATCGTTAACTGATTTCATCGTTAACTGATTTCATCTTCATTTAACTGATTTCATCGTTAACTGATTTCATCTTCATTTAACTGATTTCATCGTTAACTGATTTCATCTTCATTTAACTGATTTCATCTTCATTTAACTGATTTCATTTTCATTCTTCATTTAACTGATTTCATCGTTAACTGATTTCATCTTTAACTGATTTCATCGTTAACTGATTTAATCTTCATGTAACTGATTTCATCTGTAACTGATTTCATCTTCATGTAACTGATTTCATCGTTAACTGATTTCATCTTCATTTAACTGATTTCATCGTTAACTGATTTCATCTTCATTTAACTGATTTCATCTTCATTTAACTGATTTCATCTTCATTTAACTGATTTCATCTTTAACTGATTTCATCGTTAACTGATTTCATCTTCATTTAACTGATTTCATCGTTAACTGATTTCATCTTCATTTAACTGATTTCATCTTTAACTGATTTCATCGTTAACTGATTTCATCTTCATTTAACTGATTTCATCGTTTACTGATTTCATCTTCATTTAACTGATTTCATCTTCATTTAACTGATTTCATCTTCATTTAACTGATTTCATCGTTAACTGATTTCATCTTCATTTAACTGATTTCATCGTTAACTGATTTCATCTTCATTTAACTGATTTCATCTTCATTTAACTGATTTCATCGTTAACTGATTTCATCTTCATTTAACTGATTTTGTCTTTAACTGATTTCATCGTTAACTGATTTCATCTTCATTTAACTGATTTCATCTTTAACTGATTTCATCTTCATTCAACTGATTTCATCTTCATTTAACTGATTTCATTTTCATTCTTCATTTAACTGATTTCATCTTTAACTGATTTCATCTTCATTTAACTGATTTCATCGTTAACTGATTTCATCTTCATTTAACTGATTTCATTTTTAACTGATTTCATCTTCATTTAACTGATTTCATCGTTAACTGATTTCATCGTTAACTGATTTCATCTTCATTTAACTGATTTAATCTTTAACTGATTTCATCTTTAACTGATTTCATCTTCATTTAACTGATTTCATCGTTAACTGATTTCATCTTCATTTAACTGATTTCATCTTTAACTGATTTCATCGTTAACTGATTTCATCTTCATTTAACTGATTTCATCGTTAACTGATTTCATCTGTAACTGATTTCATCTGTAACTGATTTCATCTTTAACTGATTTCATCTTCATTAAACTGATTTCATCGTTATCTGATTTCATCTTCATTTAACTGATTTCATCTTTAACTGATTTCATCGTTAACTGATTTCATCTTCATTTAACTGATTTCATCTTTAACTGATTTCATCTTCATGTAACTGATTTCATCTGTAACTGATTTCATCGTTAACTGATTTCATCTTCATTTAACTGATTTCATCTTTAACTGATTTCATCGTTAACTGATTTCATCTTCATTTAACTGATTTCATCGTTAACTGATTTCATCTTCATTTAACTGATTTCATCTTTAACTGATTTCATCGTTAACTGATTTCATCTTCATTTAACTGATTTCATCGTTAACTGATTTCATCTTCATTTAACTGATTTCATCTTTAACTGATTTCATCGTTAACTGATTTCATCTTCATTTAACTGATTTCATCGTTAACTGATTTCATCTTCATGTAACTGATTTCATCTGTAACTGATTTCATCGTTAACTGATTTCATCTTCATTTAACTGATTTCATTTTCATTCTTCATTTAACTGATTTCATCTGTAACTGATTTCATCTTTAACTGATTTCATCGTTAACTGATTTCATCTTCATTTAACTGATTTCATCTTCATTTAACTGATTTCATCGTTAACTGATTTCATCGTTAACTGATTTCATCTTCATTTAACTGATTTCATCTTTAACTGATTTCATCGTTAACTGATTTCATCGTTAACTGATTTCATCTTCATTTAACTGATTTCATCGTTAACTGATTTCATCTTCATTTAACTGATTTCATCGTTAACTGATTTCATCTTCATTTAACTGATTTCATCTTCATTTAACTGATTTCATTTTCATTCTTCATTTAACTGATTTCATCGTTAACTGATTTCATCTTTAACTGATTTCATCGTTAACTGATTTAATCTTCATGTAACTGATTTCATCTGTAACTGATTTCATCTTCATGTAACTGATTTCATCGTTAACTGATTTCATCTTCATTTAACTGATTTCATCGTTAACTGATTTCATCTTCATTTAACTGATTTCATCTTTAACTGATTTCATCGTTAACTGATTTCATATTCATTTAACTGATTTCATCGTTAACTGATTTCATCTTCATTTAACTGATTTCATCGTTAACTGATTTCATCTTTAACTGATTTCATCTTTAATTGATTTCATCGTTAACTGATTTCATCTTCATTTAACTGATTTCATCTTTAACTGATTTCATCGTTAACTGATTTCATCTTCATTTAACTGATTTCATCGTTAACTGATTTCATCTTCATTTAACTGATTTCATCTTTAACTGATTTCATCGTTAACTGATTTCATCTTCATTTAACTGATTTCATCGTTAACTGATTTCATCTTCATTTAACTGATTTCATCTTTAACTGATTTCATCGTTAACTGATTTCATCTTCATTTAACTGATTTCATCGTTTACTGATTTCATCTTCATTTAACTGATTTCATCGTTAACTGATTTCATCTTCATTTAACTGATTTCATCGTTAACTGATTTCATCTTCATTTAACTGATTTCATCTTCATTTAACTGATTTCATCGTTAACTGATTTCATCTTCATTTAACTGATTTTGTCTTTAACTGATTTCATCGTTAACTGATTTCATCTTCATTTAACTGATTTCATCTTTAACTGATTTCATCTTCATTCAACTGATTTCATCTTCATTTAACTGATTTCATTTTCATTCTTCATTTAACTGATTTCATCTTTAACTGATTTCATCTTCATTTAACTGATTTCATCGTTAACTGATTTCATCTTCATTTAACTGATTTCATTTTTAACTGATTTCATCTTCATTTAACTGATTTCATCGTTAACTGATTTCATCGTTAACTGATTTCATCTTCATTTAACTGATTTAATCTTTAACTGATTTCATCTTTAACTGATTTCATCTTCATTTAACTGATTTCATCGTTAACTGATTTCATCTTCATTTAACTGATTTCATCTTTAACTGATTTCATCGTTAACTGATTTCATCTTCATTTAACTGATTTCATCGTTAACTGATTTCATCTGTAACTGATTTCATCTGTAACTGATTTCATCTTTAACTGATTTCATCTTCATTAAACTGATTTCATCGTTATCTGATTTCATCTTCATTTAACTGATTTCATCTTTAACTGATTTCATCGTTAACTGATTTCATCTTCATTTAACTGATTTCATCTTTAACTGATTTCATCGTTAACTGATTGCATCTTCATTTAACTGATTTCATCGTTAACTGATTTCATCTTCATTTAACTGATTTCATCTTTAACTGATTTCATCGTTAACTGATTTCATCTTCATTTAACTGATTTCATCGTTAACTGATTTCATCTTCATTTAACTGATTTCATCGTTAACTGATTTCATCTTCATTTAACTGATTTTATCTTTAAATGATTTCATCGTTAACTGATTTCATCTTCATTTAACTGATTTCATCTTTAACTGATTTCATCTTCATTTAACTGATTTCATCTTCATTTAACTGATTTCATCGTTAACTGATTTCATCTTCATTTAACTGATTTCATCTTCATTTAACTGATTTCATCGTTAACTGATTTCATCTTCATTTAACTGATTTCATCGTTAACTGATTTCATCGTTAACTGATTTCATCTTCATTTAACTGATTTCATTTTCATTCTTCATTTAACTGATTTAATCTTTAACTGATTTCATCTTCATTTAACTGATTTCATCGTTATCTGATTTCATCTTCATTTAACTGATTTCATCGTTAACTGATTTCATCTTCATTTAACTGATTTCATTTTTAACTGATTTCATCTTCATTTAACTGATTTCATCGTTAACTGATTTCATCGTTAACTGATTTCATCTTCATTTAACTGATTTCATCTTTAACTGATTTCATCTTTAACTGATTTCATCTTCATTTAACTGATTTCATCTTTAACTGATTTCATCTTTAACTGATTTCATCTTCATTTAACTGATTTCATCGTTAACTGATTTCATCTTCATTTAACTGATTTCATCTTTAACTGATTTCATCTTTAACTGATTTCATCTTCATTTAACTGATTTCATCTTTAACTGATTTCATCTTTAACTGATTTCATCTTTAACTGATTTCATCTTCATTTAACTGATTTCATCGTTAACTGATTTCATCTTCATTTAACTGATTTCATCTTTAACTGATTTCATCGTTAACTGATTTCATCTTCATTTAACTGATTTCATCGTTAACTGATTTAATCTGTAACTGATTTCATCTGTAACTGATTTCATCTTTAACTGATTTCATCTTCATTTAACTGATTTCATCGTTAACTGATTTCATCTTCATTTAACTGTTTTCATCTTTAACTGATTTCATCGTTAACTGATTTCATCTTCATTTAACTGATTTCATCGTTAACTGATTTCATCTTCATTTAACTGATTTCATCGTTAACTGATTTTATCTTCATTTAACTGATTTCATTTTCATTCTTCATTTACCTGATTTCATCGTTAACTGATTTAATCTTCATGTAACTGATTTCATCTGTAACTGATTTCATCTTTAACTGATTTCATCGTTAACTGATTTCATCTTCATTTAACTGATTTCATCTTCATTTAACTGATTTCATCGTTAACTGATTTCATCGTTAACTGATTTCATCTTCATTTAACTGATTTCATCGTTAACTAATTTCATCGTTAACTGATTTCATCATTAACTGATTTCATCTTCAATTAACTGATTTCATCGTTAACTGATTTCATCTTCATTTAACTGATTTCATCTTTAACTGATTTCATCGTTAACTGATTTCATCTTCATTTAACTGATTTCATCGTTAACTGATTTCATCGTTAACTGATTTCATCTTCATTTAACTGATTTCATCTTTAACTGATTTCATCGTTAACTGATTTCATTTTTCATTTAACTGATTTCATCTTTAACTGATTTCATCTTCATGTAACTGATTTCATCTGTAACTGATTTCATCTTCATTTAACTGATTTCATTTTCATTCTTCATTTACCTGATTTCATCGTTAACTGATTTCATCTTTAACTGATTTCATCGTTAACTGATTTAATCTTCATGTAACTGATTTCATCGTTAACTGATTTCATCTTTAACTGATTTCATCGTTAACTGATTTCATCTTCATTTAACTGATTTCATCTTTAACTGATTTCATCGTTAACTGATTTCATCTTCATTTAACTGATTTCATTTTCATTCTTCATTTAACTGATTTCATCGTTAACTGATTTCATCTTTAACTGATTTCATCGTTAACTGATTTAATCTTCATGTAACTGATTTCATCTGTAACTGATTTCATCTTTAACTGATTTCATCGTTAACTGATTTCATCTTCATTTAACTGATTTCATCTTCATTTAACTGATTTCATCGTTAACTGATTTCATCGTTAACTGATTTCATCTTCATTTAACTGATTTCATCGTTAACTAATTTCATCGTTAACTGATTTCATCATTAACTGATTTCATCTTCATTTAACTGATTTCATCGTTAACTGATTTCATCTTCATTTAACTGATTTCATCTTTAACTGATTTCATCGTTAACTGATTTCATCTTCATTTAACTGATTTCATCTTTAACTGATTTCATCTTTAACTGATTTCATCGTTAACTGATTTCATCTTCATTTAACTGATTTCATCTTTAACTGATTTCATCGTTAACTGATTTCATCTTCATTTAACTGATTTCATTTTCATTCTTCATTTAACTGATTTCATCTTTAACTGATTTCATCTTCATTTAACTGATTTCATCTGTAACTGATTTCATCTTTAACTGATTTCATCGTTAACTGATTTCATCTTCATTTAACTGATTTCATCTTTAACTGATTTCATCGTTAACTGATTCCATCGTTAACTGATTTCATCTTTAACTGATTTCATCGTTAACTGATTTCATCTTCATTTAACTGATTTCATCGTTAACTGATTTCATCGTTAACTGATTTCATCGTTAACTGATTTCATCTTCATTTAACTGATTTCATCGTTAACTAATTTCATCGTTAACTGATTTCATCATTAACTGATTTCATCTTCATTTAACTGATTTCATCTTTAACTGATTTCATCGTTAACTGATTTCATCTTCAATTAACTGATTTCATCGTTAACTGATTTCATCTTCATTTAACTGATTTCATCTTCATTTAACTGATTTCATCTTTAACTGATTTCATCTTCATTTAACTGATTTCATCTTTAACTGATTTCATCGTTAACTGATTTCATCTTCATTTAACTGATTTCATCTTTAACTGATTTCATCGTTAACTGATTTCATCTTCATTTAACTGATTTCATCGTTAACTGATTTCATCTTCATTTAACTGATTTCATCGTTAACTGATTTCATCGTTAACTGATTTCATCTTCATTTAACTGATTTCATCTGTAACTGATTTCATCGTTAACTGATTTCATCATTAACTGATTTCATCTTCATTTAACTGATTTCATCGTTAACTGATTTCATCTTCATTTAACTGATTTCATCTTTAACTGATTTCATCGTTAACTGATTTCATCTTCATTTAACTGATTTCATCTTTAACTGATTTCATCTTTAACTGATTTCATCGTTAACTGATTTCATCTTCATTTAACTGATTTCATCTTTAACTGATTTCATCGTTAACTGATTTCATCTTCATTTAACTGATTTCATTTTCATTCTTCATTTAACTGATTTCATCTTTAACTGATTTCATCTTCATTTAACTGATTTCATCTGTAACTGATTTCATCTTTAACTGATTTCATCGTTAACTGATTTCATCTTCATTTAACTGATTTCATCTTTAACTGATTTCATCGTTAACTGATTTCATCTTTAACTGATTTCATCGTTAACTGATTTCATCTTCATTTAACTGATTTCATCGTTAACTGATTTCATCGTTAACTGATTTCATCGTTAACTGATTTCATCGTTAACTGATTTCATCTTCATTTAACTGATTTCATCGTTAACTAATTTCATCGTTAACTGATTTCATCATTAACTGATTTCATCTTCATTTAACTGATTTCATCTTTAACTGATTTCATCGTTAACTGATTTCATCTTCAATTAACTGATTTCATCGTTAACTGATTTCATCTTCATTTAACTGATTTCATCTTTAACTGATTTCATCTTCATTTAACTGATTTCATCTTTAACTGATTTCATCGTTAACTGATTTCATCTTCATTTAACTGATTTCATCTTTAACTGATTTCATCGTTAACTGATTTCATCTTCATTTAACTGATTTCATCGTTAACTGATTTCATCTTCATTTAACTGATTTCATCGTTAACTGATTTCATCGTTAACTGATTTCATCTTCATTTAACTGATTTCATCTGTAACTGATTTCATCGTTAACTGATTTCATCTTCATTTAACTGATTTCATCGTTAACTGATTTCATCTTCATTTAACTGATTTCATCTTTAACTGATTTCATCGTTAACTGATTTCATCTTCATTTAACTGATTTCATTTTCATTCTTCATTTAACTGATTTCATCGTTAACTGATTTCATCTGTAACTGATTTCATCTTTAACTGATTTCATCGTTAACTGATTTCATCTTCATTTAACTGATTTCATCGTTAACTGATTTCATCGTTAACTGATTTCATCTTTAACTGATTTCATCGTTAACTGATTTCATCTTCATTTAACTGATTTCATCTTTAACTGATTTCATCGTTAACTGATTTCATCTTCAATTAACTGATTTCATCGTTAACTGATTTCATCTTCATTTAACTGATTTCATCTTCATTTAACTGATTTCATCGTTAACTGATTTCATCTTTAACTGATTTCATCGTTAACTGATTTCATCTTCATTTAACTGATTTCATCTTCATTTAACTGATTTCATCTTTAACTGATTTCATCGTTAACTGATTTCATCTTCATTTAACTGATTTCATCGTTAACTGATTTCATCTTCATTTAACTGATTTCATCTTTAACTGATTTCATCGTTAACTGATTTCATCTTCATTTAACTGATTTCATCGTTAACTGATTTCATCTTCATTTAACTGATTTCATCTTCATTTAACTGATTTTGTCTCTAACTGATTTCATCGTTAACTGATTTCATCTTCATTTAACTGATTTCATCTTTAACTGATTTCATCGTTAACTGATTTCATCTTCATTTAACTGATTTCATCGTTAACTGATTTCATCTTTAACTGATTTCATCGTTAACTGATTTAATCTTCATGTAACTGATTTCATCTGTAACTGATTTCATCTTTAACTGATTTCATCGTTAACTGATTTCATTTTCATTTAACTGATTTCATCTTTAACTGATTTCATCGTTAACTGATTTCATCTTTAACTGATTTCATCGTTAACTGATTTAATCTTCATGTAACTGATTTCATCTGTAACTGATTTCATCTTCATGTAACTGATTTCATCTTCATGTAACTGATTTCATCGTTAACTGATTTCATCTTCATTTAACTGATTTCATCGTTAACTGATTTCATCGTTAACTGATTTCATCTTCATTTAACTGATTTCATCTTTAACTGATTTCATCGTTAACTGATTTCATCTTCATTTAACTGATTTCATCGTTAACTGATTTCATCTTCATTTAACTGATTTCATCTTTAACTGATTTCATCGTTAACTGATTTCATCTTCATTTAACTGATTTCATCGTTAACTGATTTAATCTTCATTTAACTGATTTCATCTTTAACTGATTTCATCGTTAACTGATTTCATCTTCATTTAACTGATTTCATCGTTAACTGATTTAATCTTCATGTAACTGATTTCATCTGTAACTGATTTCATCTTTAACTGATTTCATCGTTAACTGATTTCATCTTCATTTAACTGATTTCATCTTTAACTGATTTCATCGTTAACTGATTTCATCTTCATTTAACTGATTTCATCGTTAACTGATTTCATCTTCATTTAACTGATTTCATCGTAAACTGATTTCATCTTCATTTAACTGATTTTGTCTTTAACTGATTTCATCGTTAACTGATTTCATCTTCATTTAACTGATTTCATCTTTAACTGATTTCATCTTCATTCAACTGATTTCATCTTCATTTAACTGATTTCATCGTTAACTGATTTCATCTTCATTTAACTGATTTCATTTTCATTCTTCATTTAACTGATTTCATCTTTAACTGATTTCATCTTCATGTAACTGATTTCATCTTTAACTGATTTCATCTTTAACTGATTTCATCTTCATGTAACTGATTTAATCTTCATGTAACTGATTTCATCTTTACCTGATTTTATCGTTAACTGATTTCATCTTCATTTAACTGATTTCATCTTCATTTAACTGATTTCATCTTTAACTGATTTCATCGTTAACTGATTTCATCTTCATTTAACTGATTCCATCGTTAACTGATTTCATCTTCATTTAACTGATTTCATCTTTAACTGATTTCATCGTTAACTGAGTTCATCTTCATTTAACTGATTTCATTTTCATTCTTCATTTAACTGATTTCATCGTTAACTGATTTCATCTTTAACTGATTTCATCGTTAACTGATTTAATCTTCATGTAACTGATTTCATCTGTAACTGATTTCATCTTCATGTAACTGATTTCATCTTCATGTAACTGATTTCATTGTTAACTGATTTCATCTTCATTTAACTGATTTCATCGTTAACTGATTTCATCGTTAACTGATTTCATCTTCATTTAACTGATTTCATCTTCATTTAACTGATTTCATCTTTAACTGATTTCATCGTTAACTGATTTCATCTTCATTTAACTGATTTCATCGTTAACTGATTTCATCGTTAACTGATTTCATCTTCATTTAACTGATTTCATCTTCATTTAACTGATTTAATCTTTAACTGATTTCATCGTTAACTGATTTCATCTTCATTTAACTGATTTCATCGTTAACTGATTTCATCTTCATTTAACTGATTTCATCTTTAACTGATTTCATCGTTGACTGATTTCATCTTCATTTAACTGATTTCATCGTTAACTGATTTCATCTTTAACTGATTTCATCGTTAACTGATTTAATCTTCATGTAACTGATTTCATCTGTAACTGATTTCATCTTTAACTGATTTCATCGTTAACTGATTTCATCTTCATTTAACTGATTTCATCTTTAACTGATTTCATCGTTAACTGATTTCATCTTCATTTAACTGATTTCATCGTTAACTGATTTCATCTTCATTTAACTGATTTCATCTTTAACTGATTTCATCGTTAATTGATTTCATCTTCATTTAACTGATTTCATCGTTAACTGATTTCATCTTCATTTAACTGATTTCATCTTTAACTGATTTCATCGTTAACTGATTTCATCTTCATTTAACTGATTTCATCGTTAACTGATTTCATCTTCATTTAACTGATTTCATCGTTAACTGATTTCATCTTCATTTAACTGATTTTGTCTTTAACTGATTTCATCGTTAACTGATTTCATCTTCATTCAACTGATTTCATCTTCATTTAACTGATTTCATCGTTAACTGATTTCATCTTCATTTAACTGATTTCATCTTCATTTAACTGATTTCATCGTTAACTGATTTCATCTTCATTTAACTGATTTCATCTTTAACTGATTTCATCGTTAACTGATTTCATCTTCATTTAACTGATTTCATTTTCATTCTTCATTTAAATGATTTCATCTTTAACTGATTTCATCTTCATTTAACTGATTTCATCGTTAACTGATTTCATCTTCATTTAACTGATTTCATTTTTAACTGATTTCATCTTCATTTAACTGATTTCATCGTTAACTGATTTCATCGTTAACTGATTTCATCTTCATTTAACTGATTTCATCTTTAACTGATTTCATCTTTAACTGATTTCATCTTCATTTAACTGATTTCATCGTTAACTGATTTCATCTTCATTTAACTGATTTCATCTTTAACTGATTTCATCGTTAACTGATTTCATCTTCATTTAACTGATTTCATCGTTAACTGATTTCATCTTCATTTAACTGATTTCATCGTTAACTGATTTCATCTTCATTTAACTGATTTCATCTGTAACTGATTTCATCGTTAACTGATTTCATCTTCATTTAACTGATTTCATCGTTAACTGATTTCATCTTCATTTAACTGATTTCATCTTTAACTGATTTCATCTTCATTTAACTGATTTCATCGTTAACTGATTTCATCTTCATTTAACTGATTTCATCTTTAACTGATTTCATCGTTAACTGATTTCATCTTCATTTAACTGATTTCATCGTTAACTGATTTCATCTTCATTTAACTGATTTCATCTTTAACTGATTTCATCGTTAACTGATTTCATCTTCATTTAACTGATTTCATCGTTAACTGATTTCATCTTCATTTAACTGATTTCATCTTTAACTGATTTCATCGTTAACTGATTTCATTTTCATTTAACTGATTTCATCGTTAACTGATTTCATCTTCATTTAACTGATTTCATCTTCATTTAACTAATTTCGTCGTTAACTGATTTCATCTTCATTTAACTGATTTTATCTTTAACTGATTTCATCGTTAACTGATTTCATCTTCATTTAACTGATTTCATCTTTAACTGATTTCATCTTCATTTAACTGATTTCATCTTCATTTAACTGATTTCATCGTTAACTGATTTCATCTTCATTTAACTGATTTCATCTTTAACTGATTTCATCGTTAACTGATTTCATCTTCATTTAACTGATTTCATTTTCATTCTTCATTTAACTGATTTAATCTTTAACTGATTTCATCTTCATTTAACTGATTTCATCGTTATCTGATTTCATCTTCATTTAACTGATTTCATCGTTAACTGATTTCATCTTCATTTAACTGATTTCATTTTTAACTGATTTCATCTTCATTTAACTTATTTCATCGTTAACTGATTTCATCTTTAACTGATTTCATCGTTAACTGATTTCATCTTCATTTAACTGATTTCATCTTTAACTGATTTCATCTTTAACTGATTTCATCTTCATTTAACTGATTTCATCGTTAACTGATTTCATCTTCATTTAACTGATTTCATCTTTAACTGATTTCATCTTTAACTGATTTCATCTTCATTTAACTGATTTCATCTTTAACTGATTTCATCTTTAACTGATTTCATCTTCATTTAACTGATTTCATCGTTAACTGATTTCACCTTCATTTAACTGATTTCATCTTTAACTGATTTCATCGTTAACTGATTTCATCTTCATTTAACTGATTTCATCGTTAACTGATTTCATCTGTAACTGATTTCATCTTTAACTGATTTCATCTTCATTTAACTGATTTCATCGTTAACTGATTTCATCTTCATTTAACTGATTTCATCTTTAACTGATTTCATCGTTAACTGATTTCATCTTCATTTAACTGATTTCATCGTTAACTGATTTCATCTTCATTTAACTGATTTCATTTTCATTCTTCATTTACCTGATTTCATCTTTAACTGATTTCATCGTTAACTGATTTAATCTTCATGTAACTGATTTCATCTGTAACTGATTTCATCTTTAACTGATTTCATCTTCATTTAACTGATTTCATCGTTAACTGATTTCATCTTCATTTAACTGATTTCATCTTTAACTGATTTCATCGTTAACTGATTTCATCTTCATTTAACTGATTTCATCTTCATTTAACTGATTTCATCGTTAACTGATTTCATCTTCATTTAACTGATTTTGTCTTTAACTGATTTCATCGTTAACTGATTTCATCTTCATTTAACTGATTTCATATTTAACTGATTTCATCTTCATTCAACTGATTTCATCTTCATTGAACCGATTTCATCGTTAACTGATTTCATCTTCATTTAACTGATTTCATCTTCATTAAACTGATTTCATCGTTAACTGATTTCATCGTTAACTGATTTCATCTTCATTTAACTGATTTCATCTTTAACTGATTTCATCGTTAACTGATTTCATCTTCATTTAACTGATTTCATTTTCATTCTTCATTTAACTGATCTCATCTTTAACTGATTTCATCTTCATTTAACTGATTTCATCGTTAACTGATTTCATCTTCATTTAACTGATTTCATTTTTAACTGATTTCATCTTCATTTAACTGATTTCATCGTTAACTGATTTCATCTTCATTTAACTGATTTCATCTTTAACTGATTTCATCTTTAACTGATTTCATCTTCATTTAACTGATTTCATCGTTAACTGATTTCATCTTCATTTAACTGATTTCATCTTTACCTGATTTCATCGTTAACTGATTTCATCTTCATTTAACTGATTTCATCGTTAACTGATTTCATCTGTAACTGATTTCATCTGTAACTGATTTCATCTGTAACTGATTTCATCTTTAACTGATTTCATCTTCATTTAACTGATTTCATCGTTAACTGATTTCATCTTCATTTAACTGATTTCATCTTTAACTGATTTCATCGTTAACTGATTTCATCTTCATTTAACTGATTTCATCTTTAACTGATTTCATCGTTAACTGAATTCATCTTCATTTAACTGATTTCATCGTTAACTGATTTCATCTTCATTTAACTGATTTCATCTTTAACTGATTTCATCGTTAACTGATTTCATCTTCATTTAACTGATTTCATCTTTAACTGATTTCATCGTTAACTGAGTTCATCTTCATTTAACTGATTTCATTTTCATTCTTCATTTAACTGATTTCATCGTTAACTGATTTCATCTTTAACTGATTTCATCGTTAACTGATTTAATCTTCATGTAACTGATTTCATCTGTAACTGATTTCATCTTCATGTAACTGATTTCATCTTCATGTAACTGATTTCATTGTTAACTGATTTCATCTTCATTTAACTGATTTCATCGTTAACTGATTTCATCGTTAACTGATTTCATCTTCATTTAACTGATTTCATCTTCATTTAACTGATTTCATCTTTAACTGATTTCATCGTTAACTGATTTCATCTTCATTTAACTGATTTCATCGTTAACTGATTTCATCGTTAACTGATTTCATCTTCATTTAACTGATTTCATCGTTAACTGATTTCATCTGTAACTGATTTCATCTTTAACTGATTTCATCTTCATTTAACTGATTTCATCGTTAACTGATTTCATCTTCATTTAACTGATTTCATCTTTAACTGATTTCATCGTTAACTGATTTCATCTTCATTTAACTGATTTCATCGTTAACTGATTTCATCTTCATTTAACTGATTTCATTTTCATTCTTCATTTACCTGATTTCATCTTTAACTGATTTCATCGTTAACTGATTTAATCTTCATGTAACTGATTTCATCTGTAACTGATTTCATCTTTAACTGATTTCATCTTCATTTAACTGATTTCATCGTTAACTGATTTCATCTTCATTTAACTGATTTCATCTTTAACTGATTTCATCGTTAACTGATTTCATCTTCATTTAACTGATTTCATCTTCATTTAACTGATTTCATCGTTAACTGATTTCATCTTCATTTAACTGATTTCATCTTCATTTAACTGATTTCATCGTTAACTGATTTCATCTTCATTTAACTGATTTTGTCTTTAACTGATTTCATCGTTAACTGATTTCATCTTCATTTAACTGATTTCATATTTAACTGATTTCATCTTCATTCAACTGATTTCATCTTCATTGAACCGATTTCATCGTTAACTGATTTCATCTTCATTTAACTGATTTCATCTTCATTAAACTGATTTCATCGTTAACTGATTTCATCGTTAACTGATTTCATCTTCATTTAACTGATTTCATCTTTAACTGATTTCATCGTTAACTGATTTCATCTTCATTTAACTGATTTCATTTTCATTCTTCATTTAACTGATCTCATCTTTAACTGATTTCATCTTCATTTAACTGATTTCATCGTTAACTGATTTCATCTTCATTTAACTGATTTCATTTTTAACTGATTTCATCTTCATTTAACTGATTTCATCGTTAACTGATTTCATCTTCATTTAACTGATTTCATCTTTAACTGATTTCATCTTTAACTGATTTCATCTTCATTTAACTGATTTCATCGTTAACTGATTTCATCTTCATTTAACTGATTTCATCTTTACCTGATTTCATCGTTAACTGATTTCATCTTCATTTAACTGATTTCATCGTTAACTGATTTCATCTGTAACTGATTTCATCTGTAACTGATTTCATCTGTAACTGATTTCATCTTTAACTGATTTCATCTTCATTTAACTGATTTCATCGTTAACTGATTTCATCTTCATTTAACTGATTTCATCTTTAACTGATTTCATCGTTAACTGATTTCATCTTCATTTAACTGATTTCATCTTTAACTGATTTCATCGTTAACTGAATTCATCTTCATTTAACTGATTTCATCGTTAACTGATTTCATCTTCATTTAACTGATTTCATCTTTAACTGATTTCATCGTTAACTGATTTCATCTTCATTTAACTGATTTCATTTTCATTCTTCATTTAACTGATTTAATCTTTAACTGATTTCATCTTCATTTAAATGATTTCATCGTTAACTGATTTCATCTTCATTTAACTGATTTCATCTTTAACTGATTTCATCTTTAACTGATTTCATCTTCATTTAACTGATTTCATCTTTAACTGATTTCATCTTGAACTGATTTCATCTTCATTTAACTGATTTCATCGTTAACTGATTTCATCTTTAACTGATTTCATCGTTAACTGATTTCATCTTCATTTAACTGATTTCATCGTTAACTGATTTCATCTTCATTTAACTGATTTCATCTTTAACTGATTTCATCTTCATTTAACTGAATTCATCTTTAACTGATTTCATCGTTAACTGATTTCATCTTCATTTAACTGATTTCATCGTTAACTGATTTCATCTTCATTTAACTGATTTCATCTTTAACTGATTTCATCGTTAACTGATTTCATCTTCATTTAACTGATTTCATCTTTAACTGATTTCATCGTTAACTGATTTCATCTTCATTTAACTGATTTCATCTTTAACTGATTTCATCGTTAACTGATTTCATTCTTCATTTAACTGATTTCATCTTTAACTGATTTCATCTTCATGTAACTGATTTCATCTGTAACTGATTTCATCGTTAACTGATTTCATCGTTAACTGATTTCATCTTCATTTAACCGATTTCATCTTTAACTGATTTCATCGTTAACTGATTTCATCTTCATTTAACTGATTTCATTTTCATTCTTCATTTAACTGATTTCATCTTTAACTGATTTCATCTTCATTTAACTGATTTAATCTTTAACTGATTTAATCTTCATGTAACTGATTTCATCTGTAACTGATTTCATCTTCATTTAACTGATTTCATCTTTAACTGATTTCATCGTTAACTGATTTCATCTTTATTTAACTGATTTCATCGTTAACTGATTTCATCTTTATTTAACTGATTTAGTCGTTAACTGATTTCATCTTCATTTAACTGATTTCATCTTTAACTGATTTCATCGTTAACTGATTTCATCTTCATTTAACTGATTTCATCTTTAACTGATTTCATCGTTAACTGATTTCATCTTCATTTAACTGATTTCATCGTTAACTGATTTCATCTTCATTTAACTGATTTCATCTTTATCTGATTTCATCGTTAACTGATTTCATCTTCATTTAACTGATTTCATCGTTAACTGATTTCATCTTCATTTAACTGATTTCATCTTTAACTGATTTCATCGTTAACTGATATCATCTTCATTTAACTGATTTCATCGTTAACTGATTTCATCTTCATTTAACTGATTTCATCTTTAACTTATTTCATCGTTAACTGATTTCATCTTCATTTAACTGATTTCATCGTTAACTGATTTCATTGTTAACTGATTTCATCTTCATGTAACTGATTTCATCTGTAACTGATTTCATCTTTAACTGATTTCATCGTTAACTGATTTCATCTTCATTTAACTGATTTCATCTTCATTTAACTGATTTCATCTTCATTTAACTGATTTCATCTTCATGTAACTGATTTCATCGTTAACTGATTTCATCTTCATTTAACTGATTTCATCGTTAACTGATTTCATCTTCATTTAACTGATTTCATTTTCATTCTTCATTTAACTGATTTCATCGTTAACTGATTTCATCTTTAACTGATTTCATCGTTAACTGATTTAATCTTAATGTAACTGATTTCATCTGTAACTGATTTCATCTTTAACTGATTTCATCGTTAACTGATTTCATCTTCATTTAACTGATTTCATCGTTAACTGATTTCATCTTTAACTGATTTCATCGTTAACTGATTTCATCTTTTACTGATTTCATCGTTAACTGATTTCATCTTCATTTAACTGATTTCATCGTTAACTGATTTCATCTTCATTTAACTGATTTCATCGTTAACTGATTTCATCGTTAACTGATTTCATCTTTAACTGATTTCATCGTTAACTGATTTCATCTTCATTTAACTGATTTCATCTTTAACTGATTTCATCGTTAACTGATTTCATCTTCATTTAACTGATTTCATCGTTAACTGATTTCATATTCATTTAACTGATTTCATCGTTAACTGATTTCATCGTTAACTGATTTAATCTTCATGTAACTGATTTCATCTGTAACTGATTTCATCTTTAACTGATTTCTTCGTTAACTGATTTCATCTTCATTTAACTGATTTCATCGTTAACTGATTTCATCTTCATTTAACTGATTTCATCTTTAACTGATTTCATCGTTAACTGATTTCATCTTCATTTAACTGATTTCATCGTTAACTGATTTCATCTTCATTTAACTGATTTCATCTTTAACTGATTTCATCGTTAACTGATTTCATCTTCATTTAACTGATTTCATCTTTAACTGAATTCATCGTTAACTGATTTCATCTTCATTTAACTGATTTCATTTTCATTCTTCATTTAACTGATTTCATCTTTAACTGATTTCATCTTCATTTAACTGATTTCATCTTTAACTGATTTCATCGTTAACTGATTTCATCTTCATTTAACTGATTTCATCTTCATTTAACTGATTTCATCTTTAACTAATTTCATCTTCATTTAACTGATTTCATCTTTAACTGATTTCATCGTTAACTGATTTCATCTTCATTTAACTGATTTCATCGTTAACTGATTTCATCTTCATTTAACTGATTTCATTTTCATTCTTCATTTAACTGATTTCATCGTTAACTGATTTCATCTTTAACTGATTTCATCGTTAACTGATTTAATCTTAATGTAACTGATTTCATCTGTAACTGATTTCATCTTTAACTGATTTCATCGTTAACTGATTTCATCTTCATTTAACTGATTTCATCTTCATTTAACTGATTTCATCTTTAACTGATTTCATCGTTAACTGATTTCATCTTCATGTAACTGATTTCATCTGTAACTGATTTCATCTTTAACTGATTTCATCGTTAACTGATTTCATCTTCATTTAACTGATTTCATCTTTAACTGATTTCATCGTTAACTGATTTCATCTTCATTTAACTGATTTCATCTTTAACTGATTTCATCGTTAACTGATTTCATTCTTCATTTAACTGATTTCATCTTTAACTGATTTCATCTTCATGTAACTGATTTCATCTGTAACTGATTTTATCTTCATTTAACTGATTTCATCGTTAACTGATTTCATCTTCATTCTTCATTTAACTGATTTCATCGTTAACTGATTTCATCTTTAACTGATTTCATCGTTAACTGATTTAATCTTCATGTAACTGATTTCATCTCTAACTGATTTCATCTTTAACTGATTTCATCGTTAACTGATTTCATCTTCATTTAACTGATTTCATCTTCATTTAACTGATTTCATCTTTAACTGATTTCATCTTCATTTAACTGATTTCATCTTTAACTGATTTCATCGTTAACTGATTTCATCTTCATTTAACTGATTTCATCTTTAACTGATTTCATTGTTCACTGATTTCATCGTTAACTGATTTCATCTTCATTTAACTGATTTCATCTTTAACTGATTTCATCGTTAACTGATTTCATCTTCATTTAACTGATTTCATTTTCATTCTTCATTTAACTGATTTCATCGTTAACTGATTTCATCTTTAACTGATTTCATCTTTAACTGATTTCATCTTCATGTAACTGATTTCATCTTTAACTGATTTCATCGTTAACTGATTTCATCTTCATTTAACTGATTTCATCGTTAACTGATTTCATCTTCATTTAACTGATTTCATCGTTAACTGATTTCATCTTTAACTGATTTCATCGTTAACTGATTTCATCTTCATGTAAGTGATTTAATCTGTAACTGATTTCATCTTTAACTGATTTCATCGTTAACTGATTTCATCTTCATTTAACTGATTTCATCGTTAACTGATTTCATCTTCATTTAACTGATTTCATCGTTAACTGATTTCATCTTTTACTGATTTCATCGTTAACTGATTTCATCTTCATTTAACTGATTTCATCGTTAACTGATTTCATCTTCATTTAACTGATTTCATCGTTAACTGATTTCATCGTTAACTGATTTCATCTTTAACTGATTTCATCGTTAACTGATTTCATCTTCATTTAACTGATTTCATCTTTAACTGATTTCATCGTTAACTGATTTCATCTTCATTTAACTGATTTCATCGTTAACTGATTTCATCTTCATTTAACTGATTTCATCTTTAACTGATTTCATCGTTAACTGATTTCATATTCATTTAACTGATTTCATCGTTAACTGATTTCATCGTTAACTGATTTAATCTTCTTGTAACTGATTTCATCTGTAACTGATTTCATCTTTAACTGATTTCTTCGTTAACTGATTTCATCTTCATTTAACTGATTTCATCGTTAACTGATTTCATCTTCATTTAACTGATTTCATCGTTAACTGATTTCATCTTCATTTAACTGATTTCATCGTTAACTGATTTCATCGTTAACTGATTTCATCGTTAACTGATTTCATCTTCATTTAACTGATTTCATCTTTAACTGATTTCATCGTTAACTGATTTAATCTTCATGTAACTGATTTCATCTGTAACTGATTTCATCGTTAACTGATTTCATCGTTAACTGATTTCATCTTCATTTAACTGATTTCATCGTTAACTGATTTCATCGTTAACTTATTTCATCGTTAACTGATTTCATCTTCATTTAACTGATTTCATCTTTAACTGATTTCATCGTTAACTGATTTCATCTTCATTTAACTGATTTCATTTTCATTCTTCATTTAACTGATTTCATCGTTAACTGATTTCATCTTTAACTGATTTCATCTTTAACTGATTTAATCTTCATGTAACTGATTTCATCTGTAACTGTTTTCATCTTTAACTGATTTCATCGTTAACTGATTTCATCTTTAACTGATTTCATCGTTAACTGATTTCATCTGTAACTGATTTCATCTTTAACTGATTTCATCATTAACTGATTTAATCTTCATGTAACTGATTTCATCTGTAACTGATTTCATCTTCATTTAACTGATTTCATCTTTAACTGATTTCATCGTTAACTGATTTCATCTTCATTTAACTGATTTCATTTTCATTCTTCATTTAACTGATTTCATCGTTAACTGATTTCATCTTTAACTGATTTCATCTTTAACTGATTTAATCTTCATGTAACTGATTTCATCTGTAACTGTTTTCATCTTTAACTGATTTCATCGTTAACTGATTTCATCTTTAACTGATTTCATCGTTAACTGATTTCATCTGTAACTGATTTCATCTTTAACTGATTTCATCATTAACTGATTTAATCTTCATGTAACTGATTTCATCTGTAACTGATTTCATCGTTAACTGATTTCATCGTTAACTGATTTCATCTTCATTTAACTGATTTCATCTTCATTTAACTGATTTCATCGTTAACTGATTTCATCTTCATTTAACTAATTTCATTTTTAACTGATTTCATCTTCATTTAACTGATTTCATCTGTAACTGATTTCATCTTTAACTGATTTCATCTTCATTTAACTGATTTCATCGTTAACAGATTTCATCTTCATTTAACTGATTTCATCTTTAACTGATTTCATCTTCATGTAACTGATTTCATCTGTAACTGATTTCATCGTTAACTGATTTCATCTTCATTTAACTGATTTCATCTTTAACTGATTTCATCGTTAACTGATTTCATCTTCATTTAACTGATTTCATCGTTAACTGATTTCATCTTCATTTAACTGATTTCATCTTTAACTGATTTCATCGTTAACTGATTTCATCTTCATTTAACTGATTTCATCTTTAACTGATTTCATCGTTAACTGATTTCATCTTCATTTAACTGATTTCATCTTTAACTGATTTCATCGTTAACTGATTTCATCTTCATTTAACTGATTTCATTTTCATTCTTCATTTAACTGATTTCATCTTTAACTGATTTCATCTTCATTTAACTGATTTAATCTTTAACTGATTTCATCGTTAACTGATTTCATCTTCATTTAACTGATTTCATCTTCATTTAACTGATTTCATCTTTAACTGATTTCATCTTCATTTAACTGATTTCATCTTTAACTGATTTCATCGTTAACTGATTTCATCTTCATTTAACTGATTTCATCTTTAACTGATTTCATTGTTCACTGATTTCATCGTTAACTGATTTCATCTTCATTTAACTGATTTCATCTTTAACTGATTTCATCGTTAACTGATTTCATCTTCATTTAACTGATTTCATTTTCATTCTTCATTTAACTGATTTCATCGTTAACTGATTTCATCTTTAACTGATTTCATCTTTAACTGATTTCATCTTCATGTAACTGATTTCATCTTTAACTGATTTCATCGTTAACTGATTTCATCTTCATTTAACTGATTTCATCGTTAACTGATTTCATCTTCATTTAACTGATTTCATCGTTAACTGATTTCATCTTTAACTGATTTCATCGTTAACTGATTTCATCTTTAACTGATTTCATCGTTAACTGATTTAATCTTCATGTAAGTGATTTAATCTGTAACTGATTTCATCTTTAACTGATTTCATCGTTAACTGATTTCATCTTCATTTAACTGATTTCATCGTTAACTGATTTCATCTTTAACTGATTTCATCGTTAACTGATTTCATCTTTTACTGATTTCATCGTTAACTGATTTCATCTTCATTTAACTGATTTCATCGTTAACTGATTTCATCTTCATTTAACTGATTTCATCGTTAACTGATTTCATCGTTAACTGATTTCATCTTTAACTGATTTCATCGTTAACTGATTTCATCTTCATTTAACTGATTTCATCTTTAACTGATTTCATCGTTAACTGATTTCATCTTCATTTAACTGATTTCATCGTTAACTGATTTCATCTTCATTTAACTGATTTCATCTTTAACTGATTTCATCGTTAACTGATTTCATATTCATTTAACTGATTTCATCGTTAACTGATTTCATCGTTAACTGATTTAATCTTCTTGTAACTGATTTCATCTGTAACTGATTTCATCTTTAACTGATTTCTTCGTTAACTGATTTCATCTTCATTTAACTGATTTCATCGTTAACTGATTTCATCTTCATTTAACTGATTTCATCGTTAACTGATTTCATCTTCATTTAACTGATTTCATCGTTAACTGATTTCATCGTTAACTGATTTCATCGTTAACTGATTTCATCTTCATTTAACTGATTTCATCTTTAACTGATTTCATCGTTAACTGATTTAATCTTCATGTAACTGATTTCATCTGTAACTGATTTCATCGTTAACTGATTTCATCGTTAACTGATTTCATCTTCATTTAACTGATTTCATCGTTAACTGATTTCATCGTTAACTTATTTCATCGTTAACTGATTTCATCTTCATTTAACTGATTTCATCTTTAACTGATTTCATCGTTAACTGATTTCATCTTCATTTAACTGATTTCATTTTCATTCTTCATTTAACTGATTTCATCGTTAACTGATTTCATCTTTAACTGATTTCATCTTTAACTGATTTAATCTTCATGTAACTGATTTCATCTGTAACTGTTTTCATCTTTAACTGATTTCATCGTTAACTGATTTCATCTTTAACTGATTTCATCGTTAACTGATTTCATCTGTAACTGATTTCATCTTTAACTGATTTCATCATTAACTGATTTAATCTTCATGTAACTGATTTCATCTGTAACTGATTTCATCTTTAACTGATTTCATCTTCATTTAACTGATTTCATCGTTAACAGATTTCATCTTCATTTAACTGATTTCATCTTTAACTGATTTCATCTTCATGTAACTGATTTCATCTGTAACTGATTTCATCGTTAACTGATTTCATCTTCATTTAACTGATTTCATCTTTAACTGATTTCATCGTTAACTGATTTCATCTTCATTTAACTGATTTCATCGTTAACTGATTTCATCTTCATTTAACTGATTTCATCTTTAACTGATTTCATCGTTAACTGATTTCATCTTCATTTAACTGATTTCATCTTTAACTGATTTCATCGTTAACTGATTTCATCTTCATTTAACTGATTTCATCTTTAACTGATTTCATCGTTAACTGATTTCATCTTCATTTAACTGATTTCATTTTCATTCTTCATTTAACTGATTTCATCTTTAACTGATTTCATCTTCATTTAACTGATTTAATCTTTAACTGATTTCATCGTTAACTGATTTCATCTTCATTTAACTGATTTCATCGTTAACTGATTTCATCTTCATGTAAGTGATTTAATCTGTAACTGATTTCATCTTTAACTGATTTCATCGTTAACTGATTTCATCTTCATTTAACTGATTTCATCGTTAACTGATTTCATCTTTAACTGATTTCATCGTTAACTGATTTCATCTTTTACTGATTTCATCGTTAACTGATTTCATCTTCATTTAACTGATTTCATCGTTAACTGATTTCATCTTCATTTAACTGATTTCATCGTTAACTGATTTCATCGTTAACTGATTTCATCTTTAACTGATTTCATCGTTAACTGATTTCATCTTCATTTAACTGATTTCATCTTTAACTGATTTCATCGTTAACTGATTTCATCTTCATTTAACTGATTTCATCGTTAACTGATTTCATCTTCATTTAACTGATTTCATCTTTAACTGATTTCATCGTTAACTGATTTCATATTCATTTAACTGATTTCATCGTTAACTGATTTCATCGTTAACTGATTTAATCTTCATGTAACTGATTTCATCTGTAACTGATTTCATCTTTAACTGATTTCTTCGTTAACTGATTTCATCTTCATTTAACTGATTTCATCGTTAACTGATTTCATCTTCATTTAACTGATTTCATCGTTAACTGATTTCATCTTCATTTAACTGATTTCATCGTTAACTGATTTCATCGTTAACTGATTTCATCGTTAACTGATTTCATCTTCATTTAACTGATTTCATCTTTAACTGATTTCATCGTTAACTGATTTAATCTTCATGTAACTGATTTCATCTGTAACTGATTTCATCGTTAACTGATTTCATCGTTAACTGATTTCATCTTCATTTAACTGATTTCATCGTTAACTGATTTCATCGTTAACTTATTTCATCGTTAACTGATTTCATCTTCATTTAACTGATTTCATCTTTAACTGATTTCATCGTTAACTGATTTCATCTTCATTTAACTGATTTCATTTTCATTCTTCATTTAACTGATTTCATCGTTAACTGATTTCATCTTTAACTGATTTCATCTTTAACTGATTTAATCTTCATGTAACTGATTTCATCTGTAACTGTTTTCATCTTTAACTGATTTCATCGTTAACTGATTTCATCTTTAACTGATTTCATCGTTAACTGATTTCATCTGTAACTGATTTCATCTTTAACTGATTTCATCATTAACTGATTTAATCTTCATGTAACTGATTTCATCTGTAACTGATTTCATCTTCATTTAACTGATTTCATCTTTAACTGATTTCATCGTTAACTGATTTCATCTTCATTTAACTGATTTCATTTTCATTCTTCATTTAACTGATTTCATCGTTAACTGATTTCATCTTTAACTGATTTCATCTTTAACTGATTTAATCTTCATGTAACTGATTTCATCTGTAACTGTTTTCATCTTTAACTGATTTCATCGTTAACTGATTTCATCTTTAACTGATTTCATCGTTAACTGATTTCATCTTTAACTGATTTCATCTTTAACTGATTTAATCTTCATGTAACTGATTTCATCTGTAACTGTTTTCATCTTTAACTGATTTCATCGTTAACTGATTTCATCTGTAACTGATTTCATCTTTAACTGATTTCATCATTAACTGATTTAATCTTCATGTAACTGATTTCATCTGTAACTGATTTCATCGTTAACTGATTTCATCGTTAACTGATTTCATCTTCATTTAACTGATTTCATCTTCATTTAACTGATTTCATCGTTAACTGATTTCATCTTCATTTAACTAATTTCATTTTTAACTGATTTCATCTTCATTTAACTGATTTCATCTGTAACTGATTTCATCTTTAACTGATTTCATCTTCATTTAACTGATTTCATCGTTAACAGATTTCATCTTCATTTAACTGATTTCATCTTTAACTGATTTCATCTTCATGTAACTGATTTCATCTGTAACTGATTTCATCGTTAACTGATTTCATCTTCATTTAACTGATTTCATCTTTAACTGATTTCATCGTTAACTGATTTCATCTTCATTTAACTGATTTCATCGTTAACTGATTTCATCTTCATTTAACTGATTTCATCTTTAACTGATTTCATCGTTAACTGATTTCATCTTCATTTAACTGATTTCATCTTTAACTGATTTCATCGTTAACTGATTTCATCTTCATTTAACTGATTTCATCTTTAACTGATTTCATCGTTAACTGATTTCATCTTCATTTAACTGATTTCATTTTCATTCTTCATTTAACTGATTTCATCTTTAACTGATTTCATCTTCATTTAACTGATTTCATCGTTAACTGATTTCATCTTCATTTAACTGATTTCATCTTTAACTGATTTCATCGTTAACTGAGTTCATCTTCATTTAACTGATTTCATCTTCATTTAACTGATTTCATCTTTAACTGATTTCATCGTTAACTGATTTCATCTTCATTTAACTGATTTCATCTTCATTTAACTGATTTCATCTGTAACTGATTTCATCGTTAACTGATTTCATCTTCATTTAACTGATTTCATCTTCATTTAACTGATTTCATCTTTAACTGATTTCATCGTTAACTGATTTCATCTTCATTTAACTGATTTCATCTTCATTTAACTGATTTCATCTGTAACTGATTTCATCGTTAACTGATTTCATCTTCATTTAACTGATTTCATCTTCATTTAACTGATTTCATCTTTAACTGATTTCATCGTTAACTGATTTCATCTTTATTTAACTGATTTCATCGTTAACTGATTTCATCTTCATTTAACTGATTTCATCTTTAACTGATTTCATCGTTAACTGATTTCATCTTCATTTAACTGATTTCATCGTTAACTGATTTAATCTTCATGTAACTGATTTCATCTTCATGTAACTGATTTCATCTTCATGTAACTGATTTCATCGTTAACTGATTTCATCTTCATTTAACTGATTTCATCGTTAACTGATTTCATCGTTAACTGATTTCATCGTTAACTGATTTCATCTTCATTTAACTGATTTCATCTTCATTTAACTGATGTCATCTTTAACTGATTTCATCGTTAACTGATTTCATCGTTAACTGATTTCATCTTCATTTAACTGATTTCATCTTTAACTGATTTCATCGTTAACTGATTTCATCGTTAACTGATTTCATCTTTAACTGATTTCATCGTTAACTGATTTCATTCTTCATTTAACTGATTTCATCGTTAACTGATTTCATCGTTAACTGATTTCATCTTCATTTAACTGATTTCATTTTCATTCTTCATTTAACTGATTTCATCGTTAACTGATTTCATCGTTAACTGATTTCATCGTTAACTGATTTCATCTTCATTTAACTGATTTCATCTGTAACTGATTTCATCTTTAACTGATTTCATCTTCATTTAACTGATTTCATCTTCATTTAACTGATTTCATCTTTAACTGATTTCATCTTCATGTAACTGATTTCATCTGTAACTGATTTCATCGTTAACTGATTTCATCTTCGTTTAACTGATTTCATCTTTAACTGATTTCATCGTTAACTGATTTCATCTTCATTTAACTGATTTCATCGTTAACTGATTTCATCTTCATTTAACTGATTTCATCTTTAACTGATTTCATCGTTAACTGATTTCATCTTCATTTAACTGATTTCATCTTTAACTGAATTCATCGTTAACTGATTTCATCTTCATTTAACTGATTTCATTTTCATTCTTCATTTAACTGATTTCATCTTTAACTGATTTCATCTTCATTTAACTGATTTAATCTTTAACTGATTTAATCTTCATGTAACTGGTTTCATCTGTAACTGATTTCATCTGTAACTGATTTCATCTTTAACTGATTTCATCTTCATTTAACTGATTTCATCGTTAACTGATTTCATCTTCATTTAACTGATTTCATCTTTAACTGATTTCATCGTTAACTGATTTCATCTTCATTTAACTGATTTCATCTTCATTTAACTGATTTCATCTTTAACTAATTTCATCTTCATTTAACTGATTTCATCTTTAACTGATTTCATCGTTAACTGATTTCATCTTCATTTAACTGATTTCATCGTTAACTGATTTCATCTTCATTTAACTGATTTCATCTTTAACTGATTTCATCGTTAACTGATTTCATCTTCATTTAACTGATTTCATTTTCATTCTTCATTTAACTGATTTCATCGTTAACTGATTTCATCTTTAACTGATTTCATCGTTAACTGATTTAATCTTAATGTAACTGATTTCATCTGTAACTGATTTCATCTTTAACTGATTTCATCGTTAACTGATTTCATCTTCATTTAACTGATTTCATCTTCATTTAACTGATTTCATCGTTAACTGATTTCATCGTTAACTGATTTCATCTTCATTTAACTGATTTCATCGTTAACTGATTTCATCTTCATTTAACTGATTTCATCTTTAACTGATTTCATCGTTAACTGATTTCATCTTCATTTAACTGATTTCATCGTTAACTGATTTCATCTTCATTTAACTGATTTCATCTTTAACTTATTTCATCGTTAACTGATTTCATCTTCATTTAACTGATTTCATCGTTAACTGATTTCATCTTCATTTAACTGATTTCATCTTTAACTGATTTCATCGTTAACTGATTTCATCTTCATGTAACTGATTTCATCTGTAACTGATTTCATCTTTAACTGATTTCATCGTTAACTGATTTCATCTTCATTTAACTGATTTCATCTTTAACTGATTTCATCGTTAACTGATTTCATCTTCATTTAACTGATTTCATCTTTAACTGATTTCATCGTTAACTGATTTCATTCTTCATTTAACTGATTTCATCTTTAACTGATTTCATCTTCATGTAACTGATTTCATCTGTAACTGATTTTATCTTCATTTAACTGATTTCATCTTTAACTGATTTCATCGTTAACTGATTTCATCGTTAACTGATTTCATCTTCATTTAACTGATTTCATCTTTAACTGATTTCATCGTTAACTGATTTCATCGTTAACTGATTTCATCTTCATTTAACTGATTTCATCTTTAACTGATTTCATCGTTAACTGATTTCATTCTTCATTTAACTGATTTCATCGTTAACTGATTTCATCGTTAACTGATTTCATCTTCATTTAACTGATTTCATTTTCATTCTTCATTTAACTGATTTCATCGTTAACTGATTTCATCGTTAACTGATTTCATCGTTAACTGATTTCATCTTCATTTAACTGATTTCATCTGTAACTGATTTCATCTTTAACTGATTTCATCTTCATTTAACTGATTTCATCTTCATTTAACTGATTTCATCTTTAACTGATTTCATCTTCATGTAACTGATTTCATCTGTAACTGATTTCATCGTTAACTGATTTCATCTTCGTTTAACTGATTTCATCTTTAACTGATTTCATCGTTAACTGATTTCATCTTCATTTAACTGATTTCATCGTTAACTGATTTCATCTTCATTTAACTGATTTCATCTTTAACTGATTTCATCGTTAACTGATTTCATCTTCATTTAACTGATTTCATCTTTAACTGAATTCATCGTTAACTGATTTCATCTTCATTTAACTGATTTCATTTTCATTCTTCATTTAACTGATTTCATCTTTAACTGATTTCATCTTCATTTAACTGATTTAATCTTTAACTGATTTAATCTTCATGTAACTGGTTTCATCTGTAACTGATTTCATCTGTAACTGATTTCATCTTTAACTGATTTCATCTTCATTTAACTGATTTCATCGTTAACTGATTTCATCTTCATTTAACTGATTTCATCTTTAACTGATTTCATCGTTAACTGATTTCATCTTCATTTAACTGATTTCATCTTCATTTAACTGATTTCATCTTTAACTAATTTCATCTTCATTTAACTGATTTCATCTTTAACTGATTTCATCGTTAACTGATTTCATCTTCATTTAACTGATTTCATCGTTAACTGATTTCATCTTCATTTAACTGATTTCATCTTTAACTGATTTCATCGTTAACTGATTTCATCTTCATGTAACTGATTTCATCTGTAACTGATTTCATCTTTAACTGATTTCATCGTTAACTGATTTCATCTTCATTTAACTGATTTCATCTTTAACTGATTTCATCGTTAACTGATTTCATCTTCATTTAACTGATTTCATCTTTAACTGATTTCATCGTTAACTGAGTTCATCCTTCATTTAACTGATTTCATCTTCATTTAACTGATTTCATCGTTAACTGATTTCATCTTTAACTGATTTCATCGTTAACTGATTTAATCTTAATGTAACTGATTTCATCTGTAACTGATTTCATCTTTAACTGATTTCATCGTTAACTGATTTCATCTTCATTTAACTGATTTCATCGTTAACTGATTTCATCGTTAACTGATTTCATCTTCATTTAACTGATTTCATCGTTAACTGATTTCATCTTCATTTAACTGATTTCATCTTTAACTGATTTCATCGTTAACTGATTTCATCTTCATTTAACTGATTTCATCGTTAACTGATTTCATCTTCATTTAACTGATTTCATCTTTAACTTATTTCATCGTTAACTGATTTCATCTTCATTTAACTGATTTCATCGTTAACTGATTTCATCTTCATTTAACTGATTTCATCTTTAACTGATTTCATCGTTAACTGATTTCATCTTCATGTAACTGATTTCATCTGTAACTGATTTCATCTTTAACTGATTTCATCGTTAACTGATTTCATCTTCATTTAACTGATTTCATCTTTAACTGATTTCATCGTTAACTGATTTCATCTTCATTTAACTGATTTCATCTTTAACTGATTTCATCGTTAACTGATTTCATTCTTCATTTAACTGATTTCATCTTTAACTGATTTCATCTTCATGTAACTGATTTCATCTGTAACTGATTTTATCTTCATTTAACTGATTTCATCGTTAACTGATTTCATCTTCATTTAACTGATTTCATTTTCATTCTTCATTTAACTGATTTCATCGTTAACTGATTTCATCTTTAACTGATTTCATCGTTAACTGATTTAATCTTCATGTAACTGATTTCATCTCTAACTGATTTCATCTTTAACTGATTTCATCGTTAACTGATTTCATCTTCATTTAACTGATTTCATCTTCATTTAACTGATTTCATCTTTAACTTATTTCATCGTTAACTGATTTCATCTTCATTTAACTGATTTCATCGTTAACTGATTTCATCTTCATTTAACTGATTTCATCGTTAACTGATTTCATCTTCATTTAACTGATTTCATCTTTAACTGATTTCATCGTTAACTGATTTCATCTTCATGTAACTGATTTCATCTGTAACTGATTTCATCTTTAACTGATTTCATCGTTAACTGATTTCATCTTCATTTAACTGATTTCATCTTTAACTGATTTCATCGTTAACTGATTTCATCTTCATTTAACTGATTTCATCTTTAACTGATTTCATCGTTAACTGAGTTCATCCTTCATTTAACTGATTTCATCTTCATTTAACTGATTTCATCTTTAACTGATTTCATCGTTGACTGATTTCATCTTCATTTAACTGATTTCATCTTCATTTAACTGATTTCATCTTTAACTGATTTCATCGTTAACTGATTTCATCTTTATTTAACTGATTTCATCGTTAACTGATTTCATCTTCATTTAACTGATTTCATCTTTAACTGATTTCATCGTTAACTGATTTCATCTTCATTTAACTGATTTCATCGTTAACTGAGTTCATCTTCATTTAACTGATTTCATTTTCATTCTTCATTTAACTGATTTCATCGTTAACTGATTTCATCTTTAACTGATTTCATCGTTAACTGATTTAATCTTCATGTAACTGATTTCATCTTCATGTAACTGATTTCATCTTCATGTAACTGATTTCATCGTTAACTGATTTCATCTTCATTTAACTGATTTCATCGTTAACTGATTTCATCGTTAACTGATTTCATCGTTAACTGATTTCATCTTCATTTAACTGATTTCATCTTCATTTAACTGATGTCATCTTTAACTGATTTCATCGTTAACTGATTTCATCTTCATTTAACTGATTTCATTTTCATTCTTCATTTAACTGATTTCATCTTTAACTGATTTCATCTTCATGTAACTGATTTAATCTTCATGTAACTGATTTCATCTGTAACTGATTTCATCGTTAACTGATTTCATCTTCATTTAACTGATTTCATCTTCATTTAACTGATTTCATCTTTAACTGATTTCATCGTTAACTGATTTCATCTTTATTTAACTGATTTCATCGTTAACTGATTTCATCTTCATTTAACTGATTTCATCGTTAACTGATTTCATCTTCATTTAACTGATTTCATCTTTAACTGATTTCATCGTTAACTGAGTTCATCTTCATTTAACTGATTTCATTTTCATTCTTCATTTAACTGATTTCATCGTTAACTGATTTCATCTTTAACTGATTTCATCGTTAACTGATTTCATCTTCATTTAACTGATTTCATCTTTAACTGATTTCATCGTTAACTGATTTCATTCTTCATTTAACTGATTTCATCTTTAACTGATTTCATCTTCATGTAACTGATTTCATCTGTAACTGATTTCATCGTTGACTGATTTCATCTTCATTTAACTGATTTCATCTTTAACTGATTTCATCGTTAACTGATTTCATCTTCATTTAACTGATTTCATCGTTAACTGATTTCATCTTCATTTAACTGATTTCATCTTTAACTGATTTCATCGTTAACTGATTTCATTTTCATTTAACTGATTTCATCTTTAACTGATTTCATCGTTAACTGATTCCATCTTCATTTAACTGATTTCATCTTTAACTGATTTCATCGTTAACTGATTTCATCTTCATTTAACTGATTTCATTTTCATTCTTCATTTAACTGATTTCATCTTTAACTGATTTCATCTTCATTTAACTGATTTAATCTATAACTGATTTAATCTTCATGTAACTGATTTCATCTGTAACTGATTTCATCTTCATTTAACTGATTTCATCTTTAACTGATTTCATCGTTAACTGATTTCATCTTTATTTAACTGATTTCATCGTTAACTGATTTCATCTTTATTTAACTGATTTCATCTTTAACTGATTTCATCTTCATTTAACTGATTTCATCGTTAACTGATTTCATCTTCATTTAACTGATTTCATCTTCATTTAACTGATTTCATCGTTAACTGATTTCATCTTCATTTAACTGATTTTGTCTTTAACTGATTTCATCGTTAACTGATTTCATCTTCATTTAACTGATTTCATCTTTAACTGATTTCATCTTCATTCAACTGATTTCATCTTCATTTAACTGATTTCATATGTAACTGATTTCATCTTCATGTAACTGATTTCATCTTCATGTAACTGATTTCATCGTTAACTGATTTCATCTTCATTTAACTGATTTCATCGTTAACTGATTTCATCTTCATTTAACTGATTTCATCGTTAACTGATATCATCGTTAACTGATTTCATCTTCATTTAACTGATTTCATCGTTAACTGATTTCATCGTTAACTGATTTCATCTTTAACTGATTTCATCGTTAACTGATTTCATCTTCATTTAACTGATTTCATCTTTAACTGATTTCATCGTTAACTAATTTCATCTTCATTTAACTGATTTCATCGTTAACTGATTTCATCTTCATTTAACTGATTTCATCTTTAACTGATTTCATCGTTAACTGATTTCATATTCATTTAACTGATTTCATCGTTAACTGATTTCATCGTTAACTGATTTAATCTTCATGTAACTGATTTAATCTGTAACTGATTCCATCTTTAACTGATTTCATCGTTAACTGATTTCATCTTCATTTAACTGATTTCATCGTTAACTGATTTCATCTTCATTTAACTGATTTCATCGTTAACTGATTTCATCTTCATTTAACTGATTTCATCTTTAACTGATTTCATCGTTAACTGATTTCATCTTCATTTAACTGATTTCATCTTTAACTGATTTCATCGTTAACTGATTTAATCTTCATGTAACTGATTTCATCTGTAACTGATTTCATCTTTAACTGATTTCATCGTTAACTGATTTCATCTTCATTTAACTGATTTCATCTTTAACTGATTTCATCGTTAACTGATTTCATCGTTAACTGATTTCATCTTCATTTAACTGATTTCATCTTTAACTGATTTCATCGTTAACTGATTTCATCTTCATTTAACTGATTTCATTTTCATTCTTCATTTAACTGATTTCATCGTTAACTGATTTCATCTTTAACTGATTTCATCTTTAACTGATTTAATCTTCATGTAACTGATTTCATCTGTAACTGTTTTCATCTTTAACTGATTTCATCGTTAACTGATTTCATCTTTAACTGATTTCATCGTTAACTGATTTCATCTGTAACTGATTTCATCTGTAACTGATTTCATCGTTAACTGATTTCATCGTTAACTGATTTCATCGTTAACTGATTTCATCTTCATTTAACTGATTTCATCTTCATTTAACTGATTTCATCGTTAACTGATTTCATCTTCATTTAACTAATTTCATTTTTAACTGATTTCATCTTCATTTAACTGATTTCATCGTTAACTGATTTCATCGTTAACTGATTTCATCTTCATTTAACTGATTTCATCTTTAACTGATTTCATCTTTAACTGATTTCATCTTCATTTAACTGATTTCATCGTTAACTGATTTCATCTTCATTTAACTGATTTCATCTTTAACTGATTTCATCTTTAACTGATTTCATCTTCATTTAACTGATTTCATCGTTAACTGATTTCATCTTCATTTAACTGATTTCATCTTTAACTGATTTCATCGTTAACTGATTTCATCTTCATTTAACTGATTTCATCGTTAACTGATTTCATCTGTAACTGATTTCATCTTTAACTGATTTCATCTTCATTTAACTGATTTCATCGTTAACAGATTTCATCTTCATTTAACTGATTTCATCTTTAACTGATTTCATCTTTAACTGATTTCATCGTTAACTGATTTCATCGTTAACTGATTTCATCTGTAACTGATTTCATCTTTAACTGATTTCATCTTCATTTAACTGATTTCATCGTTAACAGATTTCATCTTCATTTAACTGATTTCATCTTCATGTAACTGATTTCATCTGTAACTGATTTCATCGTTAACTGATTTCATCTTCATTTAACTGATTTCATCTTTAACTGATTTCATCGTTAACTGATTTCATCTTCATTTAACTGATTTCATCGTTAACTGATTTCATCTTCATTTAACTGATTTCATCTTTAACTGATTTCATCGTTAACTGATTTCATCTTCATTTAACTGATTTCATCTTTAACTGATTTCATCGTTTACTGATTTCATCTTCATTTAACTGATTTCATCTTTAACTGATTTCATCGTTAACTGATTTCATCTTCATTTAACTGATTTCATTTTCATTCTTCATTTAACTGATTTCATCTTTAACTGATTTCATCTTCATTTAACTGATTTAATCTTTAACTGATTTCATCGTTAACTGATTTCATCTTCATTTAACTGATTTCATCGTTAACTGATTTCATCTTCATTTAACTGATTTCATCTTTAACTGATTTCATCGTTAACTGAGTTCATCTTCATTTAACTGATTTCATCTTCATTTAACTGATTTCATCTTTAACTGATTTCATCGTTAACTGATTTCATCTTCATTTAACTGATTTCATCTTCATTTAACTGATTTCATCTGTAACTGATTTCATCGTTAACTGATTTCATCTTCATTTAACTGATTTCATCTTCATTTAACTGATTTCATCTTTAACTGATTTCATCGTTAACTGATTTCATCTTTATTTAACTGATTTCATCGTTAACTGATTTCATCTTCATTTAACTGATTTCATCTTTAACTGATTTCATCGTTAACTGATTTCATCTTCATTTAACTGATTTCATCGTTAACTGATTTCATCTTCATTTAACTGATTTCATCTTTAACTGATTTCATCGTTAACTGAGTTCATCTTCATTTAACTGATTTCATTTTCATTCTTCATTTAACTGATTTCATCGTTAACTGATTTCATCTTTAACTGATTTCATCGTTAACTGATTTAATCTTCATGTAACTGATTTCATCTGTAACTGATTTCATCTTCATGTAACTGATTTCATCGTTAACTGATTTCATCTTCATTTAACTGATTTCATCTTCATTTAACTGATTTCATCGTTAACTGATTTCATCGTTAACTGATTTCATCGTTAACTGATTTCATCGTTAACTGATTTCATCTTCATTTAACTGATTTCATCTTCATTTAACTGATGTCATCTTTAACTGATTTCATCGTTAACTGATTTCATCTTCATTTAACTGATTTCATTTTCATTCTTCATTTAACTGATTTCATCTTTAACTGATTTCATCTTCATGTAACTGATTTAATCTTCATGTAACTGATTTCATCTGTAACTGATTTCATCGTTAACTGATTTCATCTTCATTTAACTGATTTCATCTTCATTTAACTGATTTCATCTTTAACTGATTTCATCGTTAACTGATTTCATCTTTATTTAACTGATTTCATCGTTAACTGATTTCATCTTCATTTAACTGATTTCATCGTTAACTGATTTCATCTTCATTTAACTGATTTCATCTTTAACTGATTTCATCGTTAACTGAGTTCATCTTCATTTAACTGATTTCATTTTCATTCTTCATTTAACTGATTTCATCGTTAACTGATTTCATCTTTAACTGATTTCATCGTTAACTGATTTCATCTTCATTTAACTGATTTCATCTTTAACTGATTTCATCGTTAACTGATTTCATTCTTCATTTAACTGATTTCATCTTTAACTGATTTCATCTTTAACTGATTTCATCTTCATGTAACTGATTTCATCTGTAACTGATTTCATCGTTAACTGATTTCATCTTCATTTAACTGATTTCATCTTTAACTGATTTCATCTTCATGTAACTGATTTCATCTGTAACTGATTTCATCGTTAACTGATTTCATCTTCATTTAACTGATTTCATCTTTAACTGATTTCATCGTTAACTGATTTCATCTTCATTTAACTGATTTCATCGTTAACTGATTTCATCTTCATTTAACTGATTTCATCTTTAACTGATTTCATCCTTAACTGATTTCATCTTCATTTAATTGATTTCATTTTCATTCTTCATTTAACTGATTTCATCGTTAACTGATTTCATCTTTAACTGATTTCATCGCTAACTGATTTAATCTTCATGTAACTGATTTCATCTGTAACTGATTTAATCTTTAACTGATTTCATCGTTAACTGATTTCATCTTCATTTAACTGATTTCATCGTTAACTGATTTCATCTTCATTTAACTGATTTCATCTTTAACTGATTTCATCGTTAACTGATTTCATCTTCATTTAACTGATTTCATCGTTAACTGATTTCATCTTCATTTAACTGATTTCATCTTTAACTGATTTCATCTTCATTTAACTGATTTCATGTTCATTTAACTGATTTCATCTTTAACTGATTTCATCGTTAACTGATTTCATCTTCATTTAACTGAATTCATCGTTAACTGATTTCATCTTCATTTAACTGATTTCATCTTTAACTAATTTCATCGTTAACTGATTTCATCTTCATTTAACTGATTTCATTTTCATTCTTCATGTAACTGATTTCATCGTTAACTGATTTCATCGTTAAATGATTTCATCGTTAACTGATTTCATTTTCATTTAACTGATTTCATCTTCATTTAACTGATTTCATCGTTAACTGATTTCATCGTTAACTGATTTCATCTTCATTTAACTGATTTCATCGTTAACTGATTTCATCTTCATTTAACTGATTTCATCTTTCACTGATTTCATCGTTAACTGATTTCATCTTCATTTAACTGATTTCATCTTTAACTGATTTCATCGTTAACTGATTTCATCTTCATTTAACTGATTTCATCGTTAACTGATTTCATCTTCATTTAACTGATTTCATCTTTAACTGATTTCATCTTCATTTAACTGATTTCATCTTTAACTGATTTCATCGTTAACTGATTTCATCTTCATTTAACTGATTTCATCTTTAACTGATTTCATCGTTAACTGATTTCATCTTCATTTAACTGATTTCATCTTTAACTGATTTCATCGTTAACTGATTTCATCTTCATTTAACTGATTTCATCTTTAACTGATTTCATCTTCATGTAACTGATTTCATCTGTAACTGATTTCATCGTTAACTGATTTCATCTTCATTTAACTGATTTCATCTTTAACTGATTTCATCGTTAACTGATTTCATCTTCATTTAACTGATTTCATGTTCATTTAACTGATTTCATCGTTAACTGATTTCATCTTCATTTAACTGATTTCATCTTTAACTGATTTCATCGTTAACTGATTTCATCTTCATTTAACTGATTTCATCGTTAACTGATTTCATCTTCATTTAACTGATTTCATCTTTAACTAATTTCATCGTTAACTGATTTCATCTTCATTTAACTGATTTCATTTTCATTCTTCATTTAACTGATTTCATCGTTAACTGATTTCATCTTTAACTGATTTCATCGTTAACTGATTTAATCTTCATGTAACTGATTTCATCTGTAACTGATTTCATCGTTAACTGATTTCATCGTTAACTGATTTCATCTTCATTTAACTGATTTCATCTTCATTTAACTGATTTCATCGTTAACTGATTTCATCGTTAACTGATTTCATCTTCATTTAACTGATTTCATCTTTCACTGATTTCATCGTTAACTGATTTCATCTTCATTTAACTGATTTCATCTTTAACTGATTTCATCGTTAACTGATTTCATCTTCATTTAACTGATTTCATCGTTAACTGATTTCATCTTCATTTAACTGATTTCATCTTTAACTGATTTCATCGTTAACTGATTTCATCTTCATTTAACTGATTTCATCTTTAACTGATTTCATCGTTAACTGATTTCATCTTCATTTAACTGATTTCATCTTTAACTGATTTCATCTTCATGTAACTGATTTCATCTGTAACTGATTTCATCGTTAACTGATTTCATCTTCATTTAACTGATTTCATCTTTAACTGATTTCATCGTTAACTGATTTCATCTTCATTTAACTAATTTCATCGTTAACTGATTTCATCTTCATTTAACTGATTTCATCTTTAACTGATTTCATCCTTAACTGATTTCATCTTCATTTAATTGATTTCATTTTCATTCTTCATTTAACTGATTTCATCGTTAACTGATTTCATCTTTAACTGATTTCATCGTTAACTGATTTAATCTTCATGTAACTGATTTCATCTGTAACTGATTTCATCTTTAACTGATTTCATCGTTAACTGATTTCATCTTCATTTAACTGATTTCATCGTTAACTGATTTCATCTTCATTTAACTGATTTCATCTTTAACTGATTTCATCGTTAACTGATTTCATCTTCATTTAACTGATTTCATCGTTAACTGATTTCATCTTCATTTAACTGATTTCATCTTTAACTGATTTCATCTTCATTTAACTGATTTCATGTTCATTTAACTGATTTCATCTTTAACTGATTTCATCGTTAACTGATTTCATCTTCATTTAACTGATTTCATCGTTAACTGATTTCATCTTCATTTAACTGATTTCATCTTTAACTAATTTCATCGTTAACTGATTTCATCTTCATTTAACTGATTTCATTTTCATTCTTCATGTAACTGATTTCATCTGTAACTGATTTCATCGTTAACTGATTTCATCGTTAAATGATTTCATCGTTAACTGATTTCATCTTCATTTAACTGATTTCATCTTCATTTAACTGATTTCATCGTTAACTGATTTCATCTTCATTTAACTGATTTCATCTTTCACTGATTTCATCGTTAACTGATTTCATCTTCATTTAACTGATTTCATCTTTAACTGATTTCATCGTTAACTGATTTCATCTTCATTTACATGATTTCATCGTTAACTGATTTCATCTTCATTTAACTGATTTCATCTTTAACTGATTTCATCTTCATTTAACTGATTTCATCTTTAACTGATTTCATCGTTAACTGATTTCATCTTCATTTAACTGATTTCATCTTTAACTGATTTCATCGTTAACTGATTTCATCTTCATTTAACTGATTTCATCTTTAACTGATTTCATCGTTAACTGATTTCATCTTCATTTAACTGATTTCATCTTTAACTGATTTCATCTTCATGTAACTGATTTCATCTGTAACTGATTTCATCGTTAACTGATTTCATCTTCATTTAACTGATTTCATCTTTAACTGATTTCATCGTTAACTGATTTCATCTTCATTTAACTGATTTCATGTTCATTTAACTGATTTCATCGTTAACTGATTTCATCTTTAACTGATTTCATCGTTAACTGATTTAATCTTCATGTAACTGATTTCATCTGTAACTGATTTCATCGTTAACTGATTTCATCGTTAACTGATTTCATCTTCATTTAACTGATTTCATCTTCATTTAACTGATTTCATCGTTAACTGATTTCATCGTTAACTGATTTCATCTTCATTTAACTGATTTCATCGTTAACTGATTTCATCTTCATTTAACTGATTTCATCTTTCACTGATTTCATCGTTAACTGATTTCATCTTCATTTAACTGATTTCATCTTTAACTGATTTCATCGTTAACTGATTTCATCTTCATTTAACTGATTTCATCGTTAACTGATTTCATCGTTAACTGATTTCATCTTCATTTAACTGATTTCATCTTTAACTGATTTCATCGTTAACTGATTTCATCTTCATTTAACTGATTTCATCTTTAACTGATTTCATCGTTAACTGATTTCATCTTCATTTAACTGATTTCATCTTTAACTGATTTCATCTTCATGTAACTGATTTCATCTGTAACTGATTTCATCGTTAACTGATTTCATCTTCATTTAACTGATTTCATCTTTAACTGATTTCATCGTTAACTGATTTCATCTTCATTTAACTGATTTCATCGTTAACTGATTTCATCTTCATTTAACTGATTTCATCTTTAACTGATTTCATCCTTAACTGATTTCATCTTCATTTAACTGATTTCATTTTCATTCTTCATTTAACTGATTTCATCGTTAACTGATTTCATCTTTAATTGATTTCATCGTTAACTGATTTAATCTTCATGTAACTGATTTCATCTGTAACTGATTTCATCTTTAACTGATTTCATCGTTAACTGATTTCATCTTCATTTAACTGATTTCATCGTTAACTGATTTCATCTTCATTTAACTGATTTAATCTTTAACTGATTTCATCGTTAACTGATTTAATCTTCATTTAACTGATTTCATTTTCATTCTTCATTTAACTGATTTCATCTTTAACTGATTTCATCTTCATTTAACTGATTTCATCGTTAACTGATTTCATCTTCATTTAACTGATTTCATCTTTAACTGATTTCATCGTTAACTGATTTCATCTTCATTTAACTGATTTCATCGTTAACTGATTTCATCTTCATTTAACTGATTTCATCTTTAACTGATTTCATCTTCATTTAACTGATTTCATGTTCATTTAACTGATTTCATCGTTAACTGATTTCATCTTCATTTAACTGATTTCATCTTTAACTGATTTCATCGTTAACTGATTTCCTCTTCATTTAACTGATTTCATCTTTAACTGATTTCATCGTTAACTGATTTCATCTTCATTTAACTGATTTCATCGTTAACTGATTTCATCTTCATTTAACTGATTTCATCTTTAACTGATTTCATCCTTAACTGATTTCATCTTCATTTAACTGATTTCATTTTCATTCTTCATTTAACTGATTTCATCGTTAACTGATTTCATCTTTAATTGATTTCATCGTTAACTGATTTAATCTTCATGTAACTGATTTCATCTGTAACTGATTTCATCTTTAACTGATTTCATCGTTAACTGATTTCATCTTCATTTAACTGATTTCATCGTTAACTGATTTCATCTTCATTTAACTGATTTAATCTTTAACTGATTTCATCGTTAACTGATTTAATCTTCATTTAACTGATTTCATTTTCATTCTTCATTTAACTGATTTCATCTTTAACTGATTTCATCTTCATTTAACTGATTTCATCGTTAACTGATTTCATCTTCATTTAACTGATTTCATCTTTAACTGATTTCATCGTTAACTGATTTCATCTTCATTTAACTGATTTCATCGTTAACTGATTTCATCTTCATTTAACTGATTTCATCTTTAACTGATTTCATCTTCATTTAACTGATTTCATGTTCATTTAACTGATTTCATCGTTAACTGATTTCATCTTCATTTAACTGATTTCATCTTTAACTGATTTCATCGTTAACTGATTTCCTCTTCATTTAACTGATTTCATCGTTAACTGATTTCATCTTCATTTAACTGATTTCATCTTTAACTGATTTCATCGTTAACTGATTTCATCTTCATTTAACTGATTTCATTTTCATTCTTCATTTAACTGATTTCATCGTTAACTGATTTCATCTTTAACTGATTACATCGTTAACTGATTTAATCTTCATGTAACTGATTTCATCTGTAACTGATTTCATCTTTAACTGATTTCATCGTTAACTGATTAAATCTTCATTTAACTGATTTCATCGTTAACTGATTTCATCGTTAACTGATTTCATCTTCATTTAACTGATTTCATTTTCATTCTTCATTTAACTGATTTCATCGTTAACTGATTTCATCTTTAACTGATTTCATCGTTAACTGATTTAATCTTAATGTAACTGATTTCATCTGTAACTGATTTCATCGTTAACTGATTTCATCGTTAACTGATTTCATCGTTAACTGATTTCATCTTCATTTAACTGATTTCATCTTTAACTGATTTCATCGTTAACTGATTTCATCTTTAACTGATTTCATCGTTAACTGATTTCATCTTCATTTAACTGATTTCATCTTTAACTGATTTCATCGTTAACTGATTTCATCTTCATTTAACTGATTTCATCGTTAACTGATTTCATCGTTAACTGATTTCATCTTCATTTAACTGATTTCATCGTTAACTGATTTCATCTTCATTTAACTGATTTCATCTTTAACTGATTTCATCGTTAACTGATTTAATCTTCATTTAACTGATTTCATCTTTAACTGATTTCATCGTTAACTGATTTCCTCTTCATTTAACTGATTTCATCGTTAACTGATTTCATCTTCATTTAACTGATTTCATCTTTAACTGATTTCATCGTTAACTGATTTCATCTTCATTTAACTGATTTCATTTTCATTCTTCATTTAACTGATTTCATCGTTAACTGATTTCATCTTTAACTGATTACATCGTTAACTGATTTAATCTTCATGTAACTGATTTCATCTGTAACTGATTTCATCGTTAACTGATTTCATCGTTAACTGATTAAATCTTCATTTAACTGATTTCATCGTTAACTGATTTCATCGTTAACTGATTTCATCGTTAACTGATTTCATCTTCATTTAACTGATTTCATTTTCATTCTTCATTTAACTGATTTCATCGTTAACTGATTTCATCTTTAACTGATTTCATCGTTAACTGATTTAATCTTCATGTAACTGATTTCATCTGTAACTGATTTCATCGTTAACTGATTTCATCTTCATTTAACTGATTTCATCGTTAACTGATTTCATCGTTAACTGATTTCATCGTTAACTGATTTCATCTTCATTTAACTGATTTCATCTTTAACTGATTTCATCGTTAACTGATTTCATCTTTAACTGATTTCATCGTTAACTGATTTCATCTTCATTTAACTGATTTCATCTTTAACTGATTTCATCGTTAACTGATTTCATCTTCATTTAACTGATTTCATCTTTAACTGATTTCATCTTTCACTGATTTCATCGTTAACTGATTTCATCTTCATTTAACTGATTTCATCTTTAACTGATTTCATCTTCATTTAACTGATTTCATCGTTAACTGATTTCATCTTCATTTAACTGATTTCATCTTTAACTGATTTCATCGTTAACTGATTTCATCTTCATTTAACTGATTTCATCGTTAACTGATTTCATCTTCATTTAACTGATTTCATCTTTAACTGATTTCATCGTTAACTGATTTCATCTTCATTTAACTGATTTCATCTTTAACTGATTTCATCGTTAACTGATTTCATCTTCATTTAACTGATTTCATCTTTAACTGATTTCATCGTTAACTGATTTCATTCTTCATTTAACTGATTTCATCTTTAACTGATTTCATCTTCATGTAACTGATTTCATCTGTAAATGATTTCATCGTTAAATGATTTCATCTTCATTTAACTGATTTCATCGTTAACTGATTTCATCTTCATTTAACTGATTTCATCTTTAACTGATTTCATCGTTAACTGATTTCATCTTCATTTAACTGATTTCATCGTTAACTGATTTCATCGTTAACTGATTTAATCTTCATGTAACTGATTTCATCTTTAACTGATTTCATCGTTAACTGATTTCATCTTCATTTAACTGATTTCATCGTTAACTGATTTCATCTTCATTTAACTGATTTCATCTTTAACTGATTTCATCGTTAACTGATTTCATATTCATTTAACTGATTTCATCGTTAACTGATTTCATCGTTAACTGATTTAATCTTCATGTAACTGATTTCATCTGTAACTGATTTCATCTTTAACTGATTTCATCGTTAACTGATTTCATCTTCATTTAACTGATTTCATCGTTAACTGATTTCATCTTCATTTAACTGATTTCATCGTTAACTGATTTCATCTTCATTTAACTGATTTCATCGTTAACTGATTTCATCGTTAACTGATTTCATCTTCATTTAACTGATTTCATTTTCATTCTTCATTTAACTGATTTCATCGTTAACTGATTTCATCTTTAACTGATTTCATCGTTAACTGATTTAATCTTCATGTAACTGATTTCATCTGTAACTGATTTCATCGTTAACTGATTTCATCTTTAACTGATTTCATCTTCATTTAACTGATTTCATCGTTAACTGATTTCATCGTTAACTGATTTCATCTTCATTTAACTGATTTCATCGTTAACTGATTTCATCGTTAACTGATTTCATCTTCATTTAACTGATTTCATCTTTAACTGATTTCATCGTTAACTGATTTCATCTTCATTTAACTGATTTCATTTTCATTCTTCATTTAACTGATTTCATCGTTAACTGATTTCATATTTAACTGATTTCATCGTTAACTGATTTAATCTTCATGTAACTGATTTCATCTGTAACTGTTTTCATCGTTAACTGATTTCATCGTTAACTGATTTCATCGTTAACTGATTTCATCGTTAACTGATTTAATCTTCATGTAACTGATTTCATCTTCATGTAACTGATTTCATCTTTAACTGATTTCATCGTTCACTGATTTCATCTTCATTTAACTGTTTTCATCTTCATTCTTCATTTAACTGATTTCATCTTTAACTGATTTCATCTTCATTAACTGATTTCATCGTTAACTGATTTCATCTTCATTTAACTGATTTCATCTTTAACTGATTTCATCGTTAACTGATTTCATCTTCATTTAACTGATTTCATCTTTAACTGATTTCATCGTTAACTGATTTCATCTTCATTTAACTGATTTCATCTTTAACTGATTTCATCTTCATTTAACTGATTTCATCTTTCACTGATTTCATCGTTAACTGATTTCATCTTCATTTAACTGATTTCATCTTTCACTGATTTCATCTTCATTTAACTGATTTCATCTTTAACTGATTTCATCGTTAACTGATTTCATCTTCATTTAACTGATTTCATCGTTAACTGATTTCATCGTTAACTGATTTAATCTTCATGTAACTGATTTCATCTTTAACTGATTTCATCGTTAACTGATTTCATCTTCATTTAACTGATTTCATCGTTAACTGATTTCATCTTCATTTAACTGATTTCATCTTTAACTGATTTCATCGTTAACTGATTTCATATTCATTTAACTGATTTCATCGTTAACTGATTTCATCGTTAACTGATTTAATCTTCATGTAACTGATTTCATCTGTAACTGATTTCATCTTTGACTGATTTCATCTTTAACTGATTTCATCTTCATTTAACTGATTTCATCGTTAACTGATTTCATCTTCATTTAACTGATTTCATCGTTAACTGATTTCATCGTTAACTGATTTCATCTTCATTTAACTGATTTCATTTTCATTCTTCATTTAACTGATTTCATCGTTAACTGATTTCATCTGTAACTGATTTCATCGTTAACTGATTTCATCTTTAACTGATTTCATCTTCATTTAACTGATTTCATCGTTAACTGATTTCATCGTTAACTGATTTCATCTTCATTTAACTGATTTCATCGTTAACTGATTTCATCGTTAACTGATTTCATCTTCATTTAACTGATTTCATCTTTAACTGATTTCATCGTTAACTGATTTCATCTTCATTTAACTGATTTCATCGTTAACTGATTTCATCGTTAACTGATTTCATCTTCATTTAACTGATTTCATCTTTAACTGATTTCATCGTTAACTGATTTCATCTTCATTTAACTGAATTCATTTTCATTCTTCATTTAACTGATTTCATCGTTAACTGATTTCATCGTTAACTGATTTAATCTTCATGTAACTGATTTCATCTTCATGTAACTGATTTCATCTGTAACTGTTTTCATCGTTAACTGATTTCATCGTTAACTGATTTCATCGTTAACTGATTTCATCGTTAACTGATTTAATCTTCATGTAACTGATTTCATCTTCATGTAACTGATTTCATCTTTAACTGATTTCATCGTTCACTGATTTCATCTTCATTTAACTGTTTTCATCTTCATTCTTCATTTAACTGATTTCATCTTTAACTGATTTCATCTTCATTAACTGATTTCATCGTTAACTGATTTCATCTTCATTTAACTGATTTCATCTTTAACTGATTTCATCGTTAACTGATTTCATCTTCATTTAACTGATTTCATCTTTAACTGATTTCATCGTTAACTGATTTCATCTTCATTTAACTGATTTCATCTTTAACTGATTTCATCTTCATTTAACTGATTTCATCTTTCACTGATTTCATCGTTAACTGATTTCATCTTCATTTAACTGATTTCATCTTTCACTGATTTCATCTTCATTTAACTGATTTCATCTTTAACTGATTTCATCGTTAACTGATTTCATCTTCATTTAACTGATTTCATCGTTAACTGATTTCATCGTTAACTGATTTAATCTTCATGTAACTGATTTCATCTTTAACTGATTTCATCGTTAACTGATTTCATCTTCATTTAACTGATTTCATCGTTAACTGATTTCATCTTCATTTAACTGATTTCATCTTTAACTGATTTCATCGTTAACTGATTTCATATTCATTTAACTGATTTCATCGTTAACTGATTTCATCGTTAACTGATTTAATCTTCATGTAACTGATTTCATCTGTAACTGATTTCATCTTTAACTGATTTCATCGTTAACTGATTTCATCTTCATTTAACTGATTTCATCGTTAACTGATTTCATCGTTAACTGATTTCATCGTTAACTGATTTCATCTTCATTTAACTGATTTCATTTTCATTCTTCATTTAACTGATTTCATCGTTAACTGATTTCATCTGTAACTGATTTCATCGTTAACTGATTTCATCTTTAACTGATTTCATCTTCATTTAACTGATTTCATCGTTAACTGATTTCATCGTTAACTGATTTCATCTTCATTTAACTGATTTCATCGTTAACTGATTTCATCGTTAACTGATTTCATCTTCATTTAACTGATTTCATCTTTAACTGATTTCATCGTTAACTGATTTCATCTTCATTTAACTGATTTCATTTTCATTCTTCATTTAACTGATTTCATCGTTAACTGATTTCATCTTTAACTGATTACATCGTTAACTGATTTAATCTTCATGTAACTGATTTCATCTTTAACTGATTTCATCGTTAACTGATTAAATCTTCATTTAACTGATTTCATCGTTAACTGATTTCATCGTTAACTGATTTCATCGTTAACTGATTTCATTTTCATGTAACTGATTTCATCTTTAACTGATTTCATCGTTAACTGATTAAATCTTCATTTAACTGATTTCATCGTTAACTGATTTCATCGTTAACTGATTTAATCTTCATGTAACTGATTTCATCTGTAACTGATTTCATCGTTAACTGATTTCATCGTTAACTGATTTCATCTTCATTTAACTGATTTCATCGTTAACTGATTTCATCGTTAACTGATTTCATCTTCATTTAACTGATTTCATCGTTAACTGATTTCATCGTTAACTGATTTCATCTTCATTTAACTGATTTCATCGTTAACTGATTTCATCGTTAACTGATTTCATCTTCATTTAACTGATTTCATCTTTAACTGATTTCATCGTTAACTGATTTCATCGTTAACTGATTTCATCTTTAACTGATTTCATCGTTAACTGATTTCATCTTCATTTAACTGATTTCATCTTTAACTGATTTCATCGTTAACTGATTTCATCTTCATTTAACTGATTTCATCGTTAACTGATTTCATCTTCATTTAACTGATTTCATCGTTAACTGATTTCATCTTCATTTAACTGATTTCATCTTTAACTGATTTCATCCTTAACTGATTTCATCTTCATTTAACTGATTTCATTTTCATTCTTCATTTAACTGATTTCATTGTTAACTGATTTAATCTTCATGTAACTGATTTCATCTGTAACTGATTTCATCTTTAACTGATTTCATCGTTAACTGATTTCATCTTCATTTAACTGATTTCATCTTTAACTGATTTCATCGTTAACTGATTTCATCGTTAACTGATTTCATCTTTAACTGATTTCATCGTTAACTGATTTCATCTTCATTTAACTGATTTCATCTTTAACTGATTTCATCGTTAACTGATTTCATCTTCATTTAACTGATTTCATCGTTAACTGATTTCATCTTCATTTAACTGATTTCATCGTTAACTGATTTCATCTTCATTTAACTGATTTCATCTTTAACTGATTTCATCCTTAACTGATTTCATCTTCATTTAACTGATTTCATTTTCATTCTTCATTTAACTGATTTCATTGTTAACTGATTTAATCTTCATGTAACTGATTTCATCTGTAACTGATTTCATCTTTAACTGATTTCATCGTTAACTGATTTCATCTTCATTTAACTGATTTCATCTTTAACTGATTTCATCGTTAACTGATTTCATCTTCATTTAACTGATTTCATCTTTAACTGATTTCATCTTTAACTGATTTCATCGTTAACTGATTTCATCTTCATTTAACTGATTTCATCTTTAACTGATTTCATCGTTAACCGATTTCATTCTTCATTTAACTGATTTCATCTTTAACTGATTTCATCTTCATGTAACTGATTTCATCTGTAACTGATTTCATCGTTAACTGATTTCATCTTCATTTAACTGATTTCATCTTTAACTGATTTCATCGTTAACTGATTTCATCTTCATTTAACTGATTTCATCGTTAACTGATTTCATCTTCATTTAACTGATTTCATCTTTCACTCATTTCATCGTTAACTGATTTCATCTTCATTTAACTGATTTCATCTTTAACTGATTTCATCTTCATTTAACTGATTTCATCGTTAACTGATTTCATCTTCATTTAACTGATTTCATCGTTAACTGATTTCATCTTCATTTAACTGATTTCATCTTTAACTGATTTCATCGTTAACTGATTTCATCTTCATTTAACTGATTTCATCTTTAACTGATTTCATCGTTAACTGATTTCATCTTCATTTAACTGATTTCATCGTTAACTGATTTCATCTTCATTTAACTGATTTCATCTTTAACTGATTTCATCGTTAACTGATTTCATCTTCATTTAACTGATTTCATCTTTAACTGATTTCATCGTTAACTGATTTCATCTTCATTTAACTGATTTCATCTTTAACTGATTTCATCTTCATGTAACTGATTTCATCTGTAACTGATTTCATCGTTAACTGATTTCATCTTCATTTAACTGATTTCATCTTTAACTGATTTCATCGTTAACTGATTTCATCTTCATTTAACTGATTTCATCGTTAACTGATTTCATCGTTAACTGATTTCATCTTCATTTAACTGATTTCATCTTTAACTGTTTTCATCGTTAACTGATTTAATCTTCATGTAACTGATTTCATCTGTAACTGTTTTCATCTTTAACTGATTTCATCTTCATTTAACTGATTTCATCTTCATTTAACTGATTTCATCTGTAACTGATTTCATCTTTAACTGATTTCATCGTTAACTGATTTAATCTTCATGTAACTGATTTCATCTTCATGTAACTGATTTCATCGTTAACTGATTTCATCGTTAACTGATTTCATCGTTACCTGATTTAATCTTCATGTAACTGATTTCATCTTCATGTAACTGATTTCATCTTTAACTGATTTCATCGTTCACTGATTTCATCTTCATTTAACTGTTTTCATCTTCATTTAACTGATTTCATCTTTAACTGATTTCATCGTTAACTGATTTCATCTTCATTTAACTGATTTCATCGTTAACTGATTTCATCTTCATTTAACTGATTTCATCTTTAACTGATTTCATCTTCATTTAACTGATTTCATATTTAACTGATTTCATCGTTAACTGATTTCATCTTTATTTAACTGATTTCATCGTTAACTGATTTTATCTTCATTTAACTGATTTCATCTTTAACTGATTTCATCGTTAACTGATTTCATCTTCATTTAACTGATTTCATCTGTAACTGATTTCATCTTTAACTGATTTCATCGTTAACTGATTTCATCTTCATTTAACTGATTTCATCTTTAACTGATTTCATCGTTAACTGATTTCATCTTCATTTAACTGATTTCATTTTCATTCTTCATTTAACTGATTTCATCTTTAACTGATTTCATCTTCATTTAACTGATTTCATCTTTAACTGATTTCATCTTCATGTAACTGATTTCATCTGTAACTGATTTCATCGTTAACTGATTTCATCTTCATTTAACTGATTTCATCTTTAACTGATTTCATCGTTAACTGATTTCATCTTCATTTAACTGATTTCATCGTTAACTGATTTCATCTTCATTTAACTGATTTCATCTTTAACTGATTTCATCCTTAACTGATTTCATCTTCATTTAACTGATTTCATTTTCATTCTTCATTTAACTGATTTCATTGTTAACTGATTTAATCTTCATGTAACTGATTTCATCTGTAACTGATTTCATCTTTAACTGATTTCATCGTTAACTGATTTCATCTTCATTTAACTGATTTCATCGTTAACTGATTTCATCTTCATTTAACTGATTTAATCTTTAACTGATTTCATCGTTAACTGATTTAATCTTCATTTAACTGATTTCATTTTCATTCTTCATTTAACTGATTTCATCTTTAACTGATTTCATCTTCATTTAACTGATTTCATCGTTAACTGATTTCATCTTCATTTAACTGATTTCATCTTTAACTGATTTCATCGTTAACTGATTTCATCTTCATTTAACTGATTTCATCGTTAACTGATTTCATCTTCATTTAACTGATTTCATCTTTAACTGATTTCATCTTCATTTAACTGATTTCATGTTCATTTAACTGATTTCATCGTTAACTGATTTCATCTTCATTTAACTGATTTCATCTTTAACTGATTTCATCGTTAACTGATTTCCTCTTCATTTAACTGATTTCATCGTTAACTGATTTCATCTTCATTTAACTGATTTCATCTTTAACTGATTTCATCGTTAACTGATTTCATCTTCATTTAACTGATTTCATTTTCATTCTTCATTTAACTGATTTCATCGTTAACTGATTTCATCGTTAACTGATTTCATCGTTAACTGATTTAATCTTCATGTAACTGATTTCATCTGTAACTGATTTCATCTTTAACTGATTTCATCGTTAACTGATTTCATCTTCATTTAACTGATTTCATCGTTAACTGATTTCATCTTCATTTAACTGATTTCATCGTTAACTGATTTCATCTTCATTTAACTGATTTCATCGTTAACTGATTTCATCGTTAACTGATTTCATCTTCATTTAACTGATTTCATTTTCATTCTTCATTTAACTGATTTCATCGTTAACTGATTTCATCTTTAACTGATTTCATCGTTAACTGATTTAATCTTCATGTAACTGATTTCATCTGTAACTGATTTCATCGTTAACTGATTTCATCTTTAACTGATTTCATCTTCATTTAACTGATTTCATCGTTAACTGATTTCATCGTTAACTGATTTCATCTTCATTTAACTGATTTCATCGTTAACTGATTTCATCGTTAACTGATTTCATCTTCATTTAACTGATTTCATCTTTAACTGATTTCATCGTTAACTGATTTCATCTTCATTTAACTGATTTCATTTTCATTCTTCATTTAACTGATTTCATCGTTAACTGATTTCATATTTAACTGATTTCATCGTTAACTGATTTAATCTTCATGTAACTGATTTCATCTGTAACTGTTTTCATCGTTAACTGATTTCATCGTTAACTGATTTCATCGTTAACTGATTTCATCGTTAACTGATTTAATCTTCATGTAACTGATTTCATCTTCATGTAACTGATTTCATCTTTAACTGATTTCATCGTTCACTGATTTCATCTTCATTTAACTGTTTTCATCTTCATTCTTCATTTAACTGATTTCATCTTTAACTGATTTCATCTTCATTAACTGATTTCATCGTTAACTGATTTCATCTTCATTTAACTGATTTCATCTTTAACTGATTTCATCGTTAACTGATTTCATCTTCATTTAACTGATTTCATCTTTAACTGATTTCATCGTTAACTGATTTCATCTTCATTTAACTGATTTCATCTTTAACTGATTTCATCTTCATTTAACTGATTTCATCTTTCACTGATTTCATCGTTAACTGATTTCATCTTCATTTAACTGATTTCATCTTTCACTGATTTCATCTTCATTTAACTGATTTCATCTTTAACTGATTTCATCGTTAACTGATTTCATCTTCATTTAACTGATTTCATCGTTAACTGATTTCATCGTTAACTGATTTAATCTTCATGTAACTGATTTCATCTTTAACTGATTTCATCGTTAACTGATTTCATCTTCATTTAACTGATTTCATCGTTAACTGATTTCATCTTCATTTAACTGATTTCATCTTTAACTGATTTCATCGTTAACTGATTTCATATTCATTTAACTGATTTCATCGTTAACTGATTTCATCGTTAACTGATTTAATCTTCATGTAACTGATTTCATCTGTAACTGATTTCATCTTTGACTGATTTCATCTTTAACTGATTTCATCTTCATTTAACTGATTTCATCGTTAACTGATTTCATCTTCATTTAACTGATTTCATCGTTAACTGATTTCATCTTCATTTAACTGATTTCATCGTTAACTGATTTCATCGTTAACTGATTTCATCGTTAACTGATTTCATCTTCATTTAACTGATTTCATTTTCATTCTTCATTTAACTGATTTCATCGTTAACTGATTTCATCTGTAACTGATTTCATCGTTAACTGATTTCATCTTTAACTGATTTCATCTTCATTTAACTGATTTCATCGTTAACTGATTTCATCGTTAACTGATTTCATCTTCATTTAACTGATTTCATCGTTAACTGATTTCATCGTTAACTGATTTCATCTTCATTTAACTGATTTCATCTTTAACTGATTTCATCGTTAACTGATTTCATCTTCATTTAACTGATTTCATCGTTAACTGATTTCATCGTTAACTGATTTCATCTTCATTTAACTGATTTCATCTTTAACTGATTTCATCGTTAACTGATTTCATCTTCATTTAACTGATTTCATTTTCATTCTTCATTTAACTGATTTCATCGTTAACTGATTTCATCGTTAACTGATTTAATCTTCATGTAACTGATTTCATCTTCATGTAACTGATTTCATCTGTAACTGTTTTCATCGTTAACTGATTTCATCGTTAACTGATTTCATCGTTAACTGATTTCATCGTTAACTGATTTAATCTTCATGTAACTGATTTCATCTTCATGTAACTGATTTCATCTTTAACTGATTTCATCGTTCACTGATTTCATCTTCATTTAACTGTTTTCATCTTCATTCTTCATTTAACTGATTTCATCTTTAACTGATTTCATCTTCATTAACTGATTTCATCGTTAACTGATTTCATCTTCATTTAACTGATTTCATCTTTAACTGATTTCATCGTTAACTGATTTCATCTTCATTTAACTGATTTCATCTTTAACTGATTTCATCGTTAACTGATTTCATCTTCATTTAACTGATTTCATCTTTAACTGATTTCATCTTCATTTAACTGATTTCATCTTTCACTGATTTCATCGTTAACTGATTTCATCTTCATTTAACTGATTTCATCTTTCACTGATTTCATCTTCATTTAACTGATTTCATCTTTAACTGATTTCATCGTTAACTGATTTCATCTTCATTTAACTGATTTCATCGTTAACTGATTTCATCGTTAACTGATTTAATCTTCATGTAACTGATTTCATCTTTAACTGATTTCATCGTTAACTGATTTCATCTTCATTTAACTGATTTCATCGTTAACTGATTTCATCTTCATTTAACTGATTTCATCTTTAACTGATTTCATCGTTAACTGATTTCATATTCATTTAACTGATTTCATCGTTAACTGATTTCATCGTTAACTGATTTAATCTTCATGTAACTGATTTCATCTGTAACTGATTTCATCTTTAACTGATTTCATCGTTAACTGATTTCATCTTCATTTAACTGATTTCATCGTTAACTGATTTCATCGTTAACTGATTTCATCGTTAACTGATTTCATCTTCATTTAACTGATTTCATTTTCATTCTTCATTTAACTGATTTCATCGTTAACTGATTTCATCTGTAACTGATTTCATCGTTAACTGATTTCATCTTTAACTGATTTCATCTTCATTTAACTGATTTCATCGTTAACTGATTTCATCGTTAACTGATTTCATCTTCATTTAACTGATTTCATCGTTAACTGATTTCATCGTTAACTGATTTCATCTTCATTTAACTGATTTCATCTTTAACTGATTTCATCGTTAACTGATTTCATCTTCATTTAACTGATTTCATTTTCATTCTTCATTTAACTGATTTCATCGTTAACTGATTTCATCTTTAACTGATTACATCGTTAACTGATTTAATCTTCATGTAACTGATTTCATCTTTAACTGATTTCATCGTTAACTGATTAAATCTTCATTTAACTGATTTCATCGTTAACTGATTTCATCGTTAACTGATTTCATCGTTAACTGATTTCATTTTCATGTAACTGATTTCATCTTTAACTGATTTCATCGTTAACTGATTAAATCTTCATTTAACTGATTTCATCGTTAACTGATTTCATCGTTAACTGATTTAATCTTCATGTAACTGATTTCATCTGTAACTGATTTCATCGTTAACTGATTTCATCGTTAACTGATTTCATCTTCATTTAACTGATTTCATCGTTAACTGATTTCATCGTTAACTGATTTCATCTTCATTTAACTGATTTCATCGTTAACTGATTTCATCGTTAACTGATTTCATCTTCATTTAACTGATTTCATCGTTAACTGATTTCATCGTTAACTGATTTCATCTTCATTTAACTGATTTCATCTTTAACTGATTTCATCGTTAACTGATTTCATCGTTAACTGATTTCATCTTTAACTGATTTCATCGTTAACTGATTTCATCTTCATTTAACTGATTTCATCTTTAACTGATTTCATCGTTAACTGATTTCATCTTCATTTAACTGATTTCATCGTTAACTGATTTCATCTTCATTTAACTGATTTCATCGTTAACTGATTTCATCTTCATTTAACTGATTTCATCTTTAACTGATTTCATCCTTAACTGATTTCATCTTCATTTAACTGATTTCATTTTCATTCTTCATTTAACTGATTTCATTGTTAACTGATTTAATCTTCATGTAACTGATTTCATCTGTAACTGATTTCATCTTTAACTGATTTCATCGTTAACTGATTTCATCTTCATTTAACTGATTTCATCTTTAACTGATTTCATCGTTAACTGATTTCATCTTCATTTAACTGATTTCATCTTTAACTGATTTCATCTTTAACTGATTTCATCGTTAACTGATTTCATCTTCATTTAACTGATTTCATCTTTAACTGATTTCATCGTTAACCGATTTCATTCTTCATTTAACTGATTTCATCTTTAACTGATTTCATCTTCATGTAACTGATTTCATCTGTAACTGATTTCATCGTTAACTGATTTCATCTTCATTTAACTGATTTCATCTTTAACTGATTTCATCGTTAACTGATTTCATCTTCATTTAACTGATTTCATCGTTAACTGATTTCATCTTCATTTAACTGATTTCATCTTTCACTCATTTCATCGTTAACTGATTTCATCTTCATTTAACTGATTTCATCTTTAACTGATTTCATCTTCATTTAACTGATTTCATCGTTAACTGATTTCATCTTCATTTAACTGATTTCATCGTTAACTGATTTCATCTTCATTTAACTGATTTCATCTTTAACTGATTTCATCGTTAACTGATTTCATCTTCATTTAACTGATTTCATCTTTAACTGATTTCATCGTTAACTGATTTCATCTTCATTTAACTGATTTCATCGTTAACTGATTTCATCTTCATTTAACTGATTTCATCTTTAACTGATTTCATCGTTAACTGATTTCATCTTCATTTAACTGATTTCATCTTTAACTGATTTCATCGTTAACTGATTTCATCTTCATTTAACTGATTTCATCTTTAACTGATTTCATCTTCATGTAACTGATTTCATCTGTAACTGATTTCATCGTTAACTGATTTCATCTTCATTTAACTGATTTCATCTTTAACTGATTTCATCGTTAACTGATTTCATCTTCATTTAACTGATTTCATCGTTAACTGATTTCATCGTTAACTGATTTCATCTTCATTTAACTGATTTCATCTTTAACTGTTTTCATCGTTAACTGATTTAATCTTCATGTAACTGATTTCATCTGTAACTGTTTTCATCTTTAACTGATTTCATCTTCATTTAACTGATTTCATCTTCATTTAACTGATTTCATCTGTAACTGATTTCATCTTTAACTGATTTCATCGTTAACTGATTTAATCTTCATGTAACTGATTTCATCTTCATGTAACTGATTTCATCGTTAACTGATTTCATCGTTAACTGATTTCATCGTTACCTGATTTAATCTTCATGTAACTGATTTCATCTTCATGTAACTGATTTCATCTTTAACTGATTTCATCGTTCACTGATTTCATCTTCATTTAACTGTTTTCATCTTCATTTAACTGATTTCATCTTTAACTGATTTCATCGTTAACTGATTTCATCTTCATTTAACTGATTTCATCGTTAACTGATTTCATCTTCATTTAACTGATTTCATCTTTAACTGATTTCATCTTCATTTAACTGATTTCATATTTAACTGATTTCATCGTTAACTGATTTCATCTTTATTTAACTGATTTCATCGTTAACTGATTTTATCTTCATTTAACTGATTTCATCTTTAACTGATTTCATCGTTAACTGATTTCATCTTCATTTAACTGATTTCATCTGTAACTGATTTCATCTTTAACTGATTTCATCGTTAACTGATTTCATCTTCATTTAACTGATTTCATCTTTAACTGATTTCATCGTTAACTGATTTCATCTTCATTTAACTGATTTCATTTTCATTCTTCATTTAACTGATTTCATCTTTAACTGATTTCATCTTCATTTAACTGATTTCATCTTTAACTGATTTCATCTTCATGTAACTGATTTCATCTGTAACTGATTTCATCGTTAACTGATTTCATCTTCATTTAACTGATTTCATCTTTAACTGATTTCATCGTTAACTGATTTCATCTTCATTTAACTGATTTCATCGTTAACTGATTTCATCTTCATTTAACTGATTTCATCTTTAACTGATTTCATCCTTAACTGATTTCATCTTCATTTAACTGATTTCATTTTCATTCTTCATTTAACTGATTTCATTGTTAACTGATTTAATCTTCATGTAACTGATTTCATCTGTAACTGATTTCATCTTTAACTGATTTCATCGTTAACTGATTTCATCTTCATTTAACTGATTTCATCGTTAACTGATTTCATCTTCATTTAACTGATTTAATCTTTAACTGATTTCATCGTTAACTGATTTAATCTTCATTTAACTGATTTCATTTTCATTCTTCATTTAACTGATTTCATCTTTAACTGATTTCATCTTCATTTAACTGATTTCATCGTTAACTGATTTCATCTTCATTTAACTGATTTCATCTTTAACTGATTTCATCGTTAACTGATTTCATCTTCATTTAACTGATTTCATCGTTAACTGATTTCATCTTCATTTAACTGATTTCATCTTTAACTGATTTCATCTTCATTTAACTGATTTCATGTTCATTTAACTGATTTCATCGTTAACTGATTTCATCTTCATTTAACTGATTTCATCTTTAACTGATTTCATCGTTAACTGATTTCCTCTTCATTTAACTGATTTCATCGTTAACTGATTTCATCTTCATTTAACTGATTTCATCTTTAACTGATTTCATCGTTAACTGATTTCATCTTCATTTAACTGATTTCATTTTCATTCTTCATTTAACTGATTTCATCGTTAACTGATTTCATCTTTAACTGATTACATCGTTAACTGATTTAATCTTCATGTAACTGATTTCATCTGTAACTGATTTCATCTTTAACTGATTTCATCGTTAACTGATTAAATCTTCATTTAACTGATTTCATCGTTAACTGATTTCATCGTTAACTGATTTCATCTTTAACTGATTTCATCGTTAACTGATTTCATCTTCATTTAACTGATTTCATCGTTAACTGATTTCATCGTTAACTGATTTCATCGTTAACTGATTTCATCTTCATTTAACTGATTTCATCTTTAACTGATTTCATCGTTAACTGATTTCATCGTTAACTGATTTCATCTTCATTTAAATGATTTCATCGTTAACTGATTTCATCGTTAACTGATTTCATCTTCATTTAACTGATTTCATCTTTAACTGATTTCATCGTTAACTGATTTCATCTTTAACTGATTTTATCGTTAACTGATTTCATCTTCATTTAACTGATTTCATCTTTAACTGATTTCATCGTTAACTGATTTCATCTTCATTTAACTGATTTCATCGTTAACTGATTTCATCTTCATTTAACTGATTTCATCTTTCACTGATTTCATCGTTAACTGATTTCATCTTCATTTAACTGATTTCATCTTTAACTGATTTCATCGTTAACTGATTTCATCTTCATTTAACTGATTTCATCTTTAACTGATTTCATCGTTAACTGATTTCATCTTCATTTAACTGATTTCATCTTCATTTAACTGATTTCATCTTTAACTGATTTCATCTTTAACTGATTTCATCGTTAACTGATTTCATCTTCATTTAACTGATTTCATCTTTAACTGATTTCATCGTTAACTGATTTCATCTTCATTTAACTGATTTCATCTTTAACTGATTTCATCGTTAACCGATTTCATTCTTCATTTAACTGATTTCATCTTTAACTGATTTCATCTTCATGTAACTGATTTCATCTGTAACTGATTTCATCGTTAACTGATTTCATCTTCATTTAACTGATTTCATCTTTAACTGATTTCATCGTTAACTGATTTCATCTTCATTTAACTGATTTCATCGTTAACTGATTTCATCTTCATTTAACTGATTTCATCTTTCACTCATTTCATCGTTAACTGATTTCATCTTCATTTAACTGATTTCATCTTTAACTGATTTCATCTTCATTTAACTGATTTCATCGTTAACTGATTTCATCTTCATTTAACTGATTTCATCGTTAACTGATTTCATCTTCATTTAACTGATTTCATCTTTAACTGATTTCATCGTTAACTGATTTCATCTTCATTTAACTGATTTCATCTTTAACTGATTTCATCGTTAACTGATTTCATCTTCATTTAACTGATTTCATCGTTAACTGATTTCATCTTCATTTAACTGATTTCATCTTTAACTGATTTCATCGTTAACTGATTTCATCTTCATTTAACTGATTTCATCTTTAACTGATTTCATCGTTAACTGATTTCATCTTCATTTAACTGATTTCATCTTTAACTGATTTCATCGGTAACTGATTTCATTCTTCATTTAACTGATTTCATCTTTAACTGATTTCATCTTCATGTAACTGATTTCATCTGTAACTGATTTCATCGTTAACTGATTTCATCTTCATTTAACTGATTTCATCTTTAACTGATTTCATCGTTAACTGATTTCATCTTCATTTAACTGATTTCATCGTTAACTGATTTCATCGTTAACTGATTTCATCGTTAACTGATTTCATCTTCATTTAACTGATTTCATCGTTAACTGATTTCATCTTCATTTAACTGATTTCATCTTTCACTGATTTCATCGTTAACTGATTTCATCTTCATTTAACTGATTTCATCTTTAACTGATTTCATCGTTAACTGATTTCATCTTCATTTAACTGATTTCATCGTTAACTGATTTCATCTTCATTTAACTGATTTCATCGTTAACTGATTTCATCTTCATTTAACTGATGTCATCGTTAACTGATTTCATCTTCATTTAACTGATTTCATCTTTAACTGATTTCATCGTTAACTGATTTCATCTTCATTTAACTGATTTCATCGTTAACTGATTTCATCTTCATTTAACTGATTTCATCTTTAACTGATTTCATCGTTAACTGATTTCATCTTCATTTAACTGATTTCATCGTTAACTGATTTCATCTTCATTTAACTGATTTCATCTTTAACTGATTTCATCGTTAACTGATTTCATCTTCATTTAACTGATTTCATCTTTAACTGATTTCATCGTTAACTGATTTCATCTTCATTTAACTGATTTCATCTTTAACTGATTTCATCGTTAACTGATTTCATTCTTCATTTAACTGATTTCATCTTTAACTGATTTCATCTTCATGTAACTGATTTCATCTGTAACTGATTTCATCGTTAACTGATTTCATCTTCATTTAACTGATTTCATCTTTAACTGATTTCATCGTTAACTGATTTCATCTTCATTTAACTGATTTCATCGTTAACTGATTTCATCTTCATTTAACTGATTTCATCGTTAACTGATTTCATCTTCATTTAACTGATGTCATCGTTAACTGATTTCATCTTCATTTAACTGATTTCATCTTTAACTGATTTCATCGTTAACTGATTTCATCTTCATTTAACTGATTTCATCTTTAACTGATTTCATCGTTAACTGATTTCATCTTCATTTAACTGATTTCATCGTTAACTGATTTCATCTTCATGTAACTGATTTCATCTGTAACTGATTTCATCGTTAACTGATTTCATCGTTAAGTGATTTAATCTTCATGTAACTGATTTCATCTGTAACTGATTTCATCTTTAACTGATTTCATCATTAACTGATTTCATCTTCATTTAACTGATTTCATCGTTAACTGATTTCATCTTCATTTAACTGATTTCATCTTTAACTGATTTCATCGTTAACTGATTTCATCTTCATTTAACTGATTTCATTTTCATTCTTCATTTAACTGATTTCATCTGTAACTGATTTCATCATTAACTGATTTCATCGTCATTTAACTGATTTCATCTTTAACTGATTTCATCGTTAACTGATTTCATCTTTAACTGATTTCATCGTTAACTGATTTCATCTTCATTTAACTGATTTCATCTTTAACTGATTTCATCGTTAACTGATTTCATCTTCATTTAACTGATTTCATCGTTAACTGATTTCATCGTTAACTGATTTCATCGTTAACTGATTTCATCTTCATTTAACTGATTTCATCGTTAACTGATTTCATCTTCATTTAACTGATTTCATCTTTCACTGATTTCATCGTTAACTGATTTCATCTTCATTTAACTGATTTCATCTTTAACTGATTTCATCGTTAACTGATTTCATCTTCATTTAACTGATTTCATCGTTAACTGATTTCATCTTCATTTAACTGATTTCATCTGTAACTGATTTCATCTTTAACTGATTTCATCGTTAACTGATTTCATTCTTCATTTAACTGATTTCATCTTTAACTGATTTCATCTTCATGTAACTGATTTCATCTGTAACTGATTTCATCGTTAACTGATTTCATCTTCATTGAACTGATTTCATCTTTAACTGATTTCATCGTTAACTGATTTCTTCTTCATTTAACTGATTTCATCGTTAACTGATTTCATCTTCATTGAACTGATTTCATCTTTAACTGATTTCATCGTTAACTGATTTCATCTTCATTTAACTGATTTCATCTGTAACTGATTTCATCTTTAACTGATTTCATCGTTAACTGATTTCATCTTCATTTAACTGATTTCATCTTTAACTGATTTCATCGTTAACTGATTTCATCTTCATTTAACTTATTTCATTTTCATTCTTCATTTAACTGATTTCATCTTTAACTGATTTCATCTTCATTTAACTGATTTCATCTGTAACTGATTTCATCGTTAACTGATTTCATCGTTAACTGATTTCATCTTCATTTAACTGATTTCATCTTTAACTGATTTCATCGTTAACTGATTTCATCGTTAACTGATTTCATCTTTAACTGATTTCATCGTTAACTGATTTCATCTTCATTTAACTGATTTCATCGTTAACTGATTTCATCGTTAACTGATTTCATCGTTAACTGATTTCATCTTCATTTAACTGATTTCATCGTTAACTGATTTCATCTTCATTTAACTGATTTCATCGTTAACTGATTTCATCTTCATTTAACTGATTTCATCTTTAACTGATTTCATCGTTAACTGATTTCATCTTCATTTAACTGATTTCATCGTTAACTGATTTCATCTTCATTTAACTGATTTCATCTTGAACTGATTTCATCTTCATGTAACTGATTTCATCTGTAACTGATTTCATCGTTAACTGATTTCATCTTCATTTAACTGATTTCATCTTTAACTGATTTCATCGTTAACTGATTTCATCTTCATTTAACTGATTTCATCGTTAACTGATTTCATCTTCATTTAACTGATTTCATCTTTCACTCATTTCATGGTTAACTGATTTCATCTTCATTTAACTGATTTCATCTTTAACTGATTTCATCTTCATTTAACTGATTTCATCGTTAACTGATTTCATCTTCATTTAACTGATTTCATCGTTAACTGATTTCATCTTCATTTAACTGATTTCATCTTTAACTGATTTCATCGTTAACTGATTTCATCTTCATTTAACTGATTTCATCGTTAACTGATTTCATCTTCATTTAACTGATTTCATCTTTAACTGATTTCATCGTTAACTGATTTCATCTTCATTTAACTGATTTCATCTTTAACTGATTTCATCGTTAACTGATTTCATCTTCATTTAACTGATTTCATCTTTAACTGATTTCATCGTTAACTGATTTCATTCTTCATTTAACTGATTTCATCTTTAACTGATTTCATCTTCATGTAACTGATTTCATCTGTAACTGATTTCATCGTTAACTGATTTCATCTTCATTTAACTGATTTCATCTTTAACTGATTTCATCGTTAACTGATTTCATCTTCATTTAACTGATTTCATCGTTAACTGATTTCATCGTTAACTGATTTCATCGTTAACTGATTTCATCTTCATTTAACTGATTTCATCGTTAACTGATTTCATCTTCATTTAACTGATTTCATCTTTCACTGATTTCATCGTTAACTGATTTCATCTTCATTTAACTGATTTCATCTTTAACTGATTTCATCGTTAACTGATTTCATCTTCATTTAACTGATTTCATCGTTAACTGATTTCATCTTCATTTAACTGATTTCATCGTTAACTGATTTCATCTTCATTTAACTGATGTCATCGTTAACTGATTTCATCTTCATTTAACTGATTTCATCTTTAACTGATTTCATCGTTAACTGATTTCATCTTCATTTAACTGATTTCATCTTTAACTGATTTCATCGTTAACTGATTTCATCTTCATTTAACTGATTTCATCGTTAACTGATTTCATCTTCATGTAACTGATTTCATCTGTAACTGATTTCATCGTTAACTGATTTCATCGTTAAGTGATTTAATCTTCATGTAACTGATTTCATCTGTAACTGATTTCATCTTTAACTGATTTCATCGTTAACTGATTTCATCTTCATTTAACTGATTTCATCGTTAACTGATTTCATCTTCATTTAACTGATTTCATCTTTAACTGATTTCATCGTTAACTGATTTCATCTTCATTTAACTGATTTCATTTTCATTCTTCATTTAACTGATTTCATCTGTAACTGATTTCATCGTTAACTGATTTCATCTTCATTTAACTGATTTCATCTTCATTTAACTGATTTCATCTGTAACTGATTTCATCTTTAACTGATTTCATCGTTAACTGATTTAATCTTCATGTAACTGATTTCATCTTCATGTAACTGATTTCATCGTTAACTGATTTCATCGTTAACTGATTTCATCGTTAACTGATTTCATCTTCATTTAACTGATTTCATCTCCATTTAACTGATTTCATCTTTAACTGATTTCATCGTTAACTGATTTCATCTTCATTTAACTGGTTTCATCGTTAACTGATTTCATCTTCATTTAACTGATTTCATCTTTAACTGATTTCATCGTTAACTGATTTCATCTTCATTTAACTGATTTCATCGTTAACTGATTTTATCTTCATTTAACTGATTTCATCTTTAACTGATTTCATCGTTAACTGATTTCATCTTCATTTAACTGATTTCATCTGTAACTGATTTCATCTTTAACTGATTTCATCGTTAACTGATTTCATTCTTCATTTAACTGATTTCATCTTTAACTGATTTCATCTTCATGTAACTGATTTCATCTGTAACTGATTTCATTCTTCATTTAACTGATTTCATCGTTAACTGATTTCATCTTCATTTAACTGATTTCATCTTTAACTGATTTCATCTTCATTTAACTGATTTCATCTTTAACTGATTTCATCGTTAACTGATTTCTTCTTCATTTAACTGATTTCATCGTTAACTGATTTCATCTTCATTGAACTGATTTCATCTTTAACTGATTTCATCGTTAACTGATTTCATCTTCATTTAACTGATTTCATCTGTAACTGATTTCATCTTTAACTGATTTCATCGTTAACTGATTTCATCTTCATTTAACTTATTTCATCTTTAACTGATTTCATCGTTAACTGATTTCATCTTCATTTAACTTATTTCATTTTCATTCTTCATTTAACTGATTTCATCTTTAACTGATTTCATCTTCATTTAACTGATTTCATCTGTAACTGATTTCATCGTTAACTGATTTCATCGTTAACTGATTTCATCTTCATTTAACTGATTTCATCGTTAACTGATTTCATCGTTAACTGATTTCATCGTTAACTGATTTCATCTTCATTTAACTGATTTCATCTTTAACTGATTTCATCGTTAACTGATTTCATCGTTAACTGATTTCATCTTCATTTAACTGATTTCATCTTTAACTGATTTCATCGTTAACTGATTTCATCTTCATTTAACTGATTTCATCTGTAACTGATTTCATCTTTAACTGATTTCATCGTTAACTGATTTCATTCTTCATTTAACTGATTTCATCTTTAACTGATTTCATCTTCATGTAACTGATTTCATCTGTAACTGATTTCATCGTTAACTGATTTCATCTTCATTTAACTGATTTCATCTTTAACTGATTTCATCGTTAACTGATTTCTTCTTCATTTAACTGATTTCATCGTTAACTGATTTCATCTTCATTGAACTGATTTCATCTTTAACTGATTTCATCGTTAACTGATTTCATCTTCATTTAACTGATTTCATCTGTAACTGATTTCATCTTTAACTGATTTCATCGTTAACTGATTTCATCTTCATTTAACTTATTTCATCTTTAACTGATTTCATCGTTAACTGATTTCATCTTCATTTAACTTATTTCATTTTCATTCTTCATTTAACTGATTTCATCTTTAACTGATTTCATCTTCATTTAACTGATTTCATCTGTAACTGATTTCATCGTTAACTGATTTCATCGTTAACTGATTTCATCTTCATTTAACTGATTTCATCGTTAACTGATTTCATCGTTAACTGATTTCATCGTTAACTGATTTCATCGTTAACTGATTTCATCGTTAACTGATTTCATCGTTAACTGATTTCATCTTCATTTAACTGATTTCATCTTTAACTGATTTCATCGTTAACTGATTTCATCGTTAACTGATTTCATCTTCATTTAACTGATTTCATCGTTAACTGATTTCATCTTCATTTAACTGATTTCATCTTTCACTGATTTCATCGTTAACTGATTTCATCTTCATTTAACTGATTTCATCTTTAACTGATTTCATCGTTAACTGATTTCATCTTCATTTAACTGATTTCATCGTTAACTGATTTCATCTTCATTTAACTGATTTCATCTTGAACTGATTTCATCTTCATGTAACTGATTTCATCTGTAACTGATTTCATCGTTAACTGATTTCATCTTCATTTAACTGATTTCATCGTTAACTGATTTCATCTTCATGTAACTGATTTCATCTGTAACTGATTTCATCGTTAACTGATTTCATCTTCATTTAACTGATTTCATCGTTAACTGATTTCATCTTCATTTAACTGATTTCATCTTTAACTGATTTCATCTTCATTTAACTGATTTCATCGTTAACTGATTTCATCTTCATTTAACTGATTTCATCGTTAACTGATTTCATCTTCATTTAACTGATTTCATCTTTAACTGATTTCATCGTTAACTGATTTCATCTTCATTTAACTGATTTCATCTTTAACTGATTTCATCGTTAACTGATTTCATCTTCATTTAACTGATTTCATCTGTAACTGATTTCATCTTTAACTGATTTCATCGTTAACTGATTTCATCTTCATTTAACTGATTTCATCTTTAACTGATTTCATCGTTAACTGATTTCATCTTCATTTAACTGATTTCATTTTCATTCTTCATTTAACTGATTTCATCTTTAACTGATTTCATCTTCATTTAACTGATTTCATCGTTAACTGATTTCATCGTTAACTGATTTCATCGTTAACTGATTTCATCTTCATTTAACTGATTTCATCTTTAACTGATTTCATCGTTAACTGATTTCATCGTTAACTGATTTCATCTTTAACTGATTTCATCGTTAACTGATTTCATCTTCATTTAACTGATTTCATCTTTAACTGATTTCATCGTTAACTGATTTCATCTTCATTTAACTGATTTCATCGTTAACTGATTTCATCGTTAACTGATTTCATCTTCATTTAACTGATTTCATCGTTAACTGATTTCATCTTCATTTAACTGATTTCATCGTTAACTGATTTCATCTTCATTTAACTGATTTCATCTTCATTTAACTGATTTCATCGTTAACTGATTTCATCTTCATTTAACTGATTTCATCGTTAACTGATTTCATCTTCATTTAACTGATTTCATCGTTAACTGATTTCATCGTTAACTGATTTCATCTTCATTTAACTGATTTCATCGTTAACTGATTTCATCTTCATGTAACTGATTTCATCTGTAACTGATTTCATCGTTAACTGATTTCATCGTTAACTGATTTAATCTTCATGTAACTGATTTCATCTGTAACTGATTTCATCTTTAACTGATTTTATCGTTAACTGATTTCATCTTCATTTAACTGATTTCATCGTTAACTGATTTCATCTTCATTTAACTGATTTCATCTTTAACTGATTTCATCGTTAACTGATTTCATCTTCATTTAACTGATTTCATTTTCATTCTTCATTTAACTGATTTCATCTGTAACTGATTTCATCGTTAACTGATTTCATCTTCATTTAACTGATTTCATCTTCATTTAACTGATTTCATCTTTAACTGATTTCATCGTTAACTGATTTAATCGTTAACTGATTTCATCTTCATTTAACTGATTTCATCGTTAACTGATTTCATCGTTAACTGATTTCATCTTCATTTAACTGATTTCATCGTTAACTGATTTCATCTTCATTTAACTGATTTCATCGTTAACTGATTTCATCTTCATTTAACTGATTTCATCTTTAACTGATTTCATCGTTAACTGATTTCATCTTCATTTAACTGATTTCATCTTTAACTGATTTCATCGTTAACTGATTTCATCTTCATTTAACTGATTTCATCGTTAACTGATTTCATCTTCATTTAACTGATTTCATCGTTAACTGATTTCATCTTCATTTAACTGATTTCATCTTTAACTGATTTCATCGTTAACTGATTTCATCTTCATTTAACTGATTTCATCTTTAACTGATTTCATCGTTAACTGATTTCATCTTCATTTAACTGATTTCATCGTTAACTTATTTCATCTTCATTTAACTGATTTCATCTTTAACTGATTTCATCGTTAACTGATTTCATCTTCATTTAACTGATTTCATCGTTAACTGATTTCATCTTCATTTAACTGATTTCATCTTTAACTGATTTCATCTTCATTTAACTGATTTCATTTTCATTCTTCATTTAACTGATTTCATCGTTAACTGATTTCATCTTTAACTGATTTCATCGTTAACTGATTTAATCTTCATGTAACTGATTTCATCTGTAACTGATTTCATCTTTAACTGATTTCATCGTTAACTGATTTCATCTTCATTTAACTGATTTCATCTTCATTTAACTGATTTCATCTTTAACTGATTTCATCGTTAACTGATTTCATCTTTAACTGATTTCATCGTTAACTGATTTCATCTTCATTTAACTGATTTCATGGTTAACTGATTTCATCGTTAACTGATTTCATCTTCATTTAACTGATTTCATCGTTAACTGATTTCATCTTCATTTAACTGATTTCATCGTTAACTGATTTCATCTTCATTTAACTGATTTCATCTTTAACTGATTTCATCTTTAACTGATTTCATCTTCATTTAACTGATTTCATCGTTAATTGATTTCATCTTCATTTAACTGATTTCATCTTTAACTGATTTCATCGTTAACTGATTTCATCTTCATTTCACTGATTTCATCGTTAACTGATTTCATCTTTAACTGATTTCATCGTTAACTGATTTAATCTTCATGTAACTGATTTCATCTGTAACTGATTTCATCTTTAACTGATTTCATCGTTAACTGATTTCATCTTCATTTAACTGATTTCATCTTCATTTAACTGATTTCATCTTTAACTGATTTCATCGTTAACTGATTTCATCTTTAACTGATTTCATCGTTAACTGATTTCATCTTCATTTAACTGATTTCATCGTTAACTGATTTCATCTTCATTTAACTGATTTCATCGTTAACTGATTTCATCGTTAACTAATTTCATCGTTAACTGATTTCATCATTAACTGATTTCATCTTCATTTAACTGATTTCATCGTTAACTGATTTCATCTTCATTTAACTGATTTCATCTTTAACTGATTTCATCTTCATTTAACTGATTTCATCGTTAACTGATTTCATCTTTAACTGATTTCATCGTTAACTAATTTCATCGTTAACTGATTTCATCATTAACTGATTTCATCTTCATTTAACTGATTTCATCGTTAACTGATTTCATCTTCATTTAACTGATTTCATCTTTCACTGATTTCATCGTTAACTGATTTCATCTTCATTTAACTGATTTCATCTTTAACTGATTTCATCGTTAACTGATTTCATCTTTAACTGATTTCATCGTTAACTGATTTCATCTTCATTTAACTGATTTCATCTTTAACTGATTTCATCTTCATTTAACTGATTTCATCTTTAACTGATTTCATCGTTAACTGATTTCATCTTCATTTAATTGATTTCATCTTTAACTGATTTCATCGTTAACTGATTTCATCTTCATTTAACTGATTTCATCGTTAACTGATTTCATCTTCATTTAACTGATTTCATCTTTAACTGATTTCATCGTTAACTGATTTCATCGTTAACTGATTTCATCTTCATTTAACTGATTTCATCGTTAACTGATTTCATCTTCATTTAACTGATTTCATCTTTAACTGATTTCATCTTTAACTGATTTCATCTTCATTTAACTGATTTCATCGTTAATTGATTTCATCTTCATTTAACTGATTTCATCTTTAACTGATTTCATCGTTAACTGATTTCATCTTCATTTCACTGATTTCATCGTTAACTGATTTCATCTTTAACTGATTTCATCGTTAACTGATTTAATCTTCATGTAACTGATTTCATCTGTAACTGATTTCATCTTTAACTGATTTCATCGTTAACTGATTTCATCTTCATTTAACTGATTTCATCTTCATTTAACTGATTTCATCTTTAACTGATTTCATCGTTAACTGATTTCATCGTTAACTGATTTCATCTTTAACTGATTTCATCGTTAACTGATTTCATCTTCATTTAACTGATTTCATCGTTAACTGATTTCATCTTCATTTAACTGATTTCATCGTTAACTGATTTCATCGTTAACTGATTTCATCGTTAACTAATTTCATCGTTAACTGATTTCATCATTAACTGATTTCATCTTCATTTAACTGATTTCATCGTTAACTGATTTCATCTTCATTTAACTGATTTCATCTTTCACTGATTTCATCGTTAACTGATTTCATCTTCATTTAACTGATTTCATCTTTAACTGATTTCATCGTTAACTGATTTCATCTTCATTTAACTGATTTCATCGTTAACTTATTTCATCTTCATTTAACTGATTTCATCTTTAACTGATTTCATCGTTAACTGATTTCATCTTCATTTAACTGATTTCATCGTTAACTGATTTCATCTTCATTTAACTGATTTCATCTTTAACTGATTTCATCGTTAACTGATTTCATCTTCATTTAACTGATTTCATCGTTAACTGATTTCATCTTCATTTAACTGATTTCATCTTCATTTAACTGATTTCATCGTTAACTGATTTCATCTTTAACTGATTTCATCGTTAACTGATTTCATCGTTAACTAATTTCATCGTTAACTGATTTCATCATTAACTGATTTCATCTTCATTTAACTGATTTCATCGTTAACTGATTTCATCTTCATTTAACTGATTTCATCTTTCACTGATTTCATCGTTAACTGATTTCATCTTCATTTAACTGATTTCATCTTTAACTGATTTCATCGTTAACTGATTTCATCTTCATTTAACTGATTTCATCGTTAACTTATTTCATCTTCATTTAACTGATTTCATCTTTAACTGATTTCATCGTTAACTGATTTCATCTTCATTTAACTGATTTCATCGTTAACTGATTTCATCTTCATTTAACTGATTTCATCTTTAACTGATTTCATCGTTAACTGATTTCATCTTCATTTAACTGATTTCATCGTTAACTGATTTCATCTTCATTTAACTGATTTCATCTTTAACTGATTTCATCGTTAACTGATTTCATCTTCATTTAACTGATTTCATCTTTAACTGATTTCATCGTTAACTGATTTCATCTTCATTTAACTGATTTCATCGTTAACTTATTTCATCTTCATTTAACTGATTTCATCTTTAACTGATTTCATCGTTAACTGATTTCATCTTCATTTAACTGATTTCATCGTTAACTGATTTCATCTTCATTTAACTGATTTCATCTTTAACTGATTTCATCGTTAACTGATTTCATCTTCATTTAACTGATTTCATCTTTAACTGATTTCATCGTTAACTGATTTCATCTTCATTTAAATGATTTCATCGTTAACTTATTTCATCTTCATTTAACTGATTTCATCTTTAACTGATTTCATCGTTAACTGATTTCATCTTCATTTAACTGATTTCATCGTTAACTGATTTCATCTTCATTTAACTGATTTCATCTTTAACTGATTTCATCTTCATTTAACTGATTTCATTTTCATTCTTCATTTAACTGATTTCATCGTTAACTGATTTCATCTTTAACTGATTTCATCGTTAACTGATTTAATCTTCATGTAACTGATTTCATCTGTAACTGATTTCATCTTTAACTGATTTCATCGTTAACTGATTTCATCTTCATTTAACTGATTTCATCTTCATTTAACTGATTTCATCTTTAACTGATTTCATCGTTAACTGATTTCATCTTTAACTGATTTCATCGTTAACTGATTTCATCTTCATTTAACTGATTTCATCGTTAACTGATTTCATCGTTAACTGATTTCATCTTCATTTAACTGATTTCATCGTTAACTGATTTCATCTTCATTTAACTGATTTCATCGTTAACTGATTTCATCTTCATTTAACTGATTTCATCTTTAACTGATTTCATCTTTAACTGATTTCATCTTCATTTAACTGATTTCATCGTTAATTGATTTCATCTTCATTTAACTGATTTCATCTTTAACTGATTTCATCGTTAACTGATTTCATCTTCATTTCACTGATTTCATCGTTAACTGATTTCATCTTTAACTGATTTCATCGTTAACTGATTTAATCTTCATGTAACTGATTTCATCTGTAACTGATTTCATCTTTAACTGATTTCATCGTTAACTGATTTCATCTTCATTTAACTGATTTCATCTTCATTTAACTGATTTCATCGTTAACTGATTTCATCGTTAACTGATTTCATCGTTAACTGATTTCATCTTTAACTGATTTCATCGTTAACTGATTTCATCTTCATTTAACTGATTTCATCGTTAACTGATTTCATCGTTAACTGATTTCATCTTCATTTAACTGATTTCATCGTTAACTGATTTCATCGTTAACTGATTTCATCGTAAACTAATTTCATCGTTAACTGATTTCATCATTAACTGATTTCATCTTCATTTAACTGATTTCATCGTTAACTGATTTCATCTTCATTTAACTGATTTCATCGTTAACTGATTTCAACTTCATTTAACTGATTTCATCGTTAACTGATTTCATCGTTAACTGATTTCATCGTTAACTAATTTCATCGTTAACTGATTTCATCATTAACTGATTTCATCTTCATTTAACTGATTTCATCGTTAACTGATTTCATCTTCATTTAACTGATTTCATCTTTCACTGATTTCATCGTTAACTGATTTCATCGTTAACTGATTTCATCTTCATTTCACTGATTTCATCGTTAACTGATTTCATCTTTAACTGATTTCATCGTTAACTGATTTCATCGTTAACTGATTTCATCTTCATTTCACTGATTTCATCGTTAACTGATTTCATCTTTAACTGATTTCATCGTTAACTGATTTAATCTTCATGTAACTGATTTCATCTGTAACTGATTTCATCGTTAACTGATTTCATCGTTAACTGATTTCATCTTCATTTAACTGATTTCATCTTCATTTAACTGATTTCATCTTTAACTGATTTCATCGTTAACTGATTTCATCGTTAACTGATTTCATCTTCATTTAACTGATTTCATCGTTAACTGATTTCATCGTTAACTGATTTCATCGTTAACTAATTTCATCGTTAACTGATTTCATCATTAACTGATTTCATCTTCATTTAACTGAGTTCATCGTTAACTGATTTCATCTTCATTTAACTGATTTCATCTTTAACTGATTTCATCTTCATTTAACTGATTTCATCGTTAACTGATTTCATCTTTAACTGATTTCATCGTTAACTGATTTCATCGTTAACTAATTTCATCGTTAACTGATTTCATCATTAACTGATTTCATCTTCATTTAACTGATTTCATCGTTAACTGATTTCATCTTCATTTAACTGATTTCATCTTTAACTGATTTCATCGTTAACTGATTTCATCTTCAATTAACTGATTTCATCGTTAACTGATTTCATCTTCATTTAACTGATTTCATCTTTAACTGATTTCATCTTCATTTAACTGATTTCATCTTCATTTAACTGATTTCATCTTTAACTGATTTCATCTTCATTTAACTGATTTCATCGTTAACTGATTTCATCTTTAACTGATTTCATCGTTAACTGATTTCATCGTTAACTAATTTCATCGTTAACTGATTTCATCATTAACTGATTTCATCTTCATTTAACTGATTTCATCGTTAACTGATTTCATCTTCATTTAACTGATTTCATCTTTAACTGATTTCATCGTTAACTGATTTCATCTTCATTTAACTGATTTCATCGTTAACTGATTTCATCTTCATTTAACTGATTTCATCTTTAACTGATTTCATCGTTAACTGATTTCATTCTTCATTTAACTGATTTCATCTTTAACTGATTTCATCTTCATGTAACTGATTTCATCTGTAACTGATTTCATCGTTAACTGATTTCATCTTCATTTAACTGATTTCATCTTTAACTTATTTCATCGTTAACTGATTTCATCTTCATTTAACTGATTTCATCGTTAACTGATTTCATCTTCATTTAACTGATTTCATCTTTAACTGATTTCATCGTTAACTGATTTCATCTTCATTTAACTGATTTCATCGTTAACTGATTTCATCTTCATTTAACTGATTTCATCTTTAACTGATTTCATCGTTAACTGATTTCGTCTTCATTTAACTGATTTCATCGTTAACTGATTTCATCTTCATGTAACTGATTTCATCTGTAACTGATTTCATCGTTAACTGATTTCATCGTTAACTGATTTCATCTTTAACTGATTTCATCGTTAACTGATTTCATCTTCATTTAACTGATTTCATTTTCATTCTTCATTTAACTGATTTCATCGTTAACTGATTTCATCTTTAACTGATTTCATCGTTAACTGATTTAATCTTCATGTAACTGATTTCATCTGTAACTGATTTCATCATTAACTGATTTCATCGTTAACTGATTTCATCTTCATTTAACTGATTTCATCGTTAACTGATTTCATCTTCATTTAACTGATTTAATCTTTAACTGATTTCATCGTTAACTGATTTCATCTTCATTTAACTGATTTCATTTTCATTCTTCATTTAACTGATTTCATCGTTAACTGATTTCATCTTTAACTGATTTCATCGTTAACTGATTTAATCTTCATGTAACTGATTTCATCTTCATGTAACTGATTTCATCTTTAACTGATTTCATCGTTAACTGATTTCATCTTCATTTAACTGATTTCATCTTCATTTAACTGATTTCATCTTTAACTGATTTCATCGTTAACTGATTTCATCTTCATTTAACTGATTCCATCGTTAACTGATTTCATCTTCATTTAACTGATTTCATCGTTAACTGATTTCATCTTCATTTAACTGATTTCATCTTTAACTGATTTCATCGTTAACTGATTTCATCTTCATTTAACTGATTTCATCGTTAACTGATTTCATCTTCATTTAACTGATTTCATCTTTAACTGATTTCATCGTTAACTGATTTCATCTTCATTTAACTGATTTCATTTTCATTCTTCATTTAACTGATTTCATCGTTAACTGATTTCATCTTTAACTGATTTCATCGTTAACTGATTTAATCTTCATGTAACTGATTTCATCTGTAACTGATTTCATCTTTAACTGATTTCATCGTTAACTGATTTCATCTTCATTTAACTGATTTCATCTTCATTTAACTGATTTCATCGTTAACTGATTTCATCTTCATTTAACTGATTTCATCTTTAACTGATTTCATCGTTAACTGATTTCATCTTCATTTAACTGATTTCATCGTTAACTGATTTCATCTTCATTTAACTGATTTCATCTTTAACTGATTTCATCGTTAACTGATTTCATCTTCATTTAATTGATTTCATCTTTAACTGATTTCATCGTTAACTGATTTCATCTTCATTTAACTGATTTCATCGTTAACTGATTTCATCTTCATTTAACTGATTTCATCTTTAACTGATTTCATCGTTAACTGATTTCATCTTCATTTAACTGATTTCATCGTTAACTGATTTCATCTTCATTTAACTGATTTCATCTTTAACTGATTTCATCTTCATTTAACTGATTTCATTTTCATTCTTCATTTAACTGATTTCATCGTTAACTGATTTCATCTTTAACTGATTTCATCGTTAACTGATTTAATCTTCATGTAACTGATTTCATCTGTAACTGATTTCATCTTTAACTGATTTCATCGTTAACTGATTTCATCTTCATTTAACTGATTTCATCTTCATTTAACTGATTTCATCTTTAACTGATTTCATCGTTAACTGATTTCATCTTTAACTGATTTCATCGTTAACTGATTTCATCTTCATTTAACTGATTTCATCGTTAACTGATTTCATCGTTAACTGATTTCATCTTCATTTAACTGATTTCATCGTTAACTGATTTCATCTTCATTTAACTGATTTCATCGTTAACTGATTTCATCTTCATTTAACTGATTTCATCTTTAACTGATTTCATCTTTAACTGATTTCATCTTCATTTAACTGATTTCATCGTTAATTGATTTCATCTTCATTTAACTGATTTCATCTTTAACTGATTTCATCGTTAACTGATTTCATCTTCATTTCACTGATTTCATCGTTAACTGATTTCATCTTTAACTGATTTCATCGTTAACTGATTTAATCTTCATGTAACTGATTTCATCTGTAACTGATTTCATCTTTAACTGATTTCATCGTTAACTGATTTCATCTTCATTTAACTGATTTCATCTTCATTTAACTGATTTCATCGTTAACTGATTTCATCGTTAACTGATTTCATCGTTAACTGATTTCATCTTTAACTGATTTCATCGTTAACTGATTTCATCTTCATTTAACTGATTTCATCGTTAACTGATTTCATCGTTAACTGATTTCATCTTCATTTAACTGATTTCATCGTTAACTGATTTCATCGTTAACTGATTTCATCGTAAACTAATTTCATCGTTAACTGATTTCATCATTAACTGATTTCATCTTCATTTAACTGATTTCATCGTTAACTGATTTCATCTTCATTTAACTGATTTCATCGTTAACTGATTTCAACTTCATTTAACTGATTTCATCATTAACTGATTTCATCGTTAACTGATTTCATCGTTAACTAATTTCATCGTTAACTGATTTCATCATTAACTGATTTCATCTTCATTTAACTGATTTCATCGTTAACTGATTTCATCTTCATTTAACTGATTTCATCTTTCACTGATTTCATCGTTAACTGATTTCATCTTCATTTAACTGATTTCATCTTTAACTGATTTCATCGTTAACTGATTTCATCTTCATTTAACTGATTTCATCTTTAACTGATTTCATCGTTAACTGATTTCATCTTCATTTAACTGATTTCATCGTTAACTTATTTCATCTTCATTTAACTGATTTCATCTTTAACTGATTTCATCGTTAACTGATTTCATCTTCATTTAACTGATTTCATCGTTAACTGATTTCATCTTCATTTAACTGATTTCATCTTTAACTGATTTCATCTTCATTTAACTGATTTCATTTTCATTCTTCATTTAACTGATTTCATCGTTAACTGATTTCATCTTTAACTGATTTCATCGTTAACTGATTTAAACTTCATGTAACTGATTTCATCTGTAACTGATTTCATCTTTAACTGATTTCATCGTTAACTGATTTCATCTTCATTTAACTGATTTCATCGTTAACTGATTTCATCGTTAACTGATTTCATCTTCATTTAACTGATTTCATCGTTAACTGATTTCATCTTCATTTAACTGATTTCATCGTTAACTGATTTCATCTTCATTTAACTGATTTCATCTTTAACTGATTTCGTCTTTAACTGATTTCATCTTCATTTAACTGATTTCATCGTTAATTGATTTCATCTTCATTTAACTGATTTCATCTTTAACTGATTTCATCGTTAACTGATTTCATCGTTAACTGATTTCATCTTCATTTCACTGATTTCATCGTTAACTGATTTCATCTTTAACTGATTTCATCGTTAACTGATTTAATCTTCATGTAACTGATTTCATCTTTAACTGATTTCATCTTCATTTAACTGATTTCATCGTTAACTGATTTCATCTTTAACTGATTTCATCGTTAACTGATTTCATCGTTAACTAATTTCATCGTTAACTGATTTCATCATTAACTGATTTCATCTTCATTTAACTGATTTCATCGTTAACTGATTTCATCTTCATTTAACTGATTTCATCTTTAACTGATTTCATCGTTAACTGATTTCATCTTCAATTAACTGATTTCATCGTTAACTGATTTCATCTTCATTTAACTGATTTCATCTTTAACTGATTTCATCTTCATTTAACTGATTTCATCTTCATTTAACTGATTTCATCTTTAACTGATTTCATCTTCATTTAACTGATTTCATCGTTAACTGATTTCATCTTTAACTGATTTCATCGTTAACTGATTTCATCGTTAACTAATTTCATCGTTAACTGATTTCATCATTAACTGATTTCATCTTCATTTAACTGATTTCATCGTTAACTGATTTCATCTTCATTTAACTGATTTCATCTTTAACTGATTTCATCGTTAACTGATTTCATCTTCATTTAACTGATTTCATCGTTAACTGATTTCATCTTTAACTGATTTCATCGTTAACTGATTTCATCGTTAACTAATTTCATCGTTAACTGATTTCATCATTAACTGATTTCATCTTCATTTAACTGATTTCATCGTTAACTGATTTCATCTTCATTTAACTGATTTCATCTTTAACTGATTTCATCGTTAACTGATTTCATCTTCATTTAACTGATTTCATCGTTAACTGATTTCATCTTCATTTAACTGATTTCATCTTTAACTGATTTCATCGTTAACTGATTTCATTCTTCATTTAACTGATTTCATCTTTAACTGATTTCATCTTCATGTAACTGATTTCATCTGTAACTGATTTCATCGTTAACTGATTTCATCTTCATTTAACTGATTTCATCTTTAACTTATTTCATCGTTAACTGATTTCATCTTCATTTAACTGATTTCATCGTTAACTGATTTCATCTTCATTTAACTGATTTCATCTTTAACTGATTTCATCGTTAACTGATTTCATCTTCATTTAACTGATTTCATCGTTAACTGATTTCATCTTCATTTAACTGATTTCATCTTTAACTGATTTCATCGTTAACTGATTTCGTCTTCATTTAACTGATTTCATCGTTAACTGATTTCATCTTCATGTAACTGATTTCATCTGTAACTGATTTCATCGTTAACTGATTTCATCGTTAACTGATTTCATCTTTAACTGATTTCATCGTTAACTGATTTAATCTTCATGTAACTGATTTCATCTGTAACTGATTTCATCTTTAACTGATTTCATCGTTAACTGATTTCATCTTCATTTAACTGATTTCATCTTTAACTGATTTCATCGTTAACTGATTTCATCTTCATTTAACTGATTTCATCGTTAACTGATTTCATCTTCATTTAACTGATTTCATCTTTAACTGATTTCATCGTTAACTGATTTCATCTTCATTTAACTGATTTCATTTTCATTCTTCATTTAACTGATTTCATCGTTAACTGATTTCATCTTTAACTGATTTCATCGTTAACTGATTTCATCTTCATTTAACTGATTTCATCTTCATTTAACTGATTTCATCTTTAACTGATTTCATCGTTAACTGATTTCATCTTCATTTAACTGATTCCATCGTTAACTGATTTCATCTTCATTTAACTGATTTCATCGTTAACTGATTTCATCTTCATTTAACTGATTTCATCTTTAACTGATTTCATCGTTAACTGATTTCATCTTCATTTAACTGATTTCATCGTTAACTGATTTCATCTTCATTTAACTGATTTCATCTTTAACTGATTTCATCGTTAACTGATTTCATCTTCATTTAACTGATTTCATTTTCATTCTTCATTTAACTGATTTCATCGTTAACTGATTTCATCTGTAACTGATTTCATCTTTAACTGATTTCATCGTTAACTGATTTCATCTTCATTTAACTGATTTCATCTTCATTTAACTGATTTCATCTTTAACTGATTTCATCTTTAACTGATTCCATCGTTAACTGATTTCATCTTCATTTAACTGATTTCATCTTCATTTAACTGATTTCATCTTTAACTGATTTCATCGTTAACTGATTTCATCGTGAACTGATTTCATCTTTAACTGATTTCATCGTTAACTGATTTCATCTTCATTTAACTGATTTCATCTTTAACTGATTTCATCGTTAACTGATTTAATCTTCATGTAACTGATTTCATCTGTAACTGATTTCATCTTTAACTGATTTCATCGTTAACTGATTTCATCTTCATTTAACTGATTTCATCTTTAACTGATTTCATCGTTAACTGATTTCATCTTCATTTAACTGATTTCATCGTTAACTGATTTCATCTTCATTTAACTGATTTCATCTTTAACTGATTTCATCGTTAACTGATTTCATCTTCATTTAACTGATTTCATCGTTAACTGATTTCATCTTCATTTAACTGATTTCATCTTTAACTGATTTCATCGTTAACTGATTTCATCTTCATTTAACTGATTTCATCGTTAACTGATTTCATCTTCATTTAACTGATTTCATCTTCATTTAACTGATTTCATCGTTAACTGATTTCATCTTCATTTAACTGATTTCATCGTTAACTGATTTCATCTTCATTTAACTGATTTCATCTTCATTTAACTGATTTCATCTTTAACTGATTTCATCTTTAACTGATTTCATCTTCATTCAACTGATTTCATCTTCATTTAACTGATTTCATCGTTAACTGATTTCATCTTCATTTAACTGATTTCATCTTCATTTAACTGATTTCATCGTTAACTGATTTCATCTTCATTTAACTGATTTCATCGTTAACTGATTTCATCTTCATTTAACTGATTTCATCTTTAACTGATTTCATCGTTAACTGATTTCATCTTCATTTAACTGATTTCATCGTTAACTGATTTCATCGTTAACTGATTTCATCTTCATTAAACTGATTTCATCTTTAACTGATTTCATCGTTAACTGATTTCATCTTCATTTAACTGATTTCATTTTCATTCTTCATTTAACTGATTTCATCGTTAACTGATTTCATCTTCATTTAACTGATTTCATCTGTAACTGATTTCATCTTTAACTGATTTCATCGTTAACTGATTTCATCTTCATTTAACTGATTTCATCTTTAACTGATTTCATCGTTAACTGATTTCATCTTTAACTGATTTCATCGTTAACTGATTTCATCTTCATTTAACTGATTTCATCGTTAACTGATTTCATCTTCATTTAACTGATTTCATCGTTAACTGATTTCATTGTTAACTGATTTCATCTTCATTTAACTGATTTCATCGTTAACTGATTTCATCTTCATTTAACTGATTTCATCTTTCACTGATTTCATCGTTAACTGATTTCATCTTCATTTAACTGATTTCATCTTTAACTGATTTCATCGTTAACTGATTTCATCTTCATTTAACTGATTTCATCGTTAACTGATTTCATCTTCATTTAACTGATTTCATCTTTAACTGATTTCATCGTTAACTGATTTCATCTTCATTTAACTGATTTCATCTTTAACTGATTTCATCGTTAACTGATTTCATCTTCATTTAACTGATTTCATCGTTAACTGATTTCATCTTCATTTAACTGATTTCATCTTTAACTGATTTCATCGTTAACTGATTTCATCTTCATTTAACTGATTTCATCGTTAACTGATTTCATCTTCATTTAACTGATTTCATCTTTAACTGATTTCATCTTCATTTAACTGATTTCATTTTCATTCTTCATTTAACTGATTTCATCGTTAACTGATTTCATCTTCATTTAACTGATTTCATCTTTAACTGATTTCATCTTCATTTAACTGATTTCATTTTCATTCTTCATTTAACTGATTTCATCGTTAACTGATTTCATCTTTAACTGATTTCATCGTTAACTGATTTAATCTTCATGTAACTGATTTCATCTGTAACTGATTTCATCTTTAACTGATTTCATCGTTAACTGATTTCATCTTCATTTAACTGATTTCATCGTTAACTGATTTCATCGTTAACTGATTTCATCGTTAACTGATTTCATCTTCATTTAACTGATTTCATCGTTAACTGATTTCATCGTTAACTGATTTCATCGTTAACTGATTTCATCTTCATTTAACTGATTTCATCGTTAACTGATTTCATCTTCATTTAACTGATTTCATCGTTAACTGATTTCATCTTCATTTAACTGATTTCATCTTTAACTGATTTCATCGTTAACTGATTTCATCTTCATTTAACTGATTTCATCTTTAACTGATTTCATCGTTAACTGATTTCATCTTCATTTAACTGATTTCATCTTTAACTGATTTCATCGTTAACTGATTTCATTCTTCATTTAACTGATTTCATCTTTAACTGATTTAATCTTCATGTAACTGATTTCATCTGTAACTGATTTCATCGTTAACTGATTTCATCTTCATTTAACTGATTTCATCTTTAACTTATTTCATCGTTTACTGATTTCATCTTCATTTAACTGATTTCATCGTTAACTGATTTCATCGTTAACTGATTTCATCTTCATTTAACTGATTTCATCGTTAACTGATTTCATCTTCATTTAATTGATTTCATCTTTAACTGATTTCATCGTTAACTGATTTCATCTTCATTTAACTGATTTCATCGTTAACTGATTTCATCTTCATGTAACTGATTTCATCTGTAACTGATTTCATCGTTAACTGATTTCATCGTTAACTGATTTCATCTTTAACTGATTTCATCGTTAACTGATTTAATCTTCATGTAACTGATTTCATCTGTAACTGATTTCATCTTTAACTGATTTCATCGTTAACTGATTTCATCTTCATTTAACTGATTTCATCTTTAACTGATTTCATCGTTAACTGATTTCATCTTCATTTAACTGATTTCATCGTTAACTGATTTCATCTTCATTTAACTGATTTCATCTTTAACTGATTTCATCGTTAACTGATTTCATCTTCATTTAACTGATTTCATTTTCATTCTTCATTTAACTGATTTCATCGTTAACTGATTTCATCTTTAACTGATTTCATCGTTAACTGATTTAATCTTCATGTAACTGATTTCATCTGTAACTGATTTCATCTTTAACTGATTTCATCGTTAACTGATTTCATCTTCATTTAACTGATTTCATCGTTAACTGATTTCATCTTCATTTAACTGATTTCATCTTTAACTGATTTCATCGTTAACTGATTTCATCTTCATTTAACTGATTTCATCTGTAACTGATTTCATCTGTAACTGATTTCATCGTTAACTGATTTCATCTTCATTTAACTGATTTCATCTTCATTTAACTGATTTCATCTTTAACTGATTTCATCGTTAACTGATTTCATCGTGAACTGATTTCATCTTTAACTGATTTCATCGTTAACTGATTTCATCTTCATTTAACTGATTTCATCGTTAACTGATTTCATCGTTAACTGATTTCATCTTCATTTAACTGATTTCATCGTTAACTGATTTCATCTTCATTTAACTGATTTCATCGTTAACTGATTTCATCTTCATTTAACTGATTTCATCTTTAACTGATTTCATCGTTAACTGATTTCATCTTCATTTAACTGATTTCATCTTTAACTGATTTCATCGTTAACTGATTTCATCTTCATTTAACTGATTTCATCTTTAACTGATTTCATCGTTAACTGATTTCATCTTCATTTAACTGATTTCATCTTTAACTGATTTCATCGTTAACTGATTTCATCTTCATTTAACTGATTTCATCTTTAACTGATTTCATCTTCATGTAACTGATTTCATCTGTAACTGATTTCATCGTTAACTGATTTCATCTTCATTTAACTGATTTCATCTTTAACTGATTTCATCGTTAACTGATTTCATCTTCATTTAACTGATTTAATCTTCATGGAACTGATTTCATCTTTAACTGATTTCATCGTTAACTGATTTCATCTTCATTTAACTGATTTCATCTTCATTTAACTGATTTCATCTTTAACTGATTTCATCGTTAACTGATCTCATCTTTATTTAACTGATTTCATCGTTAACTGATTTCGTCTTCATTTAACTGATTTCATCTTTAACTGATTTCATCGTTAACTGATTTCATCTTCATTTAACTGATTTCATCGTTAACTGATTTCATCTTCATTTAATTGATTTCATCTTTAACTGATTTCATCGTTAACTGATTTCATCTTCATTTAACTGATTTCATCGTTAACTGATTTCATCTTCATTTAATTGATTTCATCTTTAACTGATTTCATCGTTAACTGAGTTCATCTTCATTTAACTGATTTCATTTTCATTCTTCATTTAACTGATTTCATCTTTAACTGATTTCATCTTTAACTGATTTCATCGTTAACTGATTTAATCTTCATGTAACTGATTTCATCTGTAACTGATTTCATCTTCATGTAACTGATTTCATCTTCATGTAACTGATTTCATCTTTAACTGATTTCATCGTTAACTGATTTCATCTTCATTTAACTGATTTCATCTTTAACTGATTTCATCGTTAACTGATTTCATCTTCATTTAACTGATTTCATCTTTAACTGATTTCATCGTTAACTGATTTCATTCTTCATTTAACTGATTTCATCTTTAACTGATTTAATCTTCATGTAACTGATTTCATCTGTAACTGATTTCATCGTTAACTGATTTCATCTTCATTTAACTGATTTCATCTTTAACTTATTTCATCGTTTACTGATTTCATCTTCATTTAACTGATTTCATCGTTAACTGATTTCATCGTTAACTGATTTCATCTTCATTTAACTGATTTCATCGTTAACTGATTTCATCTTCATTTAACTGATTTCATCTTTAACTGATTTCATCGTTAACTGATTTCATCTTCATTTAACTGATTTCATCGTTAACTGATTTCATCTTCATGTAACTGATTTCATCTGTAACTGATTTCATCGTTAACTGATTTCATCGTTAACTGATTTCATCTTTAACTGATTTCATCGTTAACTGATTTAATCTTCATGTAACTGATTTCATCTGTAACTGATTTCATCTTTAACTGATTTCATCGTTAACTGATTTCATCTTCATTTAACTGATTTCATCTTTAACTGATTTCATCGTTAACTGATTTCATCTTCATTTAACTGATTTCATCGTTAACTGATTTCATCTTCATTTAACTGATTTCATCTTTAACTGATTTCATCGTTAACTGATTTCATCTTCATTTAACTGATTTCATTTTCATTCTTCATTTAACTGATTTCATCGTTAACTGATTTCATCTTTAACTGATTTCATCGTTAACTGATTTAATCTTCATGTAACTGATTTCATCTGTAACTGATTTCATCTTTAACTGATTTCATCGTTAACTGATTTCATCTTCATTTAACTGATTTCATCGTTAACTGATTTCATCTTCATTTAACTGATTTAATCTTTAACTGATTTCATCGTTAACTCATTTCATCTTCATTTAACTGATTTCATTTTCATTCTTCATTTAACTGATTTCATCGTTAACTGATTTCATCTTTAACTGATTTCATCGTTAACTGATTTAATCTTCATGTAACTGATTTCATCTTCATGTAACTGATTTCATCTTTAACTGATTTCATCGTTAACTGATTTCATTTTCATTTAACTGATTTCATCTTCATTTAACTGATTTCATCTTTAACTGATTTCATCGTTAACTGATTTCATCTTCATTTAACTGATTCCATCGTTAACTGATTTCATCTTCATTTAACTGATTTCATCGTTAACTGATTTCATCTTCATTTAACTGATTTCATCTTTAACTGATTTCATCGTTAACTGATTTCATCTTCATTTAACTGATTTTATTTTCATTCTTCATTTAACTGATTTCATCGTTAACTGATTTCATCTTTAACTGATTTCATCGTTAACTGATTTAATCTTCATGTAACTGATTTCATCTGTAACTGATTTCATCTTTAACTGATTTCATCGTTAACTGATTTCATCTTCATTTAACTGATTTCATCTTCATTTAACTGATTTCATCTGTAACTGATTTCATCTGTAACTGATTTCATCGTTAACTGATTTCATCTTCATTTAACTGATTTCATCTTCATTTAACTGATTTCATCTTTAACTGATTTCATCGTTAACTGATTTCATCGTGAACTGATTTCATCTTTAACTGATTTCATCGTTAACTGATTTCATCTTCATTTAACTGATTTCATCGTTAACTGATTTCATCGTTAACTGATTCCATCTTCATTTAACTGATTTCATCGTTAACTGATTTCATCTTCATTTAACTGATTTCATCGTTAACTGATTTCATCTTCATTTAACTGATTTCATCTTTAACTGATTTCATCGTTAACTGATTTCATCTTCATTTAACTGATTTCATCTTTAACTGATTTCATCGTTAACTGATTTCATCTTCATTTAACTGATTTCATCGTTAACTGATTTCATCTTCATTTAACTGATTTCATCTTTAACTGATTTCATCGTTAACTGATTTCATCTTCATTTAACTGATTTCATCTTTAACTGATTTCATCGTTAACTGATTTCATCTTCATTTAACTGATTTCATCTTTAACTGATTTCATCTTCATGTAACTGATTTCATCTGTAACTGATTTCATCGTTAACTGATTTCATCTTCATTTAACTGATTTCATCTTTAACTGATTTCATCGTTAACTGATTTCATCTTCATTTAACTGATTTAATCTTCATGTAACTGATTTCATCTTTAACTGATTTCATCGTTAACTGATTTCATCTTCATTTAACTGATTTCATCTTCATTTAACTGATTTCATCTTTAACTGATTTCATCGTTAACTGATCTCATCTTTATTTAACTGATTTCATCGTTAACTGATTTCGTCTTCATTTAACTGATTTCATCTTTAACTGATTTCATCGTTAACTGATTTCATCTTCATTTAACTGATTTCATCGTTAACTGATTTCATCTTCATTTAATTGATTTCATCTTTAACTGATTTCATCGTTAACTGAGTTCATCTTCATTTAACTGATTTCATTTTCATTCTTCATTTAACTGATTTCATCTTTAACTGATTTCATCTTTAACTGATTTCATCGTTAACTGATTTAATCTTCATGTAACTGATTTCATCTGTAACTGATTTCATCTTCATGTAACTGATTTCATCTTCATGTAACTGATTTCATCGTTAACTGATTTCATCTTCATTTAACTGATTTCATCGTTAACTGATTTCATCGTTAACTGATTTCATCTTCATTTAACTGATTTCATCTTCATTTAACTGATTTCATCTTTAACTGATTTCATCGTTAACTGATTTCATCTTCATTTAACTGATTTCATCGTTAACTGATTTCATCTTCATTTAACTGATTTCATCGTTAACTGATTTCATCGTTAACTGATTTCATCTTCATTTAACTGATTTCATCGTTAACTGATTTCATCTTCATTTAACTGATTTCATCTTTAACTGATTTCATCGTTAACTGATTTCATCTTCATTTAACTGATTTCATCGTTAACTGATTTCATCTTTAACTGATTTCATCGTTAACTGATTTAATCTTCATGTAACTGATTTCATCTGTAACTGATTTCATCTTTAACTGATTTCATCGTTAACTGATTTCATCTTCATTTAACTGATTTCATCTTTAACTGATTTCATCGTTAACTGATTTCATCTTCATTTAACTGATTTCATCGTTAACTGATTTCATCTTCATTTAACTGATTTCATCTTTAACTGATTTCATCGTTAACTGATTTCATCTTCATTTAACTGATTTCATCGTTAACTGATTTCATCTTCATTTAACTGATTTCATCTTTAACTGATTTCATCGTTAACTGATTTCATCTTCATTTAACTGATTTCATCGTTAACTGATTTCATCTTCATTTAACTGATTTCATCTTCATTTAACTGATTTCATCGTTAACTGATTTCATCTTCATTTAACTGATTTTGTCTTTAACTGATTTCATCGTTAACTGATTTCATCTTCATTTAACTGATTTCATCTTTAACTGATTTCATCTTCATTCAACTGATTTCATCTTCATTTAACTGATTTCATCGTTAACTGATTTCATCTTCATTTAACTGATTTCATCTTCATTTAACTGATTTCATCGTTAACTGATTTCATCTTCATTTAACTGATTTCATCGTTAACTGATTTCATCTTCATTTAACTGATTTCATCTTTAACTGATTTCATCGTTAACTGATTTCATCTTCATTTAACTGATTTCATCGTTAACTGATTTCATCTTCATGTAACTGATTTCATCTGTAACTGATTTCATCGTTAACTGATTTCATCTTCATTTAACTGATTTCATCTTTAACTTATTTCATCGTTAACTGATTTCATCTTCATTTAACTGATTTCATCGTTAACTGATTTCATCTTCATTTAACTGATTTCATCTTTAACTGATTTCATCGTTAACTGATTTCATCTTCATTTAACTGATTTCATCGTTAACTGATTTCATCTTCATTTAACTGATTTCATCTTTAACTGATTTCATCGTTAACTGATTTCATCTTCATTTAACTGATTTCATCGTTAACTGATTTCATCTTCATGTAACTGATTTCATCTGTAACTGATTTCATCGTTAACTGATTTCATCGTTAACTGATTTCATCGTTAACTGATTTCATCTTCATTTAACTGATTTCATCGTTAACTGATTTCATCTTCATTTAACTGATTTTGTCTTTAACTGATTTCATCGTTAACTGATTTCATCTTCATTTAACTGATTTCATCTTTAACTGATTTCATCTTCATTCAACTGATTTCATCTTCATTTAACTGATTTCATCGTTAACTGATTTCATCTTCATTTAACTGATTTCATTTTCATTCTTCATTTAACTGATTTCATCTTTAACTGATTTCATCTTCATTTAACTGATTTAATCTTTAACTGATTTAATCTTCATGTAACTGATTTAATCTTTAACTGATTTAATCTTCATGTAACTGATTTCATCGTTAACTGATTTCATCTTCATTTAACTGATTTCATCTTTAACTGATTTCATCGTTAACTGAGTTCATCTTCATTTAACTGATTTCATTTTCATTCTTCATTTAACTGATTTCATCGTTAACTGATTTCATCTTTAACTGATTTCATCGTTAACTGATGTAATCTTCATGTAACTGATTCCATCTGTAACTGATTTCATCTTCATGTAACTGATTTCATCGTTAACTGATTTCATCTTCATTTAACTGATTTCATCTTTAACTGATTTCATCGTTAACTGATTTCACCTTCATTTAACTGATTTCATCTTCATTTAACTGATTTCATCTTTAACTGATTTCATCGTTAACTGATTTCATCTTCATTTAACTGATTTCGTCTTTAACTGATTTCATCGTTAACTGATTTCATCTTCATTTAACTGATTTCATCGTTAACTGATTTCATCGTTAACTGATTTCATCTTCATTTAACTGATTTCATCTTTAACTGATTTCATCGTTAACTGATTTCATCTTCATTTAACTGATTTCATCGTTAACTGATTTCATCTTCATGTAACTGATTTCATCTGTAACTGATTTCATCGTTAACTGATTTCATCTTCATTTAACTGATTTCATCTTTAACTTATTTCATCGTTAACTGATTTCATCTTCATTTAACTGATTTCATCGTTAACTGATTTCATCTTCATTTAACTGATTTCATCTTTAACTGATTTCATCGTTAACTGATTTCATCTTCATTTAACTGATTTCATCGTTAACTGATTTCATCTTCATTTAACTGATTTCATCTTTAACTGATTTCATCGTTAACTGATTTCATCTTCATTTAACTGATTTCATCGTTAACTGATTTCATCTTCATGTAACTGATTTCATCTGTAACTGATTTCATCGTTAACTGATTTCATCGTTAACTGATTTCATCGTTAACTGATTTCATCTTCATTTAACTGATTTCATCGTTAACTGATTTCATCTTCATTTAACTGATTTTGTCTTTAACTGATTTCATCGTTAACTGATTTCATCTTCATTTAACTGATTTCATCTTTAACTGATTTCATCTTCATTCAACTGATTTCATCTTCATTTAACTGATTTCATCGTTAACTGATTTCATCTTCATTTAACTGATTTCATTTTCATTCTTCATTTAACTGATTTCATCTTTAACTGATTTCATCTTCATTTAACTGATTTAATCTTTAACTGATTTAATCTTCATGTAACTGATTTAATCTTTAACTGATTTAATCTTCATGTAACTGATTTCATCTTCATTTAACTGATTTCATCTTCATTTAACTGATTTCATCTTTAACTGATTTCATCGTTAACTGAGTTCATCTTCATTTAACTGATTTCATTTTCATTCTTCATTTAACTGATTTCATCGTTAACTGATTTCATCTTTAACTGATTTCATCGTTAACTGATGTAATCTTCATGTAACTGATTCCATCTGTAACTGATTTCATCTTCATGTAACTGATTTCATCGTTAACTGATTTCATCTTCATTTAACTGATTTCATCTTTAACTGATTTCATCGTTAACTGATTTCACCTTCATTTAACTGATTTCATCTTCATTTAACTGATTTCATCTTTAACTGATTTCATCGTTAACTGATTTCATCTTCATTTAACTGATTTCATCGTTAACTGATTTCATCTTCATTTAACTGATTTCGTCTTTAACTGATTTCATCGTTAACTGATTTCATCTTCATTTAACTGATTTCATCGTTAACTGATTTCATCGTTAACTGATTTCATCGTTAACTGATTTAATCTTCATGTAACTGATTTCATCTGTAACTGATTTCATCTTTAACTGATTTCATCGTTAACTGATTTCATCTTCATTTAACTGATTTCATCGTTAACTGATTTCATCTTCATTTAACTGATTTCATCTTTAACTGATTTCATCGTTAACTGATTTCATCTTCATTTAACTGATTTCATCGTTAACTGATTTCATCTTCATTTAACTGATTTCATCTTTAACTGATTTCATCGTTAACTGATTTCATCTTCATTTAACTGATTTCATCGTTAACTGATTTCATCTTCATTTAACTGATTTCATCTTTAACTGATTTCATCGTTAACTGATTTCATCTTCATTTAACTGATTTCATCGTTAACTGATTTCATCATCATTTAACTGATTTCATCGTTAACTGATTTCATCTTCATTTAACTGATTTTGTCTTTAACTGATTTCATCGTTAACTGATTTCATCTTCATTTAACTGATTTCATCTTTAACTGATTTCATCTTCATTCAACTGATTTCATCTTCATTTAACTGATTTCATCGTTAACTGATTTCATCTTCATTTAACTGATTTCATCTTCATTTAACTGATTTCATCGTTAACTGATTTCATCTTCATTTAACTTATTTCATCTTTAACTGATTTCATCGTTAACTGATTTCATCTTCATTTAACTGATTTCATTTTCATTCTTCATTTAACTGATTTCATCTTTAACTGATTTCATCTTCATTTAACTGATTTCATCGTTAACTGATTTCATCTTCATTTAACTGATTTCATTTTTAACTGATTTCATCTTCATTTAACTGATTTCATCGTTAACTGATTTCATCGTTAACTGATTTCATCTTCATTTAACTGATTTCATCTTTAACTGATTTCATCTTTAACTGATTTCATCTTCATTTAACTGATTTCATCGTTAACTGATTTCATCTTCATTTAACTGATTTCATCTTTAACTGATTTCATCGTTAACTGATTTCATCTTCATTTAACTGATTTCATCGTTAACTGATTTCATCTTCATTTAACTGATTTCATCGTTAACTGATTTCATCTTCATTTAACTGATTTCATCTTTAACTGATTTCATCGTTAACTGATTTCATCTTCATTTAACTGATTTCATCGTTAACTGATTTCATCTTCATTTAACTGATTTCATCTTTAACTGATTTCATCTTCATTTAACTGATTTCATCGTTAACTGATTTCATCTTCATTTAACTGATTTCATCGTTAACTGATTTCATCTTCATTTAACTGATTTCATCTTTAACTGATTTCATCGTTAACTGATTTCATCTTCATTTAACTGATTTTGTCTTTAACTGATTTCATCGTTAACTGATTTCATCTTCATTTAACTGATTTCATCTTTAACTGATTTCATCTTCATTCAACTGATTTCATCTTCATTTAACTGATTTCATCGTTAACTGATTTCATCTTCATTTAACTGATTTCATCTTCATTTAACTGATTTCATCGTTAACTGATTTCATCTTCATTTAACTTATTTCATCGTTAACTGATTTCATCGTTAACTGATTTCATCGTTAACTGATTTAATCTTCATGTAACTGATTTCATCTGTAACTGATTTCATCTTTAACTGATTTCATCGTTAACTGATTTCATCTTCATTTAACTGATTTCATCGTTAACTGATTTCATCTTCATTTAACTGATTTCATCTTTAACTGATTTCATCGTTAACTGATTTCATCTTCATTTAACTGATTTCATCGTTAACTGATTTCATCTTCATTTAACTGATTTCATCTTTAACTGATTTCATCGTTAACTGATTTCATCTTCATTTAACTTATTTCATCGTTAACTGATTTCATCTTCATTTAACTGATTTCATCTTTAACTGATTTCATCGTTAACTGATTTCATCTTCATTTAACTGATTTCATCGTTAACTGATTTCATCATCATTTAACTGATTTCATCGTTAACTGATTTCATCTTCATTTAACTGATTTTGTCTTTAACTGATTTCATCGTTAACTGATTTCATCTTCATTTAACTGATTTCATCTTTAACTGATTTCATCTTCATTCAACTGATTTCATCTTCATTTAACTGATTTCATCGTTAACTGATTTCATCTTCATTTAACTGATTTCATCTTCATTTAACTGATTTCATCGTTAACTGATTTCATCTTCATTTAACTTATTTCATCTTTAACTGATTTCATCGTTAACTGATTTCATCTTCATTTAACTGATTTCATTTTCATTCTTCATTTAACTGATTTCATCTTTAACTGATTTCATCTTCATTTAACTGATTTCATCGTTAACTGATTTCATCTTCATTTAACTGATTTCATTTTTAACTGATTTCATCTTCATTTAACTGATTTCATCGTTAACTGATTTCATCGTTAACTGATTTCATCTTCATTTAACTGATTTCATCTTTAACTGATTTCATCTTTAACTGATTTCATCTTCATTTAACTGATTTCATCGTTAACTGATTTCATCTTCATTTAACTGATTTCATCTTTAACTGATTTCATCGTTAACTGATTTCATCTTCATTTAACTGATTTCATCGTTAACTGATTTCATCTTCATTTAACTGATTTCATCGTTAACTGATTTCATCTTCATTTAACTGATTTCATCTTTAACTGATTTCATCGTTAACTGATTTCATCTTCATTTAACTGATTTCATCGTTAACTGATTTCATCTTCATTTAACTGATTTCATCTTTAACTGATTTCATCTTCATTTAACTGATTTCATCGTTAACTGATTTCATCTTCATTTAACTGATTTCATCGTTAACTGATTTCATCTTCATTTAACTGATTTCATCTTTAACTGATTTCATCGTTAACTGATTTCATCTTCATTTAACTGATTTTGTCTTTAACTGATTTCATCGTTAACTGATTTCATCTTCATTTAACTGATTTCATCTTTAACTGATTTCATCTTCATTCAACTGATTTCATCTTCATTTAACTGATTTCATCGTTAACTGATTTCATCTTCATTTAACTGATTTCATCTTCATTTAACTGATTTCATCGTTAACTGATTTCATCTTCATTTAACTTATTTCATCTTTAACTGATTTCATCGTTAACTGATTTCATCTTCATTTAACTGATTTCATTTTCATTCTTCATTTAACTGATTTCATCTTTAACTGATTTCATCTTCATTTAACTGATTTCATCGTTAACTGATTTCATCTTCATTTAACTGATTTCATTTTTAACTGATTTCATCTTCATTTAACTGATTTCATCGTTAACTGATTTCATCGTTAACTGATTTCATCTTCATTTAACTGATTTCATCTTTAACTGATTTCATCTTTAACTGATTTCATCTTCATTTAACTGATTTCATCGTTAACTGATTTCATCTTCATTTAACTGATTTCATCTTTAACTGATTTCATCGTTAACTGATTTCATCTTCATTTAACTGATTTCATCGTTAACTGATTTCATCTTCATTTAACTGATTTCATCGTTAACTGATTTCATCTTCATTTAACTGATTTCATCTTTAACTGATTTCATCGTTAACTGATTTCATCTTCATTTAACTGATTTCATCGTTAACTGATTTCATCTTCATTTAACTGATTTCATCTTTAACTGATTTCATCTTCATTTAACTGATTTCATCGTTAACTGATTTCATCTTCATTTAACTGATTTCATCGTTAACTGATTTCATCTTCATTTAACTGATTTCATCTTTAACTGATTTCATCGTTAACTGATTTCATCTTCATTTAACTGATTTCATCTTTAACTGATTTCATCGTTAACTGATTTCATTTTCATTTAACTGATTTCATCGTTAACTGATTTCATCTTCATTTAACTGATTTCATCTTCATTTAACTGATTTCGTCGTTAACTGATTTCATCTTCATTTAACTGATTTTATCTTTAACTGATTTCATCGTTAACTGATTTCATCTTCATTTAACTGATTTCATCGTTAACTGATTTCATCTTCATTTAACTGATTTCATCGTTAACTGATTTCATCTTCATTTAACTGATTTCATCTTTAACTGATTTCATCGTTAACTGATTTCATCTTCATTTAACTGATTTCATTTTCATTCTTCATTTAACTGATTTAATCTTTAACTGATTTCATCTTCATTTAACTGATTTCATCGTTATCTGATTTCATCTTCATTTAACTGATTTCATCGTTAACTGATTTCATATTCATTTAACTGATTTCATTTTTAACTGATTTCATCTTCATTTAACTTATTTCATCGTTAACTGATTTCATCTTCATTTAACTGATTTCATCTTTAACTGATTTCATCTTTAACTGATTTCATCTTCATTTAACTGATTTCATCTTTAACTGATTTCATCTTCATTTAACTGATTTCATCGTTAACTGATTTCATCTTCATTTAACTGATTTCATCTTTAACTGATTTCATCTTTAACTGATTTCATCTTCATTTAACTGATTTCATCTTTAACTGATTTCATCTTCATGTAACTGATTTCATCTTTAACTGATTTCATCGTTAACTGATTTCATCTTCATTTAACTGATTTCATCGTTAACTGATTTCATCTGTAACTGATTTCATCTGTAACTGATTTCATCTTTAACTGATTTCATCTTCATTTAACTGATTTCATCGTTAACTGATTTCATCTTCATTTAACTGATTTCATCTTTAACTGATTTCATCGTTAACTGATTTCATCTTCATTTAACTGATTTCATCGTTAACTGATTTCATCTTCATTTAACTGATTTCATTTTCATTCTTCATTTACCTGATTTCATCTTTAACTGATTTCATCGTTAACTGATTTAATCTTCATGTAACTGATTTCATCTTTAACTGATTTCATCTTCATTTAACTGATTTCATCGTTAACTGATTTCATCTTCATTTAACTGATTTCATCTTTAACTGATTTCATCTTTAACTGATTTCATCTTCATTTAACTGATTTCATCGTTAACTGATTTCATCTTCATTTAACTGATTTCATCTTTAACTGATTTCATCGTTAACTGATTTCATCTTCATTTAACTGATTTCATCGTTAACTGATTTCATCTTCATTTAACTGATTTCATCGTTAACTGATTTCATCTTCATTTAACTGATTTCATCTTTAACTGATTTCATCGTTAACTGATTTCATCTTCATTTAACTGATTTCATCGTTAACTGATTTCATCTTCATTTAACTGATTTCATCGTTAACTGATTTCATCTTCATTTAACTGATTTCATCTTTAACTGATTTCATCGTTAACTGATTTCATCTTCATTTAACTGATTTCATCGTTAACTGATTTCATCTTCATTTAACTGATTTCATCTTTAACTGATTTCATCTTCATTTAACTGATTTCATCGTTAACTGATTTCATCTTCATTTAACTGATTTCATCGTTAACTGATTTCATCTTCATTTAACTGATTTCATCTTTAACTGATTTCATCGTTAACTGATTTCATCTTCATTTAACTGATTTTGTCTTTAACTGATTTCATCGTTAACTGATTTCATCTTCATTTAACTGATTTCATCTTTAACTGATTTCATCTTCATTCAACTGATTTCATCTTCATTTAACTGATTTCATCGTTAACTGATTTCATCTTCATTTAACTGATTTCATCTTCATTTAACTGATTTCATCGTTAACTGATTTCATCTTCATTTAACTTATTTCATCGTTAACTGATTTCATCGTTAACTGATTTCATCGTTAACTGATTTAATCTTCATGTAACTGATTTCATCTGTAACTGATTTCATCTTTAACTGATTTCATCGTTAACTGATTTCATCTTCATTTAACTGATTTCATCGTTAACTGATTTCATCTTCATTTAACTGATTTCATCTTTAACTGATTTCATCGTTAACTGATTTCATCTTCATTTAACTGATTTCATCGTTAACTGATTTCATCTTCATTTAACTGATTTCATCTTTAACTGATTTCATCGTTAACTGATTTCATCTTCATTTAACTTATTTCATCGTTAACTGATTTCATCTTCATTTAACTGATTTCATCTTTAACTGATTTCATCGTTAACTGATTTCATCTTCATTTAACTGATTTCATCGTTAACTGATTTCATCATCATTTAACTGATTTCATCGTTAACTGATTTCATCTTCATTTAACTGATTTTGTCTTTAACTGATTTCATCGTTAACTGATTTCATCTTCATTTAACTGATTTCATCTTTAACTGATTTCATCTTCATTCAACTGATTTCATCTTCATTTAACTGATTTCATCGTTAACTGATTTCATCTTCATTTAACTGATTTCATCTTCATTTAACTGATTTCATCGTTAACTGATTTCATCTTCATTTAACTTATTTCATCTTTAACTGATTTCATCGTTAACTGATTTCATCTTCATTTAACTGATTTCATTTTCATTCTTCATTTAACTGATTTCATCTTTAACTGATTTCATCTTCATTTAACTGATTTCATCGTTAACTGATTTCATCTTCATTTAACTGATTTCATTTTTAACTGATTTCATCTTCATTTAACTGATTTCATCGTTAACTGATTTCATCGTTAACTGATTTCATCTTCATTTAACTGATTTCATCTTTAACTGATTTCATCTTTAACTGATTTCATCTTCATTTAACTGATTTCATCGTTAACTGATTTCATCTTCATTTAACTGATTTCATCTTTAACTGATTTCATCGTTAACTGATTTCATCTTCATTTAACTGATTTCATCGTTAACTGATTTCATCTTCATTTAACTGATTTCATCGTTAACTGATTTCATCTTCATTTAACTGATTTCATCTTTAACTGATTTCATCGTTAACTGATTTCATCTTCATTTAACTGATTTCATCGTTAACTGATTTCATCTTCATTTAACTGATTTCATCTTTAACTGATTTCATCTTCATTTAACTGATTTCATCGTTAACTGATTTCATCTTCATTTAACTGATTTCATCGTTAACTGATTTCATCTTCATTTAACTGATTTCATCTTTAACTGATTTCATCGTTAACTGATTTCATCTTCATTTAACTGATTTTGTCTTTAACTGATTTCATCGTTAACTGATTTCATCTTCATTTAACTGATTTCATCTTTAACTGATTTCATCTTCATTCAACTGATTTCATCTTCATTTAACTGATTTCATCGTTAACTGATTTCATCTTCATTTAACTGATTTCATCTTCATTTAACTGATTTCATCGTTAACTGATTTCATCTTCATTTAACTTATTTCATCTTTAACTGATTTCATCGTTAACTGATTTCATCTTCATTTAACTGATTTCATTTTCATTCTTCATTTAACTGATTTCATCTTTAACTGATTTCATCTTCATTTAACTGATTTCATCGTTAACTGATTTCATCTTCATTTAACTGATTTCATTTTTAACTGATTTCATCTTCATTTAACTGATTTCATCGTTAACTGATTTCATCGTTAACTGATTTCATCTTCATTTAACTGATTTCATCTTTAACTGATTTCATCTTTAACTGATTTCATCTTCATTTAACTGATTTCATCGTTAACTGATTTCATCTTCATTTAACTGATTTCATCTTTAACTGATTTCATCGTTAACTGATTTCATCTTCATTTAACTGATTTCATCGTTAACTGATTTCATCTTCATTTAACTGATTTCATCGTTAACTGATTTCATCTTCATTTAACTGATTTCATCTTTAACTGATTTCATCGTTAACTGATTTCATCTTCATTTAACTGATTTCATCGTTAACTGATTTCATCTTCATTTAACTGATTTCATCTTTAACTGATTTCATCTTCATTTAACTGATTTCATCGTTAACTGATTTCATCTTCATTTAACTGATTTCATCGTTAACTGATTTCATCTTCATTTAACTGATTTCATCTTTAACTGATTTCATCGTTAACTGATTTCATCTTCATTTAACTGATTTCATCTTTAACTGATTTCATCGTTAACTGATTTCATTTTCATTTAACTGATTTCATCGTTAACTGATTTCATCTTCATTTAACTGATTTCATCTTCATTTAACTGATTTCGTCGTTAACTGATTTCATCTTCATTTAACTGATTTTATCTTTAACTGATTTCATCTTCATTTAACTGATTTCATCTTCATTTAACTGATTTCATCGTTAACTGATTTCATCTTCATTTAACTGATTTCATCGTTAACTGATTTCATCTTCATTTAACTGATTTCATCTTTAACTGATTTCATCGTTAACTGATTTCATCTTCATTTAACTGATTTCATTTTCATTCTTCATTTAACTGATTTAATCTTTAACTGATTTCATCTTCATTTAACTGATTTCATCGTTATCTGATTTCATCTTCATTTAACTGATTTCATCGTTAACTGATTTCATATTCATTTAACTGATTTCATTTTTAACTGATTTCATCTTCATTTAACTTATTTCATCGTTAACTGATTTCATCTTCATTTAACTGATTTCATCTTTAACTGATTTCATCTTTAACTGATTTCATCTTCATTTAACTGATTTCATCTTTAACTGATTTCATCTTCATTTAACTGATTTCATCGTTAACTGATTTCATCTTCATTTAACTGATTTCATCTTTAACTGATTTCATCTTTAACTGATTTCATCTTCATTTAACTGATTTCATCTTTAACTGATTTCATCTTCATGTAACTGATTTCATCTTTAACTGATTTCATCGTTAACTGATTTCATCTTCATTTAACTGATTTCATCGTTAACTGATTTCATCTGTAACTGATTTCATCTGTAACTGATTTCATCTTTAACTGATTTCATCTTCATTTAACTGATTTCATCGTTAACTGATTTCATCTTCATTTAACTGATTTCATCTTTAACTGATTTCATCGTTAACTGATTTCATCTTCATTTAACTGATTTCATCGTTAACTGATTTCATCTTCATTTAACTGATTTCATTTTCATTCTTCATTTACCTGATTTCATCTTTAACTGATTTCATCGTTAACTGATTTAATCTTCATGTAACTGATTTCATCTGTAACTGATTTCATCTTTAACTGATTTCATCTTCATTTAACTGATTTCATCGTTAACTGATTTCATCTTCATTTAACTGATTTCATCGTTAACTGATTTCATCTTCATTTAACTGATTTCATCGTTAACTGATTTCATCTTCATTTAACTGATTTCATCTTTAACTGATTTCATCGTTAACTGATTTCATCTTCATTTAACTGATTTCATTTTCATTCTTCATTTAACTGATTTAATCTTTAACTGATTTCATCTTCATTTAACTGATTTCATCGTTATCTGATTTCATCTTCATTTAACTGATTTCATCGTTAACTGATTTCATCTTCATTTAACTGATTTCATTTTTAACTGATTTCATCTTCATTTAACTTATTTCATCGTTAACTGATTTCATCTTCATTTAACTGATTTCATCTTTAACTGATTTCATCTTTAACTGATTTCATCTTCATTTAACTGATTTCATCTTTAACTGATTTCATCTTTAACTGATTTCATCTTTAACTGATTTCATCTTCATTTAACTGATTTCATCGTTAACTGATTTCATCTTCATTTAACTGATTTCATCTTTAACTGATTTCATCTTTAACTGATTTCATCTTCATTTAACTGATTTCATCTTTAACTGATTTCATCTTCATGTAACTGATTTCATCTTTAACTGATTTCATCGTTAACTGATTTCATCGTTAACTGATTTCATCTTCATTTAACTGATTTCATCGTTAACTGATTTCATCTTCATTTAACTGATTTCATCTTTAACTGATTTCATCGTTAACTGATTTCATCTTCATTTAACTGATTTCATCGTTAACTGATTTCATCTTCATGTAACTGATTTCATCTGTAACTGATTTCATCGTTAACTGATTTCATCGTTAACTGATTTCATCTTTAACTGATTTCATCGTTAACTGATTTAATCTTCATGTAACTGATTTCATCTGTAACTGATTTCATCTTTAACTGATTTCATCGTTAACTGATTTCATCTTCATTTAACTGATTTCATCTTTAACTGATTTCATCGTTAACTGATTTCATCTTCATTTAACTGATTTCATCGTTAACTGATTTCATCTTCATTTAACTGATTTCATTTTTAACTGATTTCATCGTTAACTGATTTCATCTTCATTTAACTGATTTCATTTTCATTCTTCATTTAACTGATTTCATCGTTAACTGATTTCATCTTTAACTGATTTCATCGTTAACTGATTTAATCTTCATGTAACTGATTTCATCTGTAACTGATTTCATCTTTAACTGATTTCATCGTTAACTGATTTCATCTTCATTTAACTGATTTCATCGTTAACTGATTTCATCTTCATTTAACTGATTTAATCTTTAACTGATTTCATCGTTAACTCATTTCATCTTCATTTAACTGATTTCATTTTCATTCTTCATTTAACTGATTTCATCGTTAACTGATTTCATCTTTAACTGATTTCATCGTTAACTGATTTAATCTTCATGTAACTGATTTCATCTTCATGTAACTGATTTCATCTTTAACTGATTTCATCGTTAACTGATTTCATCTTCATTTAACTGATTTCATCTTCATTTAACTGATTTCATCTTTAACTGATTTCATCGTTAACTGATTTCATCTTCATTTAACTGATTCCATCGTTAACTGATTTCATCTTCATTTAACTGATTTCATCGTTAACTGATTTCATCTTCATTTAACTGATTTCATCTTTAACTGATTTCATCGTTAACTGATTTCATCTTCATTTAACTGATTTCATCGTTAACTGATTTCATCTTCATTTAACTGATTTCATCTTTAACTGATTTCATCGTTAACTGATTTCATCTTCATTTAACTGATTTTATTTTCATTCTTCATTTAACTGATTTCATCGTTAACTGATTTCATCTTTAACTGATTTCATCGTTAACTGATTTAATCTTCATGTAACTGATTTCATCTGTAACTGATTTCATCTTTAACTGATTTCATCGTTAACTGATTTCATCTTCATTTAACTGATTTCATCTTCATTTAACTGATTTCATCTGTAACTGATTTCATCTGTAACTGATTTCATCGTTAACTGATTTCATCTTCATTTAACTGATTTCATCTTCATTTAACTGATTTCATCTTTAACTGATTTCATCGTTAACTGATTTCATCGTGAACTGATTTCATCTTTAACTGATTTCATCGTTAACTGATTTCATCTTCATTTAACTGATTTCATCGTTAACTGATTTCATCGTTAACTGATTTCATCTTCATTTAACTGATTTCATCGTTAACTGATTTCATCTTCATTTAACTGATTTCATCGTTAACTGATTTCATCTTCATTTAACTGATTTCATCTTTAACTGATTTCATCGTTAACTGATTTCATCTTCATTTAACTGATTTCATCTTTAACTGATTTCATCGTTAACTGATTTCATCTTCATTTAACTGATTTCATCGTTAACTGATTTCATCTTCATTTAACTGATTTCATCTTTAACTGATTTCATCGTTAACTGATTTCATCTTCATTTAACTGATTTCATCTTTAACTGATTTCATCGTTAACTGATTTCATCTTCATTTAACTGATTTCATCTTTAACTGATTTCATCTTCATGTAACTGATTTCATCTGTAACTGATTTCATCGTTAACTGATTTCATCTTCATTTAACTGATTTCATCTTTAACTGATTTCATCGTTAACTGATTTCATCTTCATTTAACTGATTTAATCTTCATGTAACTGATTTCATCTTTAACTGATTTCATCGTTAACTGATTTCATCTTCATTTAACTGATTTCATCTTCATTTAACTGATTTCATCTTTAACTGATTTCATCGTTAACTGATCTCATCTTTATTTAACTGATTTCATCGTTAACTGATTTCGTCTTCATTTAACTGATTTCATCTTTAACTGATTTCATCGTTAACTGATTTCATCTTCATTTAACTGATTTCATCGTTAACTGATTTCATCTTCATTTAATTGATTTCATCTTTAACTGATTTCATCGTTAACTGAGTTCATCTTCATTTAACTGATTTCATTTTCATTCTTCATTTAACTGATTTCATCTTTAACTGATTTCATCTTTAACTGATTTCATCGTTAACTGATTTAATCTTCATGTAACTGATTTCATCTGTAACTGATTTCATCTTCATGTAACTGATTTCATCTTCATGTAACTGATTTCATCGTTAACTGATTTCATCTTCATTTAACTGATTTCATCGTTAACTGATTTCATCGTTAACTGATTTCATCTTCATTTAACTGATTTCATCTTCATTTAACTGATTTCATCTTTAACTGATTTCATCGTTAACTGATTTCATCTTCATTTAACTGATTTCATCGTTAACTGATTTCATCTTCATTTAACTGATTTCATCTTTAACTGATTTCATCGTTAACTGATTTCATCTTCATTTAACTGATTTCATCGTTAACTGATTTCATCTTCATTTAACTGATTTCATCTTTAACTGATTTCATCGTTAACTGATTTCATCTTCATTTAACTGATTTCATCTTTAACTGATTTCATCGTTAACTGATTTCATCTTCATTTAACTGATTTCATCGTTAACTGATTTCATCTTTAACTGATTTCATCGTTAACTGATTTAATCTTCATGTAACTGATTTCATCTGTAACTGATTTCATCTTTAACTGATTTCATCGTTAACTGATTTCATCTTCATTTAACTGATTTCATCGTTAACTGATTTCATCGTTAACTGATTTCATCTTCATTTAACTGATTTCATCGTTAACTGATTTCATCTTCATTTAACTGATTTCATCTTTAACTGATTTCATCGTTAACTGATTTCATCTTCATTTAACTGATTTCATCGTTAACTGATTTCATCTTCATTTAACTGATTTCATCTTTAACTGATTTCATCGTTAACTGATTTCATCTTCATTTAACTGATTTCATCGTTAACTGATTTCATCTTCATTTAACTGATTTCATCTTCATTTAACTGATTTCATCGTTAACTGATTTCATCTTCATTTAACTGATTTTGTCTTTAACTGATTTCATCGTTAACTGATTTCATCTTCATTTAACTGATTTCATCTTTAACTGATTTCATCTTCATTCAACTGATTTCATCTTCATTTAACTGATTTCATCGTTAACTGATTTCATCTTCATTTAACTGATTTCATCTTCATTTAACTGATTTCATCGTTAACTGATTTCATCTTCATTTAACTGATTTCATCGTTAACTGATTTCATCTTCATTTAACTGATTTCATCTTTAACTGATTTCATCGTTAACTGATTTCATCTTCATTTAACTGATTTCATCGTTAACTGATTTCATCTTCATGTAACTGATTTCATCTGTAACTGATTTCATCGTTAACTGATTTCATCTTCATTTAACTGATTTCATCTTTAACTTATTTCATCGTTAACTGATTTCATCTTCATTTAACTGATTTCATCTTTAACTGATTTCATCGTTAACTGATTTCATCTTCATTTAACTGATTTCATCGTTAACTGATTTCATCTTCATGTAACTGATTTCATCTGTAACTGATTTCATCGTTAACTGATTTCATCGTTAACTGATTTCATCGTTAACTGATTTCATCTTCATTTAACTGATTTCATCGTTAACTGATTTCATCTTCATTTAACTGATTTTGTCTTTAACTGATTTCATCGTTAACTGATTTCATCTTCATTTAACTGATTTCATCTTTAACTGATTTCATCTTCATTCAACTGATTTCATCTTCATTTAACTGATTTCATCGTTAACTGATTTCATCTTCATTTAACTGATTTCATTTTCATTCTTCATTTAACTGATTTCATCTTTAACTGATTTCATCTTCATTTAACTGATTTCATCTTTAACTGATTTCATCTTCATGTAACTGATTTAATCTTTAACTGATTTAATCTTCATGTAACTGATTTCATCGTTAACTGATTTCATCTTCATTTAACTGATTTCATCTTTAACTGATTTCATCGTTAACTGAGTTCATCTTCATTTAACTGATTTCATTTTCATTCTTCATTTAACTGATTTCATCTTTAACTGATTTCATCTTTAACTGATGTAATCTTCATGTAACTGATTCCATCTGTAACTGATTTCATCTTCATGTAACTGATTTCATCGTTAACTGATTTCATCTTCATTTAACTGATTTCATCTTTAACTGATTTCATCGTTAACTGATTTCACCTTCATTTAACTGATTTCATCTTTAACTGATTTCATCGTTAACTGATTTCATCTTCATTTAACTGATTTCATCGTTAACTGATTTCATCTTCATTTAACTGATTTCGTCTTTAACTGATTTCATCGTTAACTGATTTCATCTTCATTTAACTGATTTCATCGTTAACTGATTTCATCGTTAACTGATTTCATCGTTAACTGATTTCATCGTTAACTGATTTAATCTTCATGTAACTGATTTCATCTGTAACTGATTTCATCTTTAACTGATTTCATCGTTAACTGATTTCATCTTCATTTAACTGATTTCATCTTTAACTGATTTCATCGTTAACTGATTTCATCTTCATTTAACTGATTTCATCGTTAACTGATTTCATCTTCATTTAACTGATTTCATCTTTAACTGATTTCATCATTAACTGATTTCATCTTCATTTAACTGATTTCATCGTTAACTGATTTCATCTTCATTTAACTGATTTCATCTTTAACTGATTTCATCGTTAACTGATTTCATCTTCATTTAACTGATTTCATCGTTAACTGATTTCATCATCATTTAACTGATTTCATCGTTAACTGATTTCATCTTCATTTAACTGATTTCATCTTTAACTGATTTCATCTTCATTCAACTGATTTCATCTTCATTTAACTGATTTCATCGTTAACTGATTTCATCTTCATTTAACTGATTTCATCTTCATTTAACTGATTTCATCGTTAACTGATTTCATCTTCATTTAACTGATTTCATCGTTAACTGATTTCATCTTCATTTAACTTATTTCATCTTTAACTGATTTCATCGTTAACTGATTTCATCTTCATTTAACTGATTTCATTTTCATTCTTCATTTAACTGATTTCATCTTTAACTGATTTCATCTTCATTTAACTGATTTCATCGTTAACTGATTTCATCTTCATTTAACTGATTTCATTTTTAACTGATTTCATCTTCATTTAACTGATTTCATCGTTAACTGATTTCATCGTTAACTGATTTCATCTTCATTTAACTGATTTCATCTTTAACTGATTTCATCTTTAACTGATTTCATCTTCATTTAACTGATTTCATCGTTAACTGATTTCATCTTCATTTAACTGATTTCATCTTTAACTGATTTCATCGTTAACTGATTTCATCTTCATTTAACTGAATTCATCGTTAACTGATTTCATCTTCATTTAACTGATTTCATCGTTAACTGATTTCATCTTCATTTAACTGATTTCATCTTTAACTGATTTCATCGTTAACTGATTTCATCTTCATTTAACTGATTTCATCGTTAACTGATTTCATCTTCATTTAACTGATTTCATCGTTAACTGATTTCATCTTCATTTAACTGATTTCATCTTTAACTGATTTCATCGTTAACTGATTTCATCTTCATTTAACTGATTTCATCTTTAACTGATTTCATCGTTAACTGATTTAATCTTCATGTAACTGATTTCATCTGTAACTGATTTCATCTTTAACTGATTTCATCGTTAACTGATTTCATCTTCATTTAACTGATTTCATCTTTAACTGATTTCATCGTTAACTGATTTCATCTTCATTTAACTGATTTCATCGTTAACTGATTTCATCTTCATTTAACTGATTTCATCTTTAACTGATTTCATCATTAACTGATTTCATCTTCATTTAACTGATTTCATCGTTAACTGATTTCATCTTCATTTAACTGATTTCATCTTTAACTGATTTCATCGTTAACTGATTTCATCTTCATTTAACTGATTTCATCGTTAACTGATTTCATCATCATTTAACTGATTTCATCGTTAACTGATTTCATCTTCATTTAACTGATTTCATCTTTAACTGATTTCATCTTCATTCAACTGATTTCATCTTCATTTAACTGATTTCATCGTTAACTGATTTCATCTTCATTTAACTGATTTCATCTTCATTTAACTGATTTCATCGTTAACTGATTTCATCTTCATTTAACTGATTTCATCGTTAACTGATTTCATCTTCATTTAACTTATTTCATCTTTAACTGATTTCATCGTTAACTGATTTCATCTTCATTTAACTGATTTCATTTTCATTCTTCATTTAACTGATTTCATCTTTAACTGATTTCATCTTCATTTAACTGATTTCATCGTTAACTGATTTCATCTTCATTTAACTGATTTCATTTTTAACTGATTTCATCTTCATTTAACTGATTTCATCGTTAACTGATTTCATCGTTAACTGATTTCATCTTCATTTAACTGATTTCATCTTTAACTGATTTCATCTTTAACTGATTTCATCTTCATTTAACTGATTTCATCGTTAACTGATTTCATCTTCATTTAACTGATTTCATCTTTAACTGATTTCATCGTTAACTGATTTCATCTTCATTTAACTGAATTCATCGTTAACTGATTTCATCTTCATTTAACTGATTTCATCGTTAACTGATTTCATCTTCATTTAACTGATTTCATCTTTAACTGATTTCATCGTTAACTGATTTCATCTTCATTTAACTGATTTCATCGTTAACTGATTTCATCTTCATTTAACTGATTTCATCGTTAACTGATTTCATCTTCATTTAACTGATTTCATCTTTAACTGATTTCATCGTTAACTGATTTCATCTTCATTTAACTGATTTCATCTTTAACTGATTTCATCGTTAACTGATTTCATTTTCATTTAACTGATTTCATCGTTAACTGATTTCATCTTCATTTAACTGATTTCATCTTCATTTAACTGATTTCGTCGTTAACTGATTTCATCTTCATTTAACTGATTTTATCTTTAACTGATTTCATCGTTAACTGATTTCATCTTCATTTAACTGATTTCATCGTTAACTGATTTCATCTTCATTTAACTGATTTCATCGTTAACTGATTTCATCTTCATTTAACTGATTTCATCTTTAACTGATTTCATCGTTAACTGATTTCATCTTCATTTAACTGATTTCATTTTCATTCTTCATTTAACTGATTTAATCTTTAACTGATTTCATCTTCATTTAACTGATTTCATCGTTATCTGATTTCATCTTCATTTAACTGATTTCATCGTTAACTGATTTCATATTCATTTAACTGATTTCATTTTTAACTGATTTCATCTTCATTTAACTTATTTCATCGTTAACTGATTTCATCTTCATTTAACTGATTTCATCTTTAACTGATTTCATCTTTAACTGATTTCATCTTCATTTAACTGATTTCATCTTTAACTGATTTCATCTTTAACTGATTTCATCTTCATTTAACTGATTTCATCGTTAACTGATTTCATCTTCATTTAACTGATTTCATCTTTAACTGATTTCATCTTTAACTGATTTCATCTTCATTTAACTGATTTCATCTTTAACTGATTTCATCTTCATGTAACTGATTTCATCTTTAACTGATTTCATCGTTAACTGATTTCATCTTCATTTAACTGATTTCATCGTTAACTGATTTCATCTGTAACTGATTTCATCTGTAACTGATTTCATCTTTAACTGATTTCATCTTCATTTAACTGATTTCATCGTTAACTGATTTCATCTTCATTTAACTGATTTCATCTTTAACTGATTTCATCGTTAACTGATTTCATCTTCATTTAACTGATTTCATCGTTAACTGATTTCATCTTCATTTAACTGATTTCATCTTTAACTGATTTCATCTTCATTTAACTGATTTCATCGTTAACTGATTTCATCTTCATTTAACTGATTTCATCTTTAACTGATTTCATCGTTAACTGATTTAATCTTCATGTAACTGATTTCATCTGTAACTGATTTCATCTTTAACTGATTTCATCTTCATTTAACTGATTTCATCGTTAACTGATTTCATCTTCATTTAACTGATTTCATCGTTAACTGATTTCATCTTCATTTAACTGATTTCATCGTTAACTGATTTCATCTTCATTTAACTGATTTCATCTTTAACTGATTTCATCGTTAACTGATTTCATCTTCATTTAACTGATTTCATTTTCATTCTTCATTTAACTGATTTAATCTTTAACTGATTTCATCTTCATTTAACTGATTTCATCGTTATCTGATTTCATCTTCATTTAACTGATTTCATCGTTAACTGATTTCATCTTCATTTAACTGATTTCATTTTTAACTGATTTCATCTTCATTTAACTTATTTCATCGTTAACTGATTTCATCTTCATTTAACTGATTTCATCTTTAACTGATTTCATCTTTAACTGATTTCATCTTCATTTAACTGATTTCATCTTTAACTGATTTCATCTTTAACTGATTTCATCTTCATTTAACTGATTTCATCGTTAACTGATTTCATCTTCATTTAACTGATTTCATCTTTAACTGATTTCATCTTTAACTAATTTCATCTTCATTTAACTGATTTCATCTTTAACTGATTTCATCTTCATGTAACTGATTTCATCTTTAACTGATTTCATCGTTAACTGATTTCATCTTCATTTAACTGATTTCATCGTTAACTGATTTCATCTGTAACTGATTTCATCTGTAACTGATTTCATCTTTAACTGATTTCATCTTCATTTAACTGATTTCATCGTTAACTGATTTCATCTTCATTTAACTGATTTCATCTTTAACTGATTTCATCGTTAACTGATTTCATCTTCATTTAACTGATTTCATCGTTAACTGATTTCATCTTCATTTAACTGATTTCATTTTCATTCTTCATTTACCTGATTTCATCTTTAACTGATTTCATCGTTAACTGATTTAATCTTCATGTAACTGATTTCATCTGTAACTGATTTCATCTTTAACTGATTTCATCTTCATTTAACTGATTTCATCGTTAACTGATTTCATCTTCATTTAACTGATTTCATCTTCATTTAACTGATTTCGTCGTTAACTGATTTCATCTTCATTTAACTGATTTCATCGTTAACTGATTTCATCTTCATTTAACTGATTTTGTCTTTAACTGATTTCATCGTTAACTGATTTCATCTTCATTTAACTGATTTCATCTTTAACTGATTTCATCTTCATTCAACTGATTTCATCTTCATTTAACTGATTTCATCGTTAACTGATTTCATCTTCATTTAACTGATTTCATCTTCATTTAACTGATTTCATCGTTAACTGATTTCATCTTCATTTAACTTATTTCATCTTTAACTGATTTCATCGTTAACTGATTTCATCTTCATTTAACTGATTTCATTTTCATTCTTCATTTAACTGATTTCATCTTTAACTGATTTCATCTTCATTTAACTGATTTCATCGTTAACTGATTTCATCTTCATTTAACTGATTTCATTTTTAACTGATTTCATCTTCATTTAACTGATTTCATCGTTAACTGATTTCATCGTTAACTGATTTCATCTTCATTTAACTGATTTCATCTTTAACTGATTTCATCTTTAACTGATTTCATCTTCATTTAACTGATTTCATCGTTAACTGATTTCATCTTCATTTAACTGATTTCATCTTTAACTGATTTCATCGTTAACTGATTTCATCTTCATTTAACTGATTTCATCGTTAACTGATTTCATCTTCATTTAACTGATTTCATCGTTAACTGATTTCATCTTCATTTAACTGATTTCATCTTTAACTGATTTCATCGTTAACTGATTTCATCTTCATTTAACTGATTTCATCGTTAACTGATTTCATCTTCATTTAACTGATTTCATCTTTAACTGATTTCATCTTCATTTAACTGATTTCATCGTTAACTGATTTCATCTTCATTTAACTGATTTCATCGTTAACTGATTTCATCTTCATTTAACTGATTTCATCTTTAACTGATTTCATCGTTAACTGATTTCATCTTCATTTAACTGATTTCATCTTTAACTGATTTCATCGTTAACTGATTTCATTTTCATTTAACTGATTTCATCGTTAACTGATTTCATCTTCATTTAACTGATTTCATCTTCATTTAACTGATTTCGTCGTTAACTGATTTCATCTTCATTTAACTGATTTTATCTTTAACTGATTTCATCGTTAACTGATTTCATCTTCATTTAACTGATTTCATCGTTAACTGATTTCATCTTCATTTAACTGATTTCATCGTTAACTGATTTCATCTTCATTTAACTGATTTCATCTTTAACTGATTTCATCGTTAACTGATTTCATCTTCATTTAACTGATTTCATTTTCATTCTTCATTTAACTGATTTAATCTTTAACTGATTTCATCTTCATTTAACTGATTTCATCGTTATCTGATTTCATCTTCATTTAACTGATTTCATCGTTAACTGATTTCATATTCATTTAACTGATTTCATTTTTAACTGATTTCATCTTCATTTAACTTATTTCATCGTTAACTGATTTCATCTTCATTTAACTGATTTCATCTTTAACTGATTTCATCTTTAACTGATTTCATCTTTAACTGATTTCATCTTCATTTAACTGATTTCATCGTTAACTGATTTCATCTTCATTTAACTGATTTCATCTTTAACTGATTTCATCTTTAACTGATTTCATCTTCATTTAACTGATTTCATCTTTAACTGATTTCATCTTCATGTAACTGATTTCATCTTTAACTGATTTCATCGTTAACTGATTTCATCTTCATTTAACTGATTTCATCGTTAACTGATTTCATCTGTAACTGATTTCATCTGTAACTGATTTCATCTTTAACTGATTTCATCTTCATTTAACTGATTTCATCGTTAACTGATTTCATCTTCATTTAACTGATTTCATCTTTAACTGATTTCATCGTTAACTGATTTCATCTTCATTTAACTGATTTCATCGTTAACTGATTTCATCTTCATTTAACTGATTTCATCTTTAACTGATTTCATCTTCATTTAACTGATTTCATCGTTAACTGATTTCATCTTCATTTAACTGATTTCATCTTTAACTGATTTCATCGTTAACTGATTTAATCTTCATGTAACTGATTTCATCTGTAACTGATTTCATCTTTAACTGATTTCATCTTCATTTAACTGATTTCATCGTTAACTGATTTCATCTTCATTTAACTGATTTCATCGTTAACTGATTTCATCTTCATTTAACTGATTTCATCGTTAACTGATTTCATCTTCATTTAACTGATTTCATCTTTAACTGATTTCATCGTTAACTGATTTCATCTTCATTTAACTGATTTCATTTTCATTCTTCATTTAACTGATTTAATCTTTAACTGATTTCATCTTCATTTAACTGATTTCATCGTTATCTGATTTCATCTTCATTTAACTGATTTCATCGTTAACTGATTTCATCTTCATTTAACTGATTTCATTTTTAACTGATTTCATCTTCATTTAACTTATTTCATCGTTAACTGATTTCATCTTCATTTAACTGATTTCATCTTCATTTAACTGATTTCATCTTTAACTGATTTCATCTTTAACTGATTTCATCTTCATTTAACTGATTTCATCTTTAACTGATTTCATCTTTAACTGATTTCATCTTCATTTAACTGATTTCATCGTTAACTGATTTCATCTTCATTTAACTGATTTCATCTTTAACTGATTTCATCTTTAACTAATTTCATCTTCATTTAACTAATTTCATCTTTAACTGATTTCATCTTCATGTAACTGATTTCATCTTTAACTGATTTCATCGTTAACTGATTTCATCTTCATTTAACTGATTTCATCGTTAACTGATTTCATCTTCATTTAACTGATTTCATCTTTAACTGATTTCATCGTTAACTGATTTCATCTTCATTTAACTGATTTCATCGTTAACTGATTTCATCTTCATTTAACTGATTTCATCTTTAACTGATTTCATCGTTAACTGATTTCATCTTCATTTAACTGATTTCATCGTTAACTGATTTCATCTTCATTTAACTGATTTCATTTTCATTCTTCATTTACCTGATTTCATCTTTAACTGATTTCATCGTTAACTGATTTAATCTTCATGTAACTGATTTCATCTGTAACTGATTTCATCTTTAACTGATTTCATCTTCATTTAACTGATTTCATCGTTAACTGATTTCATCTTCATTTAACTGATTTCATCTTCATTTAACTGATTTCGTCGTTAACTGATTTCATCTTCATTTAACTGATTTTATCTTTAACTGATTTCATCGTTAACTGATTTCATCTTCATTTAACTGATTTCATCTTTAACTGATTTCATCTTCATTTAACTGATTTCATCTTCATTTAACTGATTTCATCGTTAACTAATTTCATCTTCATTTAACTGATTTCATCGTTAACTGATTTCATCGTTAACTGATTTCATCTTCATTTAACTGATTTCATCTTTAACTGATTTCATCGTTAACTGATTTCATCTTCATTTAACTGATTTCATTTTCATTCTTCATTTAACTGATTTAATCTTTAACTGATTTCATCTTCATTTAACTGATTTCATCGTTATCTGATTTCATCTTCATTTAACTGATTTCATCGTTAACTGATTTCATCTTCATTTAACTGATTTCATTTTTAACTGATTTCATCTTCATTTAACTTATTTCATCGTTAACTGATTTCATCTTCATTTAACTGATTTCATCTTTAACTGATTTCATCTTTAACTGATTTCATCTTCATTTAACTGATTTCATCTTTAACTGATTTCATCTTTAACTGATTTCATCTTCATTTAACTGATTTCATCGTTAACTGATTTCATCTTCATTTAACTGATTTCATCTTTAACTGATTTCATCTTTAACTGATTTCATCTTCATTTAACTGATTTCATCTTTAACTGATTTCATCTTTAACTGATTTCATCTTCATTTAACTGATTTCATCGTTAACTGATTTCATCTTCATTTAACTGATTTCATCTTTAACTGATTTCATCGTTAACTGATTTCATCTTCATTTAACTGATTTCATCGTTAACTGATTTCATCTGTAACTGATTTCATCTGTAACTGATTTCATCTTTAACTGATTTCATCTTCATTTAACTGATTTCATCGTTAACTGATTTCATCTTCATTTAACTGATTTCATCGTTAACTGATTTCATCTTCATTTAACTGATTTTGTCTTTAACTGATTTCATCGTTAACTGATTTCATCTTCATTTAACTGATTTCATCTTTAACTGATTTCATCTTCATTCAACTGATTTCATCTTCATTTAACTGATTTCATCGTTAACTGATTTCATCTTCATTTAACTGATTTCATCTTCATTTAACTGATTTCATCGTTAACTGATTTCATCTTCATTTAACTGATTTCATCTTTAACTGATTTCATCGTTAACTGATTTCATCTTCATTTAACTGATTTCATTTTCATTCTTCATTTAACTGATTTCATCTTTAACTGATTTCATCTTTAACTGATTTCATCTTCATTTAACTGATTTCATCGTTAACTGATTTCATCTTCATTTAACTGATTTCATCTTTACCTGATTTCATCGTTAACTGATTTCATCTTCATTTAACTGATTTCATCGTTAACTGATTTCATCTGTAACTGATTTCATCTTTAACTGATTTCATCTTCATTTAACTGATTTCATCGTTAACTGATTTCATCTTCATTTAACTGATTTCATCTTTAACTGATTTCATCGTTAACTGATTTCATCTTCATTTAACTGATTTCATCTTTAACTGATTTCATCGTTAACTGATTTCATCTTCATTTAACTGATTTCATCGTTAACTGATTTCATCTTCATTTAACTGATTTCATCTTTAACTGATTTCATCGTTAACTGATTTCATCTTCATTTAACTGATTTCATCGTTAACTGATTTCATCTTCATTTAACTGATTTCATTGTTAACTGATTTCATCTTCATTTAACTGATTTTATCATTAACTGATTTCATCGTTAACTGATTTCATCTTCATTTAACTGATTTCATCTTTAACTGATTTCATATTCATTTAACTGATTTCATCGTTAACTGATTTCATCGTTAACTGATTTAATCTTCATGTAACTGATTTCATCTGTAACTGATTTCATCTTTAACTGATTTCATCGTTAACTGATTTCATCTTCATTAAACTGATTTCATCGTTAACTGATTTCATCTTCATTTAACTGATTTCATCGTTAACTGATTTCATCGTTAACTGATTTCATCTTCATTTAACTGATTTCATCTTTAACTGATTTCATCGTTAACTGATTTAATCTTCATGTAACTGATTTCATCTGTAACTGATTTCATCTTTAACTGATTTCATCGTTAACTGATTTCATCTTCATTTAACTGATTTCATCTTTAACTGATTTCATCGTTAACTGATTTCATCTTCATTTAACTGATTTTATTTTCATTCTTCATTTAACTGATTTCATCGTTAACTGATTTCATCTTTAACTGATTTCATCGTTAACTGATTTAATCTTCATGTAACTGATTTCATCTGTAACTGATTTCATCTTTAACTGATTTCATCGTTAACTGATTTCATCTTCATTTAACTGATTTCATCTTCATTTAACTGATTTCATCTGTAACTGATTTCATCTGTAACTGATTTCATCGTTAACTGATTTCATCTTCATTTAACTGATTTCATCTTCATTTAACTGATTTCATCTTTAACTGATTTCATCGTTAACTGATTTCATCGTGAACTGATTTCATCTTTAACTGATTTCATCGTTAACTGATTTCATCTTCATTTAACTGATTTCATCGTTAACTGATTTCATCGTTAACTGATTTCATCTTCATTTAACTGATTTCATCGTTAACTGATTTCATCTTCATTTAACTGATTTCATCGTTAACTGATTTCATCTTCATTTAACTGATTTCATCTTTAACTGATTTCATCGTTAACTGATTTCATCTTCATTTAACTGATTTCATCTTTAACTGATTTCATCGTTAACTGATTTCATCTTCATTTAACTGATTTCATCGTTAACTGATTTCATCTTCATTTAACTGATTTCATCTTTAACTGATTTCATCGTTAACTGATTTCATCTTCATTTAACTGATTTCATCTTTAACTGATTTCATCGTTAACTGATTTCATCTTCATTTAACTGATTTCATCTTTAACTGATTTCATCTTCATGTAACTGATTTCATCTGTAACTGATTTCATCGTTAACTGATTTCATCTTCATTTAACTGATTTCATCTTTAACTGATTTCATCGTTAACTGATTTCATCTTCATTTAACTGATTTAATCTTCATGTAACTGATTTCATCTTTAACTGATTTCATCGTTAACTGATTTCATCTTCATTTAACTGATTTCATCTTCATTTAACTGATTTCATCTTTAACTGATTTCATCGTTAACTGATCTCATCTTTATTTAACTGATTTCATCGTTAACTGATTTCGTCTTCATTTAACTGATTTCATCTTTAACTGATTTCATCGTTAACTGATTTCATCTTCATTTAACTGATTTCATCGTTAACTGATTTCATCTTCATTTAATTGATTTCATCTTTAACTGATTTCATCGTTAACTGAGTTCATCTTCATTTAACTGATTTCATTTTCATTCTTCATTTAACTGATTTCATCTTTAACTGATTTCATCTTTAACTGATTTCATCGTTAACTGATTTAATCTTCATGTAACTGATTTCATCTGTAACTGATTTCATCTTCATGTAACTGATTTCATCTTCATGTAACTGATTTCATCGTTAACTGATTTCATCTTCATTTAACTGATTTCATCGTTAACTGATTTCATCGTTAACTGATTTCATCTTCATTTAACTGATTTCATCTTCATTTAACTGATTTCATCTTTAACTGATTTCATCGTTAACTGATTTCATCTTCATTTAACTGATTTCATCGTTAACTGATTTCATCTTCATTTAACTGATTTCATCTTTAACTGATTTCATCGTTAACTGATTTCATCTTCATTTAACTGATTTCATCGTTAACTGATTTCATCTTCATTTAACTGATTTCATCTTTAACTGATTTCATCGTTAACTGATTTCATCTTCATTTAACTGATTTCATCGTTAACTGATTTCATCTTTAACTGATTTCATCGTTAACTGATTTAATCTTCATGTAACTGATTTCATCTGTAACTGATTTCATCTTTAACTGATTTCATCGTTAACTGATTTCATATTCATTTAACTGATTTCATCTTTAACTGATTTCATCGTTAACTGATTTCATCTTCATTTAACTGATTTCATCGTTAACTGATTTCATCTTCATTTAACTGATTTCATCTTTAACTGATTTCATCGTTAACTGATTTCATCTTCATTTAACTGATTTCATCGTTAACTGATTTCATCTTCATTTAACTGATTTCATCTTTAACTGATTTCATCGTTAACTGATTTCATCTTCATTTAACTGATTTCATCGTTAACTGATTTCATCTTCATTTAACTGATTTCATCTTCATTTAACTGATTTCATCGTTAACTGATTTCATCTTCATTTAACTGATTTTGTCTTTAACTGATTTCATCGTTAACTGATTTCATCTTCATTTAACTGATTTCATCTTTAACTGATTTCATTTTCATTCAACTGATTTCATCTTCATTTAACTGATTTCATCGTTAACTGATTTCATCTTCATTTAACTGATTTCATCTTCATTTAACTGATTTCATCGTTAACTGATTTCATCTTCATTTAACTGATTTCATCGTTAACTGATTTCATCTTCATTTAACTGATTTCATCTTTAACTGATTTCATCTTCATTTAACTGATTTCATCGTTAACTGATTTCATCTTCATTTAACTGATTTCATCTTTAACTGATTTCATCGTTAACTGATTTCATCTTCATTTAACTGATTTCATCGTTAACTGATTTCATCTGTAACTGATTTCATCTGTAACTGATTTCATCTTTAACTGATTTCATCTTCATTTAACTGATTTCATCGTTAACTGATTTCATCTTCATTTAACTGATTTCATCGTTAACTGATTTCATCTTCATTTAACTGATTTTGTCTTTAACTGATTTCATCGTTAACTGATTTCATCTTCATTTAACTGATTTCATCTTTAACTGATTTCATCTTCATTCAACTGATTTCATCTTCATTTAACTGATTTCATCGTTAACTGATTTCATCTTCATTTCACTGATTTCATCTTCATTTAACTGATTTCATCGTTAACTGATTTCATCTTCATTTAACTGATTTCATCTTTAACTGATTTCATCGTTAACTGATTTCATCTTCATTTAACTGATTTCATTTTCATTCTTCATTTAACTGATTTCATCTTTAACTGATTTCATCTTTAACTGATTTCATCTTCATTTAACTGATTTCATCGTTAACTGATTTCATCTTCATTTAACTGATTTCATCTTTACCTGATTTCATCGTTAACTGATTTCATCTTCATTTAACTGATTTCATCGTTAACTGATTTCATCTGTAACTGATTTCATCTTTAACTGATTTCATCTTCATTTAACTGATTTCATCGTTAACTGATTTCATCTTCATTTAACTGATTTCATCTTTAACTGATTTCATCGTTAACTGATTTCATCTTCATTTAACTGATTTCATCTTTAACTGATTTCATCGTTAACTGATTTCATCTTCATTTAACTGATTTCATCGTTAACTGATTTCATCTTCATTTAACTGATTTCATCTTTAACTGATTTCATCGTTAACTGATTTCATCTTCATTTAACTGATTTCATCGTTAACTGATTTCATCTTCATTTAACTGATTTCATTGTTAACTGATTTCATCTTCATTTAACTGATTTTATCATTAACTGATTTCATCGTTAACTGATTTCATCTTCATTTAACTGATTTCATCTTTAACTGATTTCATATTCATTTAACTGATTTCATCGTTAACTGATTTCATCGTTAACTGATTTAATCTTCATGTAACTGATTTCATCTGTAACTGATTTCATCTTTAACTGATTTCATCGTTAACTGATTTCATCTTCATTAAACTGATTTCATCGTTAACTGATTTCATCTTCATTTAACTGATTTCATCGTTAACTGATTTCATCGTTAACTGATTTCATCTTCATTTAACTGATTTCATCTTTAACTGATTTCATCGTTAACTGATTTCATCTTCATGTAACTGATTTCATCTGTAACTGATTTCATCGTTAATTGATTTCATCTTCATTTAACTCATTTCATTTTCATTCTTCATTTAACTGATTTCATCGTTAACTGATTTCATCTTTAACTGATTTCATCGTTAACTGATTTAATCTTCATGTAGCTGATTTCATCTGTAACTGATTTCATCTTTAACTGATTTCATCGTTACCTGATTTCATCTTCATTTAACTGTTTTCATCTTTAACTGATTTCATCGTTAACTGATTTCATCGTTAACTGATTTCATCTTTAACTGATTTCATCGTTAACTGATTTCATCTTCATTTAACTGATTTCATCGTTAACTGATTTCATCGTTAACTGATTTCATCTTCATTTAACTGATTTCATCTTCATTTAACTGATTTCATCGTTAACTGATTTCATCTTCATTTAACTGATTTCATCTTTAACTGATTTCATCGTTAACTGATTTCATCTTCATTTAACTGATTTCATCTTTAACTGATTTCATCGTTAACTGATTTCATTCTTCATTTAACTGATTTCATCTTTAACTGATTTCATCTTCATTTAACTGATTTCATCTTTAACTGATTTCATCGTTAACTGATTTCATCTTCATTTAACTGATTTCATCTTTAACTGATTTCATCGTAAACTGATTTCATCTTCATTTAACTGATTTCATCGTTAACTGATTTCATCTTCATTTAACTGATTTCATCGTTAACTGATTTCATCGTTAACTGATTTCATCTTTAACTGATTTCATCGTTAACTGATTTCATCTTCATTTAACTGATTTCATCGTTAACTGATTTCATCGTTAACTGATTTCATCTTCATTTAACTGATTTCATCTTCATTTAACTGATTTCATCGTTAACTGATTTCATCTTCATTTAACTGATTTCATCTTTAACTGATTTCATCGTTAACTGATTTCATCTTCATTTAACTGATTTCATCTTTAACTGATTTCATCGTTAACTGATTTCATCTTCATTTAACTGATTTCATCTTTAACTGATTTAATCGTTAACTGATTTCATTCTTCATTTAACTGATTTCATCTTTAACTGATTTCATCTTCATGTAACTGATTTCATCTGTAACTGATTTCATCATTAACTGATTTCATCTTCATTTAACTGATTTCATCTTTAACTGATTTCATCTTCATTTAACTGATTTCATGTTCATTTAACTGATTTCATCCTTAACTGATTTCATCTTCATTTAACTGATTTCATCTTTAACTGATTTCATCGTTAACTGATTTCATCTTCATTTAACTGATTTCATCGTTAACTGATTTCATCTTCATTTAACTGATTTCATCTTTAACTAATTTCATCGTTAACTGATTTCATCTTCATTTAACTGATTTCATTTTCATTCTTCATTTAACTGATTTCATCGTTAACTGATTTCATCTTTAACTGATTTCATCGTTAACTGATTTAATCTTCATGTAACTGATTTCATCTGTAACTGATTTCATCGTTAACTGATTTCATCGTTAACTGATTTCATCTTCATTTAACTGATTTCATCTTTCACTGATTTCATCGTTAACTGATTTCATCTTCATTTAACTGATTTCATCTTTAACTGATTTCATCGTTAACTGATTTCATCTTCATTTAACTGATTTCATCGTTAACTGATTTCATCTTCATTTAACTGATTTCATCTTGAACTGATTTCATCTTCATTTAACTGATTTCATCTTTAACTGATTTCATCGTTAACTGATTTCATCTTCATTTAACTGATTTCATCTTTAACTGATTTCATCGTTAACTGATTTCATTCTTCATTTAACTGATTTCATCTTTAACTGATTTCATCTTCATGTAACTGATTTCATCTGTAACTGATTTCATCGTTAACTGATTTCATCTTCATTTAACTGATTTCATCGTTAACTGATTTCATCGTTAACTGATTTCATCGTTAACTGATTTCATCTTCATTTAACTGATTTCATCGTTAACTGATTTCATCTTCATTTAACTGATTTCATCGTTAACTGATTTCATCTTCATTTAACTGATTTCATCGTTAACTGATTTTATCTTCATTTAACTGATTTCATCTTTAACTGATTTCATCGTTAACTGATTTCATCTTCATTTAACTGATTTCATCTGTAACTGATTTCATCTTTAACTGATTTCATCGTTAACTGATTTCATCTTCATTTAACTGATTTCATCTTTAACTGATTTCATCGTTAACTGATTTCATCTTCATTTAACTGATTTCATTTTCATTCTTCATTTAACTGATTTCATCTTTAACTGATTTCATCTTCATTTAACTGATTTCATCGTTAACTGATTTCATCTTCATTTAACTGATTTCATCGTTAACTGATTTCATCTTCATTTAACTGATTTCATCTTTAACTGATTTCATCGTTAACTGATTTCATCTTCATTTAACTGATTTCATCGTTAACTGATTTCATCTTAATGTAACTGATTTCATCGTTAACTGATTTCATCTTCATTTAACTGATTTCCTCGTTAACTGATTTCATCTTAATGTAACTGATTTCATCTGTAACTGATTTCATCGTTAACTGATTTCATCGTTAACTGATTTAATCTTCATGTAACTGATTTCATCTGTAACTGATTTCATCTTTAACTGATTTCATCGTTAACTGATTTCATCTTCATTTAACTGATTTCATCGTTAACTGATTTCATCTTCATTTAACTGATTTCATCTTTAACTGATTTCATCGTTAACTGATTTCATTTTCATTCTTCATTTAACTGATTTCATCTGTAACTGATTTCATCGTTAACTGATTTCATCTTCATTTAACTGATTTCATCGTTAACTGATTTCATCTTCATTTAACTGATTTCATCTTTAACTGATTTCATCGTTAACTGATTTCATCGTTAACTGATTTCATCTTCATTTAACTGATTTCATCGTTAACTGATTTCATCTTCATTTAACTGATTTCATCTTTAACTGATTTCATCGTTAACTGATTTCATCTTCATTTAACTGATTTCATCTTTAACTGATTTCATCGTTAACTGATTTCATCTTCATTTAACTGATTTCATCTTTAACTGATTTCATCGTTAACTGATTTCATCTTCATTTAACTGATTTCATCGTTAACTGATTTCATCTTTAACTGATTTCATCGTTAACTGATTTAATCTTCATGTAACTGATTTCATCTGTAACTGTTTTCATCTTTAACTGATTTCATCTTCATTTAACTGATTTCATCTTCATTTAACTGATTTCCTCTTCATTTAACTGATTTCATCTTTAACTGATTTCATCGTTAACTGATTTCATCTTCATTTAACTGATTTCATCGTTAACTGATTTCATCTTCATTTAACTGATTTCATCTTTAACTGATTTCATCGTTAACTGATTTCATCTTCATTTAACTGATTTCATTGTTAACTGATTTTATCTTCATTTAACTGATTTCATCTTTAACTGATTTCATCGTTAACTGATTTCATCTTCATTTAACTGATTTCATCTGTAACTGATTTCATCTTTAACTGGTTTCATCGTTAACTGATTTCATTCTTCATTTAACTGATTTCATCTTTAACTGATTTCATCTTCATGTAACTGATTTCATCTGTAACTGATTTCATCGTTAACTGATTTCATCTTCATTTAACTGATTTCATCTTTAACTGATTTCATCGTTAACTGATTTCATCTTCATTTAACTGATTTCATCGTTAACTGATTTCATCTTCATTTAACTGATTTCATCTTTAACTGATTTCATCTTCATTTAACTGATTTCATCGTTAACTGATTTCATCTTCATTTAACTGATTTCATCGTTAACTGATTTCATCTTCATTTAACTGATTTCATCTTTAACTGATTTCATCGTTAACTGATTTCATCTTCATTTAACTGATTTCATCTTTAACTGATTTCATCGTTAACTGATTTCATTTTCATTTAACTGATTTCATCGTTAACTGATTTCATCTTCATTTAACTGATTTCATCTTCATTTAACTGATTTCGTCGTTAACTGATTTCATCTTCATTTAACTGATTTCATCGTTAACTGATTTCATCTTCATTTAACTGATTTCATCTTTAACTGATTTCATCGTTAACTGATTTCATCTTCATTTAACTGATTTCATTTTCATTCTTCATTTAACTGATTTAATCTTTAACTGATTTCATCTTCATTTAACTGATTTCATCGTTATCTGATTTCATCTTCATTTAACTGATTTCATCGTTAACTGATTTCATATTCATTTAACTGATTTCATTTTTAACTGATTTCATCTTCATTTAACTTATTTCATCGTTAACTGATTTCATCTTCATTTAACTGATTTCATCTTTAACTGATTTCATCTTTAACTGATTTCATCTTCATTTAACTGATTTCATCTTTAACTGATTTCATTTTTAACTGATTTCATCTTCATTTAACTGATTTCATCGTTAACTGATTTCATCTTCATTTAACTGATTTCATCTTTAACTGATTTCATCTTTAACTGATTTCATCTTCATTTAACTGATTTCATCTTTAACTGATTTCATCTTCATGTAACTGATTTCATCTTTAACTGATTTCATCGTTAACTGATTTCATCTTCATTTAACTGATTTCATCGTTAACTGATTTCATCTGTAACTGATTTCATCTGTAACTGATTTCATCTTTAACTGAATTCATCTTCATTTAACTGATTTCATCGTTAACTGATTTCATCTTCATTTAACTGATTTCATCTTTAACTGATTTCATCGTTAACTGATTTCATCTTCATTTAACTGATTTCATCGTTAACTGATTTCATCTTCATTTAACTGATTTCATTTTCATTCTTCATTTACCTGATTTCATCTTTAACTGATTTCATCGTTAACTGATTTAATCTTCATGTAACTGATTTCATCTGTAACTGATTTCATCTTTAACTGATTTCATCTTCATTTAACTGATTTCATCGTTAACTGATTTCATCTTCATTTAACTGATTTCATCGTTAACTGATTTCATCTTCATTTAACTGATTTCATCGTTAACTGATTTCATCTTCATTTAACTGATTTCATCTTTAACTGATTTCATCGTTAACTGATTTCATCTTCATTTAACTGATTTCATTTTCATTCTTCATTTAACTGATTTAATCTTTAACTGATTTCATCTTCATTTAACTGATTTCATCGTTATCTGATTTCATCTTCATTTAACTGATTTCATCGTTAACTGATTTCATCTTCATTTAACTGATTTCATTTTTAACTGATTTCATCTTCATTTAACTTATTTCATCGTTAACTGATTTCATCTTCATTTAACTGATTTCATCTTTAACTGATTTCATCTTTAACTGATTTCATCTTCATTTAACTGATTTCATCTTTAACTGATTTCATCTTTAACTGATTTCATCTTCATTTAACTGATTTCATCGTTAACTGATTTCATCTTCATTTAACTGATTTCATCTTTAACTGATTTCATCTTTAACTGATTTCATCTTCATTTAACTGATTTCATCTTTAACTGATTTCATCTTCATGTAACTGATTTCATCTTTAACTGATTTCATCGTTAACTGATTTCATCTTCATTTAACTGATTTCATCGTTAACTGATTTCATCTGTAACTGATTTCATCTGTAACTGATTTCATCTTTAACTGATTTCATCTTCATTTAACTGATTTCATCGTTAACTGATTTCATCTTCATTTAACTGATTTCATCTTTAACTGATTTCATCGTTAACTGATTTCATCTTCATTTAACTGATTTCATCGTTAACTGATTTCATCTTCATTTAACTGATTTCATTTTCATTCTTCATTTACCTGATTTCATCTTTAACTGATTTCATCGTTAACTGATTTAATCTTCATGTAACTGATTTCATCTGTAACTGATTTCATCTTTAACTGATTTCATCTTCATTTAACTGATTTCATCGTTAACTGATTTCATCTTCATTTAACTGATTTCATCTTCATTTAACTGATTTCGTCGTTAACTGATTTCATCTTCATTTAACTGATTTTATCTTTAACTGATTTCATCGTTAACTGATTTCATCTTCATTTAACTGATTTCATCTTTAACTGATTTCATCTTCATTTAACTGATTTCATCTTCATTTAACTGATTTCATCGTTAACTAATTTCATCTTCATTTAACTGATTTCATCGTTAACTGATTTCATCGTTAACTGATTTCATCTTCATTTAACTGATTTCATCTTTAACTGATTTCATCGTTAACTGATTTCATCTTCATTTAACTGATTTCATTTTCATTCTTCATTTAACTGATTTAATCTTTAACTGATTTCATCTTCATTTAACTGATTTCATCGTTATCTGATTTCATCTTCATTTAACTGATTTCATCGTTAACTGATTTCATCTTCATTTAACTGATTTCATTTTTAACTGATTTCATCTTCATTTAACTTATTTCATCGTTAACTGATTTCATCTTCATTTAACTGATTTCATCTTTAACTGATTTCATCTTCATTTAACTGATTTCATCTTTAACTGATTTCATCTTCATTTAACTGATTTCATCGTTAACTGATTTCATCTTCATTTAACTGATTTCATCTTTAACTGATTTCATCTTCATTTAACTGATTTCATCTTTAACTGATTTCATCTTTAACTGATTTCATCTTCATTTAACTGATTTCATCGTTAACTGATTTCATCTTCATTTAACTGATTTCATCTTTAACTGATTTCATCGTTAACTGATTTCATCTTCATTTAACTGATTTCATCGTTAACTGATTTCATCTGTAACTGATTTCATCTGTAACTGATTTCATCTTTAACTGATTTCATCTTCATTTAACTGATTTCATCGTTAACTGATTTCATCTTCATTTAACTGATTTCATCGTTAACTGATTTCATCTTCATTTAACTGATTTTGTCTTTAACTGATTTCATCGTTAACTGATTTCATCTTCATTTAACTGATTTCATCTTTAACTGATTTCATCTTCATTCAACTGATTTCATCTTCATTTAACTGATTTCATCGTTAACTGATTTCATCTTCATTTAACTGATTTCATCTTCATTTAACTGATTTCATCGTTAACTGATTTCATCTTCATTTAACTGATTTCATCTTTAACTGATTTCATCGTTAACTGATTTCATCTTCATTTAACTGATTTCATTTTCATTCTTCATTTAACTGATTTCATCTTTAACTGATTTCATCTTTAACTGATTTCATCTTCATTTAACTGATTTCATCGTTAACTGATTTCATCTTCATTTAACTGATTTCATCTTTACCTGATTTCATCGTTAACTGATTTCATCTTCATTTAACTGATTTCATCGTTAACTGATTTCATCTGTAACTGATTTCATCTTTAACTGATTTCATCTTCATTTAACTGATTTCATCGTTAACTGATTTCATCTTCATTTAACTGATTTCATCTTTAACTGATTTCATCGTTAACTGATTTCATCTTCATTTAACTGATTTCATCTTTAACTGATTTCATCGTTAACTGATTTCATCTTCATTTAACTGATTTCATCGTTAACTGATTTCATCTTCATTTAACTGATTTCATCTTTAACTGATTTCATCGTTAACTGATTTCATCTTCATTTAACTGATTTCATCGTTAACTGATTTCATCTTCATTTAACTGATTTCATTGTTAACTGATTTCATCTTCATTTAACTGATTTTATCATTAACTGATTTCATCGTTAACTGATTTCATCTTCATTTAACTGATTTCATCTTTAACTGATTTCATATTCATTTAACTGATTTCATCGTTAACTGATTTAATCTTCATGTAACTGATTTCATCTGTAACTGATTTCATCTTTAACTGATTTCATCGTTAACTGATTTCATCTTCATTAAACTGATTTCATCGTTAACTGATTTCATCTTCATTTAACTGATTTCATCGTTAACTGATTTCATCGTTAACTGATTTCATCTTCATTTAACTGATTTCATCTTTAACTGATTTCATCGTTAACTGATTTCATCTTCATGTAACTGATTTCATCTGTAACTGATTTCATCGTTAATTGATTTCATCTTCATTTAACTCATTTCATTTTCATTCTTCATTTAACTGATTTCATCGTTAACTGATTTCATCTTTAACTGATTTCATCGTTAACTGATTTAATCTTCATGTAGCTGATTTCATCTGTAACTGATTTCATCTTTAACTGATTTCATCGTTACCTGATTTCATCTTCATTTAACTGTTTTCATCTTTAACTGATTTCATCGTTAACTGATTTCATCGTTAACTGATTTCATCTTTAACTGATTTCATCGTTAACTGATTTCATCTTCATTTAACTGATTTCATCGTTAACTGATTTCATCGTTAACTGATTTCATCTTCATTTAACTGATTTCATCTTCATTTAACTGATTTCATCGTTAACTGATTTCATCTTCATTTAACTGATTTCATCTTTAACTGATTTCATCGTTAACTGATTTCATCTTCATTTAACTGATTTCATCTTTAACTGATTTCATCGTTAACTGATTTCATTCTTCATTTAACTGATTTCATCTTTAACTGATTTCATCTTCATTTAACTGATTTCATCTTTAACTGATTTCATCGTTAACTGATTTCATCTTCATTTAACTGATTTCATCTTTAACTGATTTCATCGTAAACTGATTTCATCTTCATTTAACTGATTTCATCGTTAACTGATTTCATCTTCATTTAACTGATTTCATCGTTAACTGATTTCATCGTTAACTGATTTCATCTTTAACTGATTTCATCGTTAACTGATTTCATCTTCATTTAACTGATTTCATCGTTAACTGATTTCATCGTTAACTGATTTCATCTTCATTTAACTGATTTCATCTTCATTTAACTGATTTCATCGTTAACTGATTTCATCTTCATTTAACTGATTTCATCTTTAACTGATTTCATCGTTAACTGATTTCATCTTCATTTAACTGATTTCATCTTTAACTGATTTCATCGTTAACTGATTTCATCTTCATTTAACTGATTTCATCTTTAACTGATTTAATCGTTAACTGATTTCATTCTTCATTTAACTGATTTCATCTTTAACTGATTTCATCTTCATGTAACTGATTTCATCTGTAACTGATTTCATCATTAACTGATTTCATCTTCATTTAACTGATTTCATCTTTAACTGATTTCATCTTCATTTAACTGATTTCATGTTCATTTAACTGATTTCATCCTTAACTGATTTCATCTTCATTTAACTGATTTCATCTTTAACTGATTTCATCGTTAACTGATTTCATCTTCATTTAACTGATTTCATCGTTAACTGATTTCATCTTCATTTAACTGATTTCATCTTTAACTAATTTCATCGTTAACTGATTTCATCTTCATTTAACTGATTTCATTTTCATTCTTCATTTAACTGATTTCATCGTTAACTGATTTCATCTTTAACTGATTTCATCGTTAACTGATTTAATCTTCATGTAACTGATTTCATCTGTAACTGATTTCATCGTTAACTGATTTCATCGTTAACTGATTTCATCTTCATTTAACTGATTTCATCTTTCACTGATTTCATCGTTAACTGATTTCATCTTCATTTAACTGATTTCATCTTTAACTGATTTCATCGTTAACTGATTTCATCTTCATTTAACTGATTTCATCGTTAACTGATTTCATCTTCATTTAACTGATTTCATCTTGAACTGATTTCATCTTCATTTAACTGATTTCATCTTTAACTGATTTCATCGTTAACTGATTTCATCTTCATTTAACTGATTTCATCTTTAACTGATTTCATCGTTAACTGATTTCATTCTTCATTTAACTGATTTCATCTTTAACTGATTTCATCTTCATGTAACTGATTTCATCTGTAACTGATTTCATCGTTAACTGATTTCATCTTCATTTAACTGATTTCATCTTTAACTGATTTCATCGTTAACTGATTTCATCGTTAACTGATTTCATCTTCATTTAACTGATTTCATCGTTAACTGATTTCATCTTCATTTAACTGATTTCATCGTTAACTGATTTCATCTTCATTTAACTGATTTCATCGTTAACTGATTTTATCTTCATTTAACTGATTTCATCTTTAACTGATTTCATCGTTAACTGATTTCATCTTCATTTAACTGATTTCATCTGTAACTGATTTCATCTTTAACTGATTTCATCGTTAACTGATTTCATCTTCATTTAACTGATTTCATCTTTAACTGATTTCATCGTTAACTGATTTCATCTTCATTTAACTGATTTCATTTTCATTCTTCATTTAACTGATTTCATCTTTAACTGATTTCATCTTCATTTAACTGATTTCATCGTTAACTGATTTCATCTTCATTTAACTGATTTCATCGTTAACTGATTTCATCTTCATTTAACTGATTTCATCTTTAACTGATTTCATCGTTAACTGATTTCATCTTCATTTAACTGATTTCATCGTTAACTGATTTCATCTTAATGTAACTGATTTCATCGTTAACTGATTTCATCTTCATTTAACTGATTTCCTCGTTAACTGATTTCATCTTAATGTAACTGATTTCATCTGTAACTGATTTCATCGTTAACTGATTTCATCGTTAACTGATTTAATCTTCATGTAACTGATTTCATCTGTAACTGATTTCATCTTTAACTGATTTCATCGTTAACTGATTTCATCTTCATTTAACTGATTTCATCGTTAACTGATTTCATCTTCATTTAACTGATTTCATCTTTAACTGATTTCATCGTTAACTGATTTCATTTTCATTCTTCATTTAACTGATTTCATCTGTAACTGATTTCATCGTTAACTGATTTCATCTTCATTTAACTGATTTCATCGTTAACTGATTTCATCTTCATTTAACTGATTTCATCTTTAACTGATTTCATCGTTAACTGATTTCATCGTTAACTGATTTCATCTTCATTTAACTGATTTCATCGTTAACTGATTTCATCTTCATTTAACTGATTTCATCTTTAACTGATTTCATCGTTAACTGATTTCATCTTCATTTAACTGATTTCATCTTTAACTGATTTCATCGTTAACTGATTTCATCTTCATTTAACTGATTTCATCTTTAACTGATTTCATCGTTAACTGATTTCATCTTCATTTAACTGATTTCATCGTTAACTGATTTCATCTTTAACTGATTTCATCGTTAACTGATTTAATCTTCATGTAACTGATTTCATCTGTAACTGTTTTCATCTTTAACTGATTTCATCTTCATTTAACTGATTTCATCTTCATTTAACTGATTTCCTCTTCATTTAACTGATTTCATCTTTAACTGATTTCATCGTTAACTGATTTCATCTTCATTTAACTGATTTCATCGTTAACTGATTTCATCTTCATTTAACTGATTTCATCTTTAACTGATTTCATCGTTAACTGATTTCATCTTCATTTAACTGATTTCATTGTTAACTGATTTTATCTTCATTTAACTGATTTCATCTTTAACTGATTTCATCGTTAACTGATTTCATCTTCATTTAACTGATTTCATCTGTAACTGATTTCATCTTTAACTGGTTTCATCGTTAACTGATTTCATTCTTCATTTAACTGATTTCATCTTTAACTGATTTCATCTTCATGTAACTGATTTCATCTGTAACTGATTTCATCGTTAACTGATTTCATCTTCATTTAACTGATTTCATCTTTAACTGATTTCATCGTTAACTGATTTCATCTTCATTTAACTGATTTCATCGTTAACTGATTTCATCTTCATTTAACTGATTTCATCTTTAACTGATTTCATCGTTAACTGATTTCATCTTCATTTAACTGATTTCATCGTTAACTGATTTCATCTTCATTTAACTGATTTCATCTTTAACTGATTTCATCGTTAACTGATTTCATCTTCATTTAACTGATTTCATCGTTAACTGATTTCATCTTCATGTAACTGATTTCATCTGTAACTGATTTCATCGTTAACTGATTTCATCTTCATTTAACTGATTTCATTTTCATTCTTCATTTAACTGATTTCATCTGTAACTGATTTCATCTTTAACTGATTTCATCGTTAACTGATTTCATCTTCATTTAACTGATTTCATCTTCATTTAACTGATTTCATCGTTAACTGATTTCATCGTTAACTGATTTCATCTTCATTTAACTGATTTCATCTTTAACTGATTTCATCGTTAACTGATTTCATCGTTAACTGATTTCATCTTCATTTAACTGATTTCATCGTTAACTGATTTCATCTTCATTTAACTGATTTCATCGTTAACTGATTTCATCTTCATTTAACTGATTTCATCTTCATTTAACTGATTTCATTTTCATTCTTCATTTAACTGATTTCATCGTTAACTGATTTCATCTTTAACTGATTTCATCGTTAACTGATTTAATCTTCATGTAACTGATTTCATCTGTAACTGATTTCATCTTCATGTAACTGATTTCATCGTTAACTGATTTCATCTTCATTTAACTGATTTCATCGTTAACTGATTTCATCTTCATTTAACTGATTTCATCTTCATTTAACTGATTTCATCTTTAACTGATTTCATCGTTAACTGATTTCATCTTCATTTAACTGATTTCATCGTTAACTGATTTCATCTTCATTTAACTGATTTCATCTTTAACTGATTTCATCGTTAACTGATTTCATATTCATTTAACTGATTTCATCGTTAACTGATTTCATCTTCATTTAACTGATTTCATCGTTAACTGATTTCATCTTTAACTGATTTCATCTTTAATTGATTTCATCGTTAACTGATTTCATCTTCATTTAACTGATTTCATCTTTAACTGATTTCATCGTTAACTGATTTCATCTTCATTTAACTGATTTCATCGTTAACTGATTTCATCTTCATTTAACTGATTTCATCTTTAACTGATTTCATCGTTAACTGATTTCATCTTCATTTAACTGATTTCATCGTTAACTGATTTCATCTTCATTTAACTGATTTCATCTTTAACTGATTTCATCGTTAACTGATTTCATCTTCATTTAACTGATTTCATCGTTTACTGATTTCATCTTCATTTAACTGATTTCATCTTCATTTAACTGATTTCATCTTCATTTAACTGATTTCATCGTTAACTGATTTCATCTTCATTTAACTGATTTCATCGTTAACTGATTTCATCTTCATTTAACTGATTTCATCTTCATTTAACTGATTTCATCGTTAACTGATTTCATCTTCATTTAACTGATTTTGTCTTTAACTGATTTCATCGTTAACTGATTTCATCTTCATTTAACTGATTTCATCTTTAACTGATTTCATCTTCATTCAACTGATTTCATCTTCATTTAACTGATTTCATTTTCATTCTTCATTTAACTGATTTCATCTTTAACTGATTTCATCTTCATTTAACTGATTTCATCGTTAACTGATTTCATCTTCATTTAACTGATTTCATTTTTAACTGATTTCATCTTCATTTAACTGGTTTCATCGTTAACTGATTTCATCGTTAACTGATTTCATCTTCATTTAACTGATTTAATCTTTAACTGATTTCATCTTTAACTGATTTCATCTTCATTTAACTGATTTCATCGTTAACTGATTTCATCTTCATTTAACTGATTTCATCTTTAACTGATTTCATCGTTAACTGATTTCATCTTCATTTAACTGATTTCATCGTTAACTGATTTCATCTGTAACTGATTTCATCTGTAACTGATTTCATCTTTAACTGATTTCATCTTCATTAAACTGATTTCATCGTTATCTGATTTCATCTTCATTTAACTGATTTCATCTTTAACTGATTTCATCGTTAACTGATTTCATCTTCATTTAACTGATTTCATCTTTAACTGATTTCATCGTTAACTGATTGCATCTTCATTTAACTGATTTCATCGTTAACTGATTTCATCTTCATTTAACTGATTTCATCTTTAACTGATTTCATCGTTAACTGATTTCATCTTCATTTAACTGATTTCATTTTCATTCTTCATTTAACTGATTTCATCTTTAACTGATTTCATCGTTAACTGATTTAATCTTCATGTAACTGAATTCATCTGTAACTGATTTCATCGTTAACTGATTTCATCGTTAACTGATTTCATCGTTAACTGATTTAATCTTCATGTAACTGATTTCATCTGTAACTGTTTTCATCTTTAACTGATTTCATCGTTAACTGATTTCATCTTTAACTGATTTCATCGTTAACTGATTTCATCTGTAACTGATTTCATCTTTAACTGATTTCATCTTCATGTAACTGATTTCATCTTCATGTAACTGATTTCATCTTTAACTGATTTCATCGTTAACTGATTTCATCTTCATTTAACTGATTTCATCTTCATTTAACTGATTTCATCTTTAACTGATTTCATCGTTAACTGATTTCATCTTCATTTAACTGATTTCATCGTTAACTGATTTCATCTTCATTTAACTGATTTCATCTTTAACTGATTTCATCTTCATTTAACTGATTTCATCTTTAACTGATTTCATCGTTAACTGATTTCATCTTCATTTAACTGATTTCATCGTTAACTGATTTTATCTTAATTTAACTGATTTCATCTTTAACTGATTTCATCGTTAACTGATTTCATCTTCATTTAACTGATTTCATCTGTAACTGATTTCATCTTTAACTGATTTCATCGTTAACTGATTTCATCTTCATTTAACTGATTTCATCTTTAACTGATTTCATCGTTAACTAATTTCATCTTCATTTAACTGATTTCATTTTCATTCTTCATTTAACTGATTTCATCTTTAACTGATTTCATCTTCATTTAACTGATTTCATCGTTAACTGATTTCATCTTCATTTAACTGATTTCATCTTTAACTGATTTCATCGTTAACTGATTTCATCTTCATTTAACTGATTTCATCTTTAACTGATTTCATCGTTAACTGATTTCATCTTCATTTAACTGATTTCATCGTTAACTGATTTCATCTTCATTTAACTGATTTCATCTTTAACTGATTTCATCGTTAACTGATTTCATCTTCATTTAACTGATTTCATCGTTAACTGATTTCATCTTCATTTAACTGATTTCATCTTTAACTGATTTCATCGTTAACTGATTTCATCTTCATTGAACTGATTTCATCTTTAACTGATTTCATCGTTAATTGATTTCATCTTCATTTAACTCATTTCATTTTCATTCTTCATTTAACTGATTTCATCGTTAACTGATTTCATCTTTAACTGATTTCATCGTTAACTGATTTAATCTTCATGTAGCTGATTTCATCTGTAACTGATTTCATCTTTAACTGATTTCATCGTTACCTGATTTCATCTTCATTTAACTGTTTTCATCTTTAACTGATTTCATCGTTAACTGATTTCATCGTTAACTGATTTCATCTTTAACTGATTTCATCGTTAACTGATTTCATCTTCATTTAACTGATTTCATCGTTAACTGATTTCATCTTCATTTAACTGATTTCATCGTTAACTGATTTCATCGTTAACTGATTTCATCTTTAACTGATTTCATCGTTAACTGATTTCATCTTCATTTAACTGATTTCATCGTTAACTGATTTCATCGTTAACTGATTTCATCTTCATTTAACTGATTTCATCTTCATTTAACTGATTTCATCGTTAACTGATTTCATCTTCATTTAACTGATTTCATCTTTAACTGATTTCATCGTTAACTGATTTCATCTTCATTTAACTGATTTCATCTTTAACTGATTTCATCGTTAACTGATTTCATCTTCATTTAACTGATTTCATCTTTAACTGATTTAATCGTTAACTGATTTCATTCTTCATTTAACTGATTTCATCTTTAACTGATTTCATCTTCATGTAACTGATTTCATCTGTAACTGATTTCATCATTAACTGATTTCATCTTCATTTAACTGATTTCATCTTTAACTGATTTCATCTTCATTTAACTGATTTCATGTTCATTTAACTGATTTCATCGTTAACTGATTTCATCTTCATTTAACTGATTTCATCTTTAACTGATTTCATCGTTAACTGATTTCATCTTCATTTAATTGATTTCATCGTTAACTGATTTCATCTTCATTTAACTGATTTCATCTTTAACTAATTTCATCGTTAACTGATTTCATCTTCATTTAACTGATTTCATTTTCATTCTTCATTTAACTGATTTCATCGTTAACTGATTTCATCTTTAACTGATTTCATCGTTAACTGATTTAATCTTCATGTAACTGATTTCATCTGTAACTGATTTCATCGTTAACTGATTTCATCGTTAACTGATTTCATCTTCATTTAACTGATTTCATCTTTCACTGATTTCATCGTTAACTGATTTCATCTTCATTTAACTGATTTCATCTTTAACTGATTTCATCGTTAACTGATTTCATCTTCATTTAACTGATTTCATCGTTAACTGATTTCATCTTCATTTAACTGATTTCATCTTGAACTGATTTCATCTTCATTTAACTGATTTCATCTTTAACTGATTTCATCGTTAACTGATTTCATCTTCATTTAACTGATTTCATCTTTAACTGATTTCATCGTTAACTGATTTCATTCTTCATTTAACTGATTTCATCTTTAACTGATTTCATCTTCATGTAACTGATTTCATCTGTAACTGATTTCATCGTTAACTGATTTCATCTTCATTTAACTGATTTCATCTTTAACTGATTTCATCGTTAACTGATTTCATCTTCATTTAACTGATTTCATCGTTAACTGATTTCATCTTCATTTAACTGATTTCATCGTTAACTGATTTCATCTTCATTTAACTGATTTCATCGTTAACTGATTTCATCTTCATTTAACTGATTTCATCTTTAACTGATTTCATCGTTAACTGATTTCATCTTCATTTAACTGATTTCATCTGTAACTGATTTCATCTTTAACTGATTTCATCGTTAACTGATTTCATCTTCATTTAACTGATTTCATCTTTAACTGATTTCATCGTTAACTGATTTCATCTTCATTTAACTGATTTCATTTTCATTCTTCATTTAACTGATTTCATCTTTAACTGATTTCATCTTCATTTAACTGATTTCATCGTTAACTGATTTCATCTTCATTTAACTGATTTCATCGTTAACTGATTTCATCTTCATTTAACTGATTTCATCTTTAACTGATTTCATCGTTAACTGATTTCATCTTCATTTAACTGATTTCATCGTTAACTGATTTCATCTTAATGTAACTGATTTCATCGTTAACTGATTTCATCTTCATTTAACTGATTTCATCGTTAACTGATTTCATCTTAATGTAACTGATTTCATCTGTAACTGATTTCATCGTTAACTGATTTCATCGTTAACTGATTTAATCTTCATGTAACTGATTTCATCTGTAACTGATTTCATCTTTAACTGATTTCATCGTTAACTGATTTCATCTTCATTTAACTGATTTCATCGTTAACTGATTTCATCTTCATTTAACTGATTTCATCTTTAACTGATTTCATCGTTAACTGATTTCATTTTCATTCTTCATTTAACTGATTTCATCTGTAACTGATTTCATCGTTAACTGATTTCATCTTCATTTAACTGATTTCATCGTTAACTGATTTCATCTTCATTTAACTGATTTCATCTTTAACTGATTTCATCGTTAACTGATTTCATCGTTAACTGATTTCATCTTCATTTAACTGATTTCATCGTTAACTGATTTCATCTTCATTTAACTGATTTCATCTTTAACTGATTTCATCGTTAACTGATTTCATCTTCATTTAACTGATTTCATCTTTAACTGATTTCATCGTTAACTGATTTCATCTTCATTTAACTGATTTCATCGTTAACTGATTTCATCTTTAACTGATTTCATCGTTAACTGATTTAATCTTCATGTAACTGATTTCATCTGTAACTGTTTTCATCTTTAACTGATTTCATCTTCATTTAACTGATTTCATCTTCATTTAACTGATTTCCTCTTCATTTAACTGATTTCATCTTTAACTGATTTCATCGTTAACTGATTTCATCTTCATTTAACTGATTTCATCGTTAACTGATTTCATCTTCATTTAACTGATTTCATCTTTAACTGATTTCATCGTTAACTGATTTCATCTTCATTTAACTGATTTCATTGTTAACTGATTTTATCTTCATTTAACTGATTTCATCTTTAACTGATTTCATCGTTAACTGATTTCATCTTCATTTAACTGATTTCATCTGTAACTGATTTCATCTTTAACTGGTTTCATCGTTAACTGATTTCATTCTTCATTTAACTGATTTCATCTTTAACTGATTTCATCTTCATGTAACTGATTTCATCTGTAACTGATTTCATCGTTAACTGATTTCATCTTCATTTAACTGATTTCATCTTTAACTGATTTCATCGTTAACTGATTTCATCTTCATTTAACTGATTTCATCGTTAACTGATTTCATCTTCATTTAACTGATTTCATCTTTAACTGATTTCATCGTTAACTGATTTCATCTTCATTTAACTGATTTCATCGTTAACTGATTTCATCTTCATTTAACTGATTTCATCTTTAACTGATTTCATCGTTAACTGATTTCATCTTCATTTAACTGATTTCATCGTTAACTGATTTCATCTTCATTTAACTGATTTCATCTTTAACTGATTTCATCGTTAACTGATTTCATCTTCATTTAACTGATTTCATCGTTAACTGATTTCATCTTCATGTAACTGATTTCATCTGTAACTGATTTCATCTTCATTTAACTGATTTCATTTTCATTCTTCATTTAACTGATTTCATCTGTAACTGATTTCATCTTTAACTGATTTCATCGTTAACTGATTTCATCTTCATTTAACTGATTTCATCTTCATTTAACTGATTTCATCGTTAACTGATTTCATCGTTAACTGATTTCATCTTCATTTAACTGATTTCATCTTTAACTGATTTCATCGTTAACTGATTTCATCGTTAACTGATTTCATCTTCATTTAACTGATTTCATCGTTAACTGATTTCATCTTCATTTAACTGATTTCATCGTTAACTGATTTCATCTTCATTTAACTGATTTCATCTTCATTTAACTGATTTCATCGTTTACTGATTTCATCTTCATTTAACTGATTTCATCTTCATTTAACTGATTTCATCTTCATTTAACTGATTTCATCGTTAACTGATTTCATCTTCATTTAACTGATTTCATCGTTAACTGATTTCATCTTCATTTAACTGATTTCATCTTCATTTAACTGATTTCATCGTTAACTGATTTCATCTTCATTTAACTGATTTTGTCTTTAACTGATTTCATCGTTAACTGATTTCATCTTCATTTAACTGATTTCATCTTTAACTGATTTCATCTTCATTCAACTGATTTCATCTTCATTTAACTGATTTCATTTTCATTCTTCATTTAACTGATTTCATCTTTAACTGATTTCATCTTCATTTAACTGATTTCATCGTTAACTGATTTCATCTTCATTTAACTGATTTCATTTTTAACTGATTTCATCTTCATTTAACTGATTTCATCGTTAACTGATTTCATCGTTAACTGATTTCATCTTCATTTAACTGATTTAATCTTTAACTGATTTCATCTTTAACTGATTTCATCTTCATTTAACTGATTTCATCGTTAACTGATTTCATCTTCATTTAACTGATTTCATCTTTAACTGATTTCATCGTTAACTGATTTCATCTTCATTTAACTGATTTCATCGTTAACTGATTTCATCTGTAACTGATTTCATCTGTAACTGATTTCATCTTTAACTGATTTCATCTTCATTAAACTGATTTCATCGTTATCTGATTTCATCTTCATTTAACTGATTTCATCTTTAACTGATTTCATCGTTAACTGATTTCATCTTCATTTAACTGATTTCATCTTTAACTGATTTCATCGTTAACTGATTGCATCTTCATTTAACTGATTTCATCGTTAACTGATTTCATCTTCATTTAACTGATTTCATCTTTAACTGATTTCATCGTTAACTGATTTCATCTTCATTTAACTGATTTCATTTTCATTCTTCATTTAACTGATTTCATCTTTAACTGATTTCATCGTTAACTGATTTAATCTTCATGTAACTGAATTCATCTGTAACTGATTTCATCGTTAACTGATTTCATCGTTAACTGATTTCATCGTTAACTGATTTAATCTTCATGTAACTGATTTCATCTGTAACTGTTTTCATCTTTAACTGATTTCATCGTTAACTGATTTCATCTTTAACTGATTTCATCGTTAACTGATTTCATCTGTAACTGATTTCATCTTTAACTGATTTCATCTTCATGTAACTGATTTCATCTTCATGTAACTGATTTCATCTTTAACTGATTTCATCGTTAACTGATTTCATCTTCATTTAACTGATTTCATCTTCATTTAACTGATTTCATCTTTAACTGATTTCATCGTTAACTGATTTCATCTTCATTTAACTGATTTCATCGTTAACTGATTTCATCTTCATTTAACTGATTTCATCTTTAACTGATTTCATCTTCATTTAACTGATTTCATCTTTAACTGATTTCATCGTTAACTGATTTCATCTTCATTTAACTGATTTCATCGTTAACTGATTTTATCTTAATTTAACTGATTTCATCTTTAACTGATTTCATCGTTAACTGATTTCATCTTCATTTAACTGATTTCATCTGTAACTGATTTCATCTTTAACTGATTTCATCGTTAACTGATTTCATCTTCATTTAACTGATTTCATCTTTAACTGATTTCATCGTTAACTAATTTCATCTTCATTTAACTGATTTCATTTTCATTCTTCATTTAACTGATTTCATCTTTAACTGATTTCATCTTCATTTAACTGATTTCATCGTTAACTGATTTCATCTTCATTTAACTGATTTCATCTTTAACTGATTTCATCGTTAACTGATTTCATCTTCATTTAACTGATTTCATCTTTAACTGATTTCATCGTTAACTGATTTCATCTTCATTTAACTGATTTCATCGTTAACTGATTTCATCTTCATTTAACTGATTTCATCTTTAACTGATTTCATCGTTAACTGATTTCATCTTCATTTAACTGATTTCATCGTTAACTGATTTCATCTTCATTTAACTGATTTCATCTTTAACTGATTTCATCGTTAACTGATTTCATCTTCATTGAACTGATTTCATCTTTAACTGATTTCATCGTTAATTGATTTCATCTTCATTTAACTCATTTCATTTTCATTCTTCATTTAACTGATTTCATCGTTAACTGATTTCATCTTTAACTGATTTCATCGTTAACTGATTTAATCTTCATGTAGCTGATTTCATCTGTAACTGATTTCATCTTTAACTGATTTCATCGTTACCTGATTTCATCTTCATTTAACTGTTTTCATCTTTAACTGATTTCATCGTTAACTGATTTCATCGTTAACTGATTTCATCTTTAACTGATTTCATCGTTAACTGATTTCATCTTCATTTAACTGATTTCATCGTTAACTGATTTCATCTTCATTTAACTGATTTCATCGTTAACTGATTTCATCGTTAACTGATTTCATCTTTAACTGATTTCATCGTTAACTGATTTCATCTTCATTTAACTGATTTCATCGTTAACTGATTTCATCGTTAACTGATTTCATCTTCATTTAACTGATTTCATCTTCATTTAACTGATTTCATCGTTAACTGATTTCATCTTCATTTAACTGATTTCATCTTTAACTGATTTCATCGTTAACTGATTTCATCTTCATTTAACTGATTTCATCTTTAACTGATTTCATCGTTAACTGATTTCATCTTCATTTAACTGATTTCATCTTTAACTGATTTAATCGTTAACTGATTTCATTCTTCATTTAACTGATTTCATCTTTAACTGATTTCATCTTCATGTAACTGATTTCATCTGTAACTGATTTCATCATTAACTGATTTCATCTTCATTTAACTGATTTCATCTTTAACTGATTTCATCTTCATTTAACTGATTTCATGTTCATTTAACTGATTTCATCGTTAACTGATTTCATCTTCATTTAACTGATTTCATCTTTAACTGATTTCATCGTTAACTGATTTCATCTTCATTTAATTGATTTCATCGTTAACTGATTTCATCTTCATTTAACTGATTTCATCTTTAACTAATTTCATCGTTAACTGATTTCATCTTCATTTAACTGATTTCATTTTCATTCTTCATTTAACTGATTTCATCGTTAACTGATTTCATCTTTAACTGATTTCATCGTTAACTGATTTAATCTTCATGTAACTGATTTCATCTGTAACTGATTTCATCGTTAACTGATTTCATCGTTAACTGATTTCATCTTCATTTAACTGATTTCATCTTTCACTGATTTCATCGTTAACTGATTTCATCTTCATTTAACTGATTTCATCTTTAACTGATTTCATCGTTAACTGATTTCATCTTCATTTAACTGATTTCATCGTTAACTGATTTCATCTTCATTTAACTGATTTCATCTTGAACTGATTTCATCTTCATTTAACTGATTTCATCTTTAACTGATTTCATCGTTAACTGATTTCATCTTCATTTAACTGATTTCATCTTTAACTGATTTCATCGTTAACTGATTTCATTCTTCATTTAACTGATTTCATCTTTAACTGATTTCATCTTCATGTAACTGATTTCATCTGTAACTGATTTCATCGTTAACTGATTTCATCTTCATTTAACTGATTTCATCTTTAACTGATTTCATCGTTAACTGATTTCATCTTCATTTAACTGATTTCATCGTTAACTGATTTCATCTTCATTTAACTGATTTCATCGTTAACTGATTTCATCTTCATTTAACTGATTTCATCGTTAACTGATTTTATCTTCATTTAACTGATTTCATCTTTAACTGATTTCATCGTTAACTGATTTCATCTTCATTTAACTGATTTCATCTGTAACTGATTTCATCTTTAACTGATTTCATCGTTAACTGATTTCATCTTCATTTAACTGATTTCATCTTTAACTGATTTCATCGTTAACTGATTTCATCTTCATTTAACTGATTTCATTTTCATTCTTCATTTAACTGATTTCATCTTTAACTGATTTCATCTTCATTTAACTGATTTCATCGTTAACTGATTTCATCTTCATTTAACTGATTTCATCGTTAACTGATTTCATCTTCATTTAACTGATTTCATCTTTAACTGATTTCATCGTTAACTGATTTCATCTTCATTTAACTGATTTCATCGTTAACTGATTTCATCTTAATGTAACTGATTTCATCGTTAACTGATTTCATCTTCATTTAACTGATTTCATCGTTAACTGATTTCATCTTAATGTAACTGATTTCATCTGTAACTGATTTCATCGTTAACTGATTTCATCGTTAACTGATTTAATCTTCATGTAACTGATTTCATCTGTAACTGATTTCATCTTTAACTGATTTCATCGTTAACTGATTTCATCTTCATTTAACTGATTTCATCGTTAACTGATTTCATCTTCATTTAACTGATTTCATCTTTAACTGATTTCATCGTTAACTGATTTCATTTTCATTCTTCATTTAACTGATTTCATCTGTAACTGATTTCATCGTTAACTGATTTCATCTTCATTTAACTGATTTCATCGTTAACTGATTTCATCTTCATTTAACTGATTTCATCTTTAACTGATTTCATCGTTAACTGATTTCATCGTTAACTGATTTCATCTTCATTTAACTGATTTCATCGTTAACTGATTTCATCTTCATTTAACTGATTTCATCTTTAACTGATTTCATCGTTAACTGATTTCATCTTCATTTAACTGATTTCATCTTTAACTGATTTCATCGTTAACTGATTTCATCTTCATTTAACTGATTTCATCTTTAACTGATTTCATCGTTAACTGATTTCATCTTCATTTAACTGATTTCATCGTTAACTGATTTCATCTTTAACTGATTTCATCGTTAACTGATTTAATCTTCATGTAACTGATTTCATCTGTAACTGTTTTCATCTTTAACTGATTTCATCTTCATTTAACTGATTTCATCTTCATTTAACTGATTTCATCTTCATTTAACTGATTTCATCTTTAACTGATTTCATCGTTAACTGATTTCATCTTCATTTAACTGATTTCATCGTTAACTGATTTCATCTTCATTTAACTGATTTCATCTTTAACTGATTTCATCGTTAACTGATTTCATCTTCATTTAACTGATTTCATTGTTAACTGATTTTATCTTCATTTAACTGATTTCATCTTTAACTGATTTCATCGTTAACTGATTTCATCTTCATTTAACTGATTTCATCTGTAACTGATTTCATCTTTAACTGGTTTCATCGTTAACTGATTTCATTCTTCATTTAACTGATTTCATCTTTAACTGATTTCATCTTCATGTAACTGATTTCATCTGTAACTGATTTCATCGTTAACTGATTTCATCTTCATTTAACTGATTTCATCTTTAACTGATTTCATCGTTAACTGATTTCATCTTCATTTAACTGATTTCATCGTTAACTGATTTCATCTTCATTTAACTGATTTCATCTTTAACTGATTTCATCGTTAACTGATTTCATCTTCATTTAACTGATTTCATCGTTAACTGATTTCATCTTCATTTAACTGATTTCATCTTTAACTGATTTCATCGTTAACTGATTTCATCTTCATTTAACTGATTTCATCGTTAACTGATTTCATCTTCATTTAACTGATTTCATCTTTAACTGATTTCATCGTTAACTGATTTCATCTTCATTTAACTGATTTCATCGTTAACTGATTTCATCTTCATGTAACTGATTTCATCTGTAACTGATTTCATCTTCATTTAACTGATTTCATTTTCATTCTTCATTTAACTGATTTCATCTGTAACTGATTTCATCTTTAACTGATTTCATCGTTAACTGATTTCATCTTCATTTAACTGATTTCATCTTCATTTAACTGATTTCATCGTTAACTGATTTCATCGTTAACTGATTTCATCTTCATTTAACTGATTTCATCTTTAACTGATTTCATCGTTAACTGATTTCATCGTTAACTGATTTCATCTTCATTTAACTGATTTCATCGTTAACTGATTTCATCTTCATTTAACTGATTTCATCGTTAACTGATTTCATCTTCATTTAACTGATTTCATCTTCATTTAACTGATTTCATTTTCATTCTTCATTTAACTGATTTCATCGTTAACTGATTTCATCTTTAACTGATTTCATCGTTAACTGATTTAATCTTCATGTAACTGATTTCATCTGTAACTGATTTCATCTTCATGTAACTGATTTCATCGTTAACTGATTTCATCTTCATTTAACTGATTTCATCGTTAACTGATTTCATCTTCATTTAACTGATTTCATCTTCATTTAACTGATTTCATCTTTAACTGATTTCATCGTTAACTGATTTCATCTTCATTTAACTGATTTCATCGTTAACTGATTTCATCTTCATTTAACTGATTTCATCTTTAACTGATTTCATCGTTAACTGATTTCATATTCATTTAACTGATTTCATCGTTAACTGATTTCATCTTCATTTAACTGATTTCATCGTTAACTGATTTCATCTTTAACTGATTTCATCTTTAATTGATTTCATCGTTAACTGATTTCATCTTCATTTAACTGATTTCATCTTTAACTGATTTCATCGTTAACTGATTTCATCTTCATTTAACTGATTTCATCGTTAACTGATTTCATCTTCATTTAACTGATTTCATCTTTAACTGATTTCATCGTTAACTGATTTCATCTTCATTTAACTGATTTCATCGTTAACTGATTTCATCTTCATTTAACTGATTTCATCTTTAACTGATTTCATCGTTAACTGATTTCATCTTCATTTAACTGATTTCATCGTTTACTGATTTCATCTTCATTTAACTGATTTCATCTTCATTTAACTGATTTCATCGTTAACTGATTTCATCTTCATTTAACTGATTTCATCGTTAACTGATTTCATCTTCATTTAACTGATTTCATCTTCATTTAACTGATTTCATCGTTAACTGATTTCATCTTCATTTAACTGATTTTGTCTTTAACTGATTTCATCGTTAACTGATTTCATCTTCATTTAACTGATTTCATCTTTAACTGATTTCATCTTCATTCAACTGATTTCATCTTCATTTAACTGATTTCATTTTCATTCTTCATTTAACTGATTTCATCTTTAACTGATTTCATCTTCATTTAACTGATTTCATCGTTAACTGATTTCATCTTCATTTAACTGATTTCATTTTTAACTGATTTCATCTTCATTTAACTGATTTCATCGTTAACTGATTTCATCGTTAACTGATTTCATCTTCATTTAACTGATTTAATCTTTAACTGATTTCATCTTTAACTGATTTCATCTTCATTTAACTGATTTCATCGTTAACTGATTTCATCTTCATTTAACTGATTTCATCTTTAACTGATTTCATCGTTAACTGATTTCATCTTCATTTAACTGATTTCATCGTTAACTGATTTCATCTGTAACTGATTTCATCTGTAACTGATTTCATCTTTAACTGATTTCATCTTCATTAAACTGATTTCATCGTTATCTGATTTCATCTTCATTTAACTGATTTCATCTTTAACTGATTTCATCGTTAACTGATTTCATCTTCATTTAACTGATTTCATCTTTAACTGATTTCATCTTTAACTGATTTCATCGTTAACTGATTGCATCTTCATTTAACTGATTTCATCGTTAACTGATTTCATCTTCATTTAACTGATTTCATCTTTAACTGATTTCATCGTTAACTGATTTCATCTTCATTTAACTGATTTCATCGTTAACTGATTTCATCTTCATTTAACTGATTTCATCGTTAACTGATTTCATCTTCATTTAACTGATTTTATCTTTAAATGATTTCATCGTTAACTGATTTCATCTTCATTTAACTGATTTCATCTTTAACTGATTTCATCTTCATTTAACTGATTTCATCTTCATTTAACTGATTTCATCGTTAACTGATTTCATCTTCATTTAACTGATTTCATCTTCATTTAACTGATTTCATCGTTAACTGATTTCATCTTCATTTAACTGATTTCATCGTTAACTGGTTTCATCGTTAACTGATTTCATCTTCATTTAACTGATTTCATTTTCATTCTTCATTTAACTGATTTAATCTTTAACTGATTTCATCTTCATTTAACTGATTTCATCGTTATCTGATTTCATCTTCATTTAACTGATTTCATCGTTAACTGATTTCATCTTCATTTAACTGATTTCATTTTTAACTGATTTCATCTTCATTTAACTGATTTCATCGTTAACTGATTTCATCTTCATTTAACTGATTTCATCTTTAACTGATTTCATCTTTAACTGATTTCATCTTCATTTAACTGATTTCATCTTTAACTGATTTCATCTTTAACTGATTTCATCTTCATTTAACTGATTTCATCTTTAACTGATTTCATCTTCATTTAACTGATTTCATCTTTAACTGATTTCATCTTTAACTGATTTCATCTTCATTTAACTGATTTCATCGTTAACTGATTTCATCTTCATTTAACTGATTTCATCTTTAACTGATTTCATCGTTAACTGATTTCATCTTCATTTAACTGATTTCATCGTTAACTGATTTAATCTGTAACTGATTTCATCTGTAACTGATTTCATCTTTAACTGATTTCATCTTCATTTAACTGATTTCATCGTTAACTGATTTCATCTTCATTTAACTGTTTTCATCTTTAACTGATTTCATCGTTAACTGATTTCATCTTCATTTAACTGATTTCATCGTTAACTGATTTCATCTTCATTTAACTGATTTCATCGTTAACTGATTTCATCTTCATTTAACTGATTTCATTTTCATTCTTCATTTACCTGATTTCATCGTTAACTGATTTAATCTTCATGTAACTGATTTCATCTGTAACTGATTTCATCGTTAACTGATTTCATCTTCATTTAACTGATTTCATCTTCATTTAACTGATTTCATCGTTAACTGATTTCATCGTTAACTGATTTCATCGTTAACTGATTTCATCTTCATTTAACTGATTTCATCGTTAACTAATTTCATCGTTAACTGATTTCATCATTAACTGATTTCATCTTCAATTAACTGATTTCATCGTTAACTGATTTCATCTTCATTTAACTGATTTCATCTTTAACTGATTTCATCGTTAACTGATTTCATCTTCATTTAACTGATTTCATCGTTAACTGATTTCATCTTCATTTAACTGATTTCATCGTTAACTGATTTCATCGTTAACTGATTTCATCTTCATTTAACTGATTTCATCTTTAACTGATTTCATCGTTAACTGATTTCATTTTTCATTTAACTGATTTCATCTTTAACTGATTTCATCTTCATGTAACTGATTTCATCTGTAACTGATTTCATCTTCATTTAACTGATTTCATTTTCATTCTTCATTTACCTGATTTCATCGTTAACTGATTTCATCTTTAACTGATTTCATCGTTAACTGATTTAATCTTCATGTAACTGATTTCATCTGTAACTGATTTCATCTTTAACTGATTTCATCGTTAACTGATTTCATCTTCATTTAACTGATTTCATCTTTAACTGATTTCATCGTTAACTGATTTCATCTTCATTTAACTGATTTCATTTTCATTCTTCATTTACCTGATTTCATCGTTAACTGATTTCATCTTTAACTGATTTCATCGTTAACTGATTTAATCTTCATGTAACTGATTTCATCGTTAACTGATTTCATCTTTAACTGATTTCATCGTTAACTGATTTCATCTTCATTTAACTGATTTCATCTTTAACTGATTTCATCGTTAACTGATTTCATCTTCATTTAACTGATTTCATTTTCATTCTTCATTTAACTGATTTCATCGTTAACTGATTTCATCTTTAACTGATTTCATCGTTAACTGATTTAATCTTCATGTAACTGATTTCATCTGTAACTGATTTCATCTTTAACTGATTTCATCGTTAACTGATTTCATCTTCATTTAACTGATTTCATCTTCATTTAACTGATTTCATCGTTAACTGATTTCATCGTTAACTGATTTCATCTTCATTTAACTGATTTCATCGTTAACTAATTTCATCGTTAACTGATTTCATCATTAACTGATTTCATCTTCATTTAACTGATTTCATCGTTAACTGATTTCATCTTCATTTAACTGATTTCATCTTTAACTGATTTCATCGTTAACTGATTTCATCTTCATTTAACTGATTTCATCTTTAACTGATTTCATCTTTAACTGATTTCATCGTTAACTGATTTCATCTTCATTTAACTGATTTCATGTTTAACTGATTTCATCGTTAACTGATTTCATCTTCATTTAACTGATTTCATTTTCATTCTTCATTTAACTGATTTCATCTTTAACTGATTTCATCTTCATTTAACTGATTTCATCTGTAACTGATTTCATCTTTAACTGATTTCATCGTTAACTGATTTCATCTTCATTTAACTGATTTCATCTTTAACTGATTTCATCGTTAACTGATTCCATCGTTAACTGATTTCATCTTTAACTGATTTCATCGTTAACTGATTTCATCTTCATTTAACTGATTTCATCGTTAACTGATTTCATCGTTAACTGATTTCATCGTTAACTGATTTCATCTTCATTTAACTGATTTCATCGTTAACTAATTTCATCGTTAACTGATTTCATCATTAACTGATTTCATCTTCATTTAACTGATTTCATCTTTAACTGATTTCATCGTTAACTGATTTCATCTTCAATTAACTGATTTCATCGTTAACTGATTTCATCTTCATTTAACTGATTTCATCTTTAACTGATTTCATCTTCATTTAACTGATTTCATCTTTAACTGATTTCATCGTTAACTGATTTCATCTTCATTTAACTGATTTCATCTTTAACTGATTTCATCGTTAACTGATTTCATCTTCATTTAACTGATTTCATCTTTAACTGATTTCATCGTTAACTGATTTCATCTTCATTTAACTGATTTCATCGTTAACTGATTTCATCTTCATTTAACTGATTTCATCGTTAACTGATTTCATCGTTAACTGATTTCATCTTCATTTAACTGATTTCATCTGTAACTGATTTCATCGTTAACTGATTTCATCATTAACTGATTTCATCTTCATTTAACTGATTTCATCGTTAACTGATTTCATCTTCATTTAACTGATTTCATCTTTAACTGATTTCATCGTTAACTGATTTCATCTTCATTTAACTGATTTCATCTTTAACTGATTTCATCTTTAACTGATTTCATCTTTAACTGATTTCATCGTTAACTGATTTCATCTTCATTTAACTGATTTCATCTTTAACTGATTTCATCGTTAACTGATTTCATCTTCATTTAACTGATTTCATTTTCATTCTTCATTTAACTGATTTCATCTTTAACTGATTTCATCTTCATTTAACTGATTTCATCTGTAACTGATTTCATCTTTAACTGATTTCATCGTTAACTGATTTCATCTTCATTTAACTGATTTCATCTTTAACTGATTTCATCGTTAACTGATTCCATCGTTAACTGATTTCATCTTTAACTGATTTCATCGTTAACTGATTTCATCTTCATTTAACTGATTTCATCGTTAACTGATTTCATCGTTAACTGATTTCATCGTTAACTGATTTCATCTTCATTTAACTGATTTCATCGTTAACTAATTTCATCGTTAACTGATTTCATCATTAACTGATTTCATCTTCATTTAACTGATTTCATCTTTAACTGATTTCATCGTTAACTGATTTCATCTTCAATTAACTGATTTCATCGTTAACTGATTTCATCTTCATTTAACTGATTTCATCTTTAACTGATTTCATCTTCATTTAACTGATTTCATCTTTAACTGATTTCATCGTTAACTGATTTCATCTTCATTTAACTGATTTCATCTTTAACTGATTTCATCGTTAACTGATTTCATCTTCATTTAACTGATTTCATCGTTAACTGATTTCATCTTCATTTAACTGATTTCATCGTTAACTGATTTCATCGTTAACTGATTTCATCTTCATTTAACTGATTTCATCTGTAACTGATTTCATCGTTAACTGATTTCATCTTCATTTAACTGATTTCATCGTTAACTGATTTCATCTTCATTTAACTGATTTCATCTTTAACTGATTTCATCGTTAACTGATTTCATCTTCAATTAACTGATTTCATTTTCATTCTTCATTTAACTGATTTCATCGTTAACTGATTTCATCTGTAACTGATTTCATCTTTAACTGATTTCATCGTTAACTGATTTCATCTTCATTTAACTGATTTCATCGTTAACTGATTTCATCGTTAACTGATTTCATCTTTAACTGATTTCATCGTTAACTGATTTCATCTTCATTTAACTGATTTCATCTTTAACTGATTTCATCGTTAACTGATTTCATCTTCAATTAACTGATTTCATCGTTAACTGATTTCATCTTCATTTAACTGATTTCATCTTCATTTAACTGATTTCATCGTTAACTGATTTCATCTTTAACTGATTTCATCGTTAACTGATTTAATCTTCATGTAACTGATTTCATCTGTAACTGATTTCATCTTTAACTGATTTCATCGTTAACTGATTTCATCTTCATTTATCTGATTTCATCTTTAACTGATTTCATCGTTAACTGATTTCATCTTCATTTAACTGATTTCATCTTCATTTAACTGATTTCATCTTTAACTGATTTCATCGTTAACTGATTTCATCGTTAACTGATTTCATCTTCATTTAACTGATTTCATCGTTAAATGATTTCATCTTCATTTAACTGATTTCATCTTTAACTGATTTCATCGTTAACTGATTTCATCTTCATTTAACTGATTTCATCGTTAACTGATTTCATCTTCATTTAACTGATTTCATCTTCATTTAACTGATTTTGTCTCTAACTGATTTCATCGTTAACTGATTTCATCTTCATTTAACTGATTTCATCTTTAACTGATTTCATCGTTAACTGATTTCATCTTCATTTAACTGATTTCATCGTTAACTGATTTCATCTTTAACTGATTTCATCGTTAACTGATTTAATCTTCATGTAACTGATTTCATCTGTAACTGATTTCATCTTTAACTGATTTCATCGTTAACTGATTTCATCTTCATTTAACTGATTTCATCTTTAACTGATTTCATCGTTAACTGATTTCATCTTTAACTGATTTCATCGTTAACTGATTTAATCTTCATGTAACTGATTTCATCTGTAACTGATTTCATCTTCATGTAACTGATTTCATCTTCATGTAACTGATTTCATCGTTAACTGATTTCATCTTCATTTAACTGATTTCATCGTTAACTGATTTCATCGTTAACTGATTTCATCTTCATTTAACTGATTTCATCTTTAACTGATTTCATCGTTAACTGATTTCATCTTCATTTAACTGATTTCATCGTTAACTGATTTCATCTTCATTTAACTGATTTCATCTTTAACTGATTTCATCGTTAACTGATTTCATCTTCATTTAACTGATTTCATCGTTAACTGATTTAATCTTCATTTAACTGATTTCATCTTTAACTGATTTCATCGTTAACTGATTTCATCTTCATTTAACTGATTTCATCGTTAACTGATTTAATCTTCATGTAACTGATTTCATCTGTAACTGATTTCATCTTTAACTGATTTCATCGTTAACTGATTTCATCTTCATTTAACTGATTTCATCTTTAACTGATTTCATCGTTAACTGATTTCATCTTCATTTAACTGATTTCATCGTTAACTGATTTCATCTTCATTTAACTGATTTCATCGTTAACTGATTTCATCTTCATTTAACTGATTTTGTCTTTAACTGATTTCATCGTTAACTGATTTCATCTTCATTTAACTGATTTCATCTTTAACTGATTTCATCTTCATTCAACTGATTTCATCTTCATTTAACTGATTTCATCGTTAACTGATTTCATCTTCATTTAACTGATTTCATTTTCATTCTTCATTTAACTGATTTCATCTTTAACTGATTTCATCTTCATGTAACTGATTTAATCTTCATGTAACTGATTTCATCTTTACCTGATTTTATCGTTAACTGATTTCATCTTCATTTAACTGATTTCATCTTCATTTAACTGATTTCATCTTTAACTGATTTCATCGTTAACTGATTTCATCTTCATTTAACTGATTCCATCGTTAACTGATTTCATCTTCATTTAACTGATTTCATCTTTAACTGATTTCATCGTTAACTGAGTTCATCTTCATTTAACTGATTTCATTTTCATTCTTCATTTAACTGATTTCATCGTTAACTGATTTCATCTTTAACTGATTTCATCGTTAACTGATTTAATCTTCATGTAACTGATTTCATCTGTAACTGATTTCATCTTCATGTAACTGATTTCATCTTCATGTAACTGATTTCATTGTTAACTGATTTCATCTTCATTTAACTGATTTCATCGTTAACTGATTTCATCGTTAACTGATTTCATCTTCATTTAACTGATTTCATCTTCATTTAACTGATTTCATCTTTAACTGATTTCATCGTTAACTGATTTCATCTTCATTTAACTGATTTCATCGTTAACTGATTTCATCGTTAACTGATTTCATCTTCATTTAACTGATTTCATCTTCATTTAACTGATTTAATCTTTAACTGATTTCATCGTTAACTGATTTCATCTTCATTTAACTGATTTCATCGTTAACTGATTTCATCTTCATTTAACTGATTTCATCTTTAACTGATTTCATCGTTAACTGATTTCATCTTCATTTAACTGATTTCATCGTTAACTGATTTCATCTTTAACTGATTTCATCGTTAACTGATTTAATCTTCATGTAACTGATTTCATCTGTAACTGATTTCATCTTTAACTGATTTCATCGTTAACTGATTTCATCTTCATTTAACTGATTTCATCTTTAACTGATTTCATCGTTAACTGATTTCATCTTCATTTAACTGATTTCATCGTTAACTGATTTCATCTTCATTTAACTGATTTCATCTTTAACTGATTTCATCGTTAACTGATTTCATCTTCATTTAACTGATTTCATCGTTAACTGATTTCATCTTCATTTAACTGATTTCATCTTTAACTGATTTCATCGTTAACTGATTTCATCTTCATTTAACTGATTTCATCGTTAACTGATTTCATCTTCATTTAACTGATTTCATCTTTAACTGATTTCATCGTTAACTGATTTCATCTTCATTTAACTGATTTCATCGTTAACTGATTTCATCTTCATTTAACTGATTTTGTCTTTAACTGATTTCATCGTTAACTGATTTCATCTTCATTCAACTGATTTCATCTTCATTTAACTGATTTCATCGTTAACTGATTTCATCTTCATTTAACTGATTTCATCTTCATTTAACTGATTTCATCGTTAACTGATTTCATCTTCATTTAACTGATTTCATCTTTAACTGATTTCATCGTTAACTGATTTCATCTTCATTTAACTGATTTCATTTTCATTCTTCATTTAAATGATTTCATCTTTAACTGATTTCATCTTCATTTAACTGATTTCATCGTTAACTGATTTCATCTTCATTTAACTGATTTCATTTTTAACTGATTTCATCTTCATTTAACTGATTTCATCGTTAACTGATTTCATCGTTAACTGATTTCATCTTCATTTAACTGATTTCATCTTTAACTGATTTCATCTTTAACTGATTTCATCTTCATTTAACTGATTTCATCGTTAACTGATTTCATCTTCATTTAACTGATTTCATCTTTAACTGATTTCATCGTTAACTGATTTCATCTTCATTTAACTGATTTCATCGTTAACTGATTTCATCTTCATTTAACTGATTTCATCGTTAACTGATTTCATCTTCATTTAACTGATTTCATCTGTAACTGATTTCATCGTTAACTGATTTCATCTTCATTTAACTGATTTCATCGTTAACTGATTTCATCTTCATTTAACTGATTTCATCTTTAACTGATTTCATCTTCATTTAACTGATTTCATCGTTAACTGATTTCATCTTCATTTAACTGATTTCATCTTTAACTGATTTCATCGTTAACTGATTTCATCTTCATTTAACTGATTTCATCGTTAACTGATTTCATCTTCATTTAACTGATTTCATCTTTAACTGATTTCATCGTTAACTGATTTCATCTTCATTTAACTGATTTCATCGTTAACTGATTTCATCTTCATTTAACTGATTTCATCTTTAACTGATTTCATCGTTAACTGATTTCATTTTCATTTAACTGATTTCATCGTTAACTGATTTCATCTTCATTTAACTGATTTCATCTTCATTTAACTAATTTCGTCGTTAACTGATTTCATCTTCATTTAACTGATTTCATCTTCATTTAACTAATTTCGTCGTTAACTGATTTCATCTTCATTTAACTGATTTCATCTTCATTTAACTGATTTCATCTTTAACTGATTTCATCTTCATTTAACTGATTTCATCTTCATTTAACTGATTTCATCGTTAACTGATTTCATCTTCATTTAACTGATTTCATCTTTAACTGATTTCATCGTTAACTGATTTCATCTTCATTTAACTGATTTCATTTTCATTCTTCATTTAACTGATTTAATCTTTAACTGATTTCATCTTCATTTAACTTATTTCATCGTTAACTGATTTCATCTTTAACTGATTTCATCGTTAACTGATTTCATCTTCATTTAACTGATTTCATCTTTAACTGATTTCATCTTTAACTGATTTCATCTTCATTTAACTGATTTCATCGTTAACTGATTTCATCTTCATTTAACTGATTTCATCTTTAACTGATTTCATCTTTAACTGATTTCATCTTCATTTAACTGATTTCATCTTTAACTGATTTCATCTTTAACTGATTTCATCTTCATTTAACTGATTTCATCGTTAACTGATTTCACCTTCATTTAACTGATTTCATCTTTAACTGATTTCATCGTTAACTGATTTCATCTTCATTTAACTGATTTCATCGTTAACTGATTTCATCTGTAACTGATTTCATCTTTAACTGATTTCATCTTCATTTAACTGATTTCATCGTTAACTGATTTCATCTTCATTTAACTGATTTCATCTTTAACTGATTTCATCGTTAACTGATTTCATCTTCATTTAACTGATTTCATCGTTAACTGATTTCATCTTCATTTAACTGATTTCATTTTCATTCTTCATTTACCTGATTTCATCTTTAACTGATTTCATCGTTAACTGATTTAATCTTCATGTAACTGATTTCATCTGTAACTGATTTCATCTTTAACTGATTTCATCTTCATTTAACTGATTTCATCGTTAACTGATTTCATCTTCATTTAACTGATTTCATCTTTAACTGATTTCATCGTTAACTGATTTCATCTTCATTTAACTGATTTCATCTTCATTTAACTGATTTCATCGTTAACTGATTTCATCTTCATTTAACTGATTTTGTCTTTAACTGATTTCATCGTTAACTGATTTCATCTTCATTTAACTGATTTCATATTTAACTGATTTCATCTTCATTCAACTGATTTCATCTTCATTGAACCGATTTCATCGTTAACTGATTTCATCTTCATTTAACTGATTTCATCTTCATTAAACTGATTTCATCGTTAACTGATTTCATCGTTAACTGATTTCATCTTCATTTAACTGATTTCATCTTTAACTGATTTCATCGTTAACTGATTTCATCTTCATTTAACTGATTTCATTTTCATTCTTCATTTAACTGATCTCATCTTTAACTGATTTCATCTTCATTTAACTGATTTCATCGTTAACTGATTTCATCTTCATTTAACTGATTTCATTTTTAACTGATTTCATCTTCATTTAACTGATTTCATCGTTAACTGATTTCATCTTCATTTAACTGATTTCATCTTTAACTGATTTCATCGTTAACTGATTTCATCTTCATTTAACTGATTTCATCGTTAACTGATTTCATCTTCATTTAACTGATTTCATCTTTAACTGATTTCATCGTTAACTGATTTCATTTTCATTTAACTGATTTCATCGTTAACTGATTTCATCTTCATTTAACTGATTTCATCTTCATTTAACTAATTTCGTCGTTAACTGATTTCATCTTCATTTAACTGATTTCATCTTCATTTAACTAATTTCGTCGTTAACTGATTTCATCTTCATTTAACTGATTTCATCTTCATTTAACTGATTTCATCTTTAACTGATTTCATCTTCATTTAACTGATTTCATCTTCATTTAACTGATTTCATCGTTAACTGATTTCATCTTCATTTAACTGATTTCATCTTTAACTGATTTCATCGTTAACTGATTTCATCTTCATTTAACTGATTTCATTTTCATTCTTCATTTAACTGATTTAATCTTTAACTGATTTCATCTTCATTTAACTTATTTCATCGTTAACTGATTTCATCTTTAACTGATTTCATCGTTAACTGATTTCATCTTCATTTAACTGATTTCATCTTTAACTGATTTCATCTTTAACTGATTTCATCTTCATTTAACTGATTTCATCGTTAACTGATTTCATCTTCATTTAACTGATTTCATCTTTAACTGATTTCATCTTTAACTGATTTCATCTTCATTTAACTGATTTCATCTTTAACTGATTTCATCTTTAACTGATTTCATCTTCATTTAACTGATTTCATCGTTAACTGATTTCACCTTCATTTAACTGATTTCATCTTTAACTGATTTCATCGTTAACTGATTTCATCTTCATTTAACTGATTTCATCGTTAACTGATTTCATCTGTAACTGATTTCATCTTTAACTGATTTCATCTTCATTTAACTGATTTCATCGTTAACTGATTTCATCTTCATTTAACTGATTTCATCTTTAACTGATTTCATCGTTAACTGATTTCATCTTCATTTAACTGATTTCATCGTTAACTGATTTCATCTTCATTTAACTGATTTCATTTTCATTCTTCATTTACCTGATTTCATCTTTAACTGATTTCATCGTTAACTGATTTAATCTTCATGTAACTGATTTCATCTGTAACTGATTTCATCTTTAACTGATTTCATCTTCATTTAACTGATTTCATCGTTAACTGATTTCATCTTCATTTAACTGATTTCATCTTTAACTGATTTCATCGTTAACTGATTTCATCTTCATTTAACTGATTTCATCTTCATTTAACTGATTTCATCGTTAACTGATTTCATCTTCATTTAACTGATTTTGTCTTTAACTGATTTCATCGTTAACTGATTTCATCTTCATTTAACTGATTTCATATTTAACTGATTTCATCTTCATTCAACTGATTTCATCTTCATTGAACCGATTTCATCGTTAACTGATTTCATCTTCATTTAACTGATTTCATCTTCATTAAACTGATTTCATCGTTAACTGATTTCATCGTTAACTGATTTCATCTTCATTTAACTGATTTCATCTTTAACTGATTTCATCGTTAACTGATTTCATCTTCATTTAACTGATTTCATTTTCATTCTTCATTTAACTGATCTCATCTTTAACTGATTTCATCTTCATTTAACTGATTTCATCGTTAACTGATTTCATCTTCATTTAACTGATTTCATTTTTAACTGATTTCATCTTCATTTAACTGATTTCATCGTTAACTGATTTCATCTTCATTTAACTGATTTCATCTTTAACTGATTTCATCTTTAACTGATTTCATCTTCATTTAACTGATTTCATCGTTAACTGATTTCATCTTCATTTAACTGATTTCATCTTTACCTGATTTCATCGTTAACTGATTTCATCTTCATTTAACTGATTTCATCGTTAACTGATTTCATCTGTAACTGATTTCATCTGTAACTGATTTCATCTGTAACTGATTTCATCTTTAACTGATTTCATCTTCATTTAACTGATTTCATCGTTAACTGATTTCATCTTCATTTAACTGATTTCATCTTTAACTGATTTCATCGTTAACTGATTTCATCTTCATTTAACTGATTTCATCTTTAACTGATTTCATCGTTAACTGAATTCATCTTCATTTAACTGATTTCATCGTTAACTGATTTCATCTTCATTTAACTGATTTCATCTTTAACTGATTTCATCGTTAACTGATTTCATCTTCATTTAACTGATTTCATCTTTAACTGATTTCATCTTTAACTGATTTCATCTTCATTTAACTGATTTCATCTTTAACTGATTTCATCTTGAACTGATTTCATCTTCATTTAACTGATTTCATCGTTAACTGATTTCATCTTTAACTGATTTCATCGTTAACTGATTTCATCTTCATTTAACTGATTTCATCGTTAACTGATTTCATCTTCATTTAACTGATTTCATCTTTAACTGATTTCATCTTCATTTAACTGATTTCATCTTTAACTGATTTCATCGTTAACTGATTTCATCTTCATTTAACTGATTTCATCGTTAACTGATTTCATCTTCATTTAACTGATTTCATCTTTAACTGATTTCATCGTTAACTGATTTCATCTTCATTTAACTGATTTCATCTTTAACTGATTTCATCGTTAACTGATTTCATCTTCATTTAACTGATTTCATCTTTAACTGATTTCATCGTTAACTGATTTCATTCTTCATTTAACTGATTTCATCTTTAACTGATTTCATCTTCATGTAACTGATTTCATCTGTAACTGATTTCATCGTTAACTGATTTCATCGTTAACTGATTTCATCTTCATTTAACTGATTTCATCTTTAACTGATTTCATCGTTAACTGATTTCATCTTCATTTAACTGATTTCATTTTCATTCTTCATTTAACTGATTTCATCTTTAACTGATTTCATCTTCATTTAACTGATTTAATCTTTAACTGATTTAATCTTCATGTAACTGATTTCATCTGTAACTGATTTCATCTTCATTTAACTGATTTCATCTTTAACTGATTTCATCGTTAACTGATTTCATCTTTATTTAACTGATTTCATCGTTAACTGATTTCATCTTTATTTAACTGATTTAGTCGTTAACTGATTTCATCTTCATTTAACTGATTTCATCTTTAACTGATTTCATCGTTAACTGATTTCATCTTTAACTGATTTCATCGTTAACTGATTTCATCTTCATTTAACTGATTTCATCGTTAACTGATTTCATCTTCATTTAACTGATTTCATCTTTATCTGATTTCATCGTTAACTGATTTCATCTTCATTTAACTGATTTCATCGTTAACTGATTTCATCTTCATTTAACTGATTTCATCTTTAACTGATTTCATCGTTAACTGATATCATCTTCATTTAACTGATTTCATCGTTAACTGATTTCATCTTCATTTAACTGATTTCATCTTTAACTTATTTCATCGTTAACTGATTTCATCTTCATTTAACTGATTTCATTTTCATTCTTCATTTAACTGATTTCATCGTTAACTGATTTCATCTTTAACTGATTTCATCGTTAACTGATTTAATCTTAATGTAACTGATTTCATCTGTAACTGATTTCATCTTTAACTGATTTCATCGTTAACTGATTTCATCTTCATTTAACTGATTTCATCTTCATTTAACTGATTTCATCTTCATTTAACTGATTTCATCTTTAACTGATTTCATCGTTAACTGATTTCATCTGTAACTGATTTCATCTTTAACTGATTTCATCGTTAACTGATTTCATCTTCATTTAACTGATTTCATCTTTAACTGATTTCATCGTTAACTGATTTCATCTTCATTTAACTGATTTCATCTTTAACTGATTTCATCGTTAACTGATTTCATTCTTCATTTAACTGATTTCATCTTTAACTGATTTCATCTTCATGTAACTGATTTCATCTGTAACTGATTTTATCTTCATTTAACTGATTTCATCGTTAACTGATTTCATCTTCATTCTTCATTTAACTGATTTCATCGTTAACTGATTTCATCTTTAACTGATTTCATCGTTAACTGATTTAATCTTCATGTAACTGATTTCATCTCTAACTGATTTCATCTTCATTTAACTGATTTCATCTTTAACTGATTTCATCGTTAACTGATTTCATCTTCATTTAACTGATTTCATCTTTAACTGATTTCATTGTTCACTGATTTCATCGTTAACTGATTTCATCTTCATTTAACTGATTTCATCTTTAACTGATTTCATCGTTAACTGATTTAATCTTCATGTAACTGATTTCATCTGTAACTGATTTCATCTTTAACTGATTTCATCGTTAACTGATTTCATCTTCATTTAACTGATTTCTTCTTTAACTGATTTCATCGTTAACTGATTTCATCTTCATTTAACTGATTTCATCTTTAACTGATTTCATCGTTAACTGATTTCATCTTCATTTAACTGATTTCATTTTCATTCTTCATTTAACTGATTTCATCGTTAACTGATTTCATCTTTAACTGATTTCATCTTTAACTGATTTCATCTTCATGTAACTGATTTCATCTTTAACTGATTTCATCGTTAACTGATTTCATCTTCATTTAACTGATTTCATCTTTAACTGATTTCATCGTTAACTGATTTCATCGTTAACTGATTTCATCTTCATTTAACTGATTTCATCGTTAACTGATTTCATCTTTAACTGATTTCATCGTTAACTGATTTCATCTTTAACTGATTTCATCGTTAACTGATTTCATCTTTAACTGATTTCATCGTTAACTGATTTAATCTTCATGTAAGTGATTTAATCTGTAACTGATTTCATCTTTAACTGATTTCATCGTTAACTGATTTCATCTTCATTTAACTGATTTCATCGTTAACTGATTTCATCTTTAACTGATTTCATCGTTAACTGATTTCATCTTTTACTGATTTCATCGTTAACTGATTTCATCTTCATTTAACTGATTTCATCGTTAACTGATTTCATCTTCATTTAACTGATTTCATCGTTAACTGATTTCATCTTTAACTGATTTCATCGTTAACTGATTTCATCTTCATTTAACTGATTTCATCTTTAACTGATTTCATCGTTAACTGATTTCATCTTCATTTAACTGATTTCATCGTTAACTGATTTCATCTTCATTTAACTGATTTCATCTTTAACTGATTTCATCGTTAACTGATTTCATATTCATTTAACTGATTTCATCGTTAACTGATTTCATCGTTAACTGATTTAATCTTCATGTAACTGATTTCATCTGTAACTGATTTCATCTTTAACTGATTTCTTCGTTAACTGATTTCATCTTCATTTAACTGATTTCATCGTTAACTGATTTCATCTTCATTTAACTGATTTCATCTTTAACTGATTTCATCGTTAACTGATTTCATCTTCATTTAACTGATTTCATCGTTAACTGATTTCATCTTCATTTAACTGATTTCATCTTTAACTGATTTCATCGTTAACTGATTTCATCTTCATTTAACTGATTTCATCTTTAACTGAATTCATCGTTAACTGATTTCATCTTCATTTAACTGATTTCATTTTCATTCTTCATTTAACTGATTTCATCTTTAACTGAATTCATCGTTAACTGATTTCATCTTCATTTAACTGATTTCATTTTCATTCTTCATTTAACTGATTTCATCTTTAACTGATTTCATCTTCATTTAACTGATTTCATCTTTAACTGATTTCATCGTTAACTGATTTCATCTTCATTTAACTGATTTCATCTTCATTTAACTGATTTCATCTTTAACTAATTTCATCTTCATTTAACTGATTTCATCTTTAACTGATTTCATCGTTAACTGATTTCATCTTCATTTAACTGATTTCATCGTTAACTGATTTCATCTTCATTTAACTGATTTCATTTTCATTCTTCATTTAACTGATTTCATCGTTAACTGATTTCATCTTTAACTGATTTCATCGTTAACTGATTTAATCTTAATGTAACTGATTTCATCTGTAACTGATTTCATCTTTAACTGATTTCATCGTTAACTGATTTCATCTTCATTTAACTGATTTCATCTTCATTTAACTGATTTCATCTTCATTTAACTGATTTCATCTTTAACTGATTTCATCGTTAACTGATTTCATCTTCATGTAACTGATTTCATCTGTAACTGATTTCATCTTTAACTGATTTCATCGTTAACTGATTTCATCTTCATTTAACTGATTTCATCTTTAACTGATTTCATCGTTAACTGATTTCATCTTCATTTAACTGATTTCATCTTTAACTGATTTCATCGTTAACTGATTTCATTCTTCATTTAACTGATTTCATCTTTAACTGATTTCATCTTCATGTAACTGATTTCATCTGTAACTGATTTTATCTTCATTTAACTGATTTCATCGTTAACTGATTTCATCTTCATTCTTCATTTAACTGATTTCATCGTTAACTGATTTCATCTTTAACTGATTTCATCGTTAACTGATTTAATCTTCATGTAACTGATTTCATCTCTAACTGATTTCATCTTTAACTGATTTCATCGTTAACTGATTTCATCTTCATTTAACTGATTTCATCTTCATTTAACTGATTTCATCTTTAACTGATTTCATTGTTCACTGATTTCATCGTTAACTGATTTCATCTTCATTTAACTGATTTCATCTTTAACTGATTTCATCGTTAACTGATTTCATCTTCATTTAACTGATTTCATCTTTAACTGATTTCATTGTTCACTGATTTCATCGTTAACTGATTTCATCTTCATTTAACTGATTTCATCTTTAACTGATTTCATCGTTAACTGATTTCATCTTCATTTAACTGATTTCATTTTCATTCTTCATTTAACTGATTTCATCGTTAACTGATTTCATCTTTAACTGATTTCATCTTTAACTGATTTCATCTTCATGTAACTGATTTCATCTTTAACTGATTTCATCGTTAACTGATTTCATCTTCATTTAACTGATTTCATCGTTAACTGATTTCATCTTTAACTGATTTCATCGTTAACTGATTTCATCTTTAACTGATTTCATCGTTAACTGATTTCATCTTTAACTGATTTCATCGTTAACTGATTTAATCTTCATGTAAGTGATTTAATCTGTAACTGATTTCATCTTTAACTGATTTCATCGTTAACTGATTTCATCGTTAACTGATTTCATCTTCATTTAACTGATTTCATCGTTAACTGATTTCATCTTTAACTGATTTCATCGTTAACTGATTTCATCTTTTACTGATTTCATCGTTAACTGATTTCATCTTCATTTAACTGATTTCATCGTTAACTGATTTCATCTTCATTTAACTGATTTCATCGTTAACTGATTTCATCGTTAACTGATTTCATCTTTAACTGATTTCATCGTTAACTGATTTCATCTTCATTTAACTGATTTCATCTTTAACTGATTTCATCGTTAACTGATTTCATCTTCATTTAACTGATTTCATCGTTAACTGATTTCATCTTCATTTAACTGATTTCATCTTTAACTGATTTCATCGTTAACTGATTTCATATTCATTTAACTGATTTCATCGTTAACTGATTTCATCGTTAACTGATTTAATCTTCATGTAACTGATTTCATCTGTAACTGATTTCATCTTTAACTGATTTCTTCGTTAACTGATTTCATCTTCATTTAACTGATTTCATCGTTAACTGATTTCATCTTCATTTAACTGATTTCATCGTTAACTGATTTCATCTTCATTTAACTGATTTCATCGTTAACTGATTTCATCGTTAACTGATTTCATCGTTAACTGATTTCATCTTCATTTAACTGATTTCATCTTTAACTGATTTCATCGTTAACTGATTTAATCTTCATGTAACTGATTTCATCTGTAACTGATTTCATCGTTAACTGATTTCATCGTTAACTGATTTCATCGTTAACTGATTTCATCTTCATTTAACTGATTTCATCGTTAACTGATTTCATCGTTAACTTATTTCATCGTTAACTGATTTCATCTTCATTTAACTGATTTCATCTTTAACTGATTTCATCGTTAACTGATTTCATCTTCATTTAACTGATTTCATTTTCATTCTTCATTTAACTGATTTCATCGTTAACTGATTTCATCTTTAACTGATTTCATCTTTAACTGATTTAATCTTCATGTAACTGATTTCATCTGTAACTGTTTTCATCTTTAACTGATTTCATCGTTAACTGATTTCATCTTTAACTGATTTCATCGTTAACTGATTTCATCTGTAACTGATTTCATCTTTAACTGATTTCATCATTAACTGATTTAATCTTCATGTAACTGATTTCATCTGTAACTGATTTCATCTTCATTTAACTGATTTCATCTTTAACTGATTTCATCGTTAACTGATTTCATCTTCATTTAACTGATTTCATTTTCATTCTTCATTTAACTGATTTCATCGTTAACTGATTTCATCTTTAACTGATTTCATCTTTAACTGATTTAATCTTCATGTAACTGATTTCATCTGTAACTGTTTTCATCTTTAACTGATTTCATCGTTAACTGATTTCATCTTTAACTGATTTCATCGTTAACTGATTTCATCTGTAACTGATTTCATCTTTAACTGATTTCATCATTAACTGATTTAATCTTCATGTAACTGATTTCATCTGTAACTGATTTCATCGTTAACTGATTTCATCGTTAACTGATTTCATCTTCATTTAACTGATTTCATCTTCATTTAACTGATTTCATCGTTAACTGATTTCATCTTCATTTAACTAATTTCATTTTTAACTGATTTCATCTTCATTTAACTGATTTCATCTGTAACTGATTTCATCTTTAACTGATTTCATCTTCATTTAACTGATTTCATCGTTAACAGATTTCATCTTCATTTAACTGATTTCATCTTTAACTGATTTCATCTTCATGTAACTGATTTCATCGTTAACTGATTTCATCGTTAACTGATTTCATCTTCATTTAACTGATTTCATCTTTAACTGATTTCATCGTTAACTGATTTCATCTTCATTTAACTGATTTCATCGTTAACTGATTTCATCTTCATTTAACTGATTTCATCTTTAACTGATTTCATCGTTAACTGATTTCATCTTCATTTAACTGATTTCATCTTTAACTGATTTCATCGTTAACTGATTTCATCTTCATTTAACTGATTTCATCTTTAACTGATTTCATCGTTAACTGATTTCATCTTCATTTAACTGATTTCATTTTCATTCTTCATTTAACTGATTTCATCTTTAACTGATTTCATCTTCATTTAACTGATTTAATCTTTAACTGATTTCATCGTTAACTGATTTCATCTTCATTTAACTGATTTCATCGTTAACTGATTTCATCTTCATTTAACTGATTTCATCTTTAACTGATTTCATCGTTAACTGAGTTCATCTTCATTTAACTGATTTCATCTTCATTTAACTGATTTCATCTTTAACTGATTTCATCGTTAACTGATTTCATCTTCATTTAACTGATTTCATCTTCATTTAACTGATTTCATCTGTAACTGATTTCATCGTTAACTGATTTCATCTTCATTTAACTGATTTCATCTTCATTTAACTGATTTCATCTTTAACTGATTTCATCGTTAACTGATTTCATCTTCATTTAACTGATTTCATCTTCATTTAACTGATTTCATCTGTAACTGATTTCATCGTTAACTGATTTCATCTTCATTTAACTGATTTCATCTTCATTTAACTGATTTCATCTTTAACTGATTTCATCGTTAACTGATTTCATCTTTATTTAACTGATTTCATCGTTAACTGATTTCATCTTCATTTAACTGATTTCATCTTTAACTGATTTCATCGTTAACTGATTTCATCTTCATTTAACTGATTTCATCGTTAACTGATTTAATCTTCATGTAACTGATTTCATCTTCATGTAACTGATTTCATCTTCATGTAACTGATTTCATCGTTAACTGATTTCATCTTCATTTAACTGATTTCATCGTTAACTGATTTCATCGTTAACTGATTTCATCGTTAACTGATTTCATCTTCATTTAACTGATTTCATCTTCATTTAACTGATGTCATCTTTAACTGATTTCATCGTTAACTGATTTCATCGTTAACTGATTTCATCTTCATTTAACTGATTTCATCTTTAACTGATTTCATCGTTAACTGATTTCATCGTTAACTGATTTCATCTTCATTTAACTGATTTCATCTTTAACTGATTTCATCGTTAACTGATTTCATTCTTCATTTAACTGATTTCATCGTTAACTGATTTCATCGTTAACTGATTTCATCTTCATTTAACTGATTTCATTTTCATTCTTCATTTAACTGATTTCATCGTTAACTGATTTCATCGTTAACTGATTTCATCGTTAACTGATTTCATCTTCATTTAACTGATTTCATCTGTAACTGATTTCATCTTTAACTGATTTCATCTTCATTTAACTGATTTCATCTTCATTTAACTGATTTCATCTTTAACTGATTTCATCTTCATGTAACTGATTTCATCTGTAACTGATTTCATCGTTAACTGATTTCATCTTCATTTAACTGATTTCATCTTTAACTGATTTCATCGTTAACTGATTTCTTCTTCATTTAACTGATTTCATCGTTAACTGATTTCATCTTCATTTAACTGATTTCATCTTTAACTGATTTCATCGTTAACTGATTTCATCTTCATTTAACTGATTTCATCTTTAACTGAATTCATCGTTAACTGATTTCATCTTCATTTAACTGATTTCATTTTCATTCTTCATTTAACTGATTTCATCTTTAACTGATTTCATCTTCATTTAACTGATTTAATCTTTAACTGATTTAATCTTCATGTAACTGGTTTCATCTGTAACTGATTTCATCTGTAACTGATTTCATCTTTAACTGATTTCATCTTCATTTAACTGATTTCATCGTTAACTGATTTCATCTTCATTTAACTGATTTCATCTTTAACTGATTTCATCTTCATTTAACTGATTTCATCTTCATTTAACTGATTTCATCTTTAACTAATTTCATCTTCATTTAACTGATTTCAACTTTAACTGATTTCATCGTTAACTGATTTCATCTTCATTTAACTGATTTCATCGTTAACTGATTTCATCTTCATTTAACTGATTTCATCTTTAACTGATTTCATCGTTAACTGATTTCATCTTCATTTAACTGATTTCATTTTCATTCTTCATTTAACTGATTTCATCGTTAACTGATTTCATCTTTAACTGATTTCATCGTTAACTGATTTAATCTTAATGTAACTGATTTCATCTGTAACTGATTTCATCTTTAACTGATTTCATCGTTAACTGATTTCATCTTCATTTAACTGATTTCATCTTCATTTAACTGATTTCATCGTTAACTGATTTCATCGTTAACTGATTTCATCTTCATTTAACTGATTTCATCGTTAACTGATTTCATCTTCATTTAACTGATTTCATCTTTAACTGATTTCATCGTTAACTGATTTCATCTTCATTTAACTGATTTCATCGTTAACTGATTTCATCTTCATTTAACTGATTTCATCTTTAACTTATTTCATCGTTAACTGATTTCATCTTCATTTAACTGATTTCATCGTTAACTGATTTCATCTTCATTTAACTGATTTCATCTTTAACTGATTTCATCGTTAACTGATTTCATCTTCATGTAACTGATTTCATCTGTAACTGATTTCATCTTTAACTGATTTCATCGTTAACTGATTTCATCTTCATTTAACTGATTTCATCTTTAACTGATTTCATCGTTAACTGATTTCATCTTCATTTAACTGATTTCATCTTTAACTGATTTCATCGTTAACTGATTTCATTCTTCATTTAACTGATTTCATCTTTAACTGATTTCATCTTCATGTAACTGATTTCATCTGTAACTGATTTTATCTTCATTTAACTGATTTCATCGTTAACTGATTTCATATCCATTTAACTGATTTCATTTTCATTCTTCATTTAACTGATTTCATCGTTAACTGATTTCATCTTTAACTGATTTCATCGTTAACTGATTTAATCTTCATGTAACTGATTTCATCTCTAACTGATTTCATCTTTAACTGATTTCATCGTTAACTGATTTCATCTTCATTTAACTGATTTCATCTTCATTTAACTGATTTCATCTTTAACTTATTTCATCGTTAACTGATTTCATCTTCATTTAACTGATTTCATCGTTAACTGATTTCATCTTCATTTAACTGATTTCATCTTTAACTGATTTCATCGTTAACTGATTTCATCTTCATGTAACTGATTTCATCTGTAACTGATTTCATCTTTAACTGATTTCATCGTTAACTGATTTCATCTTCATTTAACTGATTTCATCTTTAACTGATTTCATCGTTAACTGATTTCATCTTCATTTAACTGATTTCATCTTTAACTGATTTCATCGTTAACTGAGTTCATCCTTCATTTAACTGATTTCATCTTCATTTAACTGATTTCATCGTTAACTGATTTCATCTTTAACTGATTTCATCGTTAACTGAGTTCATCCTTCATTTAACTGATTTCATCTTCATTTAACTGATTTCATCGTTAACTGATTTCATCGTTAACTGATTTCATCTTCATTTAACTGATTTCATCGTTAACTGATTTCATCTTCATTTAACTGATTTCATCTTTAACTGATTTCATCGTTAACTGATTTCATCTTCATGTAACTGATTTCATCTGTAACTGATTTCATCTTTAACTGATTTCATCTTCATTTAACTGATTTCATCTTTAACTGATTTCATCGTTAACTGATTTCATCTTCATTTAACTGATTTCATCTTTAACTGATTTCATCGTTAACTGATTTCATTCTTCATTTAACTGATTTCATCTTTAACTGATTTCATCTTCATGTAACTGATTTCATCTGTAACTGATTTTATCTTCATTTAACTGATTTCATCGTTAACTGATTTCATCTTCATTTAACTGATTTCATTTTCATTCTTCATTTAACTGATTTCATCGTTAACTGATTTCATCTTTAACTGATTTCATCGTTAACTGATTTAATCTTCATGTAACTGATTTCATCTCTAACTGATTTCATCTTTAACTGATTTCATCGTTAACTGATTTCATCTTCATTTAACTGATTTCATCTTCATTTAACTGATTTCATCTTCATTTAACTGATTTCATCTTTAACTTATTTCATCGTTAACTGATTTCATCTTCATTTAACTGATTTCATCGTTAACTGATTTCATCTTCATTTAACTGATTTCATCTTTAACTGATTTCATCGTTAACTGATTTCATCTTCATGTAACTGATTTCATCTGTAACTGATTTCATCTTTAACTGATTTCATCGTTAACTGATTTCATCTTCATTTAACTGATTTCATCTTTAACTGATTTCATCGTTAACTGATTTCATCTTCATTTAACTGATTTCATCTTTAACTGATTTCATCGTTAACTGAGTTCATCCTTCATTTAACTGATTTCATCTTCATTTAACTGATTTCATCTTTAACTGATTTCATCGTTGACTGATTTCATCTTCATTTAACTGATTTCATCTTCATTTAACTGATTTCATCTTTAACTGATTTCATCGTTAACTGATTTCATCTTTATTTAACTGATTTCATCGTTAACTGATTTCATCTTCATTTAACTGATTTCATCTTTAACTGATTTCATCGTTAACTGATTTCATCTTCATTTAACTGATTTCATCGTTAACTGAGTTCATCTTTAACTGATTTCATCGTTAACTGATTTAATCTTCATGTAACTGATTTCATCTTCATGTAACTGATTTCATCTTCATGTAACTGATTTCATCGTTAACTGATTTCATCTTCATTTAACTGATTTCATCGTTAACTGATTTCATCGTTAACTGATTTCATCGTTAACTGATTTCATCTTCATTTAACTGATTTCATCTTCATTTAACTGATGTCATCTTTAACTGATTTCATCGTTAACTGATTTCATCTTCATTTAACTGATTTCATTTTCATTCTTCATTTAACTGATTTCATCTTTAACTGATTTCATCTTCATGTAACTGATTTAATCTTCATGTAACTGATTTCATCTGTAACTGATTTCATCGTTAACTGATTTCATCTTCATTTAACTGATTTCATCTTCATTTAACTGATTTCATCTTTAACTGATTTCATCGTTAACTGATTTCATCTTTATTTAACTGATTTCATCGTTAACTGATTTCATCTTCATTTAACTGATTTCATCGTTAACTGATTTCATCTTCATTTAACTGATTTCATCTTTAACTGATTTCATCGTTAACTGAGTTCATCTTCATTTAACTGATTTCATTTTCATTCTTCATTTAACTGATTTCATCGTTAACTGATTTCATCTTTAACTGATTTCATCGTTAACTGATTTCATCTTCATTTAACTGATTTCATCTTTAACTGATTTCATCGTTAACTGATTTCATTCTTCATTTAACTGATTTCATCTTTAACTGATTTCATCTTCATGTAACTGATTTCATCTGTAACTGATTTCATCGTTGACTGATTTCATCTTCATTTAACTGATTTCATCTTTAACTGATTTCATCGTTAACTGATTTCATCTTCATTTAACTGATTTCATCGTTAACTGATTTCATCTTCATTTAACTGATTTCATCTTTAACTGATTTCATCGTTAACTGATTTCATTTTCATTTAACTGATTTCATCTTTAACTGATTTCATCGTTAACTGATTCCATCTTCATTTAACTGATTTCATCTTTAACTGATTTCATCGTTAACTGATTTCATCTTCATTTAACTGATTTCATTTTCATTCTTCATTTAACTGATTTCATCTTTAACTGATTTCATCTTCATTTAACTGATTTAATCTATAACTGATTTAATCTTCATGTAACTGATTTCATCTGTAACTGATTTCATCTTCATTTAACTGATTTCATCTTTAACTGATTTCATCGTTAACTGATTTCATCTTTATTTAACTGATTTCATCGTTAACTGATTTCATCTTTATTTAACTGATTTCATCTTTAACTGATTTCATCTTCATTTAACTGATTTCATCGTTAACTGATTTCATCTTCATTTAACTGATTTCATCTTCATTTAACTGATTTCATCGTTAACTGATTTCATCTTCATTTAACTGATTTTGTCTTTAACTGATTTCATCGTTAACTGATTTCATCTTCATTTAACTGATTTCATCTTTAACTGATTTCATCTTCATTCAACTGATTTCATCTTCATTTAACTGATTTCATATGTAACTGATTTCATCTTCATGTAACTGATTTCATCTTCATGTAACTGATTTCATCGTTAACTGATTTCATCTTCATTTAACTGATTTCATCGTTAACTGATTTCATCTTCATTTAACTGATTTCATCGTTAACTGATATCATCGTTAACTGATTTCATCTTCATTTAACTGATTTCATCGTTAACTGATTTCATCGTTAACTGATTTCATCTTTAACTGATTTCATCGTTAACTGATTTCATCTTCATTTAACTGATTTCATCTTTAACTGATTTCATCGTTAACTAATTTCATCTTCATTTAACTGATTTCATCGTTAACTGATTTCATCTTCATTTAACTGATTTCATCTTTAACTGATTTCATCGTTAACTGATTTCATATTCATTTAACTGATTTCATCGTTAACTGATTTCATCGTTAACTGATTTAATCTTCATGTAACTGATTTCATCTGTAACTGATTCCATCTTTAACTGATTTCATCGTTAACTGATTTCATCTTCATTTAACTGATTTCATCGTTAACTGATTTCATCTTCATTTAACTGATTTCATCGTTAACTGATTTCATCTTCATTTAACTGATTTCATCTTTAACTGATTTCATCGTTAACTGATTTCATCTTCATTTAACTGATTTCATCTTTAACTGATTTCATCGTTAACTGATTTAATCTTCATGTAACTGATTTCATCTGTAACTGATTTCATCTTTAACTGATTTCATCGTTAACTGATTTCATCTTCATTTAACTGATTTCATCTTTAACTGATTTCATCGTTAACTGATTTCATCTTCATTTAACTGATTTCATCTTCATTTAACTGATTTCATCTTTAACTGATTTCATCGTTAACTGATTTCATCTTCATTTAACTGATTTCATTTTCATTCTTCATTTAACTGATTTCATCGTTAACTGATTTCATCTTTAACTGATTTCATCTTTAACTGATTTAATCTTCATGTAACTGATTTCATCTGTAACTGTTTTCATCTTTAACTGATTTCATCGTTAACTGATTTCATCTTTAACTGATTTCATCGTTAACTGATTTCATCTGTAACTGATTTCATCTTTAACTGATTTCATCGTTAACTGATTTAATCTTCATGTAACTGATTTCATCTGTAACTGATTTCATCGTTAACTGATTTCATCGTTAACTGATTTCATCTTCATTTAACTGATTTCATCTTCATTTAACTGATTTCATCGTTAACTGATTTCATCTTCATTTAACTAATTTCATTTTTAACTGATTTCATCTTCATTTAACTGATTTCATCGTTAACTGATTTCATCGTTAACTGATTTCATCTTCATTTAACTGATTTCATCTTCATTTAATTGATTTCATCGTTAACTGATTTCATCTTCATTTAACTGATTTCATCGTTAACTGATTTCATCTTCATTTAACTGATTTCATCTTTAACTGATTTCATCTTTAACTGATTTCATCTTCATTTAACTGATTTCATCGTTAACTGATTTCATCTTCATTTAACTGATTTCATCTTTAACTGATTTCATCGTTAACTGATTTCATCTTCATTTAACTGATTTCATCGTTAACTGATTTCATCTGTAACTGATTTCATCTTTAACTGATTTCATCTTCATTTAACTGATTTCATCGTTAACAGATTTCATCTTCATTTAACTGATTTCATCTTTAACTGATTTCATCGTTAACTGATTTCATCGTTAACTGATTTCATCTGTAACTGATTTCATCTTTAACTGATTTCATCTTCATTTAACTGATTTCATCGTTAACAGATTTCATCTTCATTTAACTGATTTCATCTTCATGTAACTGATTTCATCTGTAACTGATTTCATCGTTAACTGATTTCATCTTCATTTAACTGATTTCATCTTTAACTGATTTCATCGTTAACTGATTTCATCTTCATTTAACTGATTTCATCGTTAACTGATTTCATCTTCATTTAACTGATTTCATCTTTAACTGATTTCATCGTTAACTGATTTCATCTTCATTTAACTGATTTCATCTTTAACTGATTTCATCGTTAACTGATTTCATCTTCATTTAACTGATTTCATCTTTAACTGATTTCATCGTTAACTGATTTCATCTTCATTTAACTGATTTCATTTTCATTCTTCATTTAACTGATTTCATCTTTAACTGATTTCATCTTCATTTAACTGATTTAATCTTTAACTGATTTCATCGTTAACTGATTTCATCTTCATTTAACTGATTTCATCGTTAACTGATTTCATCTTCATTTAACTGATTTCATCTTTAACTGATTTCATCTTTAACTGAGTTCATCTTCATTTAACTGATTTCATCTTCATTTAACTGATTTCATCTTTAACTGATTTCATCGTTAACTGATTTCATCTTCATTTAACTGATTTCATCGTTAACTGATTTCATCTTCATTTAACTGATTTCATCTTTAACTGATTTCATCGTTAACTGATTTCATCTTCATTTAACTGATTTCATCGTTAACTGATTTCATCTTCATTTAACTGATTTCATCTTTAACTGATTTCATCGTTAACTGAGTTCATCTTCATTTAACTGATTTCATTTTCATTCTTCATTTAACTGATTTCATCGTTAACTGATTTCATCTTTAACTGATTTCATCGTTAACTGATTTAATCTTCATGTAACTGATTTCATCTGTAACTGATTTCATCTTCATGTAACTGATTTCATCGTTAACTGATTTCATCGTTAACTGATTTCATCTTCATTTAACTGATTTCATCTTTAACTGATTTCATCGTTAACTGATTTCATCTTTATTTAACTGATTTCATCGTTAACTGATTTCATCTTCATTTAACTGATTTCATCTTCATTTAACTGATTTCATCTTTAACTGATTTCATCGTTAACTGATTTCATCTTCATTTAACTGATTTCATCGTTAACTGATTTCATCTTCATTTAACTGATTTCATCGTTAACTGATTTCATCGTTAACTGATTTCATCTTCATTTAACTGATTTCATCTTTAACTGATTTCATCGTTAACTGATTTCATCTTCATTTAACTGATTTCATCGTTAACTGATTTCATCTTCATTTAACTGATTTCATCTTTAACTGATTTCATCGTTAACTGATTTCATCTTCATTTAACTGATTTCATCGTTAACTGATTTCATCTTCATTTAACTGATTTCATCTTTAACTGATTTCATCGTTAACTGATTTCATCTTCATTTAACTGATTTCATCGTTAACTGATTTCATCTTCATTTAACTGATTTCATCGTTAACTGATTTCATCTTCATTTAACTGATTTTGTCTTTAACTGATTTCATCGTTAACTGATTTCATCTTCATTTAACTGATTTCATTTTCATTCTTCATTTAACTGATTTCATCGTTAACTGATTTCATCTGTAACTGATTGTATCTTCATTTAACTGATTTCATCGTTAACTGATTTCATCTTCATTTAACTGATTTCATTTTCATTCTTCATTTAACTGATTTCATCGTTAACTGATTTCATCTTTAACTGATTTCATCGTTAACTGATTTAATCTTCATGTAACTGATTTCATCTCTAACTGATTTCATCTTTAACTGATTTCATCGTTAACTGATTTCATCTTCATTTAACTGATTTCATCTTCATTTAACTGATTTCATCTTTAACTTATTTCATCGTTAACTGATTTCATCTTCATTTAACTGATTTCATCGTTAACTGATTTCATCTTCATTTAACTGATTTCATCTTTAACTGATTTCATCGTTAACTGATTTCATCTTCATGTAACTGATTTCATCTGTAACTGATTTCATCTTTAACTGATTTCATCGTTAACTGATTTCATCTTCATTTAACTGATTTCATCTTTAACTGATTTCATCGTTAACTGATTTCATCTTCATTTAACTGATTTCATCTTTAACTGATTTCATCGTTAACTGAGTTCATCCTTCATTTAACTGATTTCATCTTCATTTAACTGATTTCATCTTTAACTGATTTCATCGTTAACTGATTTCATCTTCATTTAACTGATTTCATCTTCATTTAACTGATTTCATCTTTAACTGATTTCATCGTTAACTGATTTCATCTTTATTTAACTGATTTCATCGTTAACTGATTTCATCTTCATTTAACTGATTTCATCTTTAACTGATTTCATCGTTAACTGATTTCATCTTCATTTAACTGATTTCATCGTTAACTGAGTTCATCTTCATTTAACTGATTTCATTTTCATTCTTCATTTAACTGATTTCATCGTTAACTGATTTCATCTTTAACTGATTTCATCGTTAACTGATTTAATCTTCATGTAACTGATTTCATCTTCATGTAACTGATTTCATCTTCATGTAACTGATTTCATCGTTAACTGATTTCATCTTCATTTAACTGATTTCATCGTTAACTGATTTCATCGTTAACTGATTTCATCGTTAACTGATTTCATCGTTAACTGATTTCATCTTCATTTAACTGATTTCATCTTCATTTAACTGATGTCATCTTTAACTGATTTCATCGTTAACTGATTTCATCTTCATTTAACTGATTTCATTTTCATTCTTCATTTAACTGATTTCATCTTTAACTGATTTCATCTTCATGTAACTGATTTAATCTTCATGTAACTGATTTCATCTGTAACTGATTTCATCGTTAACTGATTTCATCTTCATTTAACTGATTTCATCTTCATTTAACTGATTTCATCTTTAACTGATTTCATCGTTAACTGATTTCATCGTTAACTGATTTCATCGTTAACTGATTTCATCTTCATTTAACTGATTTCATCTTTAACTGATTTCATCGTTAACTGATTTCATTCTTCATTTAACTGATTTCATCTTTAACTGATTTCATCTTCATGTAACTGATTTCATCTGTAACTGATTTCATCGTTGACTGATTTCATCTTCATTTAACTGATTTCATCTTTAACTGATTTCATCGTTAACTGATTTCATCTTCATTTAACTGATTTCATCGTTAACTGATTTCATCTTCATTTAACTGATTTCATCTTTAACTGATTTCATCGTTAACTGATTTCATTTTCATTTAACTGATTTCATCTTTAACTGATTTCATCGTTAACTGATTCCATCTTCATTTAACTGATTTCATCTTTAACTGATTTCATCGTTAACTGATTTCATCTTCATTTAACTGATTTCATTTTCATTCTTCATTTAACTGATTTCATCTTTAACTGATTTCATCTTCATTTAACTGATTTAATCTATAACTGATTTAATCTTCATGTAACTGATTTCATCTGTAACTGATTTCATCTTCATTTAACTGATTTCATCTTTAACTGATTTCATCGTTAACTGATTTCATCTTTATTTAACTGATTTCATCGTTAACTGATTTCATCTTTATTTAACTGATTTCATCTTTAACTGATTTCATCTTCATTTAACTGATTTCATCGTTAACTGATTTCATCTTCATTTAACTGATTTCATCGTTAACTGATTTCATCTTCTTTCAACTGATTTCATCGTTAACTGATTTCATCTTCATTTAACTGATTTCATCTTTAACTGATTTCATCGTTAACTGATTTCATCTTCATTTAACTGATTTCATCTTTAACTGATTTCATCGTTAACTGATTTAATCTTCATGTAACTGATTTCATCTGTAACTGATTTCATCTTTAACTGATTTCATCGTTAACTGATTTCATCTTCATTTAACTGATTTTGTCTTTAACTGATTTCATCGTTAACTGATTTCATCTTCATTTAACTGATTTCATCTTTAACTGATTTCATCTTCATTCAACTGATTTCATCTTCATTTAACTGATTTCATATGTAACTGATTTCATCTTCATGTAACTGATTTCATCTTCATTTAACTGATTTCATCGTTAACTGATTTCATCTTCATTTAACTGATTTCATCGTTAACTGATATCATCGTTAACTGATTTCATCTTCATTTAACTGATTTCATCGTTAACTGATTTCATCGTTAACTGATTTCATCTTTAACTGATTTCATCGTTAACTGATTTCATCTTCATTTAACTGATTTCATCTTTAACTGATTTCATCGTTAACTAATTTCATCTTCATTTAACTGATTTCATCGTTAACTGATTTCATCTTCATTTAACTGATTTCATCTTTAACTGATTTCATCGTTAACTGATTTCATATTCATTTAACTGATTTCATCGTTAACTGATTTCATCGTTAACTGATTTAATCTTCATGTAACTGATTTCATCTGTAACTGATTTCATCTTTAACTGATTTCATCGTTAACTGATTTCATCGTTAACTGATTTCATCTTCATTTAACTGATTTCATCGTTAACTGATTTCATCTTCATTTAACTGATTTCATCGTTAACTGATTTCATCTTCATTTAACTGATTTCATCTTTAACTGATTTCATCGTTAACTGATTTCATCTTCATTTAAGTGATTTCATCTTTAACTGATTTCATCGTTAACTGATTTAATCTTCATGTAACTGATTTCATCTGTAACTGATTTCATCTTTAACTGATTTCATCGTTAACTGATTTCATCTTCATTTAACTGATTTCATCTTTAACTGATTTCATCGTTAACTGATTTCATCGTTAACTGATTTCATCTTCATTTAACTGATTTCATCTTTAACTGATTTCATCGTTAACTGATTTCATCTTCATTTAACTGATTTCATTTTCATTCTTCATTTAACTGATTTCATCGTTAACTGATTTCATCTTTAACTGATTTCATCTTTAACTGATTTAATCTTCATGTAACTGATTTCATCTGTAACTGTTTTCATCTTTAACTGATTTCATCGTTAACTGATTTCATCTTTAACTGATTTCATCGTTAACTGATTTCATCTGTAACTGATTTCATCTTTAACTGATTTCATCGTTAACTGATTTAATCTTCATGTAACTGATTTCATCTGTAACTGATTTCATCGTTAACTGATTTCATCGTTAACTGATTTCATCGTTAACTGATTTCATCTTCATTTAACTGATTTCATCTTCATTTAACTGATTTCATCGTTAACTGATTTCATCTTCATTTAACTAATTTCATTTTTAACTGATTTCATCTTCATTTAACTGATTTCATCGTTAACTGATTTCATCGTTAACTGATTTCATCTTCATTTAACTGATTTCATCTTCATTTAACTGATTTCATCTTTAACTGATTTCATCGTTAACTGATTTCATCGTTAACTGATTTCATCGTTAACTGATTTCATCTTCATTTAACTGATTTCATCTTTAACTGATTTCATCGTTAACTGATTTCATTCTTCATTTAACTGATTTCATCTTTAACTGATTTCATCTTCATGTAACTGATTTCATCTGTAACTGATTTCATCGTTGACTGATTTCATCTTCATTTAACTGATTTCATCTTTAACTGATTTCATCGTTAACTGATTTCATCTTCATTTAACTGATTTCATCGTTAACTGATTTCATCTTCATTTAACTGATTTCATCTTTAACTGATTTCATCGTTAACTGATTTCATTTTCATTTAACTGATTTCATCTTTAACTGATTTCATCGTTAACTGATTCCATCTTCATTTAACTGATTTCATCTTTAACTGATTTCATCGTTAACTGATTTCATCTTCATTTAACTGATTTCATTTTCATTCTTCATTTAACTGATTTCATCTTTAACTGATTTCATCTTCATTTAACTGATTTAATCTATAACTGATTTAATCTTCATGTAACTGATTTCATCTGTAACTGATTTCATCTTCATTTAACTGATTTCATCTTTAACTGATTTCATCGTTAACTGATTTCATCTTTATTTAACTGATTTCATCGTTAACTGATTTCATCTTTATTTAACTGATTTCATCTTTAACTGATTTCATCTTCATTTAACTGATTTCATCGTTAACTGATTTCATCTTCATTTAACTGATTTCATCGTTAACTGATTTCATCTTCTTTCAACTGATTTCATCGTTAACTGATTTCATCTTCATTTAACTGATTTCATCTTTAACTGATTTCATCGTTAACTGATTTCATCTTCATTTAACTGATTTCATCTTTAACTGATTTCATCGTTAACTGATTTAATCTTCATGTAACTGATTTCATCTGTAACTGATTTCATCTTTAACTGATTTCATCGTTAACTGATTTCATCTTCATTTAACTGATTTTGTCTTTAACTGATTTCATCGTTAACTGATTTCATCTTCATTTAACTGATTTCATCTTTAACTGATTTCATCTTCATTCAACTGATTTCATCTTCATTTAACTGATTTCATATGTAACTGATTTCATCTTCATGTAACTGATTTCATCTTCATTTAACTGATTTCATCGTTAACTGATTTCATCTTCATTTAACTGATTTCATCGTTAACTGATATCATCGTTAACTGATTTCATCTTCATTTAACTGATTTCATCGTTAACTGATTTCATCGTTAACTGATTTCATCTTTAACTGATTTCATCGTTAACTGATTTCATCTTCATTTAACTGATTTCATCTTTAACTGATTTCATCGTTAACTAATTTCATCTTCATTTAACTGATTTCATCGTTAACTGATTTCATCTTCATTTAACTGATTTCATCTTTAACTGATTTCATCGTTAACTGATTTCATATTCATTTAACTGATTTCATCGTTAACTGATTTCATCGTTAACTGATTTAATCTTCATGTAACTGATTTCATCTGTAACTGATTTCATCTTTAACTGATTTCATCGTTAACTGATTTCATCGTTAACTGATTTCATCTTCATTTAACTGATTTCATCGTTAACTGATTTCATCTTCATTTAACTGATTTCATCGTTAACTGATTTCATCTTCATTTAACTGATTTCATCTTTAACTGATTTCATCGTTAACTGATTTCATCTTCATTTAAGTGATTTCATCTTTAACTGATTTCATCGTTAACTGATTTAATCTTCATGTAACTGATTTCATCTGTAACTGATTTCATCTTTAACTGATTTCATCGTTAACTGATTTCATCTTCATTTAACTGATTTCATCTTTAACTGATTTCATCGTTAACTGATTTCATCGTTAACTGATTTCATCTTCATTTAACTGATTTCATCTTTAACTGATTTCATCGTTAACTGATTTCATCTTCATTTAACTGATTTCATTTTCATTCTTCATTTAACTGATTTCATCGTTAACTGATTTCATCTTTAACTGATTTCATCTTTAACTGATTTAATCTTCATGTAACTGATTTCATCTGTAACTGTTTTCATCTTTAACTGATTTCATCGTTAACTGATTTCATCTTTAACTGATTTCATCGTTAACTGATTTCATCTGTAACTGATTTCATCTTTAACTGATTTCATCGTTAACTGATTTAATCTTCATGTAACTGATTTCATCTGTAACTGATTTCATCGTTAACTGATTTCATCGTTAACTGATTTCATCGTTAACTGATTTCATCTTCATTTAACTGATTTCATCTTCATTTAACTAATTTCATTTTTAACTGATTTCATCTTCATTTAACTGATTTCATCGTTAACTGATTTCATCGTTAACTGATTTCATCTTCATTTAACTGATTTCATCTTTAACTGATTTCATCTTTAACTGATTTCATCTTCATTTAACTGATTTCATCGTTAACTGATTTCATCTTCATTTAACTGATTTCATCTTTAACTGATTTCATCTTTAACTGATTTCATCTTCATTTAACTGATTTCATCGTTAACTGATTTCATCTTCATTTAACTGATTTCATCTTTAACTGATTTCATCGTTAACTGATTTCATCTTCATTAAACTGATTTCATCGTTAACTGATTTCATCTGTAACTGATTTCATCTTTAACTGATTTCATCTTCATTTAACTGATTTCATCGTTAACAGATTTCATCTTCATTTAACTGATTTCATCTTTAACTGATTTCATCGTTAACTGATTTCATCGTTAACTGATTTCATCTGTAACTGATTTCATCTTTAACTGATTTCATCTTCATTTAACTGATTTCATCGTTAACAGATTTCATCTTCATTTAACTGATTTCATCTTCATGTAACTGATTTCATCTGTAACTGATTTCATCGTTAACTGATTTCATCTTCATTTAACTGATTTCATCTTTAACTGATTTCATCGTTAACTGATTTCATCTTCATTTAACTGATTTCATCGTTAACTGATTTCATCTTCATTTAACTGATTTCATCTTTAACTGATTTCATCGTTAACTGATTTCATCTTCATTTAACTGATTTCATCTTTAACTGATTTCATCGTTAACTGATTTCATCTTCATTTAACTGATTTCATCTTTAACTGATTTCATCGTTAACTGATTTCATCTTCATTTAACTGATTTCATTTTCATTCTTCATTTAACTGATTTCATCTTTAACTGATTTCATCTTCATTTAACTGATTTAATCTTTAACTGATTTCATCGTTAACTGATTTCATCTTCATTTAACTGATTTCATCGTTAACTGATTTCATCTTCATTTAACTGATTTCATCTTTAACTGATTTCATCGTTAACTGAGTTCATCTTCATTTAACTGATTTCATCTTCATTTAACTGATTTCATCTTTAACTGATTTCATCGTTAACTGATTTCATCTTCATTTAACTGATTTCATCTTCATTTAACTGATTTCATCTGTAACTGATTTCATCGTTAACTGATTTCATCTTCATTTAACTGATTTCATCTTCATTTAACTGATTTCATCTTTAACTGATTTCATCGTTAACTGATTTCATCTTTATTTAACTGATTTCATCGTTAACTGATTTCATCTTCATTTAACTGATTTCATCTTTAACTGATTTCATCGTTAACTGATTTCATCTTCATTTAACTGATTTCATCGTTAACTGATTTCATCTTCATTTAACTGATTTCATCTTTAACTGATTTCATCGTTAACTGAGTTCATCTTCATTTAACTGATTTCATTTTCATTCTTCATTTAACTGATTTCATCGTTAACTGATTTCATCTTTAACTGATTTCATCGTTAACTGATTTAATCTTCATGTAACTGATTTCATCTGTAACTGATTTCATCTTCATGTAACTGATTTCATCGTTAACTGATTTCATCTTCATTTAACTGATTTCATCTTCATTTAACTGATTTCATCGTTAACTGATTTCATCGTTAACTGATTTCATCGTTAACTGATTTCATCTTCATTTAACTGATTTCATCTTCATTTAACTGATGTCATCTTTAACTGATTTCATCGTTAACTGATTTCATCTTCATTTAACTGATTTCATTTTCATTCTTCATTTAACTGATTTCATCTTTAACTGATTTCATCTTCATGTAACTGATTTAATCTTCATGTAACTGATTTCATCTGTAACTGATTTCATCGTTAACTGATTTCATCTTCATTTAACTGATTTCATCTTCATTTAACTGATTTCATCTTTAACTGATTTCATCGTTAACTGATTTCATCTTTATTTAACTGATTTCATCGTTAACTGATTTCATCTTCATTTAACTGATTTCATCGTTAACTGATTTCATCTTCATTTAACTGATTTCATCTTTAACTGATTTCATCGTTAACTGAGTTCATCTTCATTTAACTGATTTCATTTTCATTCTTCATTTAACTGATTTCATCGTTAACTGATTTCATCTTTAACTGATTTCATCGTTAACTGATTTCATCTTCATTTAACTGATTTCATCTTTAACTGATTTCATCGTTAACTGATTTCATTCTTCATTTAACTGATTTCATCTTTAACTGATTTCATCTTTAACTGATTTCATCTTCATGTAACTGATTTCATCTGTAACTAATTTCATCGTTAACTGATTTCATCTTCATTTAACTGATTTCATCTTTAACTGATTTCATCGTTAACTGATTTCATCTTCATTTAACTGATTTTATCGTTAACTGATTTCATCTTCATTTAACTGATTTCATCTTTAACTGATTTCATCGTTAACTGATTTCATTTTCATTTAACTGATTTCATCTTTAACTGATTTCATCGTTAACTGATTCCATCTTCATTTAACTGATTTCATCTTTAACTGATTTCATCGTTAACTGATTTCATCTTCATTTAACTGATTTCATTTTCATTCTTCATTTAACTGATTTCATCTTTAACTGATTTCATCTTCATTTAACTGATTTAATCTATAACTGATTTAATCTTCATGTAACTGATTTCATCTGTAACTGATTTCATCTTCATTTAACTGATTTCATCTTTAACTGATTTCATCGTTAACTGATTTCATCTTTATTTAACTGATTTCATCGTTAACTGATTTCATCTTTATTTAACTGATTTCATCTTTAACTGATTTCATCTTCATTTAACTGATTTCATCGTTAACTGATTTCATCTTCATTTAACTGATTTCATCTTCATTTAACTGATTTCATCGTTAACTGATTTCATCTTCATTTAACTGATTTTGTCTTTAACTGATTTCATCGTTAACTGATTTCATCTTCATTTAACTGATTTCATCTTTAACTGATTTCATCTTCATTCAACTGATTTCATATGTAACTGATTTCATCTTCATGTAACTGATTTCATCTTCATGTAACTGATTTCATCGTTAACTGATTTCATCTTCATTTAACTGATTTCATCGTTAACTGATTTCATCTTCATTTAACTGATTTCATCGTTAACTGATTTCATCGTTAACTGATTTCATCTTTAACTGATTTCATCGTTAACTGATTTCATCTTCATTTAACTGATTTCATCTTTAACTGATTTCATCGTTAACTGATTTCATCTTCATTTAACTGATTTCATCGTTAACTGATTTCATCGTTAACTGATTTCATATTCATTTAATTGATTTCATCGTTAACTGATTTCATCGTTAACTGATTTAATCTTCATGTAACTGATTTCATCTGTAACTGATTTCATCTTTAACTGATTTCATCGTTAACTGATTTCATCTTCATTTAACTGATTTCATCGTTAACTGATTTCATCTTCATTTAACTGATTTCATCGTTAACTGATTTCATCTTCATTTAACTGATTTCATCTTTAACTGATTTCATCGTTAACTGATTTCATCTTCATTTAACTGATTTCATCTTTAACTGATTTCATCGTTAACTGATTTAATCTTCATGTAACTGATTTCATCTGTAACTGATTTCATCTTTAACTGATTTCATCGTTAACTGATTTCATCTTCATTTAACTGATTTCATCTTTAACTGATTTCATCGTTAACTGATTTCATCGTTAACTGATTTCATCTTCATTTAACTGATTTCATCTTTAACTGATTTCATCGTTAACTGATTTCATCTTCATTTAACTGATTTCATTTTCATTCTTCATTTAACTGATTTCATCGTTAACTGATTTCATCTTTAACTGATTTCATCTTTAACTGACTTAATCTTCATGTAACTGATTTCATCTGTAACTGTTTTCATCTTTAACTGATTTCATCGTTAACTGATTTCATCTTTAACTGATTTCATCGTTAACTGATTTCATCTGTAACTGATTTCATCTTTAACTGATTTCATCGTTAACTGATTTAATCTTCATGTAACTGATTTCATCTGTAACTGATTTCATCTTTAACTGATTTCATCGTTAACTGATTTCATCGTTAACTGATTTCATCTTCATTTAACTGATTTCATCTTCATTTAACTGATTTCATCGTTAACTGATTTCATCTTCATTTAACTAATTTCATTTTTAACTGATTTCATCTTCATTTAACTGATTTCATCGTTAACTGATTTCATCGTTAACTGATTTCATCTTCATTTAACTGATTTCATCTTTAACTGATTTCATCTTTAACTGATTTCATCTTCATTTAACTGATTTCATCGTTAACTGATTTCATCTTCATTTAACTGATTTCATCTTTAACTGATTTCATCGTTAACTGATTTCATCTTCATTTAACTGATTTCATCGTTAACTGATTTCATCTGTAACTGATTTCATCTGTAACTGATTTCATCTTTAACTGATTTCATCTTCATTTAACTGATTTCATCGTTAACAGATTTCATCTTCATTTAACTGATTTCATCTTTAACTGATTTCATCTTCATGTAACTGATTTCATCTGTAACTGATTTCATCGTTAACTGATTTCATCTTCATTTAACTGATTTCATCTTTAACTGATTTCATCGTTAACTGATTTCATCTTCATTTAACTGATTTCATCGTTAACTGATTTCATCTTCATTTAACTGATTTCATCTTTAACTGATTTCATCGTTAACTGATTTCATCTTCATTTAACTGATTTCATCTTTAACTGATTTCATCGTTAACTGATTTCATCTTCATTTAACTGATTTCATCTTTAACTGATTTCATCGTTAACTGATTTCATCTTCATTTAACTGATTTCATTTTCATTCTTCATTTAACTGATTTCATCTTTAACTGATTTCATCTTCATTTAACTGATTTAATCTTTAACTGATTTCATCGTTAACTGATTTCATCTTCATTTAACTGATTTCATCGTTAACTGATTTCATCTTCATTTAACTGATTTCATCTTTAACTGATTTCATCGTTAACTGAGTTCATCTTCATTTAACTGATTTCATCTTCATTTAACTGATTTCATCTTTAACTGATTTCATCGTTAACTGATTTCATCTTCATTTAACTGATTTCATCTTCATTTAACTGATTTCATCTGTAACTGATTTCATCGTTAACTGATTTCATCTTCATTTAACTGATTTCATCTTCATTTAACTGATTTCATCTTTAACTGATTTCATCGTTAACTGATTTCATCTTTATTTAACTGATTTCATCGTTAACTGATTTCATCTTCATTTAACTGATTTCATCTTTAACTGATTTCATCGTTAACTGATTTCATCTTCATTTAACTGATTTCATCGTTAACTGATTTCATCTTCATTTAACTGATTTCATCTTTAACTGATTTCATCGTTAACTGAGTTCATCTTCATTTAACTGATTTCATTTTCATTCTTCATTTAACTGATTTCATCGTTAACTGATTTCATCTTTAACTGATTTCATCGTTAACTGATTTAATCTTCATGTAACTGATTTCATCTGTAACTGATTTCATCTTCATGTAACTGATTTCATCGTTAACTGATTTCATCTTCATTTAACTGATTTCATCTTCATTTAACTGATTTCATCGTTAACTGATTTCATCGTTAACTGATTTCATCTTCATTTAACTGATTTCATCTTCATTTAACTGATGTCATCTTTAACTGATTTCATCGTTAACTGATTTCATCTTCATTTAACTGATTTCATTTTCATTCTTCATTTAACTGATTTCATCTTTAACTGATTTCATCTTCATGTAACTGATTTAATCTTCATGTAACTGATTTCATCTGTAACTGATTTCATCGTTAACTGATTTCATCTTCATTTAACTGATTTCATCTTTATTTAACTGATTTCATCGTTAACTGATTTCATCTTCATTTAACTGATTTCATCGTTAACTGATTTCATCTTCATTTAACTGATTTCATCTTTAACTGATTTCATCGTTAACTGAGTTCATCTTCATTTAACTGATTTCATTTTCATTCTTCATTTAACTGATTTCATCGTTAACTGATTTCATCTTTAACTGATTTCATCGTTAACTGATTTCATCTTCATTTAACTGATTTCATCTTTAACTGATTTCATCGTTAACTGATTTCATTTTCATTTAACTGATTTCATCTTTAACTGATTTCATCGTTAACTGATTTCATCTTCATTTAACTGATTTCATCTTTAACTGATTTCATCGTTAACTGATTTCATCTTCATTTAACTGATTTCATCGTTAACTGATTTCATCTTCATTTAACTGATTTCATCTTTAACTGATTTCATCGTTAACTGATTTCATTTTCATTTAACTGATTTCATCTTTAACTGATTTCATCGTTAACTGATTCCATCTTCATTTAACTGATTTCATCTTTAACTGATTTCATCGTTAACTGATTTCATCTTCATTTAACTGATTTCATTTTCATTCTTCATTTAACTGATTTCATCTTTAACTGATTTCATCTTCATTTAACTGATTTAATCTATAACTGATTTAATCTTCATGTAACTGATTTCATCTGTAACTGATTTCATCTTCATTTAACTGATTTCATCTTTAACTGATTTCATCGTTAACTGATTTCATCTTTATTTAACTGATTTCATCGTTAACTGATTTCATCTTCATTTAACTGATTTCATCTTCATTTAACTGATTTCATCTTTAACTGATTTCATCGTTAACTGATTTCATCTTCATTTAACTGATTTCATCGTTAACTGATTTCATCTTCATTTAACTGATTTCATCGTTAACTGATTTCATCGTTAACTGATTTCATCTTCATTTAACTGATTTCATCTTTAACTGATTTCATCGTTAACTGATTTCATCTTCATTTAACTGATTTCATCGTTAACTGATTTCATCTTCATTTAACTGATTTCATCTTTAACTGATTTCATCGTTAACTGATTTCATCTTCATTTAACTGATTTCATCGTTAACTGATTTCATCTTCATTTAACTGATTTCATCTTTAACTGATTTCATCGTTAACTGATTTCATCTTCATTTAACTGATTTCATCGTTAACTGATTTCATCTTCATTTAACTGATTTCATCGTTAACTGATTTCATCTTCATTTAACTGATTTTGTCTTTAACTGATTTCATCGTTAACTGATTTCATCTTCATTTAACTGATTTCATTTTCATTCTTCATTTAACTGATTTCATCGTTAACTGATTTCATCTTTAACTGATTTCATCGTTAACTGATTTAATCTTAATGTAACTGATTTCATCTGTAACTGATTTCATCGTTAACTGATTTCATCGTTAACTGATTTCATCTTCATTTAACTGATTTCATCTTTAACTGATTTCATCGTTAACTGATTTCATCTTCATTTAACTGATTTCATCGTTAACTGATTTCATCTTCATTTAACTGATTTCATCTTTAACTGATTTCATCGTTAACTGATTTCATCTTCATTTAACTGATTTCATCGTTAACTGATTTCATCTTCATTTAACTGATTTCATCTTTAACTTATTTCATCGTTAACTGATTTCATCTTCATTTAACTGATTTCATCGTTAACTGATTTCATCTTCATTTAACTGATTTCATCTTTAACTGATTTCATCGTTAACTGATTTCATCTTCATTTAACTGATTTCATCTTTAACTGATTTCATCGTTAACTGATTTCATCTTCATTTAACTGATTTCATCTTTAACTGATTTCATCTTCATGTAACTGATTTCATCTGTAACTGATTTCATCGTTAACTGATTTCATCTTCATTTAACTGATTTCATCGTTAACTGATTTCATCTTTAACTGATTTCATCGTTAACTGATTTAATCTTCATGTAACTGATTTCATCTGTAACTGATTTCATCTTTAACTGATTTCATCGTTAACTGATTTCATCGTTAACTGATTTCATCTTCATTTAACTGATTTCATCTTTAACTGATTTCATCGTTAACTGATTTCATCTTCATTCTTCATTTAACTGATTTCATCGTTAACTGATTTCATCGTTAACTGATTTCATCGTTAACTGATTTCATCTTCATTTAACTGATTTCATCTTTAACTGATTTCATCGTTAACTGATTTCATTTTCATTCTTCATTTAACTGATTTCATCGTTAACTGATTTCATCTTTAACTGATTTCATCGTTAACTGATTTAATCTTCATGTAACTGATTTCATCTGTAACTGATTTCATCTTTAACTGATTTCATCGTTAACTGATTTCATCTTCATTTAACTGATTTCATCGTTAACTGATTTCATCTTCATTTAACTGATTTAATCTTTAACTGATTTCATCGTTAATTGATTTCATCTTCATTTAACTGATTTCATCTTTAACTGATTTCATCGTTAACTGATTTCATCTTCATTTAACTGATTTCATCTTCATTTAACTGATTTCATCGTTAACTGATTTCATCTCCATTTAACTGATTCCATCGTTAACTGATTTCATCGTTAACTGATTCCATCGTTAACTGATTTCATCGTTAACAGATTTCATCGTTAACTGATTTCATCTTCATTTAACTGATTTCATCATTAACTGATTTCATCGTTAACTGATTTCATCTTTAACTGATTTCATCGTTAACTGATTTCATCTTCATTTAACTGATTCCATCGTTAACTGATTTCATCGTTAACTGATTTCATCTTCATTTAACTGATTTCATCGTTAACTGATTTCATCGTTAACTGATTTCATCTTCATTCTTCATTTAACTGATTTCATCTTTAACTGATTTCATCGTTAACTGATTTCATCTTCATTTAACTGATTTCATCGTTAATTGATTTCATCGTTAACTGATTTCATCTTCATTTAACTGATTTCATCGTTAACTGATTTCATCGTTAACTGATTTCATCTTCATTTAACTGATTTCATCGTTAACTGATTTCATCGTTAACTGATTTCATCTTTAACTGATTTCATCGTTAACTGATTTCATCGTTAACTGATTTCATCTTCATTTAACTGATTTCATTTTCATTCTTCATTTAACTGATTTCATCGTTAACTGATTTAATCTTCATGTAACTGATTTCATCTGTAACTGATTTCATATTTAACTGATTTCATCGTTAACTGATTTCATCGTTAACTGATTTCATCGTTAACTGATTTCATCTTCATTTAACTGATTTCATCTTCATTTAACTGATTTCATCTTTAACTGATTTCATCGTTAACTGATTTCATCTTCATTTAACTGATTTCATCGTTAACTAATTTCATCTTCATTTAACTGATTTCATCGTTAACTGATTTCATCGTTAACTGAATTCATCTTCATTTAACTGATTTCATCGTTAACTGATTTCATCTTCATTTAACTGATTTCATCGTTAACTGATTTCATCTTCATTTAACTGATTTCATCTTTAACTGATTTCATCGTTAACTGATTTCATCTTCATTTAACTGATTTAATCTTTAACTGATTTAATCTTCATTTAACTGATTTCATCTGTAACTGATTTCATCTTCATGTAACTGATTTCATCTGTAACTGATTTCATCTTTAACTGATTTCATCTTCATTTAACTGATTTCATCGTTAACTGATTTCATCTTCATTTAACTGATTTCATCTTTAACTGATTTCATCGTTAACTGATTTCATCTTCATTTAACTGATTTCATCTGAAACTGATTTAATCTGTAACTGATTTCATCTTTAACTGATTTCATCTTCATTTAACTGATTTCATCGTTAACTGATTTCATCTTCATTTAACTGATTTCATCTTTAACTGATTTCATCTTCATTTAACTGATTTCATTTTCATTCTTCATTTAACTGATTTCATCTTTAACTGATTTCATCTACATTTAACTGATTTCATCGTTAACTGATTTCATCGTTAACTGATTTCATCTTCATTTAACTGATTTCATCTTTAACTGATTTCATCGTTAACTGATTTCATCTTCATTTAACTGATTTCATCATTAACTGATTTCATCTTCATTTAACTGATTTCATCGTTAACTGATTTCATCTTTAACTGATTTCATCGTTAACTGATTTAATCTTCATGTAACTGATTTCATCGTTAACTGATTTCATCTTCATTTAACTGATTTCATCTTTAACTGATTTCATCGTTAACTGATTTCATCTTCATTTAACTGATTTCATCTTCATTTAACTGATTTCATCGTTAACTGATTTCATCGTTAACTGATTTCATCTTCATTTAACTGATTTCATCTTTAACTGATTTCATCTTTAACTGATTTCATCGTTAACTGATTTCATCTTCATTTAACTGATTTCATCGTTAACTGATTTCATCGTTAACTGATTTAATCTTCATGTAACTGATTTCATCGTTAACTGATTTCATCTTCATTTAACTGATTTCATCTTTAACTGATTTCATCTGTAACTGATTTCATCGTTAACTGATTTCATCTTCATTTAACTGATTTCATCTTTAACTGATTTCATCGTTAACTGATTTCATCTTCATTTAACTGATTTCATTTTCATTCTTCATTTAACTGATTTCATCTTTAACTGATTTAATCTTCATGTAACTGATTTCATCTGTAACTGATTTCATCGTTAACTGATTTCATCTTCATTTAACTGATTTCATCTTCATTTAACTGATTTCATCTTTCACTGATTTCATCGTTAACTGATTTCATCTTCATTTAACTGATTTCATCGTTAACTGATTTCATCTTCATTTAGATTTCATCTTTAACTGATTTCATCTTTAAATGATTTCATCTTCATTTAACTGATTTCATCGTTAACTGATTTCTTCTTCATTTAACTGATTTCATCTTTAACTGATTTCATCGTTAACTGATTTCATCTTCATTTAACTGATTTCATTTTCATTCTTCATTTAACTGATTTCATCGTTAACTGATTTAATCTTCATGTAACTGATTTCATCTGTAACTGATTTCATCTTCATGTAACTGATTTCATTTTTATTCTTCATTTAACTGATTTCATCTTTAACTGATTTCATCGTTAACTGATTTCATCTTCATTTAACTGATTTCATCGTTAACTGATTTCATCTTCATTTAACTGATTTCATCTTCATTTACCTGATTTCATCTTTAACTGATTTCATCGTTAACTGATTTCATCTTCATTTAACTGATTTCATCGTTAACTGATTTCATCTTCATTTAACTGATTTCATCTTTAACTGATTTCATCGTTAACTGATTTCATCTTCATTTAACTGATTTCATCGTTAACTGATTTCATCTTCATTTAACTGATTTCATCGTTAACTGATTTCATCGTGAACTGATTTCATCTTTAACTGATTTCATCGTTAACTGATTTAATCTTCATGTAACTGATTTCATCTGTAACTGATTTCATCTTTAACTGATTTCATCGTTAACTGATTTCATCTTCATTTAACTGATTTCATCGTTAACTGATTTCATCTTCATTTAACTGATTTCATCTTTAACTGATTTCATCGTTAACTGATTTCATCTTCATTTAACTGATTTCATCGTTAACTAATTTCATCTTCATTTAACTGATTTCATCTTTAACTGATTTAATCTTCATGTAACTGATTTCATCTGTAACTGATTTCATCGTTAACTGATTTCATCTTCATTTAACTGATTTCATCTTTAACTGATTTCATCGTTAACTGATTTCATCTTCATTTAACTGATTTCATCGTTAACTGATTTCATCTTCATTTAACTGATTTCATCTTTAACTGATTTCATCGTTAACTGATTTCATCTTCATTTAACTGATTTCATCGTTAACTGATTTCATTCTTCATTTAACTGATTTCATCTTTAACTGATTTCATCTTCATGTAACTGATTTCATCTGTAAATGATTTCATCTGTAACTGATTTCATTCTTCATTTAACTGATTTCATCTTTAACTGATTTCATCTTCATGTAACTGATTTCATCTGTAACTGATTTCATCGTTAACTGATTTCATCTTTAACTGATTTCATCGTTAACTGATTTCATCTTCATTTAACTGATTTCATCGTTAACTGATTTCATCTTCATTTAACTGATTTCATCTTTAACTGATTTCATCGTTAACTGATTTCATCTTCATTTAACTGATTTCATCTTTAACTGATTTCATCGTTAACTGATTTCATCTTCATTTAACTGATTTCATCGTTAACTGATTTCATCTTCATTTAACTGATTTCATCTTTAACTGATTTCATCTTCATTTAACTGATTTCATCTTCATTTAACTGATTTCATTTTCATTCTTCATTTAACTGATTTCATCGTTAACTGATTTCATCTTTAACTGATCTCATCGTTAACTGATTTAATCTTCATGTAACTGATTTCATCTTTAACTGATTTCATCGTTAACTGATTTCATCTTCATTTAACTGATTTCATCTTTAACTGATTTCATCGTTAACTGATTTCATCGTTAACTGATTTAATCTTCATGTAACTGATTTCATCTGTAACTGATTTCATCTTCATTTAACTGATTTCATCGTTAACTGATTTCATCGTTAACTGATTTCATCTTCATTTAACTGATTTCATCTTTAACTGATTTCATCGTTAACTGATTTCATCTTCATGTAACTGATTTCATCTGTAACTGATTTCGACTTCATTTAACTGATTTCATTTTCATTCTTCATTGAACTGATTTCATCATTAACTGATTTCATCTTTAACTGATTTCATCGTTAACTGATTTAATCTTCATGTAACTGATTTCATCTGTAACTGATTTCATCTTCATTTAACTGATTTCATCGTTAACTGATTTCATCGTTAACTGATTTCATCTTCATTTAACTGATTTCATCTTCATTTAACTGATTTCATCGTTAACTGATTTCATCGTTAACTGATTTCATCTTCATTTAACTGATTTCATCTTTAACTGATTTCATCGTTAACTGATTTCATCTGTAACTGATTTCATCTTTAACTGATTTCATCGTTAACTGATTTCATCTTTAACTGATTTCATCGTTAACTGATTTCATCTTCATTTAACTGATTTCATCGTTAACTGATTTCATCTTCATTTAACTGATTTCATCTTTAACTGATTTCATCGTTAGCTGATTTCATCTTCATTTAACTGATTTCATCGTTAACTGATTTCATCTTCATTTAAATGATTTCATCTTTAACTGATTTCATCGTTAACTGATTTCATCTTCATTTAAATGATTTCATCGTTAACTGATTTCATCTTCATTTAACTGATTTCATCTTTAACTGATTTCATCGTTAACTGATTTCATCTTCATTTAACTGATTTCATCTTTAACTGATTTCATCGTTAACTGATTTCATCTTCATTTAACTGATTTCATCGTTAACTGATTTCATCGTTAACTGATTTCATCTTCATTTAACTGATTTCATCGTTAACTGATTTCATCTTCATTTAACTGATTTCATCGTTAACTGATTTCATCGTTAACTGATTTCATCTTCATTTAACTGATTTCATCGTTAACTGATTTCATCTTCATTTAACTGATTTCATTTTCATTCTTCATTTAACTGATTTCATCGTTAACTGATTTCATCTTTAACTGATTTCATCGTTAACTGATTTCATCTTCATTTAACTGATTTCATCTTTAACTGATTTCATCGTTAACTGATTTCATCTTCATTTAACTGATTTCATCTTTAACTGATTTCATCGTTAACTGATTTCATCTTCATTTAACTGATTTCATCTTTAACTGATTTCATCTTCATGTAACTGATTTCATCTGTAACTGATTTCATCGTTAACTGATTTCATCTTCATTTAACTGATTTCATCGTTAACTGATTTCATCTTTAACTGATTTCATCGTTAACTGATTTAATCTTCATGTAACTGATTTCATCTGTAACTGATTTCATCTTTAACTGATTTCATCGTTAACTGATTTCATCGTTAACTGATTTCATCTTCATTTAACTGATTTCATCTTTAACTGATTTCATCGTTAACTGATTTCATCTTCATTCTTCATTTAACTGATTTCATCGTTAACTGATTTCATCGTTAACTGATTTCATCGTTAACTGATTTCATCTTCATTTAACTGATTTCATCTTTAACTGATTTCATCGTTAACTGATTTCATTTTCATTCTTCATTTAACTGATTTCATCGTTAACTGATTTCATCTTTAACTGATTTCATCGTTAACTGATTTAATCTTCATGTAACTGATTTCATCTGTAACTGATTTCATCTTTAACTGATTTCATCGTTAACTGATTTCATCTTCATTTAACTGATTTCATCGTTAACTGATTTCATCTTCATTTAACTGATTTAATCTTTAACTGATTTCATCGTTAACTCATTTCATCTTCATTTAACTGATTTCATTTTCATTCTTCATTTAACTGATTTCATCGTTAACTGATTTCATCTTTAACTGATTTCATCGTTAACTGATTTAATCTTCATGTAACTGATTTCATCTTCATGTAACTGATTTCATCTTTAACTGATTTCATCGTTAACTGATTTCATCTTCATTTAACTGATTTCATCTTTAACTGATTTCATCGTTAACTGATTTCATCTTCATTTAACTGATTTCATCGTTAACTGATTTCATCTTCATGTAACTGATTTCATCGTTAACTGATTTCATCTTCATTTAACTGATTTCATCTTTAACTGATTTCATCTTTAACTGATTTCATCTTTAACTGATTTCATCTTCATTTAACTGATTTCATCGTTAATTGATTTCATCTTCATTTAACTGATTTCATCTTTAACTGATTTCATCGTTAACTGATTTCATCTTCATTTAACTGATTTCATTTTCATTCTTCATTTAACTGATTTCATCTTTAACTGATTTCATCGTTAACTGATTTCATCTTCATGTAACTGATTTCATCTGTAACTGATTTCATCTGTAACTGATTTCATCGTTAACTGATTTCATCTTCATTTAACTGATTTCATCGTTAACTGATTTCATCGTTAACTGATTTCATCTTCATTTAACTGATTTCATCGTTAACTGATTTCATCTTCATTTAACTGATTTCATCTTTCACTGATTTCATCGTTAACTGATTTCATCTTCAATTAACTGATTTCATCGTTAACTGATTTCATCTTCATTTAACTGATTTCATCTTTAACTGATTTCATCTTCATTTAACTGATTTCATCTTTAACTGATTTCATCGTTAACTGATTTCATCTTCATTTAACTGATTTCATCTTTAACTGATTTCATCGTTAACTGATTTCATCGTTAACTGATTTCATCTTCATTTAACTGATTTCATCTTTAACTGATTTCATCGTTAACTGATTTAATCTTCATGTAACTGATTTCATCTGTAACTGATTTCATCGTTAACTGATTTCATCGTTAACTGATTTCATCTTCATTTAACTGATTTCATCGTTAACTGATTTCATCTTCATTTAACTGATTTCATTTTCATTCTTCATTTAACTGATTTCATCGTTAACTGATTTCATCTTTAACTGATTTCATCGTTAACTGATTTAATCTTCATGTAACTGATTTCATCTTCATGTAACTGATTTCATCTTTAACTGATTTCATCGTTAACTGATTTCATCTTCATTTAACTGATTTCATCTTCATTTAACTGATTTCATCTTTAACTGATTTCATCGTTGACTGATTTCATCTTCATTTAACTGATTTCATCGTTAACTGATTTTATCTTCATTTAACTGATTTCATCTTTAACTGATTTCATCGTTAACTGATTTCATCTTTAACTGATTTCATCGTTAACTGATTTCATCTTCATTTAACTGATTCCATCGTTAACTGATTCCATCGTTAACTGATTTCATCGTTAACTGATTTCATCTTCATTTAACTGATTTCATCGTGAACTGATTTCATCGTTAACTGATTTCATCTTTAACTGATTTCATCGTTAACTGATTTCATCTTCATTTAACTGATTCCATCGTTAACTGATTTCATCGTTAACTGATTTCATCTTCATTTAACTGATTTCATCGTTAACTGATTTCATCGTTAACTGATTTCATCTTCATTTAACTGATTTCATCGTTAACTGATTTCATCGTTTACTCATTTCATCTTCATTTAACTGATTTCATTTTCATTCTTCATTTAACTGATTTCATCGTTAACTGATTTCATTTTTAACTGATTTCATCGTTAACTGATTTCATCTTTAACTGATTTCATCGTTAACTGATTTCATCTTCATTTAACTGATTTCATCGTTAACTGATTTCATCTTCATTTAACTGATTCCATCGTTAACTGATTTCATCGTTAACTGATTCCATCGTTAACTGATTTCATCGTTAACTGATTTCATCTTCATTTAACTGATTTCATCGTTAACTGATTTCATCGTTAACTGATTTCGTCGTTAACTGATTTCATCGTTAACTGATTTCATCTTCATTTAACTGATTTCATTTTCATTCTTCATTTAACTGATTTCATCGTTAACTGATTTCATCTTTAACTTATTTCATCGTTAACTGATTTCATCTTTAACTGATTTCATCGTTAACTGATTTCATCTTCATTTAACTGATTTCATCGTTAACTGATTTCATCTTCATTTAACTGATTCCATCGTTAACTGATTTCATCGTTAACTGATTCCATCGTTAACTGATTTCATCGTTAACTGATTTCATCTTCATTTAACTGATTTCATCGTTAACTGATTTCATCGTTAACTGATTTCATCTTTAACTGATTTCATCGTTAACTGATTTCATCTTCATTTAACTGATTCCATCGTTAACTGATTTCATCGTTAACTGATTTCATCGTTAACTGATTTCATCTTCATTTAACTGATTTCATCGTTAACTGATTTCATCGTTAACTGATTTCATCGTTAACTGATTTCATCTTCATTTAACTGATTTCATTTTCATTCTTCATTTAACTGATTTCATCGTTAACTGATTTCATCTTTAACTGATTTCATCGTTAACTGATTTCATCTTCATTTAACTGATTTCATCGTTAACTGATTTCATCGTTAACTGATTTCATCTTTAACTGATTTCATCTTCATTTAACTGATTTCATCGTTAACTTATTTCATCTTCATTTAACTGATTTCATCGTTAACTGATTTCATCGTTAACTGATTTCATCTTCATTTAACTGATTTCATTTTCATTCTTCATTTAACTGATTTCATCGTTAACTGATTTCATCTTTAACTGATTTCATCGTTAACTGATTTAATCTTCATGTAACTGATTTCATCTGTAACTGATTTCATCGTTAACTGATTTCATCTTCATTTAACTGATTTCATCTTCATTTAACTGATTTCATCGTTAACTGATTTCATCGTTAACTGATTTCATCTTCATTTAACTGATTCCATCGTTAACTGATTTCATCTTTAACTGATTTCATCGTTAACTGATTTCATCATTAACTGATTTCATCTTCATTTAACTGATTTCATCGTTAACTGATTTCATCGTTGACTGATTTCATTTTCATTCTTCATTTAACTGATTTCATCGTTAACTGATTTCATCTTTAACTGATTTCATCGTTAACTGATTTAATCTTCATGTAACTGATTTCATCTGTAACTGATTTCATCTTTAACTGATTTCATCGTTAACTGATTTCATCTTCATTTAACTGATTTCATCTTCATTTAACTGATTTCATCGTTAACTGATTTCATCTCCATTTAACTGATTCCATCGTTAACTGATTTCATCGTTAACTGATTTCATCGTTAACTGATTTCATCTTCATTTAACTGATTTCATTTTCATTCTTCATTTATCTGATTTCATCGTTAACTGATTTCATCGTTAACTGATTCCATCGTTAACTGATTTCATCGTTAACTGATTTCATCGTTAACTGATTTCATCTTCATTTAACTGATTTCATCATTAACTGATTTCATCGTTAACTGATTTCATCTTTAACTGATTTCATCGTTAACTGATTTCATCTTCATTTAACTGATTCCATCGTTAACTGATTTCATCGTTAACTGATTTCATCTTCATTTAACTGATTTCATCGTTAACTGATTTCATCGTTAACTGATTTCATCTTCATTCTTCATTTAACTGATTTCATCTTTAACTGATTTCATCGTTAACTGATTTCATCTTCATTTAACTGATTTCATCGTTAATTGATTTCATCGTTAACTGATTTCATCTTCATTTAACTGATTTCATCGTTAACTGATTTCATCGTTAACTGATTTCATCTTCATTTAACTGATTTCATCGTTAACTGATTTCATCGTTAACTGATTTCATCTTTAACTGATTTCATCGTTAACTGATTTCATCTTCATTTAACTGATTTCATTTTCATTCTTCATTTAACTGATTTCATCGTTAACTGATTTAATCTTCATGTAACTGATTTCATCTTCATTTAACTGATTTCATCGTTAACTGATTTCATCTCCATTTAACTGATTCCATCGTTAACTGATTTCATCGTTAACTGATTTCATCGTTAACTGATTTCATCTTCATTTAACTGATTTCATTTTCATTCTTCATTTAACTGATTTCATCGTTAACTGATTTCATCGTTAACTGATTCCATCGTTAACTGATTTCATCGTTAACAGATTTCATCGTTAACTGATTTCATCTTCATTTAACTGATTTCATCATTAACTGATTTCATCGTTAACTGATTTCATCTTTAACTGATTTCATCGTTAACTGATTTCATCTTCATTTAACTGATTCCATCGTTAACTGATTTCATCGTTAACTGATTTCATCTTCATTTAACTGATTTCATCGTTAACTGATTTCATCGTTAACTGATTTCATCTTCATTCTTCATTTAACTGATTTCATCTTTAACTGATTTCATCGTTAACTGATTTCATCTTCATTTAACTGATTTCATCGTTAATTGATTTCATCGTTAACTGATTTCATCTTCATTTAACTGATTTCATCGTTAACTGATTTCATCGTTAACTGATTTCATCTTCATTTAACTGATTTCATCGTTAACTGATTTCATCGTTAACTGATTTCATCTTTAACTGATTTCATCGTTAACTGATTTCATCGTTAACTGATTTCATCTTCATTTAACTGATTTCATTTTCATTCTTCATTTAACTGATTTCATCGTTAACTGATTTAATCTTCATGTAACTGATTTCATCTGTAACTGATTTCATATTTAACTGATTTCATCTTCATTTAACTGATTTCCTCTTCATTTAACTGATTTCATCGTTAACTGATTTCATCGTTAACTGATTTCATCGTTAACTGATTTCATCTTCATTTAACTGATTTCATCTTTAACTGATTTCATCGTTAACTGATTTCATCTTCATTTAACTGATTTCATCGTTAATTGATTTCATCGTTAACTGATTTCATCTTCATTTAACTGATTTCATCGTTAACTGATTTCATCGTTAACTGATTTCATCTTCATTTAACTGATTTCATCGTTAACTGATTTCATCGTTAACTGATTTCATCTTCATTTAACTGATTTCATCGTTAATTGATTTCATCGTTAACTGATTTCATCTTCATTTAACTGATTTCATCTTTAACTGATTTCATCGTTAACTGATTTCATCTTCATTTAACTGATTTCATCGTTAATTGATTTCATCGTTAACTGATTTCATCTTCATTTAACTGATTTCATCTGTAACTGATTTCATCGTTAACTGATTTAATCTTCATGTAACTGATTTCATCTTTAACTGATTTCATCGTTAACTGATTTCATCTTCATTTAACTGATTTCATCGTTAATTGATTTCATCGTTAACTGATTTCATCTTCATTTAACTGATTTCATCGTTAACTGATTTCATCGTTAACTGATTTCATCTTCATTTAACTGATTTCATCGTTAACTGATTTCATCGTTAACTGATTTCATCTTTAACTGATTTCATCGTTAACTGATTTCATCGTTAACTGATTTCATCTTCATTTAACTGATTTCATTTTCATTCTTCATTTAACTGATTTCATCGTTAACTGATTTAATCTTCATGTAACTGATTTCATCTGTAACTGATTTCATATTTAACTGATTTCCTCTTCATTTAACTGATTTCCTCTTCATTTAACTGATTTCATCGTTAACTGATTTCATCGTTAACTGATTTCATCGTTAACTGATTTCATCTTCATTTAACTGATTTCATCTTCATTTAACTGATTTCATCTTTAACTGATTTCATCGTTAACTGATTTCATCTTCATTTAACTGATTTCATCGTTAACTGATTTCATCTTCATTTAACTGATTTCATCTTCATTTAACTGATTTCATCTTTAACTGATTTCATCGTTAACTGATTTCATCTTCATTTAACTGATTTCATCGTTAACTGATTTCATCTTCATTTAACTGATTTCATCGTTAACTAATTTCATCTTCATTTAACTGATTTCATCGTTAACTGATTTCATCGTTAACTGAATTCATCTTCATTTAACTGATTTCATCGTTAACTGATTTCATCTTCATTTAACTGATTTCATCGTTAACTGATTTCATCTTCATTTAACCGATTTCATCTTTAACTGATTTCATCGTTAACTGATTTCATCTTCATTTAACTGATTTAATCTTTAACTGATTTAATCTTCATTTAACTGATTTCATCTGTAACTGATTTCATCTTCATGTAACTGATTTCATCTGTAACTGATTTCATCTTTAACTGATTTCATCTTCATTTAACTGATTTCATCGTTAACTGATTTCATCTTCATTTAACTGATTTCATCTTTAACTGATTTCATCGTTAACTGATTTCATCTTCATTTAACTGATTTCATCTGAAACTGATTTAATCTGTAACTGATTTCATCTTTAACTGATTTCATCTTCATTTAACTGATTTCATCGTTAACTGATTTCATCTTCATTTAACTGATTTCATCTTTAACTGATTTCATCTTCATTTAACTGATTTCATTTTCATTCTTCATTTAACTGATTTCATCTTTAACTGATTTCATCTACATTTAACTGATTTCATCGTTAACTAATTTCATCGTTAACTGATTTCATCTTCATTTAACTGATTTCATCTTTAACTGATTTCATCGTTAACTGATTTCATCTTCATTTAACTGATTTCATCATTAACTGATTTCATCTTCATTTAACTGATTTCATCGTTAACTGATTTCATCTTTAACTGATTTCATCGTTAACTGATTTAATCTTCATGTAACTGATTTCATCTGTAACTGATTTCATCGTTAACTGATTTCATCTTCATTTAACTGATTTCATCTTTAACTGATTTCATCGTTAACTGATTTCATCTTCATTTAACTGATTTCATCTTCATTTAACTGATTTCATCGTTAACTGATTTCATCTTCATTTAACTGATTTCATCTTTAACTGATTTCATCTTTAACTGATTTCATCTTTACCTGATTTCATCTTTAACTGATTTCATCGTTAACTGATTTCATCGTTAACTGATTTCATCTTCATTTAACTGATTTCATCTTTAACTGATTTCATCGTTAACTGATTTCATCGTTAACTGATTTCATCTTTACCTGATTTCATCTTTAACTGATTTCATCGTTAACTGATTTCATCTTCATTTAACTGATTTCATCGTTAACTGATTTCATCGTTCACTGATTTCATCTTTAACTGATTTCATCGTTCACTGATTTCATCTTTAACTGATTACATCGTTAACTGATTTCATCTTCATTTAACTGATTTCATTTTCATTCTTCATTTAACTGATTTCATCGTTAACTGATTTCATCGTTAACTGATTTCATCTTCATTTAACTGATTTCATCGTTAACTGATTTCATCTTCATTTAGATTTCATCTTTAACTGATTTCATCTTTTAATGATTTCATCTTCATTTAACTGATTTCATCGTTAACTGATTTCTTCTTCATTTAACTGATTTCATCTTTAACTGATTTCATCGTTAACTGATTTCATCTTCATTTAACTGATTTCATTTTCATTCTTCATTTAACTGATTTCATCGTTAACTGATTTAATCTTCATGTAACTGATTTCATCTGTAACTGATTTCATCGTTAACTGATTTCATCTTTAACTGATTTCATCGTTAACTGATTTCATCGTTAACTGATTTCATCTTCATTTAACTGATTTCATCGTTAACTGATTTCATCTTCATTTAACTGATTTCATCTTTAACTGATTTCATCGTTAACTGATTTCATCTTCATTTAACTGATTTCATCTTTAACTGATTTCATCGTTAACTGATTTCATCTTCATTTAACTGATTTCATCGTTAACTGATTTCATCTTCATTTAACTGATTTCATCTTTAACTGATTTCATCGTTAACTGATTTCATCTTCATTTAACTGATTTCATTTTCATTCTTCATTTAACTGATTTCATCGTTAACTGATTTCATCTTTAACTGATCTCATCGTTAACTGATTTAATCTTCATGTAACTGATTTCATCTTTAACTGATTTCATCGTTAACTGATTTCATCTTTAACTGATTTCATCTTCATGTAACTGATTTCATCTGTAACTGATTTCATCTTTAACTGATTTCATCGTTAACTGATTTAATCTTCATGTAACTGATTTCATCTGTAACTGATTTCATCTTTAACTGATTTCATCGTTAACTGATTTCATCTTCATTTAACTGATTTCATCGTTAACTGATTTCATCTTCATTTAACTGATTTCATCTTTAACTGATTTCATCGTTAACTGATTTCATCTTCATTTAACTGATTTCATCGTTAACTGATTTCATCTTCATTTAACTGATTTCATCTTTAACTGATTTAATCTTCATGTAACTGATTTCATCTGTAACTGATTTCATCGTTAACTGATTTCATCTTCATTTAACTGATTTCATCTTTAACTGATTTCATCGTTAACTGATTTCATCTTCATTTAACTGATTTCATCTTTAACTGATTTCATCGTTAACTGATTTCATCTTCATTTAACTGATTTCATCTTTAACTGATTTCATCGTTAACTGATTTCATCTTCATTTAACTGATTTCATCGTTAACTGATTTCATTCTTCATTTAACTGATTTCATCTTTAACTGATTTCATCTTCATGTAACTGATTTCATCTGTAAATGATTTCATCTGTAACTGATTTCATTCTTCATTTAACTGATTTCATCTTTAACTGATTTCATCTTCATGTAACTGATTTCATCTGTAACTGATTTCATCGTTAACTGATTTCATCTTTAACTGATTTCATCGTTAACTGATTTCATCGTTAACTGATTTCATCTTCATTTAACTGATTTCATCGTTAACTGATTTCATCTTCATTTAACTGATTTCATCTTTAACTGATTTCATCGTTAACTGATTTCATCTTCATTTAACTGATTTCATCTTTAACTGATTTCATCGTTAACTGATTTCATCTTCATTTAACTGATTTCATCGTTAACTGATTTCATCTTCATTTAACTGATTTCATCTTTAACTGATTTCATCGTTAACTGATTTCATCTTCATTTAACTGATTTCATTTTCATTCTTCATTTAACTGATTTCATCGTTAACTGATTTCATCTTTAACTGATCTCATCGTTAACTGATTTAATCTTCATGTAACTGATTTCATCTTTAACTGATTTCATCGTTAACTGATTTCATCTTCATTTAACTGATTTCATCTTTAACTGATTTCATCGTTAACTGATTTCATCTGTAACTGATTTCATCTTTAACTGATTTCATCGTTAACTGATTTCATCTTTAACTGATTTCATCTTCATGTAACTGATTTCATCTGTAACTGATTTCATCTTTAACTGATTTCATCGTTAACTGATTTAATCTTCATGTAACTGATTTCATCTGTAACTGATTTCATCTTTAACTGATTTCATCGTTAACTGATTTCATCTTCATTTAACTGATTTCATCGTTAACTGATTTCATCTTCATTTAACTGATTTCATCTTTAACTGATTTCATCGTTAACTGATTTCATCTTCATTTAACTGATTTTATTTTCATTCTTCATTTAACTGATTTCATCGTTAACTGATTTCATCTTTAACTGATTTCATCGTTAACTCATTTAATCTTCATGTAACTGATTTCATCTGTAACTGATTTCATCTTTAACTGATTTCATCGTTAACTGATTTCATCTTCATTTAACTGATTTCATCGTTAACTGATTTCATCTTCATTTAACTGATTTCATCGTTAACTGATTTCATCGTTAACTGATTTCATCTTTAACTGATTTCATCTTTAACTGATTTCATCGTTAACTGATTTCATCTTCATTTAACTGATTTCATCGTTAACTGATTTCATCGTTAACTGATTTCATCTTTAACTGATTTCATCGTTCACTGATTTCATCTTTAACTGATTACATCGTTAACTGATTTCATCTTCATTTAACTGATTTCATTTTCATTCTTCATTTAACTGATTTCATCGTTAACTGATTTCATCTTTAACTGATTTCATCTTCATGTAACTGATTTCATCTGTAACTGATTTCATCGTTAACTGATTTCATCTTTAACTGATTTCATCTTCATGTACCTGATTTCATCTGTAAATGATTTCATCTGTAACTGATTTCATTCTTCATTTAACTGATTTCATCTTTAACTGATTTCATCTTCATGTAACTGATTTCATCTGTAACTGATTTCATCGTTAACTGATTTCATCTTTAACTGATTTCATCGTTAACTGATTTCATCTTCATTTAACTGATTTCATCGTTAACTGATTTCATCTTCATTTAACTGATTTCATCTTTAACTGATTTCATCGTTAACTGATTTCATCTTCATTTAACTGATTTCATCTTTAACTGATTTCATCGTTAACTGATTTCATCTTCATTTAACTGATTTCATCGTTAACTGATTTCATCTTCATTTAACTGATTTCATCTTTAACTGATTTCATCGTTAACTGATTTCATCTTCATTTAACTGATTTCATTTTCATTCTTCATTTAACTGATTTCATCGTTAACTGATTTCATCTTTAACTGATCTCATCGTTAACTGATTTAATCTTCATGTAACTGATTTCATCTTTAACTGATTTCATCGTTAACTGATTTCATCTTCATTTAACTGATTTCATCTTTAACTGATTTCATCGTTAACTGATTTCGACTTCATTTAACTGATTTCATTTTCATTCTTCATTGAACTGATTTCATCATTAACTGATTTCATCTTTAACTGATTTCATCGTTAACTGATTTAATCTTCATGTAACTGATTTCATCTGTAACTGATTTCATCTTCATTTAACTGATTTCATCTTCATTTAACTGATTTCATCGTTAACTGATTTCATCGTTAACTGATTTCATCGTTAACTGATTTCATCTTCATTTAACTGATTTCATCTTTAACTGATTTCATCGTTAACTGATTTCATCTGTAACTGATTTCATCTTTAACTGATTTCATCGTTAACTGATTTCATCTTTAACTGATTTCATCTTCATGTAACTGATTTCATCTGTAACTGATTTCATCTTTAACTGATTTCATCGTTAACTGATTTAATCTTCATGTAACTGATTTCATCTGTAACTGATTTCATCTTTAACTGATTTCATCGTTAACTGATTTCATCTTCATTTAACTGATTTCATCTTTAACTGATTTCATCGTTAACTGATTTCATCTTCATTTAACTGATTTCATCGTTAACTGATTTCATCTTCATTTAACTGATTTCATCTTTAACTGATTTAATCTTCATGTAACTGATTTCATCTGTAACTGATTTCATCGTTAACTGATTTCATCTTCATTTAACTGATTTCATCTTTAACTGATTTCATCGTTAACTGATTTCATCTTCATTTAACTGATTTCATCGTTAACTGATTTCATCTTCATTTAACTGATTTCATCTTTAACTGATTTCATCGTTAACTGATTTCATCTTCATTTAACTGATTTCATCTTTAACTGATTTCATCGTTAACTGATTTCATCTTCATTTAACTGATTTCATCGTTAACTGATTTCATTCTTCATTTAACTGATTTCATCTTTAACTGATTTCATCTTCATGTAACTGATTTCATCTGTAACTGATTTCATCGTTAACTGATTTCATCTTTAACTGATTTCATCGTTAACTGATTTCATCTTCATTTAACTGATTTCATCGTTAACTGATTTCATCTTCATTTAACTGATTTCATCGTTAACTGATTTCATCTTCATTTAACTGATTTCATCTTTAACTGATTTCATCGTTAACTGATTTCATCTTCATTTAACTGATTTCATTTTCATTCTTCATTTAACTGATTTCATCTTTAACTGATTTCATCGTTAACTGATTTCGACTTCATTTAACTGATTTCATTTTCATTCTTCATTGAACTGATTTCATCATTAACTGATTTCATCTTTAACTGATTTCATCGTTAACTGATTTAATCTTCATGTAACTGATTTCATCTGTAACTGATTTCATCTTCATTTAACTGATTTCATCTTCATTTAACTGATTTCATCGTTAACTGATTTCATCGTTAACTGATTTCATCGTTAACTGATTTCATCTTCATTTAACTGATTTCATCTTTAACTGATTTCATCGTTAACTGATTTCATCTGTAACTGATTTCATCTTTAACTGATTTCATCGTTAACTGATTTCATCTTTAACTGATTTCATCTTCATGTAACTGATTTCATCTGTAACTGATTTCATCTTTAACTGATTTCATCGTTAACTGATTTAATCTTCATGTAACTGATTTCATCTGTAACTGATTTCATCTTTAACTGATTTCATCGTTAACTGATTTCATCTTCATTTAACTGATTTCATCGTTAACTGATTTCATCTTCATTTAACTGATTTCATCTTTAACTGATTTAATCTTCATGTAACTGATTTCATCTGTAACTGATTTCATCGTTAACTGATTTCATCTTCATTTAACTGATTTCATCTTTAACTGATTTCATCGTTAACTGATTTCATCTTCATTTAACTGATTTCATCGTTAACTGATTTCATCTTCATTTAACTGATTTCATCTTTAACTGATTTCATCGTTAACTGATTTCATCTTCATTTAACTGATTTCATCTTTAACTGATTTCATCTTCATGTAACTGATTTCATCTGTAAATGATTTCATCGTTAACTGATTTCATCTTCATTTAAATGATTTCATCGTTAACTGATTTCATCTTCATTTAACTGATTTCATCTTTAACTGATTTCATCGTTAACTGATTTCATCTTCATTTAACTGATTTCATCGTTAACTGATTTCATCGTTAACTGATTTCATCTTCATTTAACTGATTTCATCGTTAACTGATTTCATCGTTAACTGATTTCATCGTTAACTGATTTCATCTTCATTTAACTGATTTCATCGTTAACTGATTTCATCTTCATTTAACTGATTTCATTTTCATTCTTCATTTAACTGATTTCATCGTTAACTGATTTCATCTTTAACTGATTTCATCGTTAACTGATTTAATCTTCATGTAACTGATTTCATCTTTAACTGATTTCATCTTTAACTCATTTCATCGTTAACTGATTTCATCTTCATTTAACTCATTTCATCGTTAACTGATTTCATCTTCATTTAACTGATTTCATCTTCATTTAACTGATTTCATCGTTAACTGATTTCATCTTTAACTGATTTCATCGTTAACTGATTTCATCTTCATTTAACTGATTTCATCGTTAACTGATTTCATCGTTAACTGATTTCAACTTCATTTAACTGATTTCATCGTTAACTGATTTCATCTTCATTTAACTGATTTCATCTGTAACTGATTTCATCGTTAACTGATTTCATCTTCATTTAACTGATTTCATCTTTAACTGATTTCATCGTTAACTGATTTAATCTTCATTTAACTGATTTCATCGTTAACTGATTTCATCTTTAACTGATTTCATCGTTAACTGATTTAATCTTCATTTAACTGATTTCATCGTTAACTGATTTCATCTTTAACTGATTTCATCGTTAACTGATTTAATCTTCATTTAACTGATTTCATCGTTAACTGATTTCATCTTTAACTCATTTCATCGTTAACTGATTTCATCTGTAACTGATTTCATCTTTAACTGATATCATCGTTAACTGATTTCATCTTCATTTAACTGATTTCATCGTTAACTGATTTCATCTTTAACTGATTTCATCGTTAACTGATTTCATCTTTAACTGATTTCATCGTTAACTGATTTCATCTTCATTTAACTGATTTCATTTTCATTCTTCATTTAACTGATTTCATCGTTAACTGATTTCAACTTTAACTGATTTCATCGTTAACTGATTTCATCTTCATGTAACTGATTTCATCTGTAACTGATTTCATCTTTAACTGATTTCATCGTTAACTGATTTCATCTTCATTTAACTGATTTCATCTTTAACTGATTTCATCGTTAACTGATTTCATCTTCATTTAACTGATTTCATCGTTAACTGATTTCATCTTCATTTAACTGATTTCATCTTTAACTGATTTCATCGTTAACTGATTTCATCTTCATTTAACTGATTTCATCGTTAACTGATTTCATCTTCAGTTAACTGATTTCATCTTCATTTAAATGATTTCATCGTTAACTGATTTCATCTTCATTTAACTGATTTCATCTTCATTTAACTGATTTCATCTTTAACTGATTTCATCGTTAACTGATTTCATCTTCATTTAACTGATTTCATTTTCATTCTTCATTTAACTGATTTCATCATTAACTGATTTCATCTTCATTTAACTGATTTAATCTTTAACTGATTTAATCTTCATGTAACTGATTTCATCTGTAACTGATTTCATCTTTCACTGATTTCATCGTTAACTGATTTCATCTTCATTTGACTGATTTCATCTTTAACTGATTTCATCGTTAACTGATTTCATCTTCATTTAACTGATTTTATTTTCATTCTTCATTTAACTGATTTCATCGTTAACTGATTTCATCTTTAACTGATTTCATCGTTAACTCATTTAATCTTCATGTAACTGATTTCATCTGTAACTGATTTCATCTTTAACTGATTTCATCGTTAACTGATTTCATCGTTAACTGATTTCATCTTCATTTAACTGATTTCATCGTTAACTGATTTCATCTTCATTTAACTGATTTCATCGTTAACTGATTTCATCGTTAACTGATTTCATCTTTAACTGATTTCATCTTTAACTGATTTCATCGTTAACTGATTTCATCTTCATTTAACTGATTTCATCGTTAACTGATTTCATCGTTAACTGATTTCATCTTTAACTGATTTCATCGTTCACTGATTTCATCTTTAACTGATTACATCGTTAACTGATTTCATCTTCATTTAACTGATTTCATTTTCATTCTTCATTTAACTGATTTCATCGTTAACTGATTTCATCTTTAACTGATTTCATCTTCATGTAACTGATTTCATCTGTAACTGATTTCATCGTTAACTGATTTCATCTTTAACTGATTTCATCGTTAACTGATTTCATCTTCATTTAACTGATTTCATCGTTAACTGATTTCATCTTCATTTAACTGATTTCATCTTTAACTGATTTCATCGTTAACTGATTTCATGTTCATTTAACTGATTTCATCTTTAACTGACTTCATCGTTAACTGATTTCATCTTCATTTAACTGATTTCATCGTTAACTGATTTCATCTTCATTTAACTGATTTCATCTTTAACTGATTTCATCGTTAACTGATTTCATCTTCATTTAACTGATTTCATTTTCATTCTTCATTTAACTGATTTCATCGTTAACTGATTTCATCTTTAACTGATCTCATCGTTAACTGATTTAATCTTCATGTAACTGATTTCATCTTTAACTGATTTCATCGTTAACTGATTTCATCTTTAACTGATTTCATCGTTAACTGATTTCGACTTCATTTAACTGATTTCATTTTCATTCTTCATTGAACTGATTTCATCATTAACTGATTTCATCTTTAACTGATTTCATCGTTAACTGATTTAATCTTCATGTAATTGATTTCATCTGTAACTGATTTCATCTTCATTTAACTGATTTCATCTTCATTTAACTGATTTCATCGTTAACTGATTTCATCGTTAACTGATTTCATCTTCATTTAACTGATTTCATCTTTAACTGATTTCATCGTTAACTGATTTCATCTGTAACTGATTTCATCGTTAACTGATTTCATCTTTAACTGATTTCATCGTTAACTGATTTCATCTTTAACTGATTTCATCGTTAACTGATTTCGACTTCATTTAACTGATTTCATTTTCATTCTTCATTGAACTGATTTCATCATTAACTGATTTCATCTTTAACTGATTTCATCGTTAACTGATTTAATCTTCATGTAATTGATTTCATCTGTAACTGATTTCATCTTCATTTAACTGATTTCATCTTCATTTAACTGATTTCATCGTTAACTGATTTCATCGTTAACTGATTTCATCTTCATTTAACTGATTTCATCTTTAACTGATTTCATCGTTAACTGATTTCATCGTTAACTGATTTCATCGTTAACTGATTTCATCTTTAACTGATTTCATCTTCATTTAACTGATTTCATCGTTAACTGATTTCATCTTCATTTAACTGATTTCATCGTTAACTGATTTCATCTTCATTTAACTGATTTCATCGTTAACTGATTTCATCTTTAACTGATTTCATCGTTAACTGATTTCATCTTCATTTAACTGATTTCATCTTTAACTGATTTCATCGTTAACTGATTTCGACTTCATTTAACTGATTTCATTTTCATTCTTCATTGAACTGATTTCATCATTAACTGATTTCATCTTTAACTGATTTCATCGTTAACTGATTTAATCTTCATGTAACTGATTTCATCTGTAACTGATTTCATCTTCATTTAACTGATTTCATCGTTAACTGATTTCATCGTTAACTGATTTCATCGTTAACTGATTTCATCTTCATTTAACTGATTTCATCTTTAACTGATTTCATCGTTAACTGATTTCATCTGTAACTGATTTCATCTTTAACTGATTTCATCGTTAACTGATTTCATCTTTAACTGATTTCATCGTTAACTGATTTCATCTTCATTTAACTGATTTCATCGTTAACTGATTTCATCTTCATTTAACTGATTTCATCTTTAACTGATTTCATCGTTAGCTGATTTCATCTTCATTTAACTGATTTCATCGTTAACTGATTTCATCTTCATTTAACTGATTTCATCTTTAACTGATTTCATCGTTAACTGATTTCATCTTCATTTAAATGATTTCATCGTTAACTGATTTCATCTTCATTTAACTGATTTCATCTTTAACTGATTTCATCGTTAACTGATTTCATCTTCATTTAACTGATTTCATCTTTAACTGATTTCATCGTTAACTGATTTCATCTTCATTTAACTGATTTCATCATTAACTGATTTCATCTTCATTTAACTGATTTCATCGTTAACTGATTTCATCTTTAACTGATTTCATCTTTAACTGATTTCATCGTTAACTGATTTCATCTTCATTTAACTGATTTCATCGTTAACTGATTTCATCGTTAACTGATTTCATCTTTAACTGATTTCATCGTTCACTGATTTCATCTTTAACTGATTACATCGTTAACTGATTTCATCTTCATTTAACTGATTTCATTTTCATTCTTCATTTAACTGATTTCATCGTTAACTGATTTCATCTTTAACTGATTTCATCTTCATGTAACTGATTTCATCTGTAACTGATTTCATCGTTAACTGATTTCATCTTTAACTGATTTCATCGTTAACTGATTTCATCTTCATTTAACTGATTTCATCGTTAACTGATTTCATCTTCATTTAACTGATTTCATCTTTAACTGATTTCATCGTTAACTGATTTCATCTTCATTTAACTGATTTCATCTTTAACTGATTTCATCGTTAACTGATTTCATCTTCATTTAACTGATTTCATCGTTAACTGATTTCATCTTCATTTAACTGATTTCATCTTTAACTGATTTCATCGTTAACTGATTTCATCTTCATTTAACTGATTTCATCGTTAACTGATTTCATCTTCATTTAACTGATTTCATCTTTAACTGATTTCATCGTTAACTGATTTCATTCTTCATTTAACTGATTTCATCGTTAACTGATTTCATCTTTAACTGATCTCATCGTTAACTGATTTAATCTTCATGTAACTGATTTCATCTTTAACTGATTTCATCGTTAACTGATTTCATCTTCATTTAACTGATTTAATCTTTAACTGATTTCATCGTTAACTGATTTCGACTTCATTTAACTGATTTCATTTTCATTCTTCATTGAACTGATTTCATCATTAACTGATTTCATCTTTAACTGATTTCATCGTTAACTGATTTAATCTTCATGTAACTGATTTCATCTGTAACTGATTTCATCTTCATTTAACTGATTTCATCTTCATTTAACTGATTTCATCGTTAACTGATTTCATCGTTAACTGATTTCATCTTTAACTGATTTCATCGTTAACTGATTTCATCTGTAACTGATTTCATCTTTAACTGATTTCATCGTTAACTGATTTCATCTTTAACTGATTTCATCGTTAACTGATTTCATCTTCATTTAACTGATTTCATCGTTAACTGATTTCATCTTCATTTAACTGATTTCATCTTTAACTGATTTCATCGTTAGCTGATTTCATCTTCATTTAACTGATTTCATCGTTAACTGATTTCATCTTCATTTAACTGATTTCATCTTTAACTGATTTCATCGTTAACTGATTTCATCTTCATTTAAATGATTTCATCGTTAACTGATTTCATCTTCATTTAACTGATTTCATCTTTAACTGATTTCATCGTTAACTGATTTCATCTTCATTTAACTGATTTCATCTTTAACTGATTTCATCGTTAACTGATTTCATCTTCATTTAACTGATTTCATCGTTAACTGATTTCATCGTTAACTGATTTCATCTTCATTTAACTGATTTCATCGTTAACTGATTTCATCGTTAACTGATTTCATCTTCATTTAACTGATTTCATTTTCATTCTTCATTTAACTGATTTCATCTTTAACTGATTTCATCTTTAACTCATTTCATCGTTAACTGATTTCATCTTCATTTAACTCATTTCATCGTTAACTGATTTCATCTTCATTTAACTGATTTCATCTTCATTTAACTGATTTCATCGTTAACTGATTTCATCTTTAACTGATTTCATCGTTAACTGATTTCATCTTCATTTAACTGATTTCATCGTTAACTGATTTCATCGTTAACTGATTTCATCTTCATTTAACTGATTTCATCGTTAACTGATTTCATCTTCATTTAACTGATTTCATCTGTAACTGATTTCATCGTTAACTGATTTCATCTTCATTTAACTGATTTCATCTTTAACTGATTTCATCGTTAACTGATTTAATCTTCATGTAACTGATTTCATCTGTAACTGATTTCATCTTTAACTGATTTCATCGTTAACTGATTTCATCTTCATTTAACTGATTTCATCGTTAACTGATTTCATCTTTAACTGATTTCATCGTTAACTGATTTCATCTTTAACTGATTTCATCGTTAACTGATTTCATATTCATTTAACTGATTTCATTTTCATTCTTCATTTAACTGATTTCATCGTTAACTGATTTCAACTTTAACTGATTTCATCGTTAACTGATTTCATCTTCATGTAACTGATTTCATCTGTAACTGATTTCATCTTTAACTGATTTCATCGTTAACTGATTTCATCTTCATTTAACTGATTTCATCTTTAACTGATTTCATCGTTAACTGATTTCATCTTTAACTGATTTCATCGTTAACTGATTTCATCTTCATTTAACTGATTTCATCGTTAACTGATTTCATCTTCATTTAACTGATTTCATCTTTAACTGATTTCATCGTTAACTGATTTCATCTTCATTTAACTGATTTCATCGTTAACTGATTTCATCGTTAACTGATTTCATCTTCATTTAACTGATTTCATCGTTAACTGATTTCATCTTTAACTGATTTCATCGTTAACTGATTTCATCTTCATTTAACTGATTTCATCGTTAACTGATTTCATCGTTAACTGATTTCATCTTCATTTAACTGATTGCATCGTTAACTGATTTCATCTTTAACTGATTTCATCGTTAACTGATTTCATCTTCATTTAACTGATTTCATCGTTAACTGATTTCATCTTCATTTAACTGATTTCATCGTTAACTGATTTCATCGTTAACTGATTTCATCTTTAACTGATTTCATCGTTAACTGATTTCATCTTCATTTAACTGATTCCATCGTTAACTGATTTCATCTTTAACTGATTTCATCGTTAACTGATTTCATCTTCATTTAACTGATTTCATCTTCATTTAACTGATTTCATCGTTAACTGATTTCATCTTCATTTAACTGATTTCATCGTTAACTGATTTCATCGTTAACTGATTTCATCTTCATTTAACTGATTTCATTTTCATTCTTCATTTAACTGATTTCATCGTTAACTGATTTCATCTCTAACTGATTTCATCGTTAACTGATTTAATCTTCATGTAACTGATTTCATCTGTAACTGATTTCATCTTTAACTGATTTCATCGTTAACTGATTTCATCTTCATTTAACTGATTTCATCGTTAACTGATTTCATCTTCATTTAACTGATTTCATCTTTAACTGATTTCATCGTTAACTGATTTCATCTTCATTTAACTGATTTCATTTTCATTCTTCATTTAACTGATTTCATCGTTAACTGATTTCATCTTTAACTGATTTCATCGTTAACTGATTTAATCTTCATGTAACTGATTTCATCTGTAACTGATTTCATCTTCAACTGATTTCATCGTTAACTGATTTCATCTTCATTTAACTGATTTCATCTTCATTTAACTGATTTCATCTTTAACTGATTTCATCGTTAACTGATTTCATCTTCATTTAACTGATTTCATCTTTAACTGATTTCATCGTTAACTGATTTCATCGTTAACTGATTTCATCTTTAACTGATTTCATCGTTAACTGATTTAATCTTCATGTAACTGATTTCATCTGTAACTGATTTCATCTTTAACTGATTTCATCGTTAACTGATTTCATCTTCATTTAACTGATTTCATCGTTAACTGATTTCATCTTCATTTAACTGATTTCATCTTTAACTGATTTCATCGTTAACTGATTTCATCTTCATTTAACTGATTTCATCGTTAACTGATTTCATCTTTAACTGATTTCATCGTTAACTGATTTCATCTTTAACTGATTTCATCGTTAACTGATTTCATCTTCATTTAACTGATTTCATCGTTAACTGATTTCATCTTCATTTAACTGATTTCATCTTTAACTGATTTCATCTTCATTGAACTGATTTCATCTTTAACTGATTTCATCGTTAACTGATTTCATCTTCATTTAACTGATTTCATTTTCATTCTTCATTTAACTGATTTCATCGTTAACTGATTTCATGTTTAACTGATTTCATCGTTAACTGATTTAATCTTCATGTAACTGATTTCATCTGTAACTGATTTCATCTTTAACTGATTTCATCGTTAACTGATTTCATCTTCATTTAACTGATTTCATCTTTAACTGATTTCATCGTTAACTGATTTCATCTTCATTTAACTGATTTCATCGTTAACTGATTTCATCGTTCACTGATTTCATCTTCATTTAACTGATTTCATTTTCATTCTTCATTTAACTGATTTCATCGTTAACTGATTTCATCTTTAACTGATTTCATCGTTAACTGATTTAATCTTCATGTAACTGATTTCATCTGTAACTGATTTCATCGTCAACTGATTTCATCGTTAACTGATTTCATCTTCATTTAACTGATTTCATCTTCATTTAACTGATTTCATCTTTAACTGATTTCATCGTTAACTGATTTCATCTTCATTTAACTGATTTCATCTTTAACTGATTTCATCGTTAACTGATTTCATCTTCATTTAACTGATTTCATCGTTAACTGATTTCATCTTTAACTGATTTCATCGTTAACTGATTTCATCTTCATTTAACTGATTTCATCGTTAACTGATTTCATCTTCATTTAACTGATTGCATCGTTAACTGATTTCATCTTTAACTGATTTCATCGTTAACTGATTTCATCTTCATTTAACTGATTTCATCGTTAACTGATTTCATCTTCATTTAACTGATTTCATCGTTAACTGATTTCATCGTTAACTGATTTCATCTTTAACTGATTTCATCGTTAACTGATTTCATCTTCATTTAACTGATTCCATCGTTAACTGATTTCATCTTCATTTAACTGATTCCATCGTTAACTGATTTCATCTTTAACTGATTTCATCGTTAACTGATTTCATCTTCATTTAACTGATTTCATCTTCATTTAACTGATTTCATCGTTAACTGATTTCATCGTTAACTGATTTCATCTTCATTTAACTGATTTCATCGTTAACTGATTTCATCGTTAACTGATTTCATCTTCATTTAACTGATTTCATCGTTAACTGATTTCATCGTTAACTGATTTCATCTTTAACTGATTTCATCGTTAACTGATTTCATCTTCATTTAACTGATTTCATTTTCATTCTTCATTTAACTGATTTCATCGTTAACTGATTTCATCTCTAACTGATTTCATCGTTAACTGATTTAATCTTCATGTAACTGATTTCATCTGTAACTGATTTCATCTTTAACTGATTTCATCGTTAACTGATTTCATCTTCATTTAACTGATTTCATCTTCATTTAACTGATTTCATCGTTAACTGATTTCATCTTCATTTAACTGGTTTCATCTTCATTTAACTGATTTCATCGTTAACTGATTTCATCGTTAACTGATTTAATCTTCATGTAACTGATTTCATCTGTAACTGATTTCATCTTTAACTGATTTCATCGTTAACTGATTTCATCTTCATTTAACTGATTTCATCGTTAACTGATTTCATCTTTAACTGATTTCATCGTTAACTGATTTAATCTTCATGTAACTGATTTCATCTGTAACTGATTTCATCTTTAACTGATTTCATCGTTAACTGATTTCATCTTCATTTAACTGATTTCATCGTTAACTGATTTCATCTTCATTTAACTGATTTCATCTTTAACTGATTTCATCTTCATTTAACTGATTTCATCTTTAACTGATTTCATCGTTAACTGATTTCATCTTCATTTAACTGATTTCATTTTCATTCTTCATTTAACTGATTTCATCGTTAACTGATTTCATGTTTAACTGATTTCATCGTTAACTGATTTAATCTTCATGTAACTGATTTCATCTGTAACTGATTTCATCTTTAACTGATTTCATCGTTAACTGATTTCATCTTCATTTAACTGATTTCATCGTTAACTGATTTCATCTTCATTTAACTGATTTCATCTTTAACTGATTTCATCGTTAACTGATTTCATCTTCATTTAACTGATTTCATTTTCATTCTTCATTTAACTGATTTCATCGTTAACTGATTTCATCTTTAACTGATTTCATCGTTAACTGATTTAATCTTCATGTAACTGATTTCATCTGTAACTGATTTCATCTTCAACTGATTTCATCGTTAACTGATTTCATCTTCATTTAACTGATTTCATCTTCATTTAACTGATTTCATCTTTAACTGATTTCATCGTTAACTGATTTCATCGTTAACTGATTTCATCTTCATTTAACTGATTTCATCTTTAACTGATTTCATCGTTAACTGATTTCATCGTTAACTGATTTAATCTTCATGTAACTGATTTCATCTGTAACTGATTTCATCTTTAACTGATTTCATCGTTAACTGATTTCATCTTCATTTAACTGATTTCATCTTCATTTAACTGATTTCATCGTTAACTGATTTCATCTTTAACTGATTTAATCTTCATGTAACTGATTTCATCGTTAACTGATTTCATCTTTAACTGATTTCATCGTTAACTGATTTCATCTTCATTTAACTGATTTCATCTTCATTTAACTGATTTCATCGTTAACTGATTTAATCTTCATGTAACTGATTTCATCGTTAACTGATTTCATCTTTAACTGATTTCATCGTTAACTGATTTCATCTTCATTTAACTGATTTCATCTTCATTTAACTGATTTCATCTTTAACTGATTTCATCGTTAACTGATTTCATCTTCATTTAACTGATTTCATCGTTAACTGATTTCATCTTTAACTGATTTCATCGTTAACTGATTTCATCTTTAACTGATTTCATCGTTAACTGATTTAATCTTCATGTAACTGATTTCATCTGTAACTGATTTCATCTTAAACTGATTTCATCGTTAACTGATTTCATCTTCATTTAACTGATTTCATCGTTAACTGATTTCATCTTCATTTAACTGATTTCATCTTTAACTGATTTCATCTTCATTGAACTGATTTCATCTTTAACTGATTTCATCGTTAACTGATTTCATCTTCATTTAACTGATTTCATTTTCATTCTTCATTTAACTGATTTCATCTGTAACTGATTTCATCTTTAACTGATTTCATCGTTAACTGATTTCATCTTCATTTAACTGATTTCATCGTTAACTGATTTCATCTTCATTTAACTGATTTCATCTTTAACTGATTTCATCGTTAACTGATTTCATCTTCATTTAACTGATTTCATTTTAATTCTTCATTTAACTGATTTCATCGTTAACTGATTTCATCTTTAACTGATTTCATCGTTAACTGATTTAATCTTCATGTAACTGATTTCATCTGTAACTGATTTCATCGTCAACTGATTTCATCGTTAACTGATTTCATCTTCATTTAACTGATTTCATCGTTAACTGATTTCATCGTTAACTGATTTCATCTTTAACTGATTTCATCGTTAACTGATTTAATCTTCATGTAACTGATTTCATCTGTAACTGATTTCATCTTTAACTGATTTCATCGTTAACTGATTTCATCTTCATTTAACTGATTTCATCTTCATTTAACTGATTTCATCGTTAACTGATTTCATCTTTAACTGATTTCATCGTTAACTGATTTCATCTTCATTTAACTGATTTCATCTTTAACTGAATTCATCGTTAACTGATTTCATCTTTAACTGATTTCATCCTTAACTGATTTCATCTTCATTTAACTGATTTCATCTTTAACTGATTTCATCGTTAACTGATTTCATCTTCATTTAACTGATTTCATCGTTAACTGATTTCATCGTTAACTGATTTCATCTTCATTTAACTGATTCCATCGTTAACTGATTTCATCTTTAACTGATTTCATCGTTAACTGATTTCATCTTCATTTAACTGATTTCATCGTCAACTGATTTCATCGTTAACTGATTTCATCTTTAACTGATTTCATCGTTAACTGATTTCATCTTCATTTAACTGATTTCATCGTTAACTGATTTCATCGTTAACTGATTTCATCTTCATTTAACTGATTTCATCGTTAACTGATTTCATCTTTAACTGATTTCATCGTTAACTGATTTCATCTTCATTTAACTGATTCCATCGTTAACTGATTTCATCGTTAACTGATTTCATCGTTAACTGATTTCATCTTCATTTAACTGATTTCATCGTTAACTGATTTCATCTTCATTTAACTGATTCCATGGTTAACTGATTTCATCTTTAACTGATTTCATCTTCATTTAACTGATTTCATCGTTAACTGATTTCATCTTCATTTAACTGATTCCATGGTTAACTGATTTCATCGTTAAATGATTTCATCGTTAACTGATTTCATCTTTAACTGATTTCATCGTTAACTGATTTCATCTTCATTTAACTAATTTCATCGTTAACTGATTTAATCTTTAACTGATTTAATCGTTAACTGATTTCATCTTCATTTAACTGATTTCATCGTTAACTGATTTCATCTTTAACTGATTTCATCGTTAACTGATTTCATCTTCATTTAACTAATTTCATCGTTAACTGATTTCATCTTCATTTAACTGATTCCATCGTTAACTGATTTCATCGTTAACTGATTTCATCTTCATTTAACTGATTTCATCTTCATTTAACTGATTTCATCGTTAACTGATTTCATCGTTAACTGATTTCATCTTCATTTAACTGATTTCATCGTTAACTGATTTCATCGTTAACTGATTTCATCTTCATTTAACTGATTTCATCGTTAACTGATTTCATCGTTAACTGATTTCATCTTTAACTGATTTCATCTTCATTTAACTGATTTCATCGTTAACTGATTTCATCTTCATTTAACTGATTTCATCTTTAACTGATTTCATCGTTAACTGATTTCATCGTTAACTGATTTCATCTTTAACTGATTTAATCTTCATGTAACTGATTTCATCTGTAACTGATTTCATCTTTCACTGATTTCATCGTTAACTGATTTCATCTTCATTTGACTGATTTCATCTTTAACTGATTTCATCGTTAACTGATTTCATCTTCATTTAACTGATTTTATTTTCATTCTTCATTTAACTGATTTCATCGTTAACTGATTTCATCTTTAACTGATTTCATCGTTAACTCATTTAATCTTTATGTAACTGATTTCATCTGTAACTGATTTCATCTTTAACTGATTTCATCGTTAACTGATTTCATCTTCATTTAACTGATTTCATCGTTAACTGATTTCATCGTTAACTGATTTCATCGTTAACTGATTTCATCTTCATTTAACTGATTTCATCGTTAACTGATTTCATCGTTAACTGATTTCATCTTTAACTGATTTCATCGTTCACTGATTTCATCTTTAACTGATTACATCGTTAACTGATTTCATCTTCATTTAACTGATTTCATTTTCATTCTTCATTTAACTGATTTCATCGTTAACTGATTTCATCGTTAACTGATTTCATCTTCATTTAACTGATTTCATCGTTAACTGATTTCATCTTTAACTGATTTCATCGTTAACTGATTTCATCTTCATTTAACTGATTTCATCGTTAACTGATTTCATCGTTAACTGATTTAATCTTCATGTAACTGATTTCATCTGTAACTGATTTCATCTTTAACTGATTTCATCGTTAACTGATTTCATCTTCATTTAACTGATTTCATCTTTAACTGATTTCATCTTCATTTAACTGATTTCATTTTCATTCTTCATTTAACTGATTTCATCGTTAAATGATTTCATCTTTAACTGATTTCATCGTTAACTGATTTAATCTTCATGTAACTGATTTCATCTTTAACTGATTTCATCTTCATTTAACTGATTTCATCGTTAACTGATTTCATCGTTAACTGATTTCATCTTCATTTAACTGATTTCATCTTTAACTGATTTCATTGTTAACTGATTTCATCTGTAACTGATTTCATCTTTAACTGATTTCATCGTTAACTGATTTCATCTTCATTTAACTGATTTCATCGTTAACTCATTTCATCTTCATTTAACTGATTTCATCTTTAACTGATTTCATCGTTAACTGATTTCATCTTCATTTAACTGATTTCACCTTCATTTGACTGATTTCATCTTTAACTGATTTCATCGTTAACTGATTTCATCTTCATTTAACTGATTTAATCGTTAACTGATTTCATCTTCATTTAACTGATTTCATTTTCATTCTTCATTTAACTGATTTCATCTTCATTTAACTGATTTTATCGTTAACTGATTTCATCGTTAACTGATTTCATTTTCATTTAACTGATTGCATCGTTAACTGATTTCATCGTTAACTGATTTCATCGTTAACTGATTTCATCTTCATTTAACTGATTTCATCGTTAACTGATTTCATCGTTAACTGATTTCATCTTTAACTGATTTCATCTTCATTTAACTGATTTCATCGTTAACTGATTTCATCTTCATTTAACTGATTTCATCGTTAACTGATTTCATCGTTAACTGATTTCATCGTTAACTGATTTCATCTTTAACTGATTTAATCTTCATGTAACTGATTTCATCTGTAACTGATTTCATCTTTCACTGATTTCATCGTTAACTGATTTCATCGTTAACTGATTTCATCTTCATTTAACTGATTTTATTTTCATTCTTCATTTAACTGATTTCATCGTTAACTGATTTCATCTTTAACTGATTTCATCGTTAACTCATTTAATCTTTATGTAACTGATTTCATCTGTAACTGATTTCATCTTTAACTGATTTCATCGTTAACTGATTTCATCTTCATTTAACTGATTTCATCGTTAACTGATTTCATCGTTAACTGATTTCATCTTTAACTGATTTCATCGTTAACTGATTTCATCTTCATTTAACTGATTTCATCGTTAACTGATTTCATCGTTAACTGATTTCATCTTTAACTGATTTCATCGTTCACTGATTTCATCTTTAACTGATTACATCGTTAACTGATTTCATCTTCATTTAACTGATTTCATTTTCATTCTTCATTTAACTGATTTCATCGTTAACTGATTTCATCGTTAACTGATTTCATCTTCATTTAACTGATTGCATCGTTAACTGATTTCATCGTTAACTGATTTCATCTTCATTTAACTGATTTCATCGTTAACTGATTTCATCTTCATTTAACTGATTCCATCGTTAACTGATTTCATCTTTAACTGATTTCATCGTTAACTGATTTCATCTTCATTTAACTGATTTCATCGTTAACTGATTTCATCGTTAACTGATTTCATCTTTAACTGATTTCATCGTTAACTGATTTCATCTTCATTTAACTGATTCCATCGTTAACTGATTTCATCTTTAACTGATTTCATCGTTAACTGATTTCATCTTCATTTAACTGATTTCATCTTCATTTAACTGATTTCATCGTTAACTGATTTCATCTTCATTTAACTGATTTCATCGTTAACTGATTTCATCGTTAACTGATTTCATCTTCATTTAACTGATTTCATCGTTAACTGATTTCATCGTTAACTGATTTCAACGTTAACTGATTTCATCTTCATTTAACTGATTTCATCGTTAACTGATTTCATCGTTAACTGATTTCATCTTTAACTGATTTCATCGTTAACTGATTTCATCTTCATTTAACTGATTTCATTTTCATTCTTCATTTAACTGATTTTATCGTTAACTGATTTCATCTCTAACTGATTTCATCGTTAACTGATTTAATCTTCATGTAACTGATTTCATCTGTAACTGATTTCATCATTAACTGATTTCATCGTTAACTGATTTCATCTTCATTTAACTGATTTCATCTTCATTTAACTGATTTCATCGTTAACTGATTTCATCTTCATTTAACTGATTTCATCTTCATTTAACTGATTTCATCTTCATTTAACTGATTTCATCGTTAACTGATTTCATCGTTAACTGATTTAATCTTCATGTAACTGATTTCATCTGTAACTGATTTCATCTTTAACTGATTTCATCGTTAACTGATTTCATCTTCATTTAACTGATTTCATCGTTAACTGATTTCATCTTTAACTGATTTCATCGTTAACTGATTTCATCTTTAACTGATTTCATCGTTAACTGATTTAATCTTCATGTAACTGATTTCATCTGTAACTGATTTCATCTTTAACTGATTTCATCGTTAACTGATTTCATCTTCATTTAACTGATTTCATCGTTAACTGATTTCATCTTCATTTAACTGATTTCATCTTTAACTGATTTCATCTTCATTTAACTTATTTCATCTTTAACTGATTTCATCGTTAACTGATTTCATCTTCATTTAACTGATTTCATTTTCATTCTTCATTTAACTGATTTCATCGTTAACTGATTTCATGTTTAACTGATTTCATCGTTAACTGATTTAATCTTCATGTAACTGATTTCATCTTTAACTGATTTCATCGTTAACTGATTTCATCTTCATTTAACTGATTTCATCGTTAACTGATTTCATCTTCATTTAACTGATTTCATCGTTAACTGATTTCATCTTTAACTGATTTCATCGTTAACTGATTTCATCTTCATTTAACTGATTCCATCGTTAACTGATTTCATCGTTAACTGATTTCATCGTTAACTGATTTCATCGTTAACTGATTTCATCTTCATTTAACTGATTTCATCGTTAACTGATTTCATCTTCATTTAACTGATTCCATCGTTAACTGATTTCATCTTTAACTGATTTCATCTTCATTTAACTGATTTCATCGTTAACTGATTTCATCGTTAACTGATTTCATCGTTAACTGATTTCATCTTCATTTAACTGATTGCATCGTTAACTGATTTCATCGTTAACTGATTTCATCTTCATTTAACTGATTTCATTGTTAACTGATTTCATCTTCATTTAACTGATTCCATCGTTAACTGATTTCATCTTTAACTGATTTCATCGTTAACTGATTTCATCTTCATTTAACTGATTTCATCGTTAACTGATTTCATCGTTAACTGATTTCATCTTTAACTGATTTCATCGTTAACTGATTTCATCTTCATTTAACTGATTCCATCGTTAACTGATTTCATCTTTAACTGATTTCATCGTTAACTGATTTCATCTTCATTTAACTGATTTCATCTTCATTTAACTGATTTCATCGTTAACTGATTTCATCTACATTTAACTGATTTCATCGTTAACTGATTTCATCGTTAACTGATTTCATCGTTAACTGATTTCATCTTCATTTAACTGATTTCATCGTTAACTGATTTCATCGTTAACTGATTTCATCTTCATTTAACTGATTTCATCGTTAACTGATTTCATCGTTAACTGATTTCATCTTTAACTGATTTCATCGTTAACTGATTTCATCTTCATTTAACTGATTTCATTTTCATTCTTCATTTAACTGATTTTATGGTTAACTGATTTCATCTCTAACTGATTTCGTCGTTAACTGATTTAATCTTCATGTAACTGATTTCATCTGTAACTGATTTCATCTTTAACTGATTTCATCGTTAACTGATTTCATCTTCATTTAACTGATTTCATCTTCATTTAACTGATTTCATCGTTAACTGATTTCATCTTCATTTAACTGATTTCATCTTCATTTAACTGATTTCATCGTTAACTGATTTCATCGTTAACTGATTTAATCTTCATGTAACTGATTTCATCTGTAACTGATTTCATCTTTAACTGATTTCATCGTTAACTGATTTCATCTTCATTTAACTGATTTCATCGTTAACTGATTTCATCTTTAACTGATTTCATCGTTAACTGATTTCATCTTTAACTGATTTCATCGTTAACTGATTTAATCTTCATGTAACTGATTTCATCTGTAACTGATTTCATCTTTAACTGATTTCATCGTTAACTGATTTCATCTTCATTTAACTGATTTCATCGTTAACTGATTTCATCTACATTTAACTGATTTCATCTTTAACTGATTTCATCTTCATTTAACTGATTTCATCTTTAACTGATTTCATCGTTAACTGATTTCATCTTCATTTAACTGATTTCATTTTCATTCTTCATTTAACTGATTTCATCGTTAACTGATTTCATGTTTAACTGATTTCATCGTTAACTGATTTAATCTTCATGTAACTGATTTCATCTTTAACTGATTTCATCGTTAACTGATTTCATCTTCATTTAACTGATTTCATCGTTAACTGATTTCATCGTTAACTGATTTCATCTTCATTTAACTGATTTCATCGTTAACTGATTTCATCTTTAACTGATTTCATCGTTAACTGATTTCATCTTCATTTAACTGATTTCATCGTTAACTGATTTCATCTTCATTTAACTGATTTCATCGTTAACTGATTTCATCTTTAACTGATTTCATCGTTAACTGATTTCATCTTCATTTAACTGATTCCATCGTTAACTGATTTCATCTTTAACTGATTTCATCTTCATTTAACTGATTTCATCGTTAACTGATTTCATCGTTAACTGATTTCATCTTTAACTGATTTCATCGTTAACTGATTTCATCTTCATTTAACTGATTCCATCGTTAACTGATTTCATCTTTAACTGATTTCATCTTCATTTAACTGATTTCATCGTTAACTGATTTCATCGTTAACTGATTTCATCTGTAACTGATTTCATCGTTAACTGATTTCATCTTCATTTAACTGATTTCATCGTTAACTGATTTCATCTTTAACTGATTTCATCGTTAACTGATTTCATCTTCATTTAACTAATTTCATCGTTAACTGATTTCATCTTCATTGAACTGATTCCATCGTTAACTGATTTCATCGTTAACTGATTTCATCTTCATTTAACTGATTTCATCTTCATTTAACTGATTTCATCGTTAACTGATTTCATCGTTAACTGATTTCATCTTCATTTAACTGATTTCATCGTTAACTGATTTCATCGTTAACTGATTTCATCTTCATTTAACTAATTTCATCGTTAACTGATTTCATCTTTAACTGATTTCATCTTCATTTAACTGATTTCATCGTTAACTGATTTCATCTTCATTTAACTGATTTCATCTTTAACTGATTTCATCGTTAACTGATTTCATCGTTAACTGATTTCATCTTCATTTAACTGATTTCATCGTTAACTGATTTCATCTTCATTTAACTGATTTCATCTTTAACTGATTTCATCGTTAACTGATTTCATCTTCATGTAACTGATTTCATCTGTAACTGATTTCATCTTTAACTGATTTCATCGTTAACTGATTTCATCTTTAACTGATTTCATCTTCATTTAACTGATTTCATCGTTAACTGATTTCATCTTCATTTAACTGATTTCATCGTTAACTGATTTCATCTTTAACTGATTTCATCGTTAACTGATTTCATCTTTAACTGATTTCATCGTTAACTGATTTAATCTTCATGTAACTGATTTCATCTGTAACTGATTTCATCTTTAACTGATTTCATCGTTAACTGATTTCACCTTCATTTAACTGATTTCATCTTTAACTGATTTCATCGTTAACTGATTTCATCTTCATTTAACTGATTTCATCGTTAACTGATTTCATCGTTAACTAATTTCATCTTTAACTGATTTCATCGTTAACTGATTTCATCTTCATTTAACTGATTTCATCGTTAACTGATTTCATCGTTAACTGATTTCATCGTTAACTGATTTCATCTTCATGTAACTGATTTCATCTGTAACTGATTTCATCTTTAACTGATTTCATCGTTAACTGATTTCATCTTCATTTAACTGATTTCATCGTTAACTGATTTCATCTTCATTTAACTGATTTCACCGTTAACTGATTTCATCTTCATTTAACTGATTTCATTTTCATTCTTCATTTAACTGATTTCATCGTTAACTGATTTCAGCTTTAACTGATTTCATCGTTAACTGATTTAATCTTCATGTAACTGATTTCATCTGTAACTGATTTCATCGTTAACTGATTTCATCGTTAACTGATTTCATCGTTAACTGATTTCATCTTCATTTAACTGATTCCATCGTTAACTGATTTCATCGTTAACTGATTTCATCGTTAACTGATTTCATCTTAATTTAACTGATTTCATCGTTAACTGATTTCATCGTTAACTTATTTCATCTTCATTTAACTGATTTCATCTTTAACTGATTTCATCGTTAACTGATTTCATCTTCATTTAACTGATTTCATCGTTAACTGATTTCATTTTTAACTGATTTCATCGTTCACTGATTTCATCTTTAACTGATTTCATCGTTAACTGATTTAATCTTCATGTAACTGATTTCATCGTTAACTGATTTCATCGTTAACTGATTTCATCTTCATTTAACTGATTTCATCGTTAACTGATTTCATCTTCATTTAACTGATTTCATCGTTAACTGATTTCATCTTTAACTGATTTCATCGTTAACTGATTTCATCTTCATTTAACTGATTTCATCGTTAACTGATTTCATCGTTAACTGATTTCATCTTCATTTAACTGATTGCATCGTTAACTGATTTCATCTTTAACTGATTTCATCGTTAACTGATTTCATCGTTAACTGATTTCATCGTTAACTGATTTCATCTTTAACTGATTTCATCGTTAACTGATTTCATCGTTAACTGATTTCATCTTCATTTAACTGATTGCATCGTTAACTGATTTCATCTTTAACTGATTTCATCGTTAACTGATTTCATCTTCATTTAACTGATTTCATCTTCATTTAACTGATTTCATCGTTAACTGATTTCATCTTCATTTAACTGATTTCATCGTTAACTGATTTCATCGTTAACTGATTTCATCTTCATTTAACTGATTTCATCGTTAACTGATTTCATCGTTAACTGATTTCATCTTCATTTAACTGATTTCATCGTTAACTGATTTCATCGTTAACTGATTTCATCGTTAACTGATTTCATCTTCATTTAACTGATTTCATTTTCATTCTTCATTTAACTGATTTCATCGTTAACTGATTTCATCTCTAACTGATTTCATCGTTAACTGATTTAATCTTCATGTAACTGATTTCATCTGTAACTGATTTCATCTTTAACTGATTTCATCGTTAACTGATTTCATCTTCATTTAACTGATTTCATCTTCATTTAACTGATTTCATCGTTAACTGATTTCATCTTCATTTAACTGATTTCATCTTCATTTAACTGATTTCATCGTTAACTGATTTCATCTTCATTTAACTGATTTCATCTTCATTTAACTGATTTCATCTTTAACTGATTTCATCGTTAACTGATTTCATCGTTAACTGATTTCATCTTCATTTAACTGATTTCATCTTTAACTGATTTCATCGTTAACTGATTTCATCGTTAACTGATTTCATCTTTAACTGATTTCATCGTTAACTGATTTAATCTTCATGTAACTGATTTCATCTGTAACTGATTTCATCTTTAACTGATTTCATCGTTAACTGATTTCATCTTCATTTAACTGATTTCATCGTTAACTGATTTCATCTTCATTTAACTGATTTCATCTTTAACTGATTTCATCGTTAACTGATTTCATCTTCATTTAACTGATTTCATCGTTAACTGATTTCATCTTTAACTGATTTCATCGTTAACTGATTTCATCTTTAACTGATTTCATCGTTAACTGATTTAATCTTCATGTAACTGATTTCATCTGTAACTGATTTCATCTTAAACTGATTTCATCGTTAACTGATTTCATCTTCATTTAACTGATTTCATCGTTAACTGATTTCATCTTCATTTAACTGATTTCATCTTTAACTGATTTCATCTTCATTGAACTGATTTCATCTTTAACTGATTTCATCGTTAACTGATTTCATCTTCATTTAACTGATTTCATTTTCATTCTTCATTTAACTGATTTCATCGTTAACTGATTTCATGTTTAACTGATTTCATCGTTAACTGATTTAATCTTCATGTAACTGATTTCATCTGTAACTGATTTCATCTTTAACTGATTTCATCGTTAACTGATTTCATCTTCATTTAACTGATTTCATCGTTAACTGATTTCATCTTCATTTAACTGATTTCATCTTTAACTGATTTCATCGTTAACTGATTTCATCTTCATTTAACTGATTTCATCGTTAACTGATTTCATCTTTAACTGATTTCATCGTTAACTGATTTAATCTTCATGTAACTGATTTCATCTGTAACTGATTTCATCGTCAACTGATTTCATCGTTAACTGATTTCATCTTCATTTAACTGATTTCATCGTTAACTGATTTCATCGTTAACTGATTTCATCTTTAACTGATTTCATCGTTAACTGATTTAATCTTCATGTAACTGATTTCATCTGTAACTGATTTCATCTTTAACTGATTTCATCGTTAACTGATTTCATCTTCATTTAACTGATTTCATCTTCATTTAACTGATTTCATCGTTAACTGATTTCATCTTTAACTGATTTCATCCTTAACTGATTTCATCTTCATTTAACTGATTTCATCTTTAACTGATTTCATCGTTAACTGATTTCATCTTCATTTAACTGATTTCATCGTTAACTGATTTCATCGTTAACTGATTTCATCTTCATTTAACTGATTCCATCGTTAACTGATTTCATCTTTAACTGATTTCATCGTTAACTGATTTCATCTTCATTTAACTGATTTCATCGTCAACTGATTTCATCGTTAACTGATTTCATCTTTAACTGATTTCATCGTTAACTGATTTCATCTTCATTTAACTGATTTCATCGTTAACTGATTTCATCGTTAACTGATTTCATCGTTAACTGATTTCATCTTCATTTAACTGATTCCATCGTTAACTGATTTCATCGTTAACTGATTTCATCGTTAACTGATTTCATCTTCATTTAACTGATTTCATCGTTAACTGATTTCATCTTCATTTAACTGATTCCATCGTTAACTGATTTCATCTTTAACTGATTTCATCTTCATTTAACTGATTTCATCGTTAAATGATTTCATCGTTAACTGATTTCATCTTTAACTGATTTCATCGTTAACTGATTTCATCTTCATTTAACTAATTTCATCGTTAACTGATTTAATCTTTAACTGATTTAATCGTTAACTGATTTCATCTTCATTTAACTGATTTCATCGTTAACTGATTTCATCTTTAACTGATTTCATCGTTAACTGATTTCATCTTCATTTAACTAATTTCATCGTTAACTGATTTCATCTTCTTTTAACTGATTCCATCGTTAACTGATTTCATCGTTAACTGATTTCATCTTCATTTAACTGATTTCATCTTCATTTAACTGATTTCATCGTTAACTGATTTCATCTTCATTTAACTGATTTCATCGTTAACTGATTTCATCGTTAACTGATTTCATCGTTAACTGATTTCATCTTTAACTGATTTCATCTTCATTTAACTGATTTCATCGTTAACTGATTTCATCTTCATTTAACTGATTTCATCTTTAACTGATTTCATCGTTAACTGATTTCATCGTTAACTGATTTCATCTTTAACTGATTTAATCTTCATGTAACTGATTTCATCTGTAACTGATTTCATCTTTCACTGATTTCATCGTTAACTGATTTCATCTTCATTTGACTGATTTCATCTTTAACTGATTTCATCGTTAACTGATTTCATCTTCATTTAACTGATTTTATTTTCATTCTTCATTTAACTGATTTCATCGTTAACTGATTTCATCTTTAACTGATTTCATCGTTAACTCATTTAATCTTTATGTAACTGATTTCATCTGTAACTGATTTCATCTTTAACTGATTTCATCGTTAACTGATTTCATCTTCATTTAACTGATTTCATCGTTAACTGATTTCATCGTTAACTGATTTCATCTTTAACTGATTTCATCGTTAACTGATTTCATCTTCATTTAACTGATTTCATCGTTAACTGATTTCATCGTTCACTGATTTCATCTTTAACTGATTTCATCGTTCACTGATTTCATCTTTAACTGATTACATCGTTAACTGATTTCATCGTTAACTGATTTCATCTTCATTTAACTGATTTCATCGTTAACTGATTTCATCTTTAACTGATTTCATCTTTAACTGATTTCATCGTTAACTGATTTCATCTTCATTTAACTGATTTCATCGTTAACTGATTTCATCGTTAACTGATTTAATCTTCATGTAAATGATTTCATCTGTAACTGATTTCATCTTTAACTGATTTCATCTTCATTTAACTGATTTCATTTTCATTCTTCATTTAACTGATTTCATCGTTAAATGATTTCATCTTTAACTGATTTCATCGTTAACTGATTTAATCTTCATGTAACTGATTTCATCTGTAACTGATTTCATCTTTAACTGATTTCATCTTCATTTAACTGATTTCATCTTCATTTAACTGATTTCATCGTTAACTGATTTCATCGTTAACTGATTTCATCTTCATTTAACTGATTTCATCTTTAACTGATTTCATTGTTAACTGATTTCATCTGTAACTGATTTCATCTTTAACTGATTTCATCGTTAACTGATTTCATCTTCATTTAACTGATTTCATCGTTAACTGATTTCATCTTCATTTAACTGATTTCATCTTTAACTGATTTCATCGTTAACTGATTTCATCTTCATTTAACTGATTTCACCTTCATTTGACTGATTTCATCTTTAACTGATTTCATCGTTAACTGATTTCATCTTCATTTAACTGATTTAATCGTTAACTGATTTCATCTTCATTTAACTGATTTCATTTTCATTCTTCATTTAACTGATTTCATCTTCATTTAACTGATTTCATCGTTAACTGATTTCATCGTTAACTGATTTCATCGTTAACTGATTTCATTTTCATTTAACTGATTGCATCGTTAACTGATTTCATCGTTAACTGATTTCATCGTTAACTGATTTCATCTTCATTTAACTGATTTCATCGTTAACTGATTTCATCGTTAACTGATTTCATCGTTAACTGATTTCATCTTCATTTAACTGATTTCATCGTTAACTGATTTCATCGTTAACTGATTTCATATTTAACTGATTTCATGGTAAACTGATTTCATCTTTAACTGATTTCATCGTTAACTGATTTCATCTTCATTTAACTGATTTCATCTTCATGTAACTGATTTCATCTGTAACTGATTTCATCGTTAACTGATTTCATCTTCATTTAACTGATTTCATCGTTAACTGATTTCATCTTCATTTAACTGATTTCACCGTTAACTGATTTCATCTTCATTTAACTGATTTCATTTTCATTCTTCATTTAACTGATTTCATCGTTAACTGATTTCATCTTTAACTGATTTCATCGTTAACTGATTTAATCTTCATGTAACTGATTTCATCTGTAACTGATTTCATCGTTAACTGATTTCATCGTTAACTGATTTCATCTTTAACTGATTTCATCGTTAACTGATTTCATCTTCATTTAACTGATTCCATCGTTAACTGATTTCATCGTTAACTGATTTCATCGTTAACTGATTTCATCTTAATTTAACTGATTTCATCGTTAACTGATTTCATCGTTAACTTATTTCATCTTCATTTAACTGATTTCATCTTTAACTGATTTCATCGTTAACTGATTTCATCTTCATTTAACTGATTTCATCGTTAACTGATTTCATCGTTAACTGATTTAATCTTCATGTAACTGATTTCATCGTTAACTGATTTCATCGTTAACTGATTTCATCTTCATTTAACTGATTTCATCGTTAACTGATTTCATCGTTAACTGATTTCATCATTAACTGATTTCATCGTTAACTGATTTCATCTTCATTTAACTGATTTCATTTTCATTCTTCATTTAACTGATTTCATCGTTAACTGATTTCATCTGTAACTGATTTCATCGTTAACTGATTTCATCTTCATTTAACTGATTTCATCGTTAACTGATTTCATCGTTAACTGATTTCATCTTTAACTGATTTCATCGTTAACTGATTTCATCTTCATTTAACTGATTTCATCGTTAACTGATTTCATTCTTCATTTAACTGATTTCATCGTTAACTGATTTCATCGTTAACTGATTTCATCTTCATTTAACTGATTTCATCGTTAACTGATTTCATCGTTAACTGATTTCATCGTTAACTGATTTCATCTTCATTTAACTGATTCCATCGTTAACTGATTTCATCTTCATTTAACTGATTTCATCTTCATTTAACTGATTTCATCGTTAACTGATTTCATCTTTAACTGATTTCATCTTTAACTGATTTCATCGTTAACTGATTTCATCTTCATTTAATTGATTTCATCGTTAACTGATTTCATCGTTAACTGATTTCATCTTCATTTAACTGATTCCATCGTTAACTGATTTCATCTTTAACTGATTTCATCGTTAACTGATTTCATCTTCAACTGATTTCATCGTTAACTGATTTCATCTTTAACTGATTTCATCCTCATTTAACTGATTCCATCGTTAACTGATTTCATCGTTAACTGATTTCATCGTTAACTGATTTCATCTTCATTTAACTGATTTCATCTTTAACTGATTTCATCGTTAACTGATTTCATCTTCATTTAACTGATTTCATCGTTAACTGATTTCATCGTTAACTGATTTCATCTTCATTTAACTGATTTCATTTTCATTCTTCATTTAACTGATTTCATCGTTAACTGATTTCATCGTTAACTGATTTCATCGTTAACTGATTTCATCTTTAACTGATTTCATCTTCATTTAACTGATTTCATCGTTAACTGATTTCATCTTCATTTAACTGATTTCATCTTTAACTGATTTCATCGTTAACTGATTTCATCGTTAACTGATTTCATCTTTAACTGATTTCATCGTTAACTGATTTCATCTTCATGTAACTGATTTCATCTGTAACTGATTTCATCTTTAACTGATTTCATCGTTAACTGATTTCATCTTCATTTAACTGATTTCATCGTTAACTGATTTCATCTTCATTTAACTGATTTCATCTTTAACTGATTTCATCGTTAACTGATTTCATCTTCATTTAACTGATTTCATTTTCAGTCTTCATTTAACTGATTTCATCGTTAACTGATTTCATCTTTAACTGATTTCATCGTTAACTGATTTAATCTTCATGTAACTGATTTCATCTGTAACTGATTTCATCGTCAACTGATTTCATCGTTAACTGATTTCATCTTCATTTAACTGATTTCATCTTCATTTAACTGATTTCATCTTTAACTGATTTCATCGTTAACTGATTTCATCGTTAACTGATTTCATCTTTAACTGATTTCATCGTTAACTGATTTAATCTTCATGTAACTGATTTCATCTGTAACTGATTTCATCTTTAACTGATTTCATCGTTAACTGATTTCATCTTCATTTAACTGATTTCATCGTTAACTGATTTCATCTTTAACTGATTTCATCGTTAACTGATTTCATCTTCATTTAACTGATTTCATCTTTAACTGATTTCATCGTTAACTGATTTCATCTTCATTTAACTGATTTCATCGTTAACTGATTTCATCTTCATTTAACTGATTTCATCTTTAACTGATTTCATCTTCATTTAACTGATTTCATCGTTAACTGATTTCATCTTCATTTAACTGATTTCATCGTTAACTGATTTCATCGTTTACTGATTTCATCGTTAACTGATTTCATCTTCATTTAACTGATTTCATCGTTAACTGATTTCATCGTTAACTGATTTCATCTTCATTTAACTGATTTCATCGTTAACTGATTTCATCTTCATTTAACTGATTTCATCTTTAACTGATTTCATCGTTAACTGATTTCATCTTCATTTAACTGATTTCATCGTTAACTGATTTCATCTTTAACTGATTTCATCTTTAACTGATTTCATCGTTAACTGATTTCATCTTTAACTGATTTCATCGTTAACTGATTTAATCTTCATGTAACTGATTTCATCTGGAGCTGATTTCATCTTTAACTGATTTCATCGTTAACTGATTTAATCTTCATTTAACTGATTTCATCGTTAACTGATTTCATCTTCATTTAACTGATTTCATCGTTAACTGATTTCATTTTTAACTGATTTCATCGTTCACTGATTTCATCTTTAACTGATTTCATCGTTAACTGATTTAATCTTCATGTAACTGATTTCATCGTTAACTGATTTCATCGTTAACTGATTTCATCTTCATTTAACTGATTTCATCGTTAACTGATTTCATCGTTAACTGATTTCATCATTAACTGATTTCATCGTTAACTGATTTCATCTTCATTTAACTGATTTCATTTTCATTCTTCATTTAACTGATTTCATCGTTAACTGATTTCATCTTTAACTGATTTCATCGTTAACTGATTTAATCTTCATGTAACTGATTTCATCTGTAACTGATTTCATCGTTAACTGATTTCATCTTCATTTAACTGATTTCATCGTTAACTGATTTCATCGTTAACTGATTTCATCTTTAACTGATTTCATCGTTAACTGATTTCATCTTCATTTAACTGATTTCATCGTTAACTGATTTCATTCTTCATTTAACTGATTTCATCGTTAACTGATTTCATCGTTAACTGATTTCATCTTCATTTAACTGATTTCATCGTTAACTGATTTCATCGTTAACTGATTTCATCGTTAACTGATTTCATCTTCATTTAACTGATTCCATCGTTAACTGATTTCATCTTCATTTAACTGATTTCATCTTCATTTAACTGATTTCATCGTTAACTGATTTCATCTTTAACTGATTTCATCTTTAACTGATTTCATCGTTAACTGATTTCATCTTCATTTAATTGATTTCATCGTTAACTGATTTCATCGTTAACTGATTTCATCTTCATTTAACTGATTCCATCGTTAACTGATTTCATCTTTAACTGATTTCATCGTTAACTGATTTCATCTTCAACTGATTTCATCGTTAACTGATTTCATCTTTAACTGATTTCATCTTCATTTAACTGATTCCATCGTTAACTGATTTCATCGTTAACTGATTTCATCGTTAACTGATTTCATCGTTAACTGATTTCATCTTCATTTAACTGATTTCATCTTTAACTGATTTCATCGTTAACTGATTTCATCTTCATTTAACTGATTTCATCGTTAACTGATTTCATCGTTAACTGATTTCATCTTCATTTAACTGATTTCATTTTCATTCTTCATTTAACTGATTTCATCGTTAACTGATTTCATCGTTAACTGATTTCATCTTTAACTGATTTCATCTTCATTTAACTGATTTCATCGTTAACTGATTTCATCTTCATTTAACTGATTTCATCTTTAACTGATTTCATCGTTAACTGATTTCATCGTTAACTGATTTCATCTTTAACTGATTTCATCGTTTACTGATTTCATCTTCATGTAACTGATTTCATCTGTAACTGATTTCATCTTTAACTGATTTCATCGTTAACTGATTTCATCTTCATTTAACTGATTTCATCGTTAACTGATTTCATCTTCATTTAACTGATTTCATCTTTAACTGATTTCATCGTTAACTGATTTCATCTTCATGTAACTGATTTCATCTGTAACTGATTTCATCGTCAACTGATTTCATCGTTAACTGATTTCATCTTCATTTAACTGATTTCATCTTCATTTAACTGATTTCATCTTTAACTGATTTCATCGTTAACTGATTTCATCGTTAACTGATTTCATCTTTAACTGATTTCATCGTTAACTGATTTAATCTTCATGTAACTGATTTCATCTGTAACTGATTTCATCTTTAACTGATTTCATCGTTAACTGATTTCATCTTCATTTAACTGATTTCATCGTTAACTGATTTCATCTTTAACTGATTTCATCGTTAACTGATTTCATCTTCATTTAACTGATTTCATCTTTAACTGATTTCATCGTTAACTGATTTCATCTTCATTTAACTGATTTCATCGTTAACTGATTTCATCTTCATTTAACTGATTTCATCTTTAACTGATTTCATCGTTAACTGATTTCATCTTCATTTAACTGATTTCATCGTTAACTGATTTCATCTTCATTTAACTGATTTCATCGTTAACTGATTTCATCGTTAACTGATTTCATCTTTAACTGATTTCATCTTCATTTAACTGATTTCATCGTTAACTGATTTCATTCTTCATTTAACTGATTTCATCGTTAACTGATTTCATCGTTAACTGATTTCATCTTCATTTAACTGATTTCATCGTTAACTGATTTCATCGTTAACTGATTTCATCGTTAACTGATTTCATCTTCATTTAACTGATTCCATCGTTAACTGATTTCATCTTCATTTAACTGATTTCATCTTCATTTAACTGATTTCATCGTTAACTGATTTCATCTTTAACTGATTTCATCTTTAACTGATTTCATCGTTAACTGATTTCATCTTCATTTAATTGATTTCATCGTTAACTGATTTCATCGTTAACTGATTTCATCTTCATTTAACTGATTCCATCGTTAACTGATTTCATCTTTAACTGATTTCATCGTTAACTGATTTCATCTTCAACTGATTTCATCGTTAACTGATTTCATCTTTAACTGATTTCATCTTCATTTAACTGATTCCATCGTTAACTGATTTCATCGTTAACTGATTTCATCGTTAACTGATTTCATCGTTAACTGATTTCATCTTCATTTAACTGATTTCATCTTTAACTGATTTCATCGTTAACTGATTTCATCTTCATTTAACTGATTTCATCGTTAACTGATTTCATCGTTAACTGATTTCATCTTCATTTAACTGATTTCATTTTCATTCTTCATTTAACTGATTTCATCGTTAACTGATTTCATCGTTAACTGATTTCATCTTTAACTGATTTCATCTTCATTTAACTGATTTCATCGTTAACTGATTTCATCTTCATTTAACTGATTTCATCTTTAACTGATTTCATCGTTAACTGATTTCATCGTTAACTGATTTCATCTTTAACTGATTTCATCGTTAACTGATTTCATCTTCATGTAACTGATTTCATCTGTAACTGATTTCATCTTTAACTGATTTCATCGTTAACTGATTTCATCTTCATTTAACTGATTTCATCGTTAACTGATTTCATCTTCATTTAACTGATTTCATCTTTAACTGATTTCATCGTTAACTGATTTCATCTTCATGTAACTGATTTCATCTGTAACTGATTTCATCGTCAACTGATTTCATCGTTAACTGATTTCATCTTCATTTAACTGATTTCATCTTCATTTAACTGATTTCATCTTTAACTGATTTCATCGTTAACTGATTTCATCGTTAACTGATTTCATCTTTAACTGATTTCATCGTTAACTGATTTAATCTTCATGTAACTGATTTCATCTGTAACTGATTTCATCTTTAACTGATTTCATCGTTAACTGATTTCATCTTCATTTAACTGATTTCATCGTTAACTGATTTCATCTTTAACTGATTTCATCGTTAACTGATTTCATCTTCATTTAACTGATTTCATCTTTAACTGATTTCATCGTTAACTGATTTCATCTTCATTTAACTGATTTCATCGTTAACTGATTTCATCTTCATTTAACTGATTTCATCTTTAACTGATTTCATCGTTAACTGATTTCATCTTCATTTAACTGATTTCATCGTTAACTGATTTCATCTTCATTTAACTGATTTCATCGTTAACTGATTTCATCGTTAACTGATTTCATCTTTAACTGATTTCATCGTTAACTGATTTCATCTTCATTTAACTGATTTCATCGTTAACTGATTTCATCGTTTACTGATTTCATCGTTAACTGATTTCATCTTCATTTAACTGATTTCATCGTTAACTGATTTCATCGTTAACTGATTTCATCTTCATTTAACTGATTTCATCGTTAACTGATTTCATCTTCATTTAACTGATTTCATCTTTAACTGATTTCATCGTTAACTGATTTCATCTTCATTTAACTGATTTCATCGTTAACTGATTTCATCTTTAACTGATTTCATCTTTAACTGATTTCATCGTTAACTGATTTCATCTTTAACTGATTTCATCGTTAACTGATTTCATCTTCATGTAACTGATTTCATCTGGAGCTGATTTCATCTTTAACTGATTTCATCGTTAACTGATTTCATCTTTAACTGATTTCATCTTCATTTAACTGATTTCATCGTTAACTGATTTCATCTTCATTTAACTGATTTCATCTTTAACTGATTTCACCTTCATTTAACTGATTTCATCTTTAACTGATTTCATCGTTAACTGATTTCATCTTCATTTAACTGATTTCATCTTTAACTGATTTCATCGTTAACTAATTTTATCTTCATTTAACTGATTTCATCTTTAACTGATTTCATCGTTAACTGATTTCATCTTCATTTAACTGATTTCATCGTTAACTGATTTCATCGTTAACTGATTTAATCTTCATGTAACTGATTTCATCTGTAACTGATTTCATCTTTAACTGATTTCATCGTTAACTGATTTCATCTTCATTTAACTGATTTCATCGTTAACTGATTTCATCTTCATTTAACTGATTTCACCGTTAACTGATTTCATCTTCATTTAACTGATTTCATTTTCATTCTTCATTTAACTGATTTCATCGTTAACTGATTTCATCTTTAACTGATTTCATCGTTAACTGATTTAATCTTCATGTAACTGATTTCATCTGTAACTGATTTCATCTTTAACTGATTTCATCGTTAACTGATTTCATCTTCATTTAACTGATTTCATCTTTAACTGATTTCATCGTTAACTGATTTCATCTTCATTTAACTGATTTCATCGTTAACTGATTTCATCTTTAACTGATTTCATCTTTAACTGATTTCATCGTTAACTGATTTCATCTTTAACTGATTTCATCGTTAACTGATTTAATCTTCATGTAACTGATTTCATCTGGAGCTGATTTCATCTTTAACTGATTTCATCGTTAACTGATTTCATCTTTAACTGATTTCATCTTCATTTAACTGATTTCATCGTTAACTGATTTCATCTTCATTTAACTGATTTCATCTTTAACTGATTTCACCTTCATTTAACTGATTTCATCTTTAACTGATTTCATCGTTAACTGATTTCATCTTCATTTAACTGATTTCATCTTTAACTGATTTCATCGTTAACTAATTTTATCTTCATTTAACTGATTTCATCTTTAACTGATTTCATCGTTAACTGATTTCATCTTCATTTAACTGATTTCATCGTTAACTGATTTCATCGTTAACTGATTTAATCTTCATGTAACTGATTTCATCTGTAACTGATTTCATCTTTAACTGATTTCATCGTTAACTGATTTCATCTTCATTTAACTGATTTCATCGTTAACTGATTTCATCTTCATTTAACTGATTTCACCGTTAACTGATTTCATCTTCATTTAACTGATTTCATTTTCATTCTTCATTTAACTGATTTCATCGTTAACTGATTTCATCTTTAACTGATTTCATCGTTAACTGATTTAATCTTCATGTAACTGATTTCATCTGTAACTGATTTCATCTTTAACTGATTTCATCGTTAACTGATTTCATCTTCATTTAACTGATTTCATCGTTAACTGATTTCATCGTTAACTGATTTCATCTTTAACTGATTTCATCGTTAACTGATTTCATCTTCATTTAACTGATTTCATCGTTAACTGATCTCATCGTTAACTGATTTCATCTTCATTTAACTGATTCCATCGTTAACTGATTTCATCGTTAACTGATTTCATCGTTAACTGATTTCATCTTAATTTAACTGATTTCATCGTTAACTGATTTCATCGTTAACTGATTTCATCTTTAACTGATTTCATCGTTAACTGATTTCATCTTCATTTAACTGATTTCATCGTTAACTGATTTCATCTTTAACTGATTTCATCTTTAACTGATTTCATCGTTAACTGATTTCATCTTTAACTGATTTCATCGTTAACTGATTTAATCTTCATGTAACTGATTTCATCTGGAGCTGATTTCATCTTTAACTGATTTCATCGTTAACTGATTTAATCTTCATTTAACTGATTTCATCGTTAACTGATTTCATCTTCATTTAACTGATTTCATCGTTAACTGATTTCATCTTCATTTAACTGATTTCATTTTCATTCTTCATTTAACTGATTTCATCGTTAACTGATTTCATCGTTAACTGATTTGATCTTCATTTAACTGATTTCATCGTTAACTGATTTCATCTTCATTTAACTGATTTCATCGTTAACTGATTTCATCGTTTACTGATTTCATCGTTAACTGATTTCATCTTCATTTAACTGATTTCATCGTTAACTGATTTCATCGTTAACTGATTTCATCTTCATTTAACTGATTTCATCGTTAACTGATTTAATCTTCATTTAACTGATTTCATCGTTAACTGATTTCATCTTCATTTAACTGATTTCATCGTTAACTGATTTCATTTTTAACTGATTTCATCGTTCACTGATTTCATCTTTAACTGATTTCATCGTTAACTGATTTAATCTTCATGTAACTGATTTCATCGTTAACTGATTTCATCGTTAACTGATTTCATCTTCATTTAACTGATTTCATCGTTAACTGATTTCATCGTTAACTGATTTCATCATTAACTGATTTCATCGTTAACTGATTTCATCTTCATTTAACTGATTTCATTTTCATTCTTCATTTAACTGATTTCATCGTTAACTGATTTCATCTTTAACTGATTTCATCGTTAACTGATTTAATCTTCATGTAACTGATTTCATCTGTAACTGATTTCATCGTTAACTGATTTCATCTTCATTTAACTGATTTCATCGTTAACTGATTTCATCGTTAACTGATTTCATCTTTAACTGATTTCATCGTTAACTGATTTCATCTTCATTTAACTGATTTCATCGTTAACTGATTTCATTCTTCATTTAACTGATTTCATCGTTAACTGATTTCATCGTTAACTGATTTCATCTTCATTTAACTGATTTCATCGTTAACTGATTTCATCGTTAACTGATTTCATCTTCATTTAACTGATTCCATCGTTAACTGATTTCATCTTCATTTAACTGATTTCATCTTCATTTAACTGATTTCATCGTTAACTGATTTCATCTTTAACTGATTTCATCTTTAACTGATTTCATCGTTAACTGATTTCATCTTCATTTAATTGATTTCATCGTTAACTGATTTCATCGTTAACTGATTTCATCGTTAACTGATTTCATCTTCATTTAACTGATTCCATCGTTAACTGATTTCATCTTTAACTGATTTCATCGTTAACTGATTTCATCTTCAACTGATTTCATCGTTAACTGATTTCATCTTTAACTGATTTCATCTTCATTTAACTGATTCCATCGTTAACTGATTTCATCGTTAACTGATTTCATCGTTAACTGATTTCATCGTTAACTGATTTCATCTTCATTTAACTGATTTCATCTTTAACTGATTTCATCGTTAACTGATTTCATCTTCATTTAACTGATTTCATCGTTAACTGATTTCATCGTTAACTGATTTCATCTTCATTTAACTGATTTCATTTTCATTCTTCATTTAACTGATTTCATCGTTAACTGATTTCATCGTTAACTGATTTCATCTTTAACTGATTTCATCTTCATTTAACTGATTTCATCGTTAACTGATTTCATCTTCATTTAACTGATTTCATCTTTAACTGATTTCATCGTTAACTGATTTCATCGTTAACTGATTTCATCTTTAACTGATTTCATCGTTAACTGATTTCATCTTCATGTAACTGATTTCATCTGTAACTGATTTCATCTTTAACTGATTTCATCGTTAACTGATTTCATCTTCATTTAACTGATTTCATCGTTAACTGATTTCATCTTCATTTAACTGATTTCATCTTTAACTGATTTCATCGTTAACTGATTTCATCTTCATGTAACTGATTTCATCTGTAACTGATTTCATCGTCAACTGATTTCATCGTTAACTGATTTCATCTTCATTTAACTGATTTCATCTTCATTTAACTGATTTCATCTTTAACTGATTTCATCGTTAACTGATTTCATCGTTAACTGATTTCATCTTTAACTGATTTCATCGTTAACTGATTTAATCTTCATGTAACTGATTTCATCTGTAACTGATTTCATCTTTAACTGATTTCATCGTTAACTGATTTCATCTTCATTTAACTGATTTCATCGTTAACTGATTTCATCTTTAACTGATTTCATCGTTAACTGATTTCATCTTCATTTAACTGATTTCATCTTTAACTGATTTCATCGTTAACTGATTTCATCTTCATTTAACTGATTTCATCGTTAACTGATTTCATCTTCATTTAACTGATTTCATCTTTAACTGATTTCATCGTTAACTGATTTCATCTTCATTTAACTGATTTCATCGTTAACTGATTTCATCTTCATTTAACTGATTTCATCGTTAACTGATTTCATCGTTAACTGATTTCATCTTTAACTGATTTCATCGTTAACTGATTTCATCTTCATTTAACTGATTTCATCGTTAACTGATTTCATTCTTCATTTAACTGATTTCATCGTTAACTGATTTCATCGTTAACTGATTTCATCTTCATTTAACTGATTTCATCGTTAACTGATTTCATCTTTAACTGATTTCATCTTCATTTAACTGATTTCATCGTTAACTGATTTCATCTTCATTTAACTGATTTCATCTTTAACTGATTTCATCGTTAACTGATTTCATCTTTAACTGATTTCATCGTTAACTGATTTCATCTTCATGTAACTGATTTCATCTGTAACTGATTTCATCTTTAACTGATTTCATCGTTAACTGATTTCATCTTCATTTAACTGATTTCATCGTTAACTGATTTCATCTTCATTTAACTGATTTCATCTTTAACTGATTTCATCGTTAACTGATTTCATCTTCATGTAACTGATTTCATCTGTAACTGATTTCATCGTCAACTGATTTCATCGTTAACTGATTTCATCTTCATTTAACTGATTTCATCTTCATTTAACTGATTTCATCTTTAACTGATTTCATCGTTAACTGATTTCATCGTTAACTGATTTCATCTTTAACTGATTTCATCGTTAACTGATTTAATCTTCATGTAACTGATTTCATCTGTAACTGATTTCATCTTTAACTGATTTCATCTGTAACTGATTTCATCTTTAACTGATTTCATCGTTAACTGATTTCATCTTCATTTAACTGATTTCATCGTTAACTGATTTCATCTTTAACTGATTTCATCGTTAACTGATTTCATCTTCATTTAACTGATTTCATCTTTAACTGATTTCATCGTTAACTGATTTCATCTTCATTTAACTGATTTCATCGTTAACTGATTTCATCTTCATTTAACTGATTTCATCTTTAACTGATTTCATCGTTAACTGATTTCATCTTCATTTAACTGATTTCATCGTTAACTGATTTCATCTTCATTTAACTGATTTCATCGTTAACTGATTTCATCTTTAACTGATTTCATCGTTAACTGATTTCATCTTCATTTAACTGATTTCATCGTTAACTGATTTCATCGTTTACTGATTTCATCGTTAACTGATTTCATCTTCATTTAACTGATTTCATCGTTAACTGATTTCATCGTTAACTGATTTCATCTTCATTTAACTGATTTCATCGTTAACTGATTTCATCTTCATTTAACTGATTTCATCTTTAACTGATTTCATCGTTAACTGATTTCATCTTCATTTAACTGATTTCATCGTTAACTGATTTCATCTTTAACTGATTTCATCTTTAACTGATTTCATCGTTAACTGATTTCATCTTTAACTGATTTCATCGTTAACTGATTTAATCTTCATGTAACTGATTTCATCTGGAGCTGATTTCATCTTTAACTGATTTCATCGTTAACTGATTTCATCTTTAACTGATTTCATCTTCATTTAACTGATTTCATCGTTAACTGATTTCATCTTCATTTAACTGATTTCATCTTTAACTGATTTCACCTTCATTTAACTGATTTCATCTTTAACTGATTTCATCGTTAACTGATTTCATCTTCATTTAACTGATTTCATCTTTAACTGATTTCATCGTTAACTAATTTTATCTTCATTTAACTGATTTCATCTTTAACTGATTTCATCGTTAACTGATTTCATCTTCATTTAACTGATTTCATCGTTAACTGATTTCATCGTTAACTGATTTAATCTTCATGTAACTGATTTCATCTGTAACTGATTTCATCTTTAACTGATTTCATCGTTAACTGATTTCATCTTCATTTAACTGATTTCATCGTTAACTGATTTCATCTTCATTTAACTGATTTCACCGTTAACTGATTTCATCTTCATTTAACTGATTTCATTTTCATTCTTCATTTAACTGATTTCATCGTTAACTGATTTCATCTTTAACTGATTTCATCGTTAACTGATTTAATCTTCATGTAACTGATTTCATCTGTAACTGATTTCATCTTTAACTGATTTCATCGTTAACTGATTTCATCTTCATTTAACTGATTTCATCTTTAACTGATTTCATCGTTAACTGATTTCATCTTCATTTAACTGATTTCATCGTTAACTGATTTCATCTTTAACTGATTTCATCTTTAACTGATTTCATCGTTAACTGATTTCATCTTTAACTGATTTCATCGTTAACTGATTTAATCTTCATGTAACTGATTTCATCTGGAGCTGATTTCATCTTTAACTGATTTCATCGTTAACTGATTTCATCTTTAACTGATTTCATCTTCATTTAACTGATTTCATCGTTAACTGATTTCATCTTCATTTAACTGATTTCATCTTTAACTGATTTCACCTTCATTTAACTGATTTCATCTTTAACTGATTTCATCGTTAACTGATTTCATCTTCATTTAACTGATTTCATCTTTAACTGATTTCATCGTTAACTAATTTTATCTTCATTTAACTGATTTCATCTTTAACTGATTTCATCGTTAACTGATTTCATCTTCATTTAACTGATTTCATCGTTAACTGATTTCATCGTTAACTGATTTAATCTTCATGTAACTGATTTCATCTGTAACTGATTTCATCTTTAACTGATTTCATCGTTAACTGATTTCATCTTCATTTAACTGATTTCATCGTTAACTGATTTCATCTTCATTTAACTGATTTCACCGTTAACTGATTTCATCTTCATTTAACTGATTTCATTTTCATTCTTCATTTAACTGATTTCATCGTTAACTGATTTCATCTTTAACTGATTTCATCGTTAACTGATTTAATCTTCATGTAACTGATTTCATCTGTAACTGATTTCATCTTTAACTGATTTCATCGTTAACTGATTTCATCTTCATTTAACTGATTTCATCGTTAACTGATTTCATCGTTAACTGATTTCATCTTTAACTGATTTCATCGTTAACTGATTTCATCTTCATTTAACTGATTTCATCGTTAACTGATCTCATCGTTAACTGATTTCATCTTCATTTAACTGATTCCATCGTTAACTGATTTCATCGTTAACTGATTTCATCGTTAACTGATTTCATCTTAATTTAACTGATTTCATCGTTAACTGATTTCATCGTTAACTGATTTCATCTTTAACTGATTTCATCGTTAACTGATTTCATCTTCATTTAACTGATTTCATCGTTAACTGATTTCATCTTTAACTGATTTCATCTTTAACTGATTTCATCGTTAACTGATTTCATCTTTAACTGATTTCATCGTTAACTGATTTAATCTTCATGTAACTGATTTCATCTGGAGCTGATTTCATCTTTAACTGATTTCATCGTTAACTGATTTAATCTTCATTTAACTGATTTCATCGTTAACTGATTTCATCTTCATTTAACTGATTTCATCGTTAACTGATTTCATCTTCATTTAACTGATTTCATTTTCATTCTTCATTTAACTGATTTCATCGTTAACTGATTTCATCGTTAACTGATTTGATCTTCATTTAACTGATTTCATCGTTAACTGATTTCATCTTCATTTAACTGATTTCATCGTTAACTGATTTCATCGTTTACTGATTTCATCGTTAACTGATTTCATCTTCATTTAACTGATTTCATCGTTAACTGATTTCATCGTTAACTGATTTCATCTTCATTTAACTGATTTCATCGTTAACTGATTTCATCTTCATTTAACTGATTTCATCTTTAACTGATTTCATCGTTAACTGATTTCATCTTCATTTAACTGATTTCATCGTTAACTGATTTCATCTTTAACTGATTTCATCTTTAACTGATTTCATCGTTAACTGATTTCATCTTTAACTGATTTCATCGTTAACTGATTTAATCTTCATGTAACTGATTTCATCTGGAGCTGATTTCATCTTTAACTGATTTCATCGTTAACTGATTTAATCTTCATTTAACTGATTTCATCGTTAACTGATTTCATCTTTAACTGATTTCATCTTTAACTGATTTCATCTTCATTTAACTGATTTCATCGTTAACTGATTTCATCTTCATTTAACTGATTTCATCTTTAACTGATTTCACCTTCATTTAACTGATTTCATCTTTAACTGATTTCATCGTTAACTGATTTCATCTTCATTTAACTGATTTCATCTTTAACTGATTTCATCGTTAACTAATTTCATCTTCATTTAACTGATTTCATCTTTAACTGATTTCATCGTTAACTGATTTCATCTTCATTTAACTGATTTCATCGTTAACTGATTTCATCGTTAACTGATTTAATCTTCATGTAACTGATTTCATCTGTAACTGATTTCATCTTTAACTGATTTCATCGTTAACTGATTTCATCTTCATTTAACTGATTTCATCGTTAACTGATTTCATCTTCATTTAACTGATTTCACCGTTAACTGATTTCATCTTCATTTAACTGATTTCATTTTCATTCTTCATTTAACTGATTTCATCGTTAACTGATTTCATCGTTAACTGATTTCATCGTTAACTGATTTAATCTTCATGTAACTGATTTCATCTGTAACTGATTTCATCTTTAACTGATTTCATCGTTAACTGATTTCATCTTCATTTAACTGATTTCATCGTTAACTGATTTCATCGTTAACTGATTTCATCTTTAACTGATTTCATCGTTAACTGATTTCATCTTCATTTAACTGATTTCATCGTTAACTGATCTCATCGTTAACTGATTTCATCTTCATTTAACTGATTCCATCGTTAACTGATTTCATCGTTAACTGATTTCATCGTTAACTGATTTCATCTTAATTTAACTGATTTCATCGTTAACTGATTTCATCGTTAACTTATTTCAACTTCATTTAACTGATTCCATCGTTAACTGATTTCATCTTTAACTGATTTCATCGTTAACTGATTTCATCTTCATTTAACTGATTTCATCGTTAACTGATTTCATTTTTAACTGATTTCATCGTTCACTGATTTCATCTTTAACTGATTTCATCGTTAACTGATTTAATCTTCATGTAACTGATTTCATCGTTAACTGATTTCATCGTTAACTGATTTCATCTTCATTTAACTGATTTCATCGTTAACTGATTTCATCGTTAACTGATTTCATCGTTAACTGATTTCATCTTCATTTAACTGATTTCATTTTCATTCTTCATTTAACTGATTTCATCGTTAACTGATTTCATCTTTAACTGATTTCATCGTTAACTGATTTAATCTTCATGTAACTGATTTCATCAGTAACTGATTTCATCTTCATTTAACTGATTTCATCGTTAACTGATTTCATCGTTAACTGATTTCATCTTCATTTAACTGATTTCATCGTTAACTGATTTCATTCTTCATTTAACTGATTTCATCGTTAACTGATTTCATCGTTAACTGATTTCATCTTCATTTAACTGATTTCATCGTTAACTGATTTCATCGTTAACTGATTTCATCTTCATTTAACTGATTCCATCGTTAACTGATTTCATCTTCATTTAACTGATTTCATCTTCATTTAACTGATTTCATCGTTAACTGATTTCATCTTTAACTGATTTCATCGTTAACTGATTTCATCTTCATTTAACTGATTTCATCGTTAACTGATTTCATCGTTAACTGATTTCATCGTTAACTGATTTCATCTTCATTTAACTGATTCCATCGTTAACTGATTTCATCTTTAACTGATTTCATCGTTAACTGATTTCATCTTCAACTGATTTCATCGTTAACTGATTTCATCTTTAACTGATTTCATCTTCATTTAACTGATTCCATCGTTAACTGATTTCATCGTTAACTGATTTCATCTTCATTTAACTGATTTCATCGTTAACTGATTTCATCGTTAACTGATTTCATCTTCATTTAACTGATTTCATTTTCATTCTTCATTTAACTGATTTCATCGTTAACTGATTTCATCGTTAACTGATTTCATCGTTAACTGATTTCATCTTTAACTGATTTCATCTTCATTTAACTGATTTCATCGTTAACTGATTTCATCTTCATTTAACTGATTTCATCTTTAACTGATTTCATCGTTAACTGATTTCATCGTTAACTGATTTCATCTTTAACTGATTTCATCGTTAACTGATTTCATCTTCATGTAACTGATTTCATCGTTAACTGATTTCATCTTCATTTAACTGATTTCATCTTTAACTGATTTCATCGTTAACTGATTTCATCGTTAACTGATTTCATCTTCATTTAACTGATTCCATCGTTAACTGATTTCATCTTCATTTAACTGATTTCATCTTCATTTAACTGATTTCATCATTAACTGATTTCATCTTTAACTGATTTCATCGTTAACTGATTTCATCTTCATTTAACTGATTTCATCGTTAACTGATTTCATCGTTAACTGATTTCATCTTCATTTAACTGATTCCATCGTTAACTGATTTCATCTTTAACTGATTTCATCGTTAACTGATTTCATCTTCAACTGATTTCATCGTTAACTGATTTCATCTTTAACTGATTTCATCTTCATTTAACTGATTCCATCGTTAACTGATTTCATCGTTAACTGATTTCATCTTCATTTAACTGATTTCATCGTTAACTGATTTCATCGTTAACTGATTTCATCGTTAACTGATTTCATCTTCATTTAACTGATTTCATCGTTAACTGATTTCATCGTTAACTGATTTCATCTTCATTTAACTGATTTCATCGTTAACTGATTTCATCGTTAACTGATTTCATCTTCATTTAACTGATTTCATTTTCATTCTTCATTTAACTGATTTCATCGTTAACTGATTTCATCGTTAACTGATTTCATCGTTAACTGATTTCATCTTTAACTGATTTCATCTTCATTTAACTGATTTCATCGTTAACTGATTTCATCTTCATTTAACTGATTTCATCTTTAACTGATTTCATCGTTAACTGATTTCATCGTTAACTGATTTCATCTTTAACTGATTTCATCGTTAACTGATTTCATCTTCATGTAACTGATTTCATCGTTAACTGATTTCATCTTCATTTAACTGATTTCATCTTTAACTGATTTCATCGTTAACTGATTTCATCTTTAACTGATTTCATCGTTAACTGATTTAATCTTCATGTAACTGATTTCATCTTTAACTGATTTCATCGTTAACTGATTTCATCTTCATTTAACTGATTTCATCTTTAACTGATTTCATCGTTAACTGATTTCATCTTCATTTAACTGATTTCATTTTCATTCTTCATTTAACTGATTTCATCGTTAACTGATTTCATGTTTAACTGATTTCATCGTTAACTGATTTAATCTTCATGTAACTGATTTCATCTGTAACTGATTTCATCTTTAACTGATTTCATCGCTAACTGATTTCATCTTCATTTAACTGATTTCATCGTTAACTGATTTCATCTTCATTTAACTGATTTCATCTTTAACTGATTTCATCGTTAACTGATTTCATCTTCATTTAACTGATTTCATTTTCATTCTTCATTTAACTGATTTCATCGTTAACTGATTTCATCTTTAACTGATTTCATCGTTAACTGATTTAATCTTCATGTAAATGATTTCATCTGTAACTGATTTCATCGTTAACTGATTTCATCTTCATTTAACTGATTTCATCTTCATTTAACTGATTTCATCTTTAACTGATTTCATCGTTAACTGATTTCATCTTTAACTGATTTCATCGTTAACTGATTTAATCTTCATGTAACTGATTTCATCTGTAACTGATTTCATCTTTAACTGATTTCATCGTTAACTGATTTCATCTTCATTTAACTGATTTCATCGTTAACTGATTTCATCTTTAACTGATTTCATCGTTAACTGATTTCATCTTCATTTAACTGATTTCATCTTTAACTGATTTCATCTTCATTTAACTGATTTCATCGTTAACTGATTTCATCGTTAACTGATTTCATCTTCATTTAACTGATTTCATCGTTAACTGATTTCATCGTTAACTGATTTCATCTTTAACTGATTTCATCGTTAACTGATTTCATCTTCATTTAACTGATTTCATTTTCATTCTTCATTTAACTGATTTCATCGTTAACTGATTTCATCTTTAACTGATTTCATCGTTAACTGATTTAATCTTCATGTAACTGATTTCATCTGTAACTGATTTCATCGTTAACTGATTTCATCTTCATTTAACTGATTTCATCGTTAACTGATTTCATCTTCATTTAACTGATTTCATCGTTAACTGATTTCATCGTTAACTGATTTCATCTTCATTTAACTGATTTCATCGTTAACTGATTTCATTCTTCATTTAACTGATTTCATCGTTAACTGATTTCATCGTTAACTGATTTCATCTTCATTTAACTGATTTCATCGTTAACTGATTTCATCGTTAACTGATTTCATCTTCATTTAACTGATTCCATCGTTAACTGATTTCATCTTCATTTAACTGATTTCATCTTCATTTAACTGATTTCATCGTTAACTGATTTCATCTTTAACTGATTTCATCTTTAACTGATTTCATCGTTAACTGATTTCATCTTCATTTAACTGATTTCATCGTTAACTGATTTCATCGTTAACTGATTTCATCGTTAACTGATTTCATCTTCATTTAACTGATTCCATCGTTAACTGATTTCATCTTTAACTGATTTCATCGTTAACTGATTTCATCTTCAACTGATTTCATCGTTAACTGATTTCATCTTTAACTGATTTCATCTTCATTTAACTGATTCCATCGTTAACTGATTTCATCGTTAACTGATTTCATCGTTAACTGATTTCATCTTCATTTAACTGATTTCATCGTTAACTGATTTCATCGTTAACTGATTTCATCGTTAACTGATTTCATCTTCATTTAACTGATTTCATCTTTAACTGATTTCATCGTTAACTGATTTCATCGTTAACTGATTTCATCTTTAACTGATTTCAACTTCATTTAACTGATTTCATCGTTAACTGATTTCATCGTTAACTGATTTCATCTTTAACTGATTTCATCTTCATTTAACTGATTTCATCGTTAACTGATTTCATCTTCATTTAACTGATTTCATCGTTAACTGATTTCATCTTCATTTAACTGATTTCATTTTCATTCTTCATTTAACTGATTTCATCGTTAACTGATTTCATCTTTAACTGATTTCATCGTTAACTGATTTCATCTTCATTTAACTGATTTCATCGTTAACTGATTTCATCTTCATTTAACTGATTTCATTTTCATTCTTCATTTAACTGATTTCATCGTTAACTGATTTCATCTTTAACTGATTTCATCGTTAACTGATTTAATCTTCATGTAACTGATTTCATCTGTAACTGATTTCATCGTTAACTGATTTCATCGTCATTTAACTGATTTCATCTTCATTTAACTGATTTCATCTTTAACTGATTTCATCGTTAACTGATTTCATCTTTAACTGATTTCATCGTTAACTGATTTAATCTTCATGTAACTGATTTCATCTGTAACTGATTTCATCTTTAACTGATTTCATCGTTAACTGATTTCATCTTTAACTGATTTCATCGTTAACTGATTTCATCTTCATTTAACTGATTTCATCGTTAACTGATTTCATCTTTAACTGATTTCATCGTTAACTGATTTCATCTTCATTTAACTGATTTCATCTTTAACTGATTTCATCTTCATTTAACTGATTTCATCGTTAACTGATTTCATCTTCATTTAACTGATTTCATCGTTAACTGATTTCATCGTTAACTGATTTCATCGTTAACTGATTTCATCTTTAACTGATTTCATCGTTAACTGATTTCATCTTCATTTAACTGATTTCATTTTCATTCTTCATTTAACTGATTTCATCGTTAACTGATTTCATCTTTAACTGATTTCATCGTTAACTGATTTAATCTTCATGTAACTGATTTCATCTGTAACTGATTTCATATTTAACTGATTTCATCGTTAACTGATTTCATCTTCATTTAACTGATTTCATCGTTAACTGATTTCATCTTTAACTGATTTCATCGTTAACTGATTTCATCTTCATTTAACTGATTTCATCGTTAACTGATTTCATCGTTAACTGATTTCATCTTCATTTAACTGATTTCATCGTTAACTGATTTCATCTTTAACTGATTCCATCGTTAACTGATTTCATCGTTAACTGATTTCATCTTCATTTAACTGATTTCATCGTTAACTGATTTCATCTTCATTTAACTGATTTCATCTTTAACTGATTTCATCTTTAACTGATTTCATCGTTAACTGATTTCATCTTCATTTAACTGATTTCATCGTTAACTGATTTCATCGTTAACTGATTTAATCTTCATTTAACTGATTTCATCGTTAACTGATTTCATCGTTAACTGATTTCATCTTCATTTAACTGATTTCATCGTTAACTGATTTCATATTCATTTAACTGATTTCATCTTTAACTGATTTCATCGTTAACTGATTTCATCTTCATTTAACTGATTTCATCGTTAACTGATTTCATCTTTAACTGATTTCATCGTTCACTGATTTCATCTTTAACTGATTTCATCGTTAACTGATTTAATCTTCATGTAACTGATTTCATCTGTAACTGATTTCATCTTCATTTAACTGATTTCATCGTTAACTGATTTCATCTTCATTTAACTGATTTCATCTTTAACTGATTTCATCTTCATTTAACTGATTTCATCGTTAACTGATTTCATCTTCATTTAACTGATTTCATCGTTAACTGATTTCATCTTCATTTAACTGATTTCATCTTTAACTGATTTCATCTTCATTTAACTGATTTCATCGTTAACTGATTTCATCGTTAACTGATTTCATCTTCATTTAACTGATTTCATCTTTAACTGATTTCATCGTTAACTGATTTCATCTTTAACTGATTTCATCTTTAACTGATTTCATCTTTAACTGATTTCATCTTCATTTAACTGATTTCATTTTCATTCTTCATTTAACTGATTTCATCGTTAACTGATTTCATCTTTAACTGATTTCATCGTTAACTGATTTAATCTTCATGTAACTGATTTCATCTGTAACTGATTTCATATTTAACTGATTTCATCGTTAACTGATTTCATCTTCATTTAACTGATTTCATCGTTAACTGATTTCATCTTCATTTAACTGATTTCATTTTCATTCTTCATTTAACTGATTTCATCGTTAACTGATTTCATCTTTAACTGATTTCATCGTTAACTGATTTAATCTTCATGTAACTGATTTCATCTGTAACTGATTTCATCTTTAACTGATTTCATCGTTAACTGATTTCATCTTCATTTAACTGATTTCATCGTTAACTGATTTCATCTTCATTTAACTGATTTCATCGTTAACTGATTTCATCTTTAACTGATTTCATCGTTAACTGATTTAATCTTCATGTAACTGATTTCATCTGTAACTGATTTCATCGTTAACTGATTTCATCGTTAACTGATTTCATCGTTAACTGATTTCATCTTCATTTAACTGATTTCATCTTCATTTAACTGATTTCATCGTTAACTGATTTCATCTTCATTTAACTGATTTCATCGTTAACTGATTTCATCTTCATTTAACTGATTTCATCTTTAACTGATTTCATCGTTAACTGATTTCATCTTCATTTAACTGATTTCATCTTTAACTGATTTCAACGTTAAATGATTTCATCGTTAACTGATTTCATCGTTAACTGATTTCATCTTTAACTGATTTCATCGTTAACTGATTTAATCTTCATTTAACTGATTTCATCTGTAACTGATTTCATCTTTAACTGATTTCATCTTTAACTGATTTCATCTTCATTTAAATGATTTCATCTTCATTTAACTGATTTCATCGTTAACTGATTTCATCGTTAACTGATTTCATCGTTAACTGATTTCATCTTCATTTAACTGATTTCATCGTTAACTGATTTCATCGTTAACTGATTTAATCTTCATGTAACTGATTTCATCTGTAACTGATTTCATCTTTAACTGATTTCATCTTCATTTAACTGATTTCATCTTTAACTGATTTCATCGTTAACTGATTTCATCATTAACTGATTTCATCGTTAACTGATTTCATCTTCATTTAACTGATTTCATCGTTAACTGATTTCATCTTCATTTAACTGATTTCATCGTTAACTGATTTCATCTTCATTTAACTGATTTCATCCTTAACTGATTTCATCTACATTTAACTGATTTCATCTTTAACTGATTTCATCTTCATTTAACTGATTTCATCGTTAACTGATTTCATCGTTAACTGATTTCATCGTTAACTGATTTCATCTTCATTTAACTGATTTCATTTTCATTCTTCATTTAACTGATTTCATCGTTAACTGATTTCATCTTTAACTGATTTCATCGTTAACTTATTTAATCTTCATGTAACTGATTTCATCTGTAACTGATTTCATCTTTAACTGATTTCATCGTTAACTGATTTCATCTTCATTTAACTGATTTCATCTTCATTTAACTGATTTCATCTTTAACTGATTTCATCTTTAACTGATTTCATCGTTAACTGATTTCATCTTCATTTAACTGATTTCATCGTTAACTGATTTCATCGTTAACTGATTTCATCTCCATTTAACTGATTTCATCGTTAACTGATTTCATCTTCAATTAACTGATTTCATCTTTAACTGATTTCATCGTTAACTGATTTCATCGTTAACTGATTTCATCTTCATTTAACTGATTTCATTTTCATTCTTCATTTAACTGATTTCATCGTTAACTTATTTAATCTTCATGTAACTGATTTCATCTGTAACTGATTTCATCTTTAACTGATTTCATCGTTAACTGATTTCATCTTCATTTAACTGATTTCATCTTCATTTAACTGATCTCATCTTTAACTGATTTCATCGTTAACTGATTTCATCTTCATTTAACTGATTTCATCGTTAACTGATTTCATCGTTAACTGATTTCATCTTCATTTAACTGATTTCATCGTTAACTGATTTCATCTTTAACTGATTTCATCGTTAACTGATTTCATCTTCATTTAACTGATTTCATCGTTAACTGATTTCATCTTCATTTAACTGATTTCATCTTCATTTAACTGATTTCATCTTTAACTGATTTCATCGTTAACTGATTTCATCTTCATTTAACTGATTTCATTTTCATTCTTCATTTAACTGATTTCATCTTTAACTGTTTTCATCTTTAACTGATTTCATTCTTCATTTAACTGATTTCATCTTTAACTGATTTCATCTTTAACTGATTTCATCGTTAACTGATTTCATCTTCATTTAACTGATTTCATCGTTAACTGATTCCATCGTTAACTGATTTCATCGTTAACTGATTTCATCGTTAACTGATTTCATCTTCATTTAACTGATTTCATCGTTAACTGATTTCATCGTTAACTGATTTCATCGTTAACTGATTTCATCTTCATTTAACTGATTTCATCGTTAACTGATTTCATCGTTAACTGATTTCATCTTCATTTAACTGATTTCATCGTTAACTGATTTCATCGTTAACTGATTTCATCTTCATTTAACTGATTTCATTTTCATTCTTCATTTAACTGATTTCATCGTTAACTGATTTCATCGTTAACTGATTTCATCGTTAACTGATTTCATCTTTAACTGATTTCATCTTCATTTAACTGATTTCATCGTTAACTGATTTCATCTTCATTTAACTGATTTCATCTTTAACTGATTTCATCGTTAACTGATTTCATCGTTAACTGATTTCATCTTTAACTGATTTCATCGTTAACTGATTTCATCTTCATGTAACTGATTTCATCTTTAACTGATTTCATCGTTAACTGATTTCATCTTCATTTAACTGATTTCATCGTTAACTGATTTCATCTTCATTTAACTGATTTCATCTTTAACTGATTTCATCGTTAACTGATTTCATCTTCATTTAACTGATTTCATTTTCAGTCTTCATTTAACTGATTTCATCTTTAACTGATTTCATCGTTAACTGATTTCATCTTCATTTAACTGATTTCATTTTCAGTCTTCATTTAACTGATTTCATCGTTAACTGATTTCATCTTTAACTGATTTCATCGTTAACTGATTTAATCTTCATGTAACTGATTTCATCTGTAACTGATTTCATCGTCAACTGATTTCATCGTTAACTGATTTCATCTTCATTTAACTGATTTCATCTTCATTTAACTGATTTCATCGTTAACTGATTTCATCTTTAACTGATTTCATCGTTAACTGATTTTATCTTCATGTAACTGATTTCATCTGTAACTGATTTCATCTTTAACTGATTTCATCGTTAACTGATTTCATCTTCATTTAACTGATTTCATCGTTAACTGATTTCATCTTTAACTGATTTCATCGTTAACTGATTTCATCTTCATTTAACTGATTTCATCTTTAACTGATTTCATCGTTAACTGATTTCATCTTCATTTAACTGATTTCATCGTTAACTGATTTCATCTTCATTTAACTGATTTCATCTTTAACTGATTTCATCGTTAACTGATTTCATCTTTAACTGATTTCATCGTTAACTGATTTCATCTTCATTTAACTGATTTCATCGTTAACTGATTTCATCTTCATTTAACTGATTTCATCGTTAACTGATTTCATCGTTAACTGATTTCATCTTTAACTGATTTCATCGTTAACTGATTTCATCTTCATTTAACTGATTTCATCGTTAACTGATTTCATCGTTTACTGATTTCATCGTTAACTGATTTCATCTTCATTTAACTGATTTCATCGTTAACTGATTTCATCGTTAACTGATTTCATCGTTAACTGATTTCATCGTTAACTGATTTCATCTTCATTTAACTGATTTCATCTTTAACTGATTTCATCGTTAACTGATTTCATCTTCATTTAACTGATTTCATCGTTAACTGATTTCATCTTCATTTAACTGATTTCATCTTTAACTGATTTCATCGTTAACTGATTTCATCTTTAACTGATTTCATCGTTAACTGATTTCATCTTCATTTAACTGATTTCATCGTTAACTGATTTCATCTTCATTTAACTGATTTCATCGTTAACTGATTTCATCGTTAACTGATTTCATCTTTAACTGATTTCATCGTTAACTGATTTCATCTTCATTTAACTGATTTCATCGTTAACTGATTTCATCGTTTACTGATTTCATCGTTAACTGATTTCATCTTCATTTAACTGATTTCATCGTTAACTGATTTCATCGTTAACTGATTTCATCTTCATTTAACTGATTTCATCGTTAACTGATTTCATCTTCATTTAACTGATTTCATCTTTAACTGATTTCATCGTTAACTGATTTCATCTTCATTTAACTGATTTCATCGTTAACTGATTTCATCTTTAACTGATTTCATCTTTAACTGATTTCATCGTTAACTGATTTCATCTTTAACTGATTTCATCGTTAACTGATTTAATCTTCATGTAACTGATTTCATCTGGAGCTGATTTCATCTTTAACTGATTTCATCGTTAACTGATTTCATCTTTAACTGATTTCATCTTCATTTAACTGATTTCATCGTTAACTGATTTCATCTTCATTTAACTGATTTCATCTTTAACTGATTTCATCTTCATTTAACTGATTTCATCTTTAACTGATTTCATCGTTAACTAATTTTATCTTCATTTAACTGATTTCATCTTTAACTGATTTCATCGTTAACTGATTTCATCTTCATTTAACTGATTTCATCGTTAACTGATTTAATCTTCATGTAACTGATTTCATCTGTAACTGATTTCATCTTTAACTGATTTCATCGTTAACTGATTTCATCTTCATTTAACTGATTTCATCGTTAACTGATTTCATCTTCATTTAACTGATTTCACCGTTAACTGATTTCATCTTCATTTAACTGATTTCATTTTCATTCTTCATTTAACTGATTTCATCGTTAACTGATTTCATCTTTAACTGATTTCATCGTTAACTGATTTAATCTTCATGTAACTGATTTCATCTGTAACTGATTTCATCTTTAACTGATTTCATCGTTAACTGATTTCATCTTCATTTAACTGATTTCATCTTTAACTGATTTCATCGTTAACTGATTTCATCTTCATTTAACTGATTTCATCGTTAACTGATTTCATCTTTAACTGATTTCATCTTTAACTGATTTCATCGTTAACTGATTTCATCTTTAACTGATTTCATCGTTAACTGATTTCATCTTCATTTAACTGATTTCATCGTTAACTGATTTCATTCTTCATTTAACTGATTTCATCGTTAACTGATTTCATCGTTAACTGATTTCATCTTCATTTAACTGATTTCATCGTTAACTGATTTCATCGTTAACTGATTTCATCTTCATTTAACTGATTCCATCGTTAACTGATTTCATCTTCATTTAACTGATTTCATCTTCATTTAACTGATTTCATCGTTAACTGATTTCATCTTTAACTGATTTCATCTTTAACTGATTTCATCGTTAACTGATTTCATCTTCATTTAACTGATTTCATCGTTAACTGATTTCATCGTTAACTGATTTCATCGTTAACTGATTTCATCTTCATTTAACTGATTCCATCGTTAACTGATTTCATCTTTAACTGATTTCATCGTTAACTGATTTCATCTTCAACTGATTTCATCGTTAACTGATTTCATCTTTAACTGATTTCATCTTCATTTAACTGATTCCATCGTTAACTGATTTCATCGTTAACTGATTTCATCGTTAACTGATTTCATCTTCATTTAACTGATTTCATCGTTAACTGATTTCATCGTTAACTGATTTCATCGTTAACTGATTTCATCTTCATTTAACTGATTTCATCTTTAACTGATTTCATCGTTAACTGATTTCATCGTTAACTGATTTCATCTTTAACTGATTTCAACTTCATTTAACTGATTTCATCGTTAACTGATTTCATCGTTAACTGATTTCATCTTTAACTGATTTCATCTTCATTTAACTGATTTCATCGTTAACTGATTTCATCTTCATTTAACTGATTTCATCGTTAACTGATTTCATCTTCATTTAACTGATTTCATCGTTAACTGATTTCATCTTCATTTAACTGATTTCATTTTCATTCTTCATTTAACTGATTTCATCGTTAACTGATTTCATCTTTAACTGATTTCATCGTTAACTGATTTCATCTTCATTTAACTGATTTCATCGTTAACTGATTTCATCTTCATTTAACTGATTTCATTTTCATTCTTCATTTAACTGATTTCATCGTTAACTGATTTCATCTTTAACTGATTTCATCGTTAACTGATTTAATCTTCATGTAACTGATTTCATCTGTAACTGATTTCATCGTTAACTGATTTCATCTTCATTTAACTGATTTCATCTTCATTTAACTGATTTCATCTTTAACTGATTTCATCGTTAACTGATTTCATCTTTAACTGATTTCATCGTTAACTGATTTAATCTTCATGTAACTGATTTCATCTGTAACTGATTTCATCTTTAACTGATTTCATCGTTAACTGATTTCATCTTCATTTAACTGATTTCATCGTTAACTGATTTCATCTTTAACTGATTTCATCGTTAACTGATTTCATCTTCATTTAACTGATTTCATCTTTAACTGATTTCATCTTCATTTAACTGATTTCATCGTTAACTGATTTCATCTTCATTTAACTGATTTCATCGTTAACTGATTTCATCGTTAACTGATTTCATCGTTAACTGATTTCATCTTCATTTAACTGATTCCATCGTTAACTGATTTCATCTTTAACTGATTTCATCGTTAACTGATTTCATCTTCAACTGATTTCATCGTTAACTGATTTCATCTTTAACTGATTTCATCTTCATTTAACTGATTCCATCGTTAACTGATTTCATCGTTAACTGATTTCATCGTTAACTGATTTCATCTTCATGTAACTGATTTCATCGTTAACTGATTTCATCGTTAACTGATTTCATCGTTAACTGATTTCATCTTCATTTAACTGATTTCATCTTTAACTGATTTCATCGTTAACTGATTTCATCTTCATTTAACTGATTTCATCGTTAACTGATTTCATCTTCATTTAACTGATTTCATCGTTAACTGATTTCATCGTTAACTGATTTCATCTTTAACTGATTTCATCGTTAACTGATTTCATCTTCATTTAACTGATTTCATCGTTAACTGATTTCATCGTTTACTGATTTCATCGTTAACTGATTTCATCTTCATTTAACTGATTTCATCGTTAACTGATTTCATCGTTAACTGATTTCATCTTCATTTAACTGATTTCATCGTTAACTGATTTCATCTTCATTTAACTGATTTCATCTTTAACTGATTTCATCGTTAACTGATTTCATCTTCATTTAACTGATTTCATCGTTAACTGATTTCATCTTTAACTGATTTCATCTTTAACTGATTTCATCGTTAACTGATTTCATCTTTAACTGATTTCATCGTTAACTGATTTAATCTTCATGTAACTGATTTCATCTGGAGCTGATTTCATCTTTAACTGATTTCATCGTTAACTGATTTCATCTTTAACTGATTTCATCTTCATTTAACTGATTTCATCGTTAACTGATTTCATCTTCATTTAACTGATTTCATCTTTAACTGATTTCACCTTCATTTAACTGATTTCATCTTTAACTGATTTCATCGTTAACTGATTTCATCTTCATTTAACTGATTTCATCTTTAACTGATTTCATCGTTAACTAATTTTATCTTCATTTAACTGATTTCATCTTTAACTGATTTCATCGTGAACTGATTTCATCTTCATTTAACTGATTTCATCGTTAACTGATTTCATCGTTAACTGATTTAATCTTCATGTAACTGATTTCATCTGTAACTGATTTCATCTTTAACTGATTTCATCGTTAACTGATTTCATCTTCATTTAACTGATTTCATCGTTAACTGATTTCATCTTCATTTAACTGATTTCACCGTTAACTGATTTCATCTTCATTTAACTGATTTCATTTTCATTCTTCATTTAACTGATTTCATCGTTAACTGATTTCATCTTTAACTGATTTCATCGTTAACTGATTTAATCTTCATGTAACTGATTTCATCTGTAACTGATTTCATCTTTAACTGATTTCATCGTTAACTGATTTCATCTTCATTTAACTGATTTCATCTTTAACTGATTTCATCGTTAACTGATTTCATCTTCATTTAACTGATTTCATCGTTAACTGATTTCATCTTTAACTGATTTCATCTTTAACTGATTTCATCGTTAACTGATTTCATCTTTAACTGATTTCATCGTTAACTGATTTAATCTTCATGTAACTGATTTCATCTGGAGCTGATTTCATCTTTAACTGATTTCATCGTTAACTGATTTCATCTTTAACTGATTTCATCTTCATTTAACTGATTTCATCGTTAACTGATTTCATCTTCATTTAACTGATTTCATCTTTAACTGATTTCACCTTCATTTAACTGATTTCATCTTTAACTGATTTCATCGTTAACTGATTTCATCTTCATTTAACTGATTTCATCTTTAACTGATTTCATCGTTAACTAATTTTATCTTCATTTAACTGATTTCATCTTTAACTGATTTCATCGTTAACTGATTTCATCTTCATTTAACTGATTTCATCGTTAACTGATTTCATCGTTAACTGATTTAATCTTCATTTAACTGATTTCACCGTTAACTGATTTCATCTTCATTTAACTGATTTCATTTTCATTCTTCATTTAACTGATTTCATCGTTAACTGATTTCATCTTTAACTGATTTCATCGTTAACTGATTTAATCTTCATGTAACTGATTTCATCTGTAACTGATTTCATCTTTAACTGATTTCATCGTTAACTGATTTCATCTTCATTTAACTGATTTCATCGTTAACTGATTTCATCGTTAACTGATTTCATCTTTAACTGATTTCATCGTTAACTGATTTCATCTTCATTTAACTGATTTCATCGTTAACTGATCTCATCGTTAACTGATTTCATCTTCATTTAACTGATTCCATCGTTAACTGATTTCATCGTTAACTGATTTCATCGTTAACTGATTTCATCTTAATTTAACTGATTTCATCGTTAACTGATTTCATCGTTAACTGATTTCATCTTTAACTGATTTCATCGTTAACTGATTTCATCTTCATTTAACTGATTTCATCGTTAACTGATTTCATCTTTAACTGATTTCATCTTTAACTGATTTCATCGTTAACTGATTTCATCTTTAACTGATTTCATCGTTAACTGATTTAATCTTCATGTAACTGATTTCATCTGGAGCTGATTTCATCTTTAACTGATTTCATCGTTAACTGATTTAATCTTCATTTAACTGATTTCATCGTTAACTGATTTCATCTTCATTTAACTGATTTCATCGTTAACTGATTTCATCTTCATTTAACTGATTTCATTTTCATTCTTCATTTAACTGATTTCATCGTTAACTGATTTCATCGTTAACTGATTTGATCTTCATTTAACTGATTTCATCGTTAACTGATTTCATCTTCATTTAACTGATTTCATCGTTAACTGATTTCATCGTTTACTGATTTCATCGTTAACTGATTTCATCTTCATTTAACTGATTTCATCGTTAACTGATTTCATCGTTAACTGATTTCATCTTCATTTAACTGATTTCATCGTTAACTGATTTCATCTTCATTTAACTGATTTCATCTTTAACTGATTTCATCGTTAACTGATTTCATCTTCATTTAACTGATTTCATCGTTAACTGATTTCATCTTTAACTGATTTCATCTTTAACTGATTTCATCGTTAACTGATTTCATCTTTAACTGATTTCATCGTTAACTGATTTAATCTTCATGTAACTGATTTCATCTGGAGCTGATTTCATCTTTAACTGATTTCATCGTTAACTGATTTAATCTTCATTTAACTGATTTCATCGTTAACTGATTTCATCTTTAACTGATTTCATCTTTAACTGATTTCATCTTCATTTAACTGATTTCATCGTTAACTGATTTCATCTTCATTTAACTGATTTCATCTTTAACTGATTTCACCTTCATTTAACTGATTTCATCTTTAACTGATTTCATCGTTAACTGATTTCATCTTCATTTAACTGATTTCATCTTTAACTGATTTCATCGTTAACTAATTTCATCTTCATTTAACTGATTTCATCTTTAACTGATTTCATCGTTAACTGATTTCATCTTCATTTAACTGATTTCATCGTTAACTGATTTCATCGTTAACTGATTTAATCTTCATGTAACTGATTTCATCTGTAACTGATTTCATCTTTAACTGATTTCATCGTTAACTGATTTCATCTTCATTTAACTGATTTCATCGTTAACTGATTTCATCTTCATTTAACTGATTTCACCGTTAACTGATTTCATCTTCATTTAACTGATTTCATTTTCATTCTTCATTTAACTGATTTCATCGTTAACTGATTTCATCGTTAACTGATTTAATCTTCATGTAACTGATTTCATCTGTAACTGATTTCATCTTTAACTGATTTCATCGTTAACTGATTTCATCTTCATTTAACTGATTTCATCGTTAACTGATTTCATCGTTAACTGATTTCATCTTTAACTGATTTCATCGTTAACTGATTTCATCTTCATTTAACTGATTTCATCGTTAACTGATCTCATCGTTAACTGATTTCATCTTCATTTAACTGATTCCATCGTTAACTGATTTCATCGTTAACTGATTTCATCGTTAACTGATTTCATCTTAATTTAACTGATTTCATCGTTAACTGATTTCATCGTTAACTTATTTCAACTTCATTTAACTGATTCCATCGTTAACTGATTTCATCTTTAACTGATTTCATCGTTAACTGATTTCATCTTCATTTAACTGATTTCATCGTTAACTGATTTCATTTTTAACTGATTTCATCGTTCACTGATTTCATCTTTAACTGATTTCATCGTTAACTGATTTAATCTTCATGTAACTGATTTCATCGTTAACTGATTTCATCGTTAACTGATTTCATCTTCATTTAACTGATTTCATCGTTAACTGATTTCATCGTTAACTGATTTCATCGTTAACTGATTTCATCTTCATTTAACTGATTTCATTTTCATTCTTCATTTAACTGATTTCATCGTTAACTGATTTCATCTTTAACTGATTTCATCGTTAACTGATTTAATCTTCATGTAACTGATTTCATCAGTAACTGATTTCATCTTCATTTAACTGATTTCATCGTTAACTGATTTCATCGTTAACTGATTTCATCTTCATTTAACTGATTTCATCGTTAACTGATTTCATTCTTCATTTAACTGATTTCATCGTTAACTGATTTCATCGTTAACTGATTTCATCTTCATTTAACTGATTTCATCGTTAACTGATTTCATCGTTAACTGATTTCATCGTTAACTGATTTCATCTTCATTTAACTGATTTCATCGTTAACTGATTTCATCTTTAACTGATTTCATCGTTAACTGATTTCATCTTCATTTAACTGATTTCATCGTTAACTGATTTCATCGTTAACTGATTTCATCGTTAACTGATTTCATCTTCATTTAACTGATTCCATCGTTAACTGATTTCATCTTTAACTGATTTCATCGTTAACTGATTTCATCTTCAACTGATTTCATCGTTAACTGATTTCATCTTTAACTGATTTCATCTTCATTTAACTGATTCCATCGTTAACTGATTTCATCGTTAACTGATTTCATCTTCATTTAACTGATTTCATCGTTAACTGATTTCATCGTTAACTGATTTCATCGTTAACTGATTTCATCTTCATTTAACTGATTTCATCTTTAACTGATTCCATCGTTAACTGATTTCATCGTTAACTGATTTCATCTTCATTTAACTGATTTCATCGTTAACTGATTTCATCGTTAACTGATTTCATCTTTAACTGATTTCATCTTCATTTAACTGATTTCATTTTCATTCTTCATTTAACTGATTTCATCGTTAACTGATTTCATCGTTAACTGATTTCATCGTTAACTGATTTCATCTTTAACTGATTTCATCTTCATTTAACTGATTTCATCGTTAACTGATTTCATCTTCATTTAACTGATTTCATCGTTAACTGATTTCATCGTTAACTGATTTCATCGTTAACTGATTTCATCTTTAACTGATTTCATCGTTAACTGATTTCATCTTCATGTAACTGATTTCATCGTTAACTGATTTCATCTTCATTTAACTGATTTCATCTTTAACTGATTTCATCGTTAACTGATTTCATCGTTAACTGATTTCATCTTCATTTAACTGATTCCATCGTTAACTGATTTCATCTTCATTTAACTGATTTCATCTTCATTTAACTGATTTCATCGTTAACTGATTTCATCTTTAACTGATTTCATCGTTAACTGATTTCATCTTCATTTAACTGATTTCATCGTTAACTGATTTCATCGTTAACTGATTTCATCTTCATTTAACTGATTCCATCGTTAACTGATTTCATCTTTAACTGATTTCATCGTTAACTGATTTCATCTTCAACTGATTTCATCGTTAACTGATTTCATCTTTAACTGATTTCATCTTCATTTAACTGATTCCATCGTTAACTGATTTCATCGTTAACTGATTTCATCTTCATTTAACTGATTTCATCGTTAACTGATTTCATCGTTAACTGATTTCATCGTTAACTGATTTCATCTTCATTTAACTGATTTCATCTTTAACTGATTTCATCGTTAACTGATTTCATCTTCATTTAACTGATTTCATCGTTAACTGATTTCATCGTTAACTGATTTCATCTTCATTTAACTGATTTCATTTTCATTCTTCATTTAACTGATTTCATCGTTAACTGATTTCATCGTTAACTGATTTCATCGTTAACTGATTTCATCTTCATTTAACTGATTTCATCGTTAACTGATTTCATCGTTAACTGATTTCATCTTTAACTGATTTCATCTTCATTTAACTGATTTCATCGTTAACTGATTTCATCTTCATTTAACTGATTTCATCTTTAACTGATTTCATCGTTAACTGATTTCATCGTTAACTGATTTCATCTTTAACTGATTTCATCGTTAACTGATTTCATCTTCATGTAACTGATTTCATCGTTAACTGATTTCATCTTCATTTAACTGATTTCATCTTTAACTGATTTCATCGTTAACTGATTTCATCTTTAACTGATTTCATCGTTAACTGATTTAATCTTCATGTAACTGATTTCATCTTTAACTGATTTCATCGTTAACTGATTTCATCTTCATTTAACTGATTTCATCTTTAACTGATTTCATCGTTAACTGATTTCATCTTCATTTAACTGATTTCATTTTCATTCTTCATTTAACTGATTTCATCGTTAACTGATTTCATGTTTAACTGATTTCATCGTTAACTGATTTAATCTTCATGTAACTGATTTCATCTGTAACTGATTTCATCTTTAACTGATTTCATCGCTAACTGATTTCATCTTCATTTAACTGATTTCATCGTTAACTGATTTCATCTTCATTTAACTGATTTCATCTTTAACTGATTTCATCGTTAACTGATTTCATCTTCATTTAACTGATTTCATTTTCATTCTTCATTTAACTGATTTCATCGTTAACTGATTTCATCTTTAACTGATTTCATCGTTAACTGATTTAATCTTCATGTAAATGATTTCATCTGTAACTGATTTCATCGTTAACTGATTTCATCTTCATTTAACTGATTTCATCTTCATTTAACTGATTTCATCTTTAACTGATTTCATCGTTAACTGATTTCATCTTTAACTGATTTCATCGTTAACTGATTTAATCTTCATGTAACTGATTTCATCTGTAACTGATTTCATCTTTAACTGATTTCATCGTTAACTGATTTCATCTTCATTTAACTGATTTCATCGTTAACTGATTTCATCTTTAACTGATTTCATCGTTAACTGATTTCATCTTCATTTAACTGATTTCATCTTTAACTGATTTCATCTTCATTTAACTGATTTCATCGTTAACTGATTTCATCGTTAACTGATTTCATCTTCATTTAACTGATTTCATCGTTAACTGATTTCATCGTTAACTGATTTCATCTTTAACTGATTTCATCGTTAACTGATTTCATCTTCATTTAACTGATTTCATTTTCATTCTTCATTTAACTGATTTCATCGTTAACTGATTTCATCTTTAACTGATTTCATCGTTAACTGATTTAATCTTCATGTAACTGATTTCATCTGTAACTGATTTCATCGTTAACTGATTTCATCTTCATTTAACTGATTTCATCGTTAACTGATTTCATCTTCATTTAACTGATTTCATCGTTAACTGATTTCATCGTTAACTGATTTCATCTTCATTTAACTGATTTCATCGTTAACTGATTTCATTCTTCATTTAACTGATTTCATCGTTAACTGATTTCATCGTTAACTGATTTCATCTTCATTTAACTGATTTCATCGTTAACTGATTTCATCGTTAACTGATTTCATCTTCATTTAACTGATTCCATCGTTAACTGATTTCATCTTCATTTAACTGATTTCATCTTCATTTAACTGATTTCATCGTTAACTGATTTCATCTTTAACTGATTTCATCTTTAACTGATTTCATCGTTAACTGATTTCATCTTCATTTAACTGATTTCATCGTTAACTGATTTCATCGTTAACTGATTTCATCTTCATTTAACTGATTCCATCGTTAACTGATTTCATCTTTAACTGATTTCATCGTTAACTGATTTCATCTTCAACTGATTTCATCGTTAACTGATTTCATCTTTAACTGATTTCATCTTCATTTAACTGATTCCATCGTTAACTGATTTCATCGTTAACTGATTTCATCGTTAACTGATTTCATCTTCATTTAACTGATTTCATCGTTAACTGATTTCATCGTTAACTGATTTCATCGTTAACTGATTTCATCTTCATTTAACTGATTTCATCTTTAACTGATTTCATCGTTAACTGATTTCATCGTTAACTGATTTCATCTTTAACTGATTTCAAGTTCATTTAACTGATTTCATCGTTAACTGATTTCATCGTTAACTGATTTCATCTTTAACTGATTTCATCTTCATTTAACTGATTTCATCGTTAACTGATTTCATCTTCATTTAACTGATTTCATCGTTAACTGATTTCATCTTCATTTAACTGATTTCATTTTCATTCTTCATTTAACTGATTTCATCGTTAACTGATTTCATCTTTAACTGATTTCATCGTTAACTGATTTCATCTTCATTTAACTGATTTCATCGTTAACTGATTTCATCTTCATTTAACTGATTTCATTTTCATTCTTCATTTAACTGATTTCATCGTTAACTGATTTCATCTTTAACTGATTTCATCGTTAACTGATTTAATCTTCATGTAACTGATTTCATCTGTAACTGATTTCATCGTTAACTGATTTCATCTTCATTTAACTGATTTCATCTTCATTTAACTGATTTCATCTTTAACTGATTTCATCGTTAACTGATTTCATCTTTAACTGATTTCATCGTTAACTGATTTAATCTTCATGTAACTGATTTCATCTGTAACTGATTTCATCTTTAACTGATTTCATCGTTAACTGATTTCATCTTTAACTGATTTCATCGTTAACTGATTTCATCTTCATTTAACTGATTTCATCGTTAACTGATTTCATCTTTAACTGATTTCATCGTTAACTGATTTCATCTTCATTTAACTGATTTCATCTTTAACTGATTTCATCTTCATTTAACTGATTTCATCGTTAACTGATTTCATCTTCATTTAACTGATTTCATCGTTAACTGATTTCATCGTTAACTGATTTCATCGTTAACTGATTTCATCTTTAACTGATTTCATCGTTAACTGATTTAATCTTCATGTAACTGATTTCATCTGTAACTGATTTCATCTTTAACTGATTTCATCGTTAACTGATTTCATCTTCATTTAACTGATTTCATCGTTAACTGATTTCATCTTTAACTGATTTCATCGTTAACTGATTTCATCTTCATTTAACTGATTTCATCTTTAACTGATTTCATCTTCATTTAACTGATTTCATCGTTAACTGATTTCATCGTTAACTGATTTCATCTTCATTTAACTGATTTCATCGTTAACTGATTTCATCGTTAACTGATTTCATCTTTAACTGATTTCATCGTTAACTGATTTCATCTTCATTTAACTGATTTCATTTTCATTCTTCATTTAACTGATTTCATCGTTAACTGATTTCATCTTTAACTGATTTCATCGTTAACTGATTTAATCTTCATGTAACTGATTTCATCTGTAACTGATTTCATCGTTAACTGATTTCATCTTCATTTAACTGATTTCATCGTTAACTGATTTCATCTTCATTTAACTGATTTCATCGTTAACTGATTTCATCGTTAACTGATTTCATCTTCATTTAACTGATTTCATCGTTAACTGATTTCATTCTTCATTTAACTGATTTCATCGTTAACTGATTTCATCGTTAACTGATTTCATCTTCATTTAACTGATTTCATCGTTAACTGATTTCATCGTTAACTGATTTCATCTTCATTTAACTGATTCCATCGTTAACTGATTTCATCTTCATTTAACTGATTTCATCTTCATTTAACTGATTTCATCGTTAACTGATTTCATCTTTAACTGATTTCATCGTTAACTGATTTCATCTTCATTTAACTGATTTCATCGTTAACTGATTTCATCGTTAACTGATTTCATCGTTAACTGATTTCATCTTCATTTAACTGATTCCATCGTTAACTGATTTCATCTTTAACTGATTTCATCGTTAACTGATTTCATCTTCAACTGATTTCATCGTTAACTGATTTCATCTTTAACTTATTTCATCTTCATTTAACTGATTCCATCGTTAACTGATTCCATAGTTAACTGATTTCATCGTTAACTGATTTCATCGTTAACTGATTTCATCTTCATTTAACTGATTTCATCGTTAACTGATTTCATCGTTAACTGATTTCATCGTTAACTGATTTCATCTTCATTTAACTGATTTCATCTTTAACTGATTTCATCGTTAACTGATTTCATCGTTAACTGATTTCATCTTTAACTGATTTCAACTTCATTTAACTGATTTCATCGTTAACTGATTTCATCGTTAACTGATTTCATCTTTAACTGATTTCATCTTCATTTAACTGATTTCATCGTTAACTGATTTCATCTTCATTTAACTGATTTCATCGTTAACTGATTTCATCTTCATTTAACTGATTTCATTTTCATTCTTCATTTAACTGATTTCATCGTTAACTGATTTCATCTTTAACTGATTTCATCGTTAACTGATTTCATCTTCATTTAACTGATTTCATCGTTAACTGATTTCATCTTCATTTAACTGATTTCATTTTCATTCTTCATTTAACTGATTTCATCGTTAACTGATTTCATCTTTAACTGATTTCATCGTTAACTGATTTAATCTTCATGTAACTGATTTCATCTTCATTTAACTGATTTCATCTTTAACTGATTTCATCGTTAACTGATTTCATCTTTAACTGATTTCATCGTTAACTGATTTAATCTTCATGTAACTGATTTCATCTGTAACTGATTTCATCTTTAACTGATTTCATCGTTAACTGATTTCATCTTTAACTGATTTCATCGTTAACTGATTTCATCTTCATTTAACTGATTTCATCGTTAACTGATTTCATCTTTAACTGATTTCATCGTTAACTGATTTCATCTTCATTTAACTGATTTCATCTTTAACTGATTTCATCTTCATTTAACTGATTTCATCGTTAACTGATTTCATCTTCATTTAACTGATTTCATCGTTAACTGATTTCATCGTTAACTGATTTCATCGTTAACTGATTTCATCTTTAACTGATTTCATCGTTAACTGATTTCATCTTCATTTAACTGATTTCATTTTCATTCTTCATTTAACTGATTTCATCGTTAACTGATTTCATCTTTAACTGATTTCATCGTTAACTGATTTAATCTTCATGTAACTGATTTCATCTGTAACTGATTTCATATTTAACTGATTTCATCGTTAACTGATTTCATCTTCATTTAACTGATTTCATCGTTAACTGATTTCATCTTTAACTGATTTCATCGTTAACTGATTTCATCTTCATTTAACTGATTTCATCGTTAACTGATTTCATCGTTAACTGATTTCATCTTCATTTAACTGATTTCATCGTTAACTGATTTCATCTTCATTTAACTGATTTCATCTTTAACTGATTTCATCTTTAACTGATTTCATCGTTAACTGATTTCATCTTCATTTAACTGATTTCATCGTTAACTGATTTCATCGTTAACTGATTTAATCTTCATTTAACTGATTTCATCGTTAACTGATTTCATCGTTAACTGATTTCATCTTCATTTAACTGATTTCATCGTTAACTGATTTCATCTTCATTTAACTGATTTCATCGTTAACTGATTTCATCGTTAACTGATTTCATCTTCATTTAACTGATTTCATTTTCATTCTTCATTTAACTGATTTCATCGTTAACTGATTTCATCGTTAACTGATTTCATCGTTAACTGATTTCATCTTTAACTGATTTCATCTTCATTTAACTGATTTCATCGTTAACTGATTTCATCTTCATTTAACTGATTTCATCTTTAACTGATTTCATCGTTAACTGATTTCATCGTTAACTGATTTCATCTTTAACTGATTTCATCGTTAACTGATTTCATCTTCATGTAACTGATTTCATCGTTAACTGATTTCATCTTCATTTAACTGATTTCATCTTTAACTGATTTCATCGTTAACTGATTTCATCTTTAACTGATTTCATCTTCATTTAACTGATTTCATCGTTAACTGATTTCATCTTCATTTAACTGATTTCATCGTTAACTGATTTCATCTTTAACTGATTTCATCGTTAACTGATTTAATCTTCATGTAACTGATTTCATCTGTAACTGATTTCATCGTTAACTGATTTCATCTTCATTTAACTGATTTCATCTTTAACTGATTTCATCGTTAACTGATTTCATCTTCATTTAACTGATTTCATTTTCATTCTTCATTTAACTGATTTCATCGTTAACTGATTTCATGTTTAACTGATTTCATCGTTAACTGATTTAATCTTCATGTAACTGATTTCATCTGTAACTGATTTCATCTTTAACTGATTTCATCGTTAACTGATTTCATCTTCATTTAACTGATTTCATCGTTAACTGATTTCATCTTCATTTAACTGATTTCATCTTTAACTGATTTCATCGTTAACTGATTTCATCTTCATTTAACTGATTTCATTTTCATTCTTCATTTAACTGATTTCATCGTTAACTGATTTCATCTTTAACTGATTTCATCGTTAACTGATTTAATCTTCATGTAACTGATTTCATCTGTAACTGATTTCATCGTTAACTGATTTCATCTTCATTTAACTGATTTCATCTTCATTTAACTGATTTCATCTTTAACTGATTTCATCGTTAACTGATTTCATCTTTAACTGATTTCATCGTTAACTGATTTCATCTTCATGTAACTGATTTCATCTGTAACTGATTTCATCTTTAACTGATTTCATCGTTAACTGATTTCATCTTCATTTAACTGATTTCATCGTTAACTGATTTCATCTTTAACTGATTTCATCGTTAACTGATTTCATCTTCATTTAACTGATTTCATCTTTAACTGATTTCATCTTCATTTAACTGATTTCATCGTTAACTGATTTCATCGTTAACTGATTTCATCTTCATTTAACTGATTTCATCTTTAACTGATTTCATCGTTAACTGATTTCATCTTCATTTAACTGATTTCATCGTTAACTGATTTCATCGTTAACTGATTTCATCTTCATTTAACTGATTTCATTTTCATTTTTCATTTAACTGATTTCATCGTTAACTGATTTCATCGTTAACTGATTTCATCTTTAACTGATTTCATCTTCATTTAACTGATTTCATCGTTAACTGATTTCATCTTCATTTAACTGATTTCATCTTTAACTGATTTCATCGTTAACTGATTTCATCGTTAACTGATTTCATCTTTAACTGATTTCATCGTTAACTGATTTCATCTTCATGTAACTGATTTCATCGTTAACTGATTTCATCTTCATTTAACTGATTTCATCTTTAACTGATTTCATCGTTAACTGATTTCATCTTTAACTGATTTCATCGTTAACTGATTTCATCTTTAACTGATTTCATCTTCATTTAACTGATTTCATCGTTAACTGATTTCATCTTCATTTAACTGATTTCATCGTTAACTGATTTCATCTTTAACTGATTTCATCGTTAACTGATTTAATCTTCATGTAACTGATTTCATCTGTAACTGATTTCATCTTTAACTGATTTCATCGTTAACTGATTTCATCTTCATTTAACTGATTTCATCGTTAACTGATTTCATCGTTAACTGATTTCATCTTCATTTAACTGATTTCATCGTTAACTGATTTCATCTTTAACTGATTCCATCGTTAACTGATTTCATCGTTAACTGATTTCATCTTCATTTAACTGATTTCATCTTCATTTAACTGATTTCATCTTTAACTGATTTCATCTTTAACTGATTTCATCTTCATTTAACTGATTTCATCGTTAACTGATTTCATCGTTAACTGATTTAATCTTCATTTAACTGATTTCATCGTTAACTGATTTCATCGTTAACTGATTTCATCTTCATTTAACTGATTTCATCGTTAACTGATTTCATCTTCATTTAACTGATTTCATCTTTAACTGATTTCATTGTTAACTGATTTCATCTTCATTTAACTGATTTCATCGTTAACTGATTTCATCGTTAACTGATTTCATCTTTAACTGATTTCATCGTTCACTGATTTCATCTTTAACTGATTTCATCGTTCACTGATTTAATCTTCATGTAACTGATTTCATCTGTAACTGATTTCATCTTCATTTAACTGATTTCATCGTTAACTGATTTCATCTTCATTTAACTGATTTCATCTTTAACTGATTTCATCTTCATTTAACTGATTTCATCGTTAACTGATTTCATCTTCATTTAACTGATTTCATCTTCATTTAACTGATTTCATCTTTAACTGATTTCATCGTTAACTGATTTCATCTTCATTTAACTGATTTCATCGTTAACTGATTTCATCGTTAACTGATTTCATCTTTAACTGATTTCATCGTTAACTGATTTCATCTTCATTTAACTGATTTCATTTTCATTCTTCATTTAACTGATTTCATCGTTAACTGATTTCATCTTTAACTGATTTCATCGTTAACTGATTTAATCTTCATTTAACTGATTTCATCTTTAACTGATTTCATCGTTAACTGATTTCATCTTCATTTAACTGATTTCATTTTCATTCTTCATTTAACTGATTTCATCGTTAACTGATTTCATCTTTAACTGATTTCATCGTTAACTGATTTAATCTTCATGTAACTGATTTCATCTGTAACTGATTTCATCGTTAACTGATTTCATCTTCATTTAACTGATTTCATCTTCATTTAACTGATTTCATCTTTAACTGATTTCATCGTTAACTGATTTCATCTTTAACTGATTTCATCGTTAACTGATTTAATCTTCATGTAACTGATTTCATCTGTAACTGATTTCATCTTTAACTGATTTCATCGTTAACTGATTTCATCTTCATTTAACTGATTTCATCGTTAACTGATTTCATCTTTAACTGATTTCATCGTTAACTGATTTCATCTTCATTTAACTGATTTCATCTTTAACTGATTTCATCTTCATTTAACTGATTTCATCGTTAACTGATTTCATCGTTAACTGATTTCATCTTCATTTAACTGATTTCATCTTTAACTGATTTCATCGTTAACTGATTTCATCTTCATTTAACTGATTTCATCGTTAACTGATTTCATCGTTAACTGATTTCATCTTCATTTAACTGATTTCATTTTCATTTTTCATTTAACTGATTTCATCGTTAACTGATTTCATCGTTAACTGATTTCATCTTTAACTGATTTCATCTTCATTTAACTGATTTCATCGTTAACTGATTTCATCTTCATTTAACTGATTTCATCTTTAACTGATTTCATCGTTAACTGATTTCATCGTTAACTGATTTCATCGTTAACTGATTTCATCTTTAACTGATTTCATCGTTAACTGATTTCATCTTCATGTAACTGATTTCATCGTTAACTGATTTCATCTTCATTTAACTGATTTCATCTTTAACTGATTTCATCGTTAACTGATTTCATCTTTAACTGATTTCATCGTTAACTGATTTCATCTTTAACTGATTTCATCTTCATTTAACTGATTTCATCGTTAACTGATTTCATCTTCATTTAACTGATTTCATCGTTAACTGATTTCATCTTTAACTGATTTCATCGTTAACTGATTTAATCTTCATGTAACTGATTTCATCTGTAACTGATTTCATCTTTAACTGATTTCATCGTTAACTGATTTCATCTTCATTTAACTGATTTCATCGTTAACTGATTTCATCGTTAACTGATTTCATCTTCATTTAACTGATTTCATCGTTAACTGATTTCATCTTCATTTAACTGATTTCATCGTTAACTGATTTCATCTTTAACTGATTCCATCGTTAACTGATTTCATCGTTAACTGATTTCATCTTCATTTAACTGATTTCATCGTTAACTGATTTCATCTTCATTTAACTGATTTCATCTTTAACTGATTTCATCTTTAACTGATTTCATCTTCATTTAACTGATTTCATCGTTAACTGATTTCATCGTTAACTGATTTAATCTTCATTTAACTGATTTCATCGTTAACTGATTTCATCGTTAACTGATTTCATCTTCATTTAACTGATTTCATCGTTAACTGATTTCATCTTCATTTAACTGATTTCATCTTTAACTGATTTCATTGTTAACTGATTTCATCTTCATTTAACTGATTTCATCGTTAACTGATTTCATCTTTAACTGATTTCATCGTTCACTGATTTCATCTTTAACTGATTTCATCGTTCACTGATTTAATCTTCATGTAACTGATTTCATCTGTAACTGATTTCATCTTCATTTAACTGATTTCATCGTTAACTGATTTCATCTTCATTTAACTGATTTCATCTTTAACTGATTTCATCTTCATTTAACTGATTTCATCGTTAACTGATTTCATCTTCATTTAACTGATTTCATCTTCATTTAACTGATTTCATCTTTAACTGATTTCATCGTTAACTGATTTCATCTTCATTTAACTGATTTCATCGTTAACTGATTTCATCGTTAACTGATTTCATCTTTAACTGATTTCATCGTTAACTGATTTCATCTTCATTTAACTGATTTCATTTTCATTCTTCATTTAACTGATTTCATCGTTAACTGATTTCATCTTTAACTGATTTCATCGTTAACTGATTTAATCTTCATGTAACTGATTTCATTTGTAACTGATTTCATATTTAACTGATTTCATCGTTAACTGATTTCATCTTCATTTAACTGATTTCATCGTTAACTGATTTCATCTTTAACTGATTTCATCGTTAACTGATTTCATCTTCATTTAACTGATTTCATCGTTAACTGATTTCATCTTCATTTAACTGATTTCATCTTCATTTAACTGATTTCATCTTTAACTGATTTCATCGTTCACTGATTTCATCTTTAACTGATTTCATCGTTAACTGATTTAATCTTCATGTAACTGATTTCATCTTTAACTGATTTCATCTTTAACTGATTTCATCTTTAACTGATTTCATCTTCATTTAACTGATTTCATCTTTAACTGATTTCATCTTCATTTAACTGATTTCATCGTTAACTGATTTCATCGTTAACTGATTTAATCTTCATTTAACTGATTTCATCGTTAACTGATTTCATCGTTAACTGATTTCATCTTCATTTAACTGATTTCATCGTTAACTGATTTCATCTTCATTTAACTGATTTCATCTTTAACTGATTTCATTGTTAACTGATTTCATCTTCATTTAACTGATTTCATCGTTAACTGATTTCATCTTTAACTGATTTCATCGTTCACTGATTTCATCTTTAACTGATTTCATCGTTCACTGATTTAATCTTCATGTAACTGATTTCATCTGTAACTGATTTCATCTTCATTTAACTGATTTCATCGTTAACTGATTTCATCTTCATTTAACTGATTTCATCTTTAACTGATTTCATCTTCATTTAACTGATTTCATCGTTAACTGATTTCATCGTTAACTGATTTCATCTTCATTTAACTGATTTCATCTTTAACTGATTTCATCGTTAACTGATTTCATCTTCATTTAACTGATTTCATCGTTAACTGATTTCATCGTTAACTGATTTCATCTTTAACTGATTTCATCGTTAACTGATTTCATCTTCATTTAACTGATTTCATTTTCATTCTTCATTTAACTGATTTCATCGTTAACTGATTTCATCTTTAACTGATTTCATCGTTAACTGATTTAATCTTCATGTAACTGATTTCATCTGTAACTGATTTCATATTTAACTGATTTCATCGTTAACTGATTTCATCTTCATTTAACTGATTTCATCGTTAACTGATTTCATCTTTAACTGATTTCATCGTTAACTGATTTCATCTTCATTTAACTGATTTCATCGTTAACTGATTTCATCTTTAACTGATTTCATCGTTAACTGATTTCATCTTCATTTAACTGATTTCATCGTTAACTGATTTCATCTTCATTTAACTGATTTCATCTTCATTTAACTGATTTCATCTTTAACTGATTTCATCGTTCACTGATTTCATCTTTAACTGATTTCATCGTTAACTGATTTAATCTTCATGTAACTGATTTCATCTTTAACTGATTTCATCTTTAACTGATTTCATCTTTAACTGATTTCATCTTCATTTAACTGATTTCATCTTTAACTGATTTCATCTTCATTTAACTGATTTCATCGTTAACTGATTTCATCGTTAACTGATTTAATCTTCATTTAACTGATTTCATCGTTAACTGATTTCATCGTTAACTGATTTCATCTTCATTTAACTGATTTCATCGTTAACTGATTTCATCTTCATTTAACTGATTTCATCTTTAACTGATTTCATTGTTAACTGATTTCATCTTCATTTAACTGATTTCATCGTTAACTGATTTCATCTTTAACTGATTTCATCGTTCACTGATTTCATCTTTAACTGATTTCATCGTTCACTGATTTAATCTTCATGTAACTGATTTCATCTGTAACTGATTTCATCTTCATTTAACTGATTTCATCGTTAACTGATTTCATCTTCATTTAACTGATTTCATCTTTAACTGATTTCATCTTCATTTAACTGATTTCATCGTTAACTGATTTCATCGTTAACTGATTTCATCTTCATTTAACTGATTTCATCTTTAACTGATTTCATCGTTAACTGATTTCATCTTCATTTAACTGATTTCATCGTTAACTGATTTCATCGTTAACTGATTTCATCTTTAACTGATTTCATCGTTAACTGATTTCATCTTCATTTAACTGATTTCATTTTCATTCTTCATTTAACTGATTTCATCGTTAACTGATTTCATCTTTAACTGATTTCATCGTTAACTGATTTAATCTTCATGTAACTGATTTCATCTGTAACTGATTTCATATTTAACTGATTTCATCGTTAACTGATTTCATCTTCATTTAACTGATTTCATCGTTAACTGATTTCATCTTTAACTGATTTCATCGTTAACTGATTTCATCTTCATTTAACTGATTTCATCGTTAACTGATTTCATCGTTAACTGATTTCATCTTCATTTAACTGATTTCATCGTTAACTGATTTCATCTTTAACTGATTCCATCGTTAACTGATTTCATCGTTAACTGATTTCATCTTCATTTAACTGATTTCATCGTTAACTGATTTCATCTTCATTTAACTGATTTCATCTTTAACTGATTTCATCTTTAACTGATTTCATCGTTAACTGATTTCATCTTCATTTAACTGATTTCATCGTTAACTGATTTCATCTTCATTTAACTGATTTCATCTTTAACTGATTTCATCGTTAACTGATTTCATCTTCATTTAACTGATTTCATCGTTAACTGATTTCATCTTTAACTGATTTCATCGTTCACTGATTTCATCTTTAACTGATTTCATCGTTAACTGATTTAATCTTCATGTAACTGATTTCATCTGTAACTGATTTCATCTTCATTTAACTGATTTCATCGTTAACTGATTTCATCTTCATTTAACTGATTTCATCTTTAACTGATTTCATCTTCATTTAACTGATTTCATCGTTAACTGATTTCATCGTTAACTGATTTCATCTTCATTTAACTGATTTCATCTTTAACTGATTTCATCGTTAACTGATTTCATCTTCATTTAACTGATTTCATCGTTAACTGATTTCATCGTTAACTGATTTCATCTTTAACTGATTTCATCGTTAACTGATTTCATCTTCATTTAACTGATTTCATTTTCATTCTTCATTTAACTGATTTCATCGTTAACTGATTTCATCTTTAACTGATTTCATCGTTAACTGATTTAATCTTCATGTAACTGATTTCATCTGTAACTGATTTCATATTTAACTGATTTCATCGTTAACTGATTTCATCTTCATTTAACTGATTTCATCGTAAACTGATTTCATCTTCATTTAACTGATTTCATCGTTAACTGATTTCATCTTCATTTAACTGATTTCATCTTTAACTGATTTCATCGTTAACTGATTTCATCTTCATTTAACTGATTTCATCGTTAACTGATTTCATCTTTAACTGATTTCATCGTTCACTGATTTCATCTTTAACTGATTTCATCGTTAACTGATTTAATCTTCATGTAACTGATTTCATCTGTAACTGATTTCATCTTCATTTAACTGATTTCATCGTTAACTGATTTCATCTTCATTTAACTGATTTCATCTTTAACTGATTTCATCTTCATTTAACTGATTTCATCGTTAACTGATTTCATCGTTAACTGATTTCATCTTCATTTAACTGATTTCATCTTTAACTGATTTCATCGTTAACTGATTTCATCTTCATTTAACTGATTTCATCGTTAACTGATTTCATCGTTAACTGATTTCATCTTTAACTGATTTCATCGTTAACTGATTTCATCTTCATTTAACTGATTTCATTTTCATTCTTCATTTAACTGATTTCATCGTTAACTGATTTCATCTTTAACTGATTTCATCGTTAACTGATTTAATCTTCATGTAACTGATTTCATCTGTAACTGATTTCATATTTAACTGATTTCATCGTTAACTGATTTCATCTTCATTTAACTGATTTCATCGTTAACTGATTTCATCTTTAACTGATTTCATCTTCATTTAACTGATTTCATCTTCATTTAACTGATTTCATCTTTAACTGATTTCATCGTTCACTGATTTCATCTTTAACTGATTTAATCTTCATGTAACTGATTTCATCTTTAACTGATTTCATCTTTAACTGATTTCATCGTTAACTGATTTCATCTTCATTTAACTGATTTCATCTTCATTTAACTGATTTCATCTTTAACTGATTTCATCGTTCACTGATTTCATCGTTAACTGATTTAATCTTCATGTAACTGATTTCATCTTTAACTGATTTCATCTTTAACTGATTTCATCGTTAACTGATTTCATCTTCATTTAACTGATTTCATCGTTAACTGATTTCATCGTTAACTGATTTCATCTTTAACTGATTTCATCGTTAACTGATTTCATCTTCATTTAACTGATTTCATTTTCATTCTTCATTTAACTGATTTCATCGTTAACTGATTTCATCTTTAACTGATTTCATCGTTAACTGATTTCATCTTCATTTAACTGATTTCATTTTCATTCTTCATTTAACTGATTTCATCGTTAACTGATTTCATCTTTAACTGATTTCATCGTTAACTGATTTAATCTTCATGTAACTGATTTCATCTGTAACTGATTTCATCTTTAACTGATTTCATCGTTAACTGATTTCATCTTCATTTAACTGATTTCATCGTTAACTGATTTCATCTTCATTTAACTGATTTCATCGTTAACTGATTTCATCTTTAACTGATTTCATCGTTAACTGATTTAATCTTCATGTAACTGATTTAATCTGTAACTGATTTCATCGTTAACTGATTTCATCTTTAACTGATTTCATCGTTAACTGATTTAATCTTCATGTAACTGATTTCATCTGTAACTGATTTCATCGTTAACTGATTTCATCGTTAACTGATTTCATTGTTAACTGATTTCATCTTCATTTAACTGATTTCATCGTTAACTGATTTCATCTGTAACTGATTTCATCATTAACTGATTTCATCGTTAACTGATTTCATCGTTAACTGATTTCATCTTCATTTAACTGATTCCATCGTTAACTGATTTCATCATTAACTGATTCCATCGTTAACTGATTTCATCGTTAACTGATTTCATCTTCATTTAACTGATTTCATCGTTAACTGATTTCATCTTCATTTAACTGATTTCATCGTTAACTGATTTCATCTTCATTTAACTGATTTCATCTTTAACTGATTTCATCGTTAACTGATTTCATCTTCATTTAACTGATTTCATCTTTAAATGATTTCAACGTTAAATGATTTCATCGTTAACTGATTTCATCGTTAACTGATTTCATCTTTAACTGATTTCATCGTTAACTGATTTAATCTTCATTTAACTGATTTCATCTGTAACTGATTTCATCTTTAACTGATTTCATCTTTAACTGATTTCATATTCATTTAAATGATTTCATCTTCATTTAACTGATTTCATCGTTAACTGATTTCATCGTTAACTGATTTCATCTTCATTTAACTGATTTCATCGTTAACTGATTTCATCTTCATTTAACTGATTCCATCGTTAACTGATTTCATCGTTAACTGATTTCATCTTCATTTAACTGATTTCATCTTCATTTAACTGATTTCATCTTTAACTGTTTTGATCGTTAACTGATTTCATCATTAACTGATTTCATCGTTAACTGATTTCATCTTCATTTAACTGATTTCATCGTTAACTGATTTCATCTTCATTTAACTGATTTCATCCTTAACTGATTTCATCTACATTTAACTGATTTCATCTTTAACTGATTTCATCTTCATTTAACTGATTTCATCTTTAACTGATTTCATCGTTAACTGATTTCATCGTTAACTGATTTCATCTTCATTTAACTGATTTCATTTTCATTCTTCATTTAACTGATTTCATCGTTAACTGATTTCATCTTTAACTGATTTCATCGTTAACTTATTTAATCTTCATGTAACTGATTTCATCTGTAACTGATTTCATCTTTAACTGATTTCATCGTTAACTGATTTCATCTTCATTTAACTGATTTCATCTTCATTTAACTGATTTCATCTTTAACTGATTTCATCTTTAACTGATTTCATCGTTAACTGATTTCATCTTCATTTAACTGATTTCATCGTTAACTGATTTCATCGTTAACTGATTTCATCTCCATTTAACTGATTTCATCGTTAACTGATTTCATCTTCAATTAACTGATTTCATCTTTAACTGATTTCATCGTTAACTGATTTCATCGTTAACTGATTTCATCTTCATTTAACTGATTTCATTTTCATTCTTCATTTAACTGATTTCATCGTTAACTGATTTCATCTTTAACTGATTTCATCGTTAACTTATTTAATCTTCATGTAACTGATTTCATCTGTAACTGATTTCATCTTTAACTGATTTCATCGTTAACTGATTTCATCTTCATTTAACTGATTTCATCTTCATTTAACTGATTTCATCTTTAACTGATTTCATCTTTAACTGATTTCATCGTTAACTGATTTCATCTTCATTTAACTGATTTCATCGTTAACTGATTTCATCTTTAACTGATTTCATCGTTAACTGATTTAATCTTCATGTAACTGATTTCATCTTTAACTGATTTCATCGTTAACTGATTTCATCTTCATTTAACTGATTTCATCTTCATTTAACTGATTTCATCGTTAACTGATTTCATCTTCATTTAACTGATTTCATCTTTAACTGATTTCATCGTTAACTGATTTCATCTTCATTTAACTGATTTCATCATTAACTGATTTCATCGTTAACTGATTTCATCTTTAACTGATTTCATCGTTAACTGATTTCATCTTCATTTAACTGATTTCATCGTTAACTGATTTCATTCTTCATTTAACTGATTTCATCTTCATTTAACTGATTTCATCGTTAACTGATTTCATCTTCATTTAACTGATTTCATCGTTAACTGATTTCATTCTTCATTTAACTGATTTCATCTTTAACTGATTTCATCGTTAACTGATTTCATCTTCATTTAACTGATTTCATCGTTAACTGATTTCATCTTCATTTAACTGATTTCATCTTCATTTAACTGATTTCATCGTTAACTGATTTCATCGTTAACTGATTTCATCGTTAACTGATTTCATCTTCATTTAACTGATTCCATCGTTAACTGATTTCATCTTCATTTAACTGATTTCATCTTCATTTAACTGATTTCATCGTTAACTGATTTCATCGTTAACTGATTTCATCTTTAACTGATTCCATCGTTAACTGATTTCATCTTCATTTAACTGATTCCATCGTTAACTGATTTCATCGTTAACTGATTTCATCGTTAACTGATTTCATCTTCATTTAACTGATTTCATCGTTAACTGATTTCATCGTTAACTGATTTCATCTTCATTTTACTGATTCCATCGTTAACTGATTTCATCTTTAACTGATTTCCTCGTTAACTGATTTCATCTTCATTTAACTGATTTCATCGTTAACTGATTTCATCGTTAACTGATTTCATCGTTAACTGATTTCATCTTCATGTAACTGATTTCATCTGTAACTGATTTCATCTGTAACTGATTTCATCTTTAACTGATTTCATCTTCATTTAACTGATTTCATCTTTAACTGATTTCATCGTTAACTGATTTCATCTTCATTTAACTGATTTCATCGTTAACTGATTTCATCTTTAACTGATTTCATCGTTAACTGATTTAATCTTCATGTAACTGATTTCATCTTTAACTGATTTCATCGTTAACTGATTTCATCTTCATTTAACTGATTTCATCTTCATTTAACTGATTTCATCGTTAACTGATTTCATCTTCATTTAACTGATTTCATCTTTAACTGATTTCATCGTTAACTGATTTCATCTTCATTTAACTGATTTCATCGTTAACTGATTTCATCTTCATTTAACTGATTTCATCTTTAACTGATTTCATCGTTAACTGATTTCATCTTCATTTAACTGATTTCATCTTTAACTGATTTCATCGTTAACTGATTTCATCTTCATTTAACTGATTTCATCTTTAACTGATTTCATCTTTAACTGATTTCATCGTTAACTGATTTCATCTTCATTTAACTGATTTCATTTTCATTCTTCATTTAACTAGTTTCATCTTTAACTGATTTCATCTTCATTTAACTGATTTAATCTTTAACTGATTTAATCTTCATGTAACTGATTTAATCTTTAACTGATTTCATCTTCATGTAACTGATTTCATCTGTAACTGATTTCATCTGTAACTGATTTCATCTTTAACTGATTTCATCTTTAACTGATTTCATCTTCATTTAACTGATTTCATCGTTAACTGATTTCATCTTCATTTAACTGATTTCATCTTTAACTGATTTCATCGTTAACTGATTTCATCTTCATTTAACTGATTTCATTTTCATTCGTCATTTAACTGATTTCATCTTTAACTGATTTCATCTACATTTAACTGATTTCATCTTTAACTGATTTCATCTTCATTTAACTGATTTCATCTTTATCTGATTTCATCGTTAACTGATTTCATCTCCATTTAACTGATTTCATCGTTAACTGATTTCATCTTCAATTAACTGATTTCATCTTTATCTGATTTCATCGTTAACTGATTTCATCGTTAACTGATTTCATCTTCATTTAACTGATTTCATTTTCATTCTTCATTTAACTGATTTCATCGTTAACTGATTTCATCTTTAACTGATTTCATCGTTAACTTATTTAATCTTCATGTAACTGATTTCATCTGTAACTGATTTCATCTTTAACTGATTTCATCGTTAACTGATTTCATCTTCATTTAACTGATTTCATCTTCATTTAACTGATTTCATCTTCAACTGATTTCATCTTTAACTGATTTCATCTTTAACTGATTTCATCTTCATTTAACTGATTTCATCGTTAACTGATTTCATCGTTAACTGATTTCATCGTTAACTGATTTCATCTTTAACTGATTTCATCGTTAACTGATTTCATCTGCATTTAACTGATTTCATCGTTAACTGATTTCATCTTCATTTAACTGATTTCATCTTTAACTGATTTCATCGTTAACTGATTTCATCTTCATTTAACTGATTTCATTTTCATTCTTCATTTAACTGATTTCATCTTTAACTGATTTCATCGTTAACTGATTTCATCGTTAACTGATTCCATCGTTAACTGATTTCATCGTTAACTGATTTCATCTTCATTTAACTGATTTCATCGTTAACTGATTTCATCGTTAACTGATTTCATCGTTAACTGATTTCATCTTCATTTAACTGATTCCATCGTTAACTGATTTCATCGTTTACTGATTTCATCGTTAACTGATTTCATCTTCATTTAACTGATTTCATTTTCATTCTTCATTTAACTGATTTCATCGTTAACTGATTTCATCGTTAACTGATTTCATCTTCATTTAACTGATTTCATCGTTAACTGATTTCATCGTTAACTGATTTCATCGTTAACTGATTTCATCTTCATTTAACTGATTTCATCTTCATTTAACTGATTTCATCTTCATTTAACTGATTTCATCGTTAACTGATTTCATCTTTTACTGATTTCATCGTTAACTGATTTCATCTTTAACTGATTTCATCGTTAACTGATTTCATCTTCATTTAACTGATTTCATCGTTGACTGATTTCATCTTCATTTAACTGATTCCATCGTTAACTGATTTCATCTTCATTTAACTGATTCCATCATTAACTGATCTCATCGTTAACTGATTTCATCGTTAACTGATTCCATCGTTAACTGATTTCACCGTTAACTGATTTCACCGTTAACTGATTTCATCTTCATTTAACTGATTCCATCGTTAACTGATTTCATCGTTAACTGATTTCATCTTCATTTAACTGATTTCATTTTCATTCTTCATTTAACTGATTTCATCGTTAACTGATTTCATCGTTAACTGATTTCATCGTTAACTGATTTCATCTTCATTTAACTGATTTCATCGTTAACTGATTTCGTCGTTAACTGATTTCATCTTTAACTGATTTCATCGTTAACTGATTTCATCTTCATTTAACTGATTTCATCGTTAACTGATTTCATCGTTTACTGATTTCATCTTCATTTAACTGATTTCATCGTTAACTGATTTCATCGTTAACTGATTTCATCTTTAACTGATTTCATCGTTAACTGATTTCATCTTCATTTAACGGATTTCATCGTTAACGGATCTCATCGTTAACGGATTTCATCGTTAACGGATTTCATCGTTAACGGATTCCATCGTTAACGGATTTCATCGTTAACTGATTTCATCTTCATTTAACTGATTTCATCGTTAACTGATTTCATCTTCATTTAACTGATTTCATCGTTAACTGATTTCATCGTTAACTGATTTCATCGTTTACTGATTTCATCGTTAACTGATTTCATCTTCATTTAACTGATTTCATTTTCATTCTTCATTTAACTGATTTCATCGTTAACTGATTTCATCGTTAACTGATTTCATCTTCATTTAACTGATTTCATCGTTAACTGATTTCATCGTTAACTGATTTCATCGTTAACTGATTTCATCTTCATTTAACTGATTTCATCTGTAACTGATTTCATCGTTAACTGATTTCATCTTCATTTAACTGATTTCATCTTCATTTAACTGATTTCATCGTTAACTGATGTCATCTTCATTTAACTGATTTCATCGTTAACTGATTTCATCGTTAACTGATTTAATCTTCATGTAACTGATTTCATCTGTAACTGATTTCATCTTCATTTAACTGATTTCATCTTCATTTAACTGATTTCATCGTTAACTGATTTCATCTTCATTTAACTGATTTCATCGTTAACTGATTTCATTGTTAACTGATTTCATCTTTAACTGATTTCATCGTTAACTGATTTCATCTTCATTTAACTGATTTCATCGTTAACTGATTTCATCGTTAACTGATTTCATCTTCATTTAACTGATTCCATCGTTAACTGATTTCATCTTTAACTGATTTCATCGTTAACTGATTTCATCTTCATTTAACTGATTTCATCGTTAACTGATTTCATCGTTAACTGATTTCATCTTCATTTAACTGATTCCATCGTTAACTGATTTCATCTTTAACTGATTTCATCTTCATTTAACTGATTTCATCTTCATTTAACTGATTTCATCGTTAACTGATTTCATCGTTAACTGATTTAATCTTTAACTGATTTCATCGTTAACTGATTTAATCTTCATGTAACTGATTTCATCTGTAACTGATTTCATCTTTAACTGATTTCATCGTTAACTGATTTCATCTTCATTTAACTGATTTCATCTTCATTTAACTGATTTCATCGTTAACTGATTTCATCTTCATTTAACTGATTCCATCGTTAACTGATTTCATCGTTAACTGATTTCATCGTTAACTGATTTCATCTTCATTTAACTGATTTCATCGTTAACTGATTTCATCTTCATTTAACTGATTTCATCGTTAACTGATTTCATCGTTAACTGATTCCATCGTTAACTGATTTCATCGTTAACTGATTTCATATTCATTTAACTGATTTCATCGTTAACTGATTTCATCGTTAACTGATTTCATCTTCATTTAACTGATTCCATCGTTAACTGATTTCATCGTTAACTGATTTCATCTTCATTTAACTGATTTCATCGTTAACTGATTTCATCGTTAACTGATTCCATCGTTAACTGATTTCATCGTTAACTGATTTCATCTTCATTTAACTGATTTCATCGTTAACTGATTTCATCGTTAACTGATTTCATCGTTAACTGATTTCATCTTCATTTAACTGATTCCATCGTTAACTGATTTCATCGTTTACTGATTTCATCGTTAACTGATTTCATCTTCATTTAACTGATTTCATTTTCATTCTTCATTTAACTGATTTCATCGTTAACTGATTTCATCGTTTACTGATTTCATCTTCATTTAACTGATTTCATCGTTAACTGATTTCATCTTCATTTAACTGATTTCATCTTTAACTGATTTCATCGTTCACTGATTTCATCTTCATTTAACTGATTTCATCTTCATTTAACTGATTTCATCGTTAACTGATTTCATCTTTAACTGATTTCATCTTCATTTAACTGATTTCATCTTTAACTGATTTCATCGTTAACTGATTTCATCTTCATTTAACTGATTTCATCGTTGACTGATTTCATCTTCATTTAACTGATTCCATCGTTAACTGATTTCATCTTCATTTAACTGATTCCATCATTAACTGATCTCATCGTTAACTGATTTCATCGTTAACTGATTCCATCGTTAACTGATTTCACCGTTAACTGATTTCACCGTTAACTGATTTCATCTTCATTTAACTGATTCCATCGTTAACAGATTTCATCTTTAACTGATTTCATCGTTAACTGATTTCATCTTTAACTGATTTCATCGTTAACTGATTTCATCTTCATTTAACTGATTTCATCGTTAACTGATTTCATCGTTAACTGATTTCATCGTTAACTGATTTCATCTTCATTTAACTGATTTCATTTTCATTCTTCATTTAACTGATTTCATCGTTAACTGATTTCATCGTTAACTGATTTCATCGTTAACTGATTTCATCTTCATTTAACTGATTTCATCGTTAACTGATTTCGTCGTTAACTGATTTCATCTTTAACTGATTTCATCGTTAACTGATTTCATCTTCATTTAACTGATTTCATCGTTAACTGATTTCATCGTTTACTGATTTCATCTTCATTTAACTGATTTCATCGTTAACTGATTTCATCTTTAACTGATTTCATCGTTAACTGATTTCATCTTCATTTAACTGATTTCATCGTTAACTGATCTCATCGTTAACTGATTTCATCGTTAACGGATTTCATCGTTAACGGATTCCATCGTTAACGGATTTCATCGTTAACGGATTTCATCGTTAACTGATTTCATCTTCATTTAACTGATTTCATCGTTAACTGATTTCATCTTCATTTAACTGATTTCATCGTTAACTGATTTCATCGTTAACTGATTTCATTTTCATTCTTCATTTAACTGATTTCATCGTTAACTGATTTCATCTTTAACTGATTTTATCGTTAACTGATTTCAACTTCATGTAAATGATTTCATCTGTAACTGATTTCATCGTTAACTGATTTCATCTTCATTGAACTGATTTCATCTTCATTTAACTGATTTCATCGTTAACTGATGTCATCTTCATTTAACTGATTTCATCGTTAACTGATGTCATCTTCATTTAACTGATTTTATCGTTAACTGATTTCATCTTCATTTAACTGATTTCATCTGTAACTGATTTCATCGTTAACTGATTTCATCTTCATTGAACTGATTTCATCTTCATTTAACTGATTTCATCGTTAACTGATGTCATCTTCATTTAACTGATTTCATCGTTAACTGATTTCATCGTTAACTGATTTAATCTTCATGTAACTGATTTCATCTGTAACTGATTTCATCGTTAACTGATTTCATCTTCATTTAACTGATTTCATCGTTAACTGATTTCATCTTCATTTAACTGATTTCATCGTTAACTGATTTCATCGTTAACTGATTTCATCTTCATTTAACTGATTCCATCGTTAACTGATTTCATCTTTAACTGATTTCATCGTTAACTGATTTCATCTTCATTTAACTGATTTCATCGTTAACTGATTTCATCGTTAACTGATTTCATCTTCATTTAACTGATTCCATCGTTAACTGATTTCATCTTTAACTGATTTCATCTTCATTTAACTGATTCCATCGTTAACTGATTTCATCTTTAACTGATTTCATCTTCATTTAACTGATTCCATCGTTAACTGATTTCATCTTTAACTGATTTCATCGTTAACTGATTTCATCTTCATTTAACTGATTTCATCGTTAACTGATTTCATCGTTAACTGATTTCATCTTCATTTAACTGATTCCATCGTTAACTGATTTCATCTTTAACTGATTTCATCGTTAACTGATTTCATCTTCATTTAACTGATTTCATCGTTAACTGATTTCATCGTTAACTGATTTCATCTTCATTTAACTGATTTCATCGTTAACTGATTTCATCTTCATTTAACTGATTTCATCGTTAACTGATTTCATCGTTAACTGATTTCATCTTCATTTAACTGATTCCATCGTTAACTGATTTCATCTTTAACTGATTTCATCGTTAACTGATTTCATCTTCATTTAACTGATTTCATCGTTAACTGATTTCATCGTTAACTGATTTCATCTTCATTTAACTGATTCCATCGTTAACTGATTTCATCTTTAACTGATTTCATCATTAACTGATTTCATCTTCATTTAACTGATTTCATCGTTAACTGATTTCATCGTTAACTGATTTAATCTTTAACTGATTTCATCGTTAACTGATTTAATCTTCATGTAACTGATTTCATCTGTAACTGATTTCATCTTTAACTGATTTCATCGTTAACTGATTTCATCTTCATTTAACTGATTTCATCTTCATTTAACTGATTTCATCGTTAACTGATTTCATCTTCATTTAACTGATTCCATCGTTAACTGATTTCATCGTTAACTGATTTCATCGTTAACTGATTTCATCTTCATTTAACTGATTTCATCGTTAACTGATTTCATCTTCATTTAACTGATTTCATCGTTAACTGATTTCATCGTTAACTGATTCCATCGTTAACTGATTTCATCGTTAACTGATTTCATATTCATTTAACTGATTTCATCGTTAACTGATTTCATCTTTAACTGATTTCATCGTTAACTGATTTCATCGTTAACTGATTTCATCTTCATTTAACTGATTTCATCGTTAACTGATTTCATCGTTAACTGATTTCATCTTCATTTAACTGATTTCATCGTTAACTGATTTCATCGTTAACTGATTTCATCTTCATTTAACTGATTTCATCGTTAACTGATTTCATCTTCATTTAACTGATTCCATCGTTAACTGATTTCATCGTTAACTGATTTCATCTTCATTTAACTGATTTCATCGTTAACTGATTTCATCGTTAACTGATCTCATCGTTAACTGATTCCATCGTGAACTGATTTCACCGTGAACTGATTTCATCTTCATTTAACTGATTCCATCGTTAACTGATTTCATCGTTAACTGATTTCATCGTTAACTGATTTCATCTTCATTTAACTGATTTCATTTTCATTCTTCATTTAACTGATTTCATCGTTAACTGATTTCATCTTCATTTAACTGATTTCATCGTTAACTGATTTCATCGTTAACTGATTTCATCGTTAACTGATTTCATCTTCATTTAACTGATTTCATCGTTAACTGATTTCATCGTTAACTGATTTCATCTTTAACTGATTTCATCGTTAACTGATTTCATCTTCATTTAACTGATTTCATCGTTAACTGATTTCATCTTCATTTAATTGATTTCATCGTTAACTGATTTCATCGTTAACTGATTTCATCGTTAACTGATTTCATCTTCATTTAACTGATTTCATCGTTAACTGATTTCATCGTTAACTGATTTCATCTTCATTTAACTGATTTCATCGTTAACTGATTTCATCGTTAACTGATTCCATCGTTAACTGATTTCATCGTTAACTGATTTCATCGTTAACTGATTTCATCTTCATTTAACTGATTTCATCGTTAACTGATTTCATCTTCATTTAACTGATTTCATCGTTAAGTGATTTCATCGTTAACTGATTTCATCGTTAACTGATTTCATCTTCATTTAACTGATTTCATCGTTAACTGATTTCATCGTTAACTGATTTCATCTTCATTTAACTGATTTCATCGTTAACTGATTTCATCGTTAACTGATTTCATCTTCATTTAACTGATTTCATCGTTAACTGATTTCATCGTTAACTGATTTCATCGTTAACTGATTTCATCTTCATTCTTCATTTAACTGATTTCATCGTTAACTGATTTCATCGTTAACTGATTTCATCTTCATTTAACTGATTTCATCGTTAATTGATTTCATCGTTAACTGATTTCATCGTTAACTGATTTCATCTTCATTTAACTGATTTCATCGTTAACTGATTTCATCGTTAACTGATTTCATCTTTAACTGATTTCATCTTCATTTAACTGATTTCATCGTTAACTGATTTCATCGTTAACTGATTTCATCTTTAACTGATTTCATCTTTAACTGATTTCATCGTTAACTGATTTCATCTTCATTTAACTGATTTCATCGTTAACTGATTTCATCGTTAACTGATTTCATCTTTAACTGATTTCATCGTTAACTGATTTCATCTTCATTTAACTGATTCCATCGTTAACTGATTTCATCGTTAACTGATTTCATCTTCATTTAACTGATTTCATCGTTAACTGATTTCATCGTTAACTGATTTCATCTTTAACTGATTTCATCGTTAACTGATTTCATCTTCATTTAACTGATTTCATCTTCATTTAACTGATTTCATCGTTAACTGATTCCATCGTTAACTGATTTCATCGTTAACTGATTTCATCTTCATTTAACTGATTTCATCTTTAACTGATTTCATCGTTAACTGATTTCATCTTCATTTAACTGATTTCATCGTTAACTGATTTCATCGTTAACTGATTTCATCTTTAACTGATTTCATCGTTAACTGATTTCATCTTCATTTAACTGATTTCATCGTTAACTGATTTCATCTTCATTTAATTGATTTCATCGTTAACTGATTTCATCGTTAACTGATTTCATCTTCATTTAACTGATTTCATCGTTAACTGATTTCATCGTTAACTGATTCCATCGTTAACTGATTTCATCGTTAACTGATTTCATCTTCATTTAACTGATTTCATCGTTAACTGATTTCATCGTTAACTGATTTCATCTTCATTTAACTGATTTCATCGTTAACTGATTTCATCGTTAACTGATTTCATCTTCATTTAACTGATTTCATCTTCATTTAACTGATTTCATCGTTAACTGATTCCATCGTTAACTGATTTCATCTTTAACTGATTTCATCGTTAACTGATTTCATCTTCATTTAACTGATTTCATCGTTAACTGATTTCATCTTCATTTAACTGATTTCATCGTTAAGTGATTTCATCGTTAACTGATTTCATCGTTAACTGATTTCATCGTTAATTGATTTCATCTTCATTTAACTGATTTCATCGTTAACTGATTTCATCTTCATTTAACTGATTTCATCGTTAACTGATTTCATCGTTAACTGATTCCATCGTTAACTGATTTCATCGTTAACTGATTCCATCGTTAACTGATTTCATCGTTAACTGATTTCATCTTCATTTAACTGATTTCATCGTTAACTGATTTCATCTTCATTTAACTGATTTCATCGTTAACTGATTTCATCTTCATTTAACTGATTTCATCGTTAACTGATTTCATCTTCATTTAACTGATTCCATCGTTAACTGATTTCATCGTTAACTGATTTCATCTTCATTTAACTGATTTCATCGTTAACTGATTTCATCGTTAACTGATTTCATCTTCATTTAACTGATTCCATCGTTAACTGATTTCATCGTTAACTGATTCCATCGTTAACTGATTTCATCGTTAACTGATTTCATCTTCATTTAACTGATTCCATCGTTAACTGATTTCATCGTTAACTGATTTCATCGTTAACTGATTTCATCTTCATTTAACTGATTTCATCGTTAACTGATTTCATCTTCATTTAACTGATTTCATCGTTAACTGATTCCATCGTTAACTGATTTCATCGTTAACTGATTTCATCTTCATTTAACTGATTTCATCGTTAACTGATTTCATCGTTAACTGATTTCATCTTCATTTAACTGATTCCATCGTTAACTGATTTCATCGTTTACTGATTTCATCGTTAACTGATTTCATCTTCATTTAACTGATTTCATTTTCATTCTTCATTTAACTGATTTCATCGTTAACTGATTTCATCGTTAACTGATTTCATCTTCATTTAACTGATTTCATCGTTAACTGATTTCATCGTTAACTGATTTCATCTTCATTTAACTGATTTCATCGTTAACTGATTTCATCGTTAACTGATTTCATCGTTAACTGATTTCATCTTTTACTGATTTCATCGTTAACTGATTTCATCTTTAACTGATTTCATCGTTAACTGATTTCATCTTCATTTAACTGATTTCATCGTTGACTGATTTCATCTTCATTTAACTGATTCCATCGTTAACTGATTTCATCTTCATTTAACTGATTCCATCGTTAACTGATCTCATCGTTAACTGATTCCATCGTTAACTGATTTCACCGTTAACTGATTTCACCGTTAACTGATTTCATCTTCATTTAACTGATTCCATCGTTAACAGATTTCATCTTTAACTGATTTCATCGTTAACTGATTTCATCTTTAACTGATTTCATCGTTAACTGATTTCATCTTCATTTAACTGATTTCATCGTTAACTGATTTCATCGTTAACTGATTTCATCGTTAACTGATTTCATCTTCATTTAACTGATTTCATTTTCATTCTTCATTTAACTGATTTCATCGTTAACTGATTTCATCTTCTTTTAACTGATTTCATCGTTAACTGATCTCATCGTTAACGGATTTCATCGTTAACGGATTTCATCGTTAACGGATTCCATCGTTAACGGATTTCATCGTTAACTGATTTCATCTTCATTTAACTGATTTCATCGTTAACTGATTTCATCTTCATTTAACTGATTTCATCGTTAACTGATTTCATCGTTAACTGATTTCATTTTCATTCTTCATTTAACTGATTTCATCGTTAACTGATTTCATCTTTAACTGATTTTATCGTTAACTGATTTCATCTTCATGTAACTGATTTCATCTGTAACTGATTTCATCGTTAACTGATTTCATCTTCATTTAACTGATTTCATCTGTAACTGATTTCATCGTTAACTGATTTCATCTTCATTTAACTGATTTCATCTTCATTTAACTGATTTCATCGTTAACTGATTTCATCGTTACCTGATTTCATCTTCATTTAACTGATTCCATCGTTAACTGATTTCATCGTTAACTGATTTCATCTTCATTTAACTGATTTCATCTTCATTTAACTGATTTCATCGTTAACTGATTTCATCGTTAACTGATTTCATCGTTAACTGATTCCATCGTTAACTGATTTCATCGTTAACTGATTTCATCTTCATTTAACTGATTTCATCGTTAACTGATTTCATCGTTAACTGATTTCATCGTTAACTGATTTCATCTTCATTTAACTGATTCCATCGTTAACTGATTTCATCGTTTACTGATTTCATCGTTAACTGATTTCATCTTCATTTAACTGATTTCATTTTCATTCTTCATTTAACTGATTTCATCGTTAACTGATTTCATCGTTAACTGATTTCATCTTCATTTAACTGATTTCATCGTTAACTGATTTCATCGTTAACTGATTTCATCTTCATTTAACTGATTTCATCGTTAACTGATTTCATCGTTAACTGATTTCATCTTTTACTGATTTCATCGTTAACTGATTTCATCTTTAACTGATTTCATCGTTAACTGATTTCATCTTCATTTAACTGATTTCATCGTTGACTGATTTCATCTTCATTTAACTGATTCCATCGTTAACTGATTTCATCTTCATTTAACTGATTCCATCGTTAACTGATCTCATCGTTAACTGATTTCATCGTTAACTGATTCCATCGTTAACTGATTTCACCGTTAACTGATTTCACCGTTAACTGATTTCATCTTCATTTAACTGATTCCATCGTTAACAGATTTCATCTTTAACTGATTTCATCGTTAACTGATTTCATCTTTAACTGATTTCATCTTCATTTAACTGATTTCATCGTTAACTGATTTCATCGTTAACTGATTTCATCGTTAACTGATTTCATCTTCATTTAACTGATTTCATTTTCATTCTTCATTTAACTGATTTCATCGTTAACTGATTTCATCGTTAACTGATTTCATCGTTAACTGATTTCATCTTCATTTAACTGATTTCATCGTTAACTGATTTCGTCGTTAACTGATTTCATCTTTAACTGATTTCATCGTTAACTGATTTCATCTTCATTTAACTGATTTCATCGTTAACTGATTTCATCGTTTACTGATTTCATCTTCATTTAACTGATTTCATCGTTAACTGATTTCATCTTTAACTGATTTCATCGTTAACTGATTTCATCTTCATTTAACTGATTTCATCGTTAACTGATCTCATCGTTAACTGATTTCATCGTTAACGGATTCCATCGTTAACGGATTTCATCGTTAACGGATTTCATCGTTAACTGATTTCATCTTCATTTAACTGATTTCATCGTTAACTGATTTCATCTTCATTTAACTGATTTCATCGTTAACTGATTTCATTTTCATTCTTCATTTAACTGATTTCATCGTTAACTGATTTCATCTTTAACTGATTTTATCGTTAACTGATTTCAACTTCATGTAAATGATTTCATCTGTAACTGATTTCATCGTTAACTGATTTCATCTTCATTTAACTGATTTCATCTGTAACTGATTTCATCGTTAACTGATTTCATCTTCATTTAACTGATTTCATCTTCATTTAACTGATTTCATCGTTAACTGATGTCATCTTCATTTAACTGATTTCATCGTTAACTGATTTCATCGTTAACTGATTTAATCTTCATGTAACTGATTTCATCTGTAACTGATTTCATCGTTAACTGATTTCATCTTCATTTAACTGATTTCATCTTCATTTAACTGATTTCATCGTTAACTGATTTCATCTTCATTTAACTGATTTCATCGTTAACTGATTTCATTGTTAACTGATTTCATCTTTAACTGATTTCATCGTTAACTGATTTCATCTTCATTTAACTGATTTCATCGTTAACTGATTTCATCGTTAACTGATTTCATCTTCATTTAACTGATTCCATCGTTAACTGATTTCATCTTTAACTGATTTCATCGTTAACTGATTTCATCTTCATTTAACTGATTTCATCGTTAACTGATTTCATCGTTAACTGATTTCATCTTCATTTAACTGATTCCATCGTTAACTGATTTCATCTTTAACTGATTTCATCATTAACTGATTTCATCTTCATTTAACTGATTTCATCGTTAACTGATTTCATCGTTAACTGATTTAATCTTTAACTGATTTCATCGTTAACTGATTTAATCTTCATGTAACTGATTTCATCTGTAACTGATTTCATCTTTAACTGATTTCATCGTTAACTGATTTCATCTTCATTTAACTGATTTCATCTTCATTTAACTGATTTCATCTTCATTTAACTGATTTCATCGTTAACTGATTTCATCTTCATTTAACTGATTCCATCGTTAACTGATTTCATCGTTAACTGATTTCATCGTTTACTGATTTCATCTTCATTTAACTGATTTCATCGTTAACTGATTTCATCTTCATTTAACTGATTTCATCGTTAACTGATTTCATCGTTAACTGATTCCATCGTTAACTGATTTCATCGTTAACTGATTTCATATTCATTTAACTGATTTCATCGTTAACTGATTTCATCGTTAACTGATTTCATCGTTAACTGATTTCATCTTCATTTAACTGATTCCATCGTTAACTGATTTCATCGTTAACTGATTTCATCGTTAACTGATTTCATCTTCATTTAACTGATTTCATCATTAACTGATTTCATCGTTAACTGATTTCATCGTTAACTGATTCCATCGTTAACTGATTTCATCGTTAACTGATTTCATCTTCATTTAACTGATTTCATCGTTAACTGATTTCATCGTTAACTGATTTCATCGTTAACTGATTTCATCTTCATTTAACTGATTTCATTTTCATTCTTCATTTAACTGATTTCATCGTTAACTGATTTCATCGTTAACTGATTTCATCTTCATTTAACTGATTTCATCGTTAACTGATTTCATCGTTAACTGATTTCATCGTTAACTGATTTCATCTTTTACTGATTTCATCGTTAACTGATTTCATCTTTTACTGATTTCATCGTTAACTGATTTCATCTTTAACTGATTTCATCGTTAACTGATTTCATCTTCATTTAACTGATTTCATCGTTGACTGATTTCATCTTCATTTAACTGATTCCATCGTTAACTGATTTCATCTTCATTTAACTGATTCCATCGTTAACTGATCTCATCGTTAACTGATTTCATCGTTAACTGATTCCATCGTTAACTGATTTCACCGTTAACTGATTTCACCGTTAACTGATTTCATCTTCATTTAACTGATTCCATCGTTAACAGATTTCATCGTTAACTGATTTCATCGTTAACTGATTTCATCGTTAACTGATTTCATCTTCATTTAACTGATTTCATCGTTAACTGATTTCATCGTTAACTGATTTCATCTTCATTTAACTGATTTCATTTTCATTCTTCATTTAACTGATTTCATCGTTAACTGATTTCATCGTTAACTGATTTCATCGTTAACTGATTTCATCTTCATTTAACTGATTTCATCGTTAACTGATTTCGTCGTTAACTGATTTCATCTTTAACTGATTTCATCGTTAACTGATTTCATCTTCATTTAACTGATTTCATCGTTAACTGATTTCATCGTTTACTGATTTCATCTTCATTTAACTGATTTCATCGTTAACTGATTTCATCGTTAACTGATTTCATCTTTAACTGATTTCATCGTTAACTGATTTCATCTTCATTTAACTGATTTCATCGTTAACGGATCTCATCGTTAACGGATTTCATCGTTAACGGATTTCATCGTTAACGGATTCCATCGTTAACGGATTTCATCGTTAACGGATTTCATCGTTAACTGATTTCATCTTCATTTAACTGATTTCATCGTTAACTGATTTCATCTTCATTTAACTGATTTCATCGTTAACTGATTTCATCGTTAACTGATTTCATTTTCATTCTTCATTTAACTGATTTCATCGTTAACTGATTTCATCTTTAACTGATTTTATCGTTAACTGATTTCAACTTCATGTAAATGATTTCATCTCTAACTGATTTCATCGTTAACTGATTTCATCTTCATTTAACTGATTTCATCTGTAACTGATTTCATCGTTAACTGATTTCATCTTCATTTAACTGATTTCATCTTCATTTAACTGATTTCATCGTTAACTGATGTCATCTTCATTTAACTGATTTCATCGTTAACTGATTTCACCGTTAACTGATTTAATCTTCATGTAACTGATTTCATCTGTAACTGATTTCATCGTTAACTGATTTCATCTTCATTTAACTGATTTCATCTTCATTTAACTGATTTCATCGTTAACTGATTTCATCTTCATTTAACTGATTTCATCGTTAACTGATTTCATTGTTAACTGATTTCATCTTTAACTGATTTCATCGTTAACTGATTTCATCTTCATTTAACTGATTTCATCGTTAACTGATTTCATCGTTAACTGATTTCATCTTCATTTAACTGATTCCATCGTTAACTGATTTCATCTTTAACTGATTTCATCGTTAACTGATTTCATCTTCATTTAACTGATTTCATCGTTAACTGATTTCATCGTTAACTGATTTCATCTTCATTTAACTGATTCCATCGTTAACTGATTTCATCTTTAACTGATTTCATCATTAACTGATTTCATCTTCATTTAACTGATTTCATCGTTAACTGATTTCATCGTTAACTGATTTAATCTTTAACTGATTTCATCGTTAACTGATTTAATCTTCATGTAACTGATTTCATCTGTAACTGATTTCATCTTTAACTGATTTCATCGTTAACTGATTTCATCTTCATTTAACTGATTTCATCTTCATTTAACTGATTTCATCGTTAACTGATTTCATCTTCATTTAACTGATTCCATCGTTAACTGATTTCATCGTTAACTGATTTCATCGTTAACTGATTTCATCTTCATTTAACTGATTTCATCGTTAACTGATTTCATCTTCATTTAACTGATTTCATCGTTAACTGATTTCATCGTTAACTGATTCCATCGTTAACTGATTTCATCGTTAACTGATTTCATATTCATTTAACTGATTTCATTGTTAACTGATTTCATCGTTAACTGATTTCATCTTCATTTAACTGATTCCATCGTTAACTGATTTCATCGTTAACTGATTTCATCGTTAACTGATTTCATCTTCATTTAACTGATTTCATCGTTAACTGATTTCATCGTTAACTGATTTCATCGTTAACTGATTCCATCGTTAACTGATTTCATCGTTAACTGATTTCATCTTCATTTAACTGATTTCATCGTTAACTGATTTCATCGTTAACTGATTTCATCGTTAACTGATTTCATCTTCATTTAACTGATTTCATTTTCATTCTTCATTTAACTGATTTCATCGTTAACTGATTTCATCGTTAACTGATTTCATCTTCATTTAACTGATTTCATCGTTAACTGATTTCATCGTTAACTGATTTCATCTTCATTTAACTGATTTCATCGTTAACTGATTTCATCGTTAACTGATTTCATCTTTTACTGATTTCATCGTTAACTGATTTCATCTTTTACTGATTTCATCGTTAACTGATTTCATCTTTAACTGATTTCATCGTTAACTGATTTCATCTTCATTTAACTGATTTCATCGTTGACTGATTTCATCTTCATTTAACTGATTCCATCGTTAACTGATTTCATCTTCATTTAACTGATTCCATCGTTAACTGATCTCATCGTTAACTGATTTCATCGTTAACTGATTCCATCGTTAACTGATTTCACCGTTAACTGATTTCACCGTTAACTGATTTCATCTTCATTTAACTGATTCCATCGTTAACAGATTTCATCGTTAACTGATTTCATCGTTAACTGATTTCATCGTTAACTGATTTCATCGTTAACTGATTTCATCTTCATTTAACTGATTTCATCGTTAACTGATTTCATCGTTAACTGATTTCATCGTTAACTGATTTCATCTTCATTTAACTGATTTCATTTTCATTCTTCATTTAACTGATTTCATCGTTAACTGATTTCATCGTTAACTGATTTCATCGTTAACTGATTTCATCTTCATTTAACTGATTTCATCGTTAACTGATTTCGTCGTTAACTGATTTCATCTTTAACTGATTTCATCGTTAACTGATTTCATCTTCATTTAACTGATTTCATCGTTAACTGATTTCATCGTTTACTGATTTCATCTTCATTTAACTGATTTCATCGTTAACTGATTTCATCGTTAACTGATTTCATCTTTAACTGATTTCATCGTTAACTGATTTCATCTTCATTTAACTGATTTCATCGTTAACTGATCTCATCGTTAACGGATTTCATCGTTAACGGATTTCATCGTTAACGGATTCCATCGTTAACGGATTTCATCGTTAACGGATTTCATCGTTAACTGATTTCATCTTCATTTAACTGATTTCATCGTTAACTGATTTCATCTTCATTTAACTGATTTCATCGTTAACTGATTTCATCGTTAACTGATTTCATTTTCATTCTTCATTTAACTGATTTCATCGTTAACTGATTTCATCTTTAACTGATTTTATCGTTAACTGATTTCAACTTCATGTAAATGATTTCATCTCTAACTGATTTCATCGTTAACTGATTTCATCTTCATTTAACTGATTTCATCTGTAACTGATTTCATCGTTAACTGATTTCATCTTCATTTAACTGATTTCATCTTCATTTAACTGATTTCATCGTTAACTGATGTCATCTTCATTTAACTGATTTCATCGTTAACTGATTTCACCGTTAACTGATTTAATCTTCATGTAACTGATTTCATCTGTAACTGATTTCATCGTTAACTGATTTCATCTTCATTTAACTGATTTCATCTTCATTTAACTGATTTCATCGTTAACTGATTTCATCTTCATTTAACTGATTTCATCGTTAACTGATTTCATTGTTAACTGATTTCATCTTTAACTGATTTCATCGTTAACTGATTTCATCTTCATTTAACTGATTTCATCTTTAACTGATTTCATCGTTAACTGATTTCATCTTCATTTAACTGATTTCATCGTTAACTGATTTCATCGTTAACTGATTTCATCTTCATTTAACTGATTCCATCGTTAACTGATTTCATCTTTAACTGATTTCATCATTAACTGATTTCATCTTCATTTAACTGATTTCATCGTTAACTGATTTCATCGTTAACTGATTTAATCTTTAACTGATTTCATCGTTAACTGATTTAATCTTCATGTAACTGATTTCATCTGTAACTGATTTCATCTTTAACTGATTTCATCGTTAACTGATTTCATCTTCATTTAACTGATTTCATCTTCATTTAACTGATTTCATCGTTAACTGATTTCATCTTCATTTAACTGATTCCATCGTTAACTGATTTCATCGTTAACTGATTTCATCGTTAACTGATTTCATCTTCATTTAACTGATTTCATCGTTAACTGATTTCATCTTCATTTAACTGATTTCATCGTTAACTGATTTCATCGTTAACTGATTCCATCGTTAACTGATTTCATCGTTAACTGATTTCATATTCATTTAACTGATTTCATCGTTAACTGATTTCATCGTTAACTGATTTCATCTTTAACTGATTTCATCGTTAACTGATTTCATCTTCATTTAACTGATTTCATCGTTAACTGATTTCATCGTTAACTGATTTCATCTTCATTTAACTGATTTCATCGTTAACTGATTTCATCGTTAACTGATTTCATCTTCATTTAACTGATTTCATCGTTAACTGATTTCATCGTTAACTGATTTCATCTTCATTTAACTGATTTCATTTTCATTCTTCATTTAACTGATTTCATCGTTAACTGATTTCATCTTCATTTAACTGATTTCATCGTTAACTGATTTCATCTTCATTTAACTGATTTCATCGTTAACTGATTTCATCGTTAACTGATTTCATCGTTAACTGATTTCATCTTCATTTAACTGATTCCATCGTTAACTGATTTCATCGTTAACTGATTTCATCGTTAACTGATTTCATCTTCATTTAACTGATTTCATCGTTAACTGATTTCATCGTTAACTGATTTCATCTTTAACTGATTTCATCGTTAACTGATTTCATCTTTAACTGATTTCATCGTTAACTGATTTCATCTTCATTTAACTGATTTCATCGTTAACTGATTTCATCGTTAACTGATTTCATCGTTAACTGATTTCATCTTCATTTAACTGATTTCATCGTTAACTGATTTCATCGTTAACTGATTTCATCGTTAACTGATTTCATCTTCATTTAACTGATTTCATCGTTAACTGATTTCATCGTTAACTGATTTCATCTTCATTTAACTGATTTCATCGTTAACTGATTTCATCGTTAACTGATTCCATCGTTAACTGATTTCATCGTTAACTGATTTCATCTTTAACTGATTTTATCGTTAACTGATTTCAACTTCATGTAAATGATTTCATCTCTAACTGATTTCATCGTTAACTGATTTCATCTTCATTTAACTGATTTCATCTGTAACTGATTTCATCGTTAACTGATTTCATCTTCATTTAACTGATTTCATCTTCATTTAACTGATTTCATCGTTAACTGATGTCATCTTCATTTAACTGATTTCATCGTTAACTGATTTCACCGTTAACTGATTTAATCTTCATGTAACTGATTTCATCTGTAACTGATTTCATCGTTAACTGATTTCATCTTCATTTAACTGATTTCATCTTCATTTAACTGATTTCATCGTTAACTGATTTCATCTTCATTTAACTGATTTCATCGTTAACTGATTTCATTGTTAACTGATTTCATCTTTAACTGATTTCATCGTTAACTGATTTCATCTTCATTTAACTGATTTCATCGTTAACTGATTTCATCGTTAACTGATTTCATCTTCATTTAACTGATTCCATCGTTAACTGATTTCATCTTTAACTGATTTCATCGTTAACTGATTTCATCTTCATTTAACTGATTTCATCGTTAACTGATTTCATCGTTAACTGATTTCATCTTTAACTGATTTCATCGTTAACTGATTTCATCTTCATTTAACTGATTTCATCGTTAACTGATTTCATCGTTAACTGATTTCATCTTCATTTAACTGATTTCATTTTCATTCTTCATTTAACTGATTTCATCGTTAACTGATTTCATCGTTAACTGATTTCATCTTCATTTAACTGATTTCATCGTTAACTGATTTCATCGTTAACTGATTTCATCTTTAACTGATTTCATCGTTAACTGATTTCATCTTCATTTAACTGATTTCATCTTCATTTAATTGATTTCATCGTTAACTGATTTCATCGTTAACTGATTTCATCGTTAACTGATTTCATCTTCATTTCACTGATTTCATCGTTAACTGATTTCATCGTTAACTGATTTCATCTTTAACTGATTTCATCGTTAACTGATTTCATCTTCATTTAACTGATTTCATCGTTAACTGATTTCATCGTTAACTGATTTCATCTTCATTTAACTGATTTCATCGTTAACTGATTTCATCGTTAACTGATTTCATCTTCATTTAACTGATTCCATCGTTAACTGATTTCATCTTCATTTAACTGATTCCATCGTTAACTGATTTCATCGTTAACTGATTTCATCGTTAACTGATTTCATCTTCATTTAACTGATTTCATCGTTAACTGATTTCATCGTTAACTGATTTCATCTTTAACTGATTTCATCGTTAACTGATTTCATCTTCATTTAACTGATTTCATCGTTAACTGATTTCATCGTTAACTGATTTCATCTTCATTTAACTGATTTCATCGTTAACTGATTTCATCGTTAACTGATTCCATCGTTAACTGATTTCATCGTTAACTGATTTCATCGTTAACTGATTTCATCTTCATTTAACTGATTTCATCGTTAACTGATTTCATCTTCATTTAACTGATTTCATCGTTAACTGATTTCATCGTTAACTGATTTCATCGTTAACTGATTTCATCTTCATTTAACTGATTTCATTTTCATTCTTCATTTAACTGATTTCATCGTTAACTGATTTCATCTTCATTTAATTGATTTCATCGTTAACTGATTTCATCGTTAACTGATTTCATCTTCATTTAACTGATTTCATCGTTAACTGATTTCATCGTTAACTGATTTCATCTTCATTTAACTGATTTCATCGTTAACTGATTTCATCGTTAACTGATTTCATCGTTAACTGATTTCATCTTCATTTAACTGATTTCATCGTTAACTGATTTCATCGTTAACTGATTTCATCTTTAACTGATTTCATCGTTAACTGATTTCATCTTCATTTAACTGATTTCATCGTTAACTGATTTCATCGTTAACTGATTTCATCTTTAACTGATTTCATCGTTAACTGATTTCATCTTTAACTGATTTCATCGTTAACTGATTTCATCTTCATTTAACTGATTTCATCGTTAACTGATTTCATCTTCATTTAACTGATTTCATCGTTAACTGATTTCATCTTTAACTGATTTCATCGTTAACTGATTTCATCTTCATTTAACTGATTTCATCGTTAACTGATTTCATCTTCATTTAATTGATTTCATCGTTAACTGATTTCATCGTTAACTGATTTCATCGTTAACTGATTTCATCGTTAACTGATTTCATCTTCATTTAACTGATTTCATCGTTAACTGATTCCATCGTTAACTGATTTCATCTTCATTTAACTGATTTCATCGTTAACTGATTTCATCGTTAACTGATTCCATCGTTAACTGATTTCATCTTTAACTGATTTCATCGTTAACTGATTTCATCTTCATTTAACTGATTTCATCGTTAAGTGATTTCATCGTTAACTGATTTCATCTTCATTTAACTGATTTCATTGTTAACTGATTTCATCGTTAACTGATTTCATCTTCATTTAACTGATTTCATCGTTAACTGATTTCATCGTTAACTGATTTCATCGTTAACTGATTTCATCGTTAACTGATTTCATCTTCATTTAACTGATTTCATCGTTAACTGATTTCATCTTCATTTAACTGATTTCATTTTCATTCTTCATTTAACTGATTTCATCGTTAACTGATTTCATCTTCATTTAACTGATTTCATCGTTAACTGATTTCATCGTTAACTGATTTCATCTTCATTTAACTGATTTCATCGTTAACTGATTTCATCGTTAACTGATTTCATCTTCATTTAACTGATTTCATCGTTAACTGATTTCATCGTTAACTGATTCCATCGTTAACTGATTTCATCTTTAACTGATTTCATCGTTAACTGATTTCATCTTCATTTAACTGATTTCATCGTTAAGTGATTTCATCGTTAACTGATTTCATCTTCATTTAACTGATTTCATTTCATCGTTAACTGATTTCATCTTCATTTAACTGATTTCATCGTTAACTGATTTCATCGTTAACTGATTTCATCGTTAACTGATTTCATCTTCATTTAACTGATTTCATCGTTAACTGATTTCATCGTTAACTGATTTCATCTTCATTTAACTGATTTCATCGTTAACTGATTTCATCGTTAACTGATTCCATCGTTAACTGATTTCATCGTTAACTGATTTCATCGTTAACTGATTTCATCTTCATTTAACTGATTTCATCGTTAACTGATTTCATCTTCATTTAACTGATTTCATCGTTAACTGATTTCATCGTTAACTGATTTCATCGTTAACTGATTTCATCTTCATTTAATTGATTTCATCGTTAACTGATTTCATCGTTAACTGATTTCATCGTTAACTGATTTCATCTTCATTTAACTGATTTCATCGTTAACTGATTTCATCGTTAACTGATTTCATCTTCATTTAACTGATTTCATCGTTAACTGATTTCATCGTTAACTGATTTCATCGTTAACTGATTTCATCTTTAACTGATTTCATCGTTAACTGATTTCATCTTCATTTAACTGATTTCATCGTTAACTGATTTCATCGTTAACTGATTTCATCTTTAACTGATTTCATCGTTAACTGATTTCATCTTCATTTAACTGATTTCATCGTTAACTGATTTCATCTTCATTTAACTGATTTCATCGTTAACTGATTTCATCGTTAACTGATTTCATCGTTAACTGATTTCATCTTCATTTAACTGATTCCATCGTTAACTGATTTCATCGTTAACTGATTTCATCGTTAACTGATTTCATCTTCATTTAACTGATTTCATCGTTAACTGATTTCATCGTTAACTGATTTCATCTTTAACTGATTTCATCGTTAACTGATTTCATCTTCATTTAACTGATTTCATCGTTAACTGATTTCATCGTTTACTGATTTCATCGTTAACTGATTTCATCTTCATTTAACTGATTTCATCGTTAACTGATTTCATCGTTAACTGATTCCATCGTTAACTGATTTCATCGTTAACTGATTTCATCTTCATTTAACTGATTTCATCGTTAACTGATTTCATCTTCATTTAACTGATTTCATCGTTAACTGATTTCATCGTTAACTGATTTCATCGTTAACTGATTTCCTCTTCATTTAACTGATTTCATTTTCATTCTTCATTTAACTGATTTCATCGTTAACTGATTTCATCTTCATTTAACTGATTTCATCGTTAACTGATTTCATCGTTAACTGATTTCATCTTTAACTGATTTCATCGTTAACTGATTTCATCTTCATTTAACTGATTTCATCGTTAACTGATTTCATCTTCATTTAATTGATTTCATCGTTAACTGATTTCATCGTTAACTGATTTCATCGTTAACTGATTTCATCTTCATTTAACTGATTTCATCGTTAACTGATTCCATCGTTAACTGATTTCATCTTCATTTAACTGATTTCATCGTTAACTGATTTCATCGTTAACTGATTTCATCTTCATTTAACTGATTTCATCGTTAACTGATTTCATCGTTAACTGATTTCATCTTTAACTGATTTCATCGTTAACTGATTTCATCGTTAACTGATTTCATCTTCATTTAACTGATTTCATCGTTAACTGATTTCATCGTTAACTGATTTCATCTTCATTTAACTGATTTCATCGTTAACTGATTTCATCGTTAACTGATTCCATCGTTAACTGATTTCATCTTTAACTGATTTCATCGTTAACTGATTTCATCTTCATTTAACTGATTTCATCGTTAAGTGATTTCATCGTTAACTGATTTCATCTTCATTTAACTGATTTCATCGTTAACTGATTTCATCTTCATTTAACTGATTTCATTTTCATTCTTCATTTAACTGATTTCATCGTTAACTGATTTCATCTTCATTTAACTGATTTCATCGTTAACTGATTTCATCGTTAACTGATTTCATCTTCATTTAACTGATTTCATCGTTAACTGATTTCATCGTTAACTGATTTCATCTTTAACTGATTTCATCGTTAACTGATTTCATCTTCATTTAACTGATTTCATCGTTAACTGATTTCATCTTCATTTAATTGATTTCATCGTTAACTGATTTCATCGTTAACTGATTTCATCTTCATTTAACTGATTTCATCGTTAACTGATTTCATCGTTAACTGATTCCATCGTTAACTGATTTCATCATTAACTGATTTCATCTTCATTTAACTGATTTCATCGTTAACTGATTTCATCGTTAACTGATTTCATCTTTAACTGATTTCATCGTTAACTGATTTCATCTTCATTTAACTGATTTCATCGTTAACTGATTTCATCGTTAACTGATTTCATCTTTAACTGATTTCATCTTCATTTAACTGATTTCATCGTTAACTGATTTCATCGTTAACTGATTTCATCTTCATTTAACTGATTTCATCGTTAACTGATTTCATCGTTAACTGATTCCATCGTTAACTGATTTCATCTTTAACTGATTTCATCGTTAACTGATTTCATCTTCATTTAACTGATTTCATCGTTAAGTGATTTCATCGTTAACTGATTTCATCGTTAACTGATTTCATCGTTAACTGATTTCATCGTTAACTGATTTCATCTTCATTTAACTGATTTCATCGTTAACTGATTTCATCGTTAACTGATTCCATCGTTAACTGATTTCATCGTTAACTGATTTCATCGTTAACTGATTTCATCTTCATTTAACTGATTTCATTTTCATTCTTCATTTAACTGATTTCATCGTTAACTGATTTCATCGTTAACTGATTTCATCTTCATTTAACTGATTTCATCGTTAACTGATTTCATCGTTAACTGATTTCATCTTTAACTGATTTCATCGTTAACTGATTTCATCTTCATTTAACTGATTTCATCTTCATTTAATTGATTTCATCGTTAACTGATTTCATCGTTAACTGATTTCATCGTTAACTGATTTCATCTTCATTTAACTGATTTCATCGTTAACTGATTTCATCGTTAACTGATTTCATCGTTAACTGATTTCATCTTCATTTAACTGATTTCATCGTTAACTGATTTCATCGTTAACTGATTTCATCTTCATTTAAATGATTTCATCGTTAACTGATTTCATCGTTAACTGATTTCATCTTTAACTGATTTCATCGTTAACTGATTTCATCTTCATTTAACTGATTTCATCGTTAACTGATTTCATCGTTAACTGATTTCATCTTTAACTGATTTCATCGTTAACTGATTTCATCTTCATTTAACTGATTTCATCGTTAACTGATTTCATCGTTAACTGATTTCATCTTCATTTAACTGATTTCATCGTTAACTGATTTCATCGTTAACTGATTCCATCGTTAACTGATTTCATCTTTAACTGATTTCATCGTTAACTGATTTCATCTTCATTTAACTGATTTCATCGTTAAGTGATTTCATCGTTAACTGATTTCATCGTTAACTGATTTCATCGTTAACTGATTTCATCTTCATTTAACTGATTTCATTTTCATTCTTCATTTAACTGATTTCATCGTTAACTGATTTCATCGTTAACTGATTTCATCTTCATTTAACTGATTTCATCGTTAACTGATTTCATCGTTAACTGATTTCATCTTTAACTGATTTCATCGTTAACTGATTTCATCTTCATTTAACTGATTTCATCTTCATTTAATTGATTTCATCGTTAACTGATTTCATCGTTAACTGATTTCATCGTTAACTGATTTCATCTTCATTTCACTGATTTCATCGTTAACTGATTTCATCGTTAACTGATTTCATCTTTAACTGATTTCATCGTTAACTGATTTCATCTTCATTTAACTGATTTCATCGTTAACTGATTTCATCGTTAACTGATTTCATCTTCATTTAACTGATTTCATCGTTAACTGATTTCATCGTTAACTGATTTCATCTTCATTTAACTGATTCCATCGTTAACTGATTTCATCTTCATTTAACTGATTCCATCGTTAACTGATTTCATCGTTAACTGATTTCATCGTTAACTGATTTCATCTTCATTTAACTGATTTCATCGTTAACTGATTTCATCGTTAACTGATTTCATCTTTAACTGATTTCATCGTTAACTGATTTCATCTTCATTTAACTGATTTCATCGTTAACTGATTTCATCGTTAACTGATTTCATCTTCATTTAACTGATTTCATCGTTAACTGATTTCATCGTTAACTGATTCCATCGTTAACTGATTTCATCGTTAACTGATTTCATCGTTAACTGATTTCATCTTCATTTAACTGATTTCATCGTTAACTGATTTCATCTTCATTTAACTGATTTCATCGTTAACTGATTTCATCGTTAACTGATTTCATCGTTAACTGATTTCATCTTCATTTAACTGATTTCATTTTCATTCTTCATTTAACTGATTTCATCGTTAACTGATTTCATCTTCATTTAATTGATTTCATCGTTAACTGATTTCATCGTTAACTGATTTCATCTTCATTTAACTGATTTCATCGTTAACTGATTTCATCGTTAACTGATTTCATCTTCATTTAACTGATTTCATCGTTAACTGATTTCATCGTTAACTGATTTCATCGTTAACTGATTTCATCTTCATTTAACTGATTTCATCGTTAACTGATTTCATCGTTAACTGATTTCATCTTTAACTGATTTCATCGTTAACTGATTTCATCTTCATTTAACTGATTTCATCGTTAACTGATTTCATCGTTAACTGATTTCATCTTTAACTGATTTCATCGTTAACTGATTTCATCTTTAACTGATTTCATCTTCATTTAACTGATTTCATCGTTAACTGATTTCATCTTCATTTAACTGATTTCATCGTTAACTGATTTCATCTTTAACTGATTTCATCGTTAACTGATTTCATCTTCATTTAACTGATTTCATCGTTAACTGATTTCATCTTCATTTAATTGATTTCATCGTTAACTGATTTCATCGTTAACTGATTTCATCGTTAACTGATTTCATCGTTAACTGATTTCATCTTCATTTAACTGATTTCATCGTTAACTGATTCCATCGTTAACTGATTTCATCTTCATTTAACTGATTTCATCGTTAACTGATTTCATCGTTAACTGATTCCATCGTTAACTGATTTCATCTTTAACTGATTTCATCGTTAACTGATTTCATCTTCATTTAACTGATTTCATCGTTAAGTGATTTCATCGTTAACTGATTTCATCTTCATTTAACTGATTTCATTGTTAACTGATTTCATCGTTAACTGATTTCATCTTCATTTAACTGATTTCATCGTTAACTGATTTCATCGTTAACTGATTTCATCGTTAACTGATTTCATCTTCATTTAACTGATTTCATCGTTAACTGATTTCATCTTCATTTAACTGATTTCATTTTCATTCTTCATTTAACTGATTTCATCGTTAACTGATTTCATCTTCATTTAACTGATTTCATCGTTAACTGATTTCATCGTTAACTGATTTCATCTTCATTTAACTGATTTCATCGTTAACTGATTTCATCGTTAACTGATTTCATCTTCATTTAACTGATTTCATCGTTAACTGATTTCATCGTTAACTGATTCCATCGTTAACTGATTTCATCTTTAACTGATTTCATCGTTAACTGATTTCATCTTCATTTAACTGATTTCATCGTTAAGTGATTTCATCGTTAACTGATTTCATCTTCATTTAACTGATTTCATTTCATCGTTAACTGATTTCATCTTCATTTAACTGATTTCATCGTTAACTGATTTCATCGTTAACTGATTTCATCGTTAACTGATTTCATCGTTAACTGATTTCATCTTCATTTAACTGATTTCATCGTTAACTGATTTCATCGTTAACTGATTTCATCTTCATTTAACTGATTTCATCGTTAACTGATTTCATCGTTAACTGATTCCATCGTTAACTGATTTCATCGTTAACTGATTTCATCGTTAACTGATTTCATCTTCATTTAACTGATTTCATCGTTAACTGATTTCATCTTCATTTAACTGATTTCATCGTTAACTGATTTCATCGTTAACTGATTTCATCGTTAACTGATTTCATCTTCATTTAATTGATTTCATCGTTAACTGATTTCATCGTTAACTGATTTCATCGTTAACTGATTTCATCTTCATTTAACTGATTTCATCGTTAACTGATTTCATCGTTAACTGATTTCATCTTCATTTAACTGATTTCATCGTTAACTGATTTCATCGTTAACTGATTTCATCGTTAACTGATTTCATCTTTAACTGATTTCATCGTTAACTGATTTCATCTTCATTTAACTGATTTCATCGTTAACTGATTTCATCGTTAACTGATTTCATCTTTAACTGATTTCATCGTTAACTGATTTCATCTTCATTTAACTGATTTCATCGTTAACTGATTTCATCTTCATTTAACTGATTTCATCGTTAACTGATTTCATCGTTAACTGATTTCATCGTTAACTGATTTCATCTTCATTTAACTGATTCCATCGTTAACTGATTTCATCGTTAACTGATTTCATCGTTAACTGATTTCATCTTCATTTAACTGATTTCATCGTTAACTGATTTCATCGTTAACTGATTTCATCTTTAACTGATTTCATCGTTAACTGATTTCATCTTCATTTAACTGATTCCATCGTTAACTGATTTCATCGTTAACTGATTTCATCTTCATTTAACTGATTTCATCGTTAACTGATTTCATCGTTTACTGATTTCATCGTTAACTGATTTCATCTTCATTTAACTGATTTCATCGTTAACTGATTTCATCGTTAACTGATTCCATCGTTAACTGATTTCATCGTTAACTGATTTCATCTTCATTTAACTGATTTCATCGTTAACTGATTTCATCTTCATTTAACTGATTTCATCGTTAACTGATTTCATCGTTAACTGATTTCATCGTTAACTGATTTCCTCTTCATTTAACTGATTTCATTTTCATTCTTCATTTAACTGATTTCATCGTTAACTGATTTCATCTTCATTTAACTGATTTCATCGTTAACTGATTTCATCGTTAACTGATTTCATCTTTAACTGATTTCATCGTTAACTGATTTCATCTTCATTTAACTGATTTCATCGTTAACTGATTTCATCTTCATTTAATTGATTTCATCGTTAACTGATTTCATCGTTAACTGATTTCATCGTTAACTGATTTCATCTTCATTTAACTGATTTCATCGTTAACTGATTCCATCGTTAACTGATTTCATCTTCATTTAACTGATTTCATCGTTAACTGATTTCATCGTTAACTGATTTCATCTTCATTTAACTGATTTCATCGTTAACTGATTTCATCGTTAACTGATTTCATCTTTAACTGATTTCATCGTTAACTGATTTCATCGTTAACTGATTTCATCTTCATTTAACTGATTTCATCGTTAACTGATTTCATCGTTAACTGATTTCATCTTCATTTAACTGATTTCATCGTTAACTGATTTCATCGTTAACTGATTCCATCGTTAACTGATTTCATCTTTAACTGATTTCATCGTTAACTGATTTCATCTTCATTTAACTGATTTCATCGTTAAGTGATTTCATCGTTAACTGATTTCATCTTCATTTAACTGATTTCATTGTTAACTGATTTCATCGTTAACTGATTTCATCTTCATTTAACTGATTTCATCGTTAACTGATTTCATCGTTAACTGATTTCATCGTTAACTGATTTCATCGTTAACTGATTTCATCTTCATTTAACTGATTTCATCGTTAACTGATTTCATCTTCATTTAACTGATTTCATTTTCATTCTTCATTTAACTGATTTCATCGTTAACTGATTTCATCTTCATTTAACTGATTTCATCGTTAACTGATTTCATCGTTAACTGATTTCATCTTCATTTAACTGATTTCATCGTTAACTGATTTCATCGTTAACTGATTTCATCTTTAACTGATTTCATCGTTAACTGATTTCATCTTCATTTAATTGATTTCATCGTTAACTGATTTCATCGTTAACTGATTTCATCTTCATTTAACTGATTTCATCGTTAACTGATTTCATCGTTAACTGATTCCATCGTTAACTGATTTCATCATTAACTGATTTCATCTTCATTTAACTGATTTCATCGTTAACTGATTTCATCGTTAACTGATTTCATCTTCATTTAACTGATTTCATCGTTAACTGATTTCATCGTTAACTGATTTCATCTTTAACTGATTTCATCTTCATTTAACTGATTTCATCGTTAACTGATTTCATCGTTAACTGATTTCATCTTCATTTAACTGATTTCATCGTTAACTGATTTCATCGTTAACTGATTCCATCGTTAACTGATTTCATCTTTAACTGATTTCATCGTTAACTGATTTCATCTTCATTTAACTGATTTCATCGTTAAGTGATTTCATCGTTAACTGATTTCATCGTTAACTGATTTCATCGTTAACTGATTTCATCGTTAACTGATTTCATCTTCATTTAACTGATTTCATCGTTAACTGATTTCATCGTTAACTGATTCCATCGTTAACTGATTTCATCGTTAACTGATTTCATCGTTAACTGATTTCATCTTCATTTAACTGATTTCATTTTCATTCTTCATTTAACTGATTTCATCGTTAACTGATTTCATCGTTAACTGATTTCATCTTCATTTAACTGATTTCATCGTTAACTGATTTCATCGTTAACTGATTTCATCTTTAACTGATTTCATCGTTAACTGATTTCATCTTCATTTAACTGATTTCATCTTCATTTAATTGATTTCATCGTTAACTGATTTCATCGTTAACTGATTTCATCGTTAACTGATTTCATCTTCATTTAACTGATTTCATCGTTAACTGATTTCATCGTTAACTGATTTCATCGTTAACTGATTTCATCTTCATTTAACTGATTTCATCGTTAACTGATTTCATCGTTAACTGATTTCATCTTCATTTAAATGATTTCATCGTTAACTGATTTCATCGTTAACTGATTTCATCTTTAACTGATTTCATCGTTAACTGATTTCATCTTCATTTAACTGATTTCATCGTTAACTGATTTCATCGTTAACTGATTTCATCTTCATTTAACTGATTTCATCGTTAACTGATTTCATCGTTAACTGATTTCATCGTTAACTGATTCCATCGTTAACTGATTTCATCGTTAACTGATTTCATCGTTAACTGATTTCATCTTCATTTAACTGATTTCATCGTTAACTGATTTCATCTTCATTTAACTGATTTCATTTTCATTCTTCATTTAACTGATTTCATCGTTAACTGATTTCATCTTCATTTAACTGATTTCATCGTTAACTGATTTCATCGTTAACTGATTTCATCTTCATTTAACTGATTTCATCGTTAACTGATTTCATCGTTAACTGATTTCATCTTCATTTAACTGATTTCATCGTTAACTGATTTCATCGTTAACTGATTCCATCGTTAACTGATTTCATCTTCATTTAACTGATTTCATCGTTAACTGATTCCATCGTTAACTGATTTCATCTTTAACTGATTTCATCGTTAACTGATTTCATCTTCATTTAACTGATTTCATCGTTAAGTGATTTCATCGTTAACTGATTTCATCTTCATTTAACTGATTTCATTGTTAACTGATTTCATCGTTAACTGATTTCATCTTCATTTAACTGATTTCATCGTTAACTGATTTCATCGTTAACTGATTCCATCGTTAACTGATTTCATCTTCATTTAACTGATTTCATCGTTAACTGATTTCATCTTCATTTAACTGATTTCATTTTCATTCTTCATTTAACTGATTTCATCGTTAACTGATTTCATCTTCATTTAACTGATTTCATCGTTAACTGATTTCATCGTTAACTGATTTCATCGTTAACTGATTTCATCTTCTTTTAACTGATTTCATCGTTAACTGATTTCATCTTCATTTAATTGATTTCATCGTTAACTGATTTCATCGTTAACTGATTTCATCTTCATTTAACTGATTTCATCGTTAACTGATTTCATCTTCATTTAACTGATTTCATCGTTAACTGATTTCATCTTCATTTAACTGATTTCATCGTTAACTGATTTCATCGTTAACTGATTTCATCTTCATTTAACTGATTCCATCGTTAACTGATTTCATCGTTAACTGATTTCATCGTTAACTGATTTCATCTTTAACTGATTTCATCGTTTACTGATTTCATCTTCATTTAACTGATTTCATCGTTAACTGATTTCATCTTCATTTAACTGATTTCATTTTCATTCTTCATTTAACTGATTTCATCGTTAACTGATTTCATCTTCATTTAACTGATTTCATCGTTAACTGATTTCATCGTTAACTGATTTCATCTTCATTTAACTGATTTCATCGTTAACTGATTTCATCGTTAACTGATTCCATCGTTAACTGATTTCATCTTTAACTGATTTCATCGTTAACTGATTTCATCTTCATTTAACTGATTTCATCGTTAAGTGATTTCATCGTTAACTGATTTCATCTTCATTTAACTGATTTCATTGTTAACTGATTTCATCGTTAACTGATTTCATCTTCATTTAACTGATTTCATCGTTAACTGATTTCATCGTTAACTGATTCCATCGTTAACTGATTTCATCTTCATTTAACTGATTTCATCGTTAACTGATTTCATCTTCATTTAACTGATTTCATTTTCATTCTTCATTTAACTGATTTCATCGTTAACTGATTTCATCTTCATTTAACTGATTTCATCGTTAACTGATTTCATCGTTAACTGATTTCATCGTTAACTGATTTCATCTTCTTTTAACTGATTTCATCGTTAACTGATTTCATCTTCATTTAATTGATTTCATCGTTAACTGATTTCATCGTTAACTGATTTCATCTTCATTTAACTGATTTCATCGTTAACTGATTTCATCTTCATTTAACTGATTTCATCGTTAACTGATTTCATCTTCATTTAACTGATTTCATCGTTAACTGATTTCATCGTTAACTGATTTCATCTTCATTTAACTGATTCCATCGTTAACTGATTTCATCGTTAACTGATTTCATCGTTAACTGATTTCATCTTTAACTGATTTCATCGTTTACTGATTTCATCTTCATTTAACTGATTTCATCGTTAACTGATTTCATCTTCATTTAACTGATTTCATTTTCATTCTTCATTTAACTGATTTCATCGTTAACTGATTTCATCTTCATTTAACTGATTTCATCGTTAACTGATTTCATCGTTAACTGATTTCATCTTCTTTTAACTGATTTCATCGTTAACTGATTTCATCTTCATTTAATTGATTTCATCGTTAACTGATTTCATCGTTAACTGATTTCATCTTCATTTAACTGATTTCATCGTTAACTGATTTCATCGTTAACTGATTTCATCTTCATTTAACTGATTTCATCGTTAACTGATTTCATCTTCATTTAACTGATTTCATCGTTAACTGATTTCATCGTTAACTGATTTCATCTTCATTTAACTGATTTCATCGTTAACTGATTTCATCTTCATTTAACTGATTTCATCGTTAACTGATTTCATCGTTAACTGATTTCATCTTCATTTAACTGATTCCATCGTTAACTGATTTCATCGTTAACTGATTTCATCGTTAACTGATTTCATCTTTAACTGATTTCATCGTTAACTGATTTCATCTTCATTTAACTGATTTCATCGTTAACTGATTTCATCTTCATTTAACTGATTTCATTTTCATTCTTCATTTAACTGATTTCATCGTTAACTGATTTCATCTTCATTTAACTGATTTCATCGTTAACTGATTTTATCGTTAACTGATTTCATCGTTAACTGATTTCATCTTCATTTAACTGATTCCATCGTTAACTGATTTCATCGTTAACTGATTTCATCTTCATTTAACTGATTTCATCGTTAACTGATTCCATCGTTAACTGATTTCATCGTTAACTGATTTCATCGTTAACTGATTTCATCTTCATTTAACTGATTTCATCGTTAACTGATTTCATCTTCATTTAACTGATTTCATCGTTAACTGATTTCATCGTTAACTGATTTCATCTTCATTTAACTGATTTCATTTTCATTCTTCATTTAACTGATTTCATCGTTAACTGATTTCATCTTCATTTAACTGATTTCATCGTTAACTGATTTCATCGTTAACTGATTTCATCTTTAACTGATTTCATCGTTAACTGATTTCATCTTCATTTAACTGATTTCATCGTTAACTGATTTCATCTTCATTTAATTGATTTCATCGTTAACTGATTTCATCGTTAACTGATTTCATCGTTAACTGATTTCATCTTCATTTAACTGATTTCATCGTTAACTGATTTCATCGTTAACTGATTCCATCGTTAACTGATTTCATCGTTAACTGATTTCATCGTTAACTGATTTCATCTTCATTTAACTGATTTCATCGTTAACTGATTTCATCGTTAACTGATTTCATCTTTAACTGATTTCATCGTTAACTGATTTCATCTTCATTTAACTGATTTCATCGTTAACTGATTTCATCGTTAACTGATTTCATCTTTAACTGATTTCATCGTTAACTGATTTCATCTTCATTTAACTGATTTCATCGTTAACTGATTTCATCGTTAACTGATTTCATCTTCATTTAACTGATTCCATCGTCAACTGATTTCATCTTTAACTGATTTCATCGTTAACTGATTTCATCTTCATTTAACTGATTTCATCGTTAACTGATTTCATCGTTAACTGATTCCATCGTTAACTGATTTCATCTTCATTTAACTGATTTCATCGTTAACTGATTTCATCGTTAACTGATTCCATCGTTAACTGATTTCATCGTTAACTGATTTCATCGTTAACTGATTTCATCTTCATTTAACTGATTTCATCGTTAACTGATTTCATCTTCATTTAACTGATTTCATTTTCATTCTTCATTTAACTGATTTCATCGTTAACTGATTTCATCTTCATTTAACTGATTTCATCGTTAACTGATTTCATCGTTAACTGATTTCATCGTTAACTGATTTCATCTTCATTTAACTGATTTCATCGTTAACTGATTTCATCTTCATTTAATTGATTTCATCGTTAACTGATTTCATCGTTAACTGATTTCATCGTTAACTGATTTCATCTTCATTTAACTGATTTCATCGTTAACTGATTTCATCGTTAACTGATTTCATCGTTAACTGATTTCATCTTCATTTAACTGATTTCATCGTTAACTGATTTCATCGTTAACTGATTTCATCTTTAACTGATTTCATCGTTAACTGATTTCATCTTCATTTAACTGATTTCATCTTTAACTGATTTCATCGTTAACTGATTTCATCGTTAACTGATTTCATCTTCATTTAACTGATTTCATCGTTAACTGATTTCATCTTCATTTAACTGATTTCATCGTTAACTGATTTCATCGTTAACTGATTTCATCGTTAACTGATTTCATCTTCATTTAACTGATTCCATCGTTAACTGATTTCATCGTTAACTGATTTCATCGTTAACTGATTTCATCTTCATTTAACTGATTTCATCGTTAACTGATTTCATCGTTAACTGATTTCATCTTTAACTGATTTCGTCGTTAACTGATTTCATCTTCATTTAACTGATTTCATCGTTAACTGATTTCATCGTTAACTGATTTCATCGTTAACTGATTTCATCTTCATTTAACTGATTTCATCGTTAACTGATTTCATCGTTAACTGATTCCATCGTTAACTGATTTCATCGTTAACTGATTTCATCTTCATTTAACTGATTTCATCGTTAACTGATTTCATCTTCATTTAACTGATTTCATCGTTAACTGATTTCATCGTTAACTGATTTCATCTTCATTTAACTGATTTCATCGTTAACTGATTTCATCTTCATTTAACTGATTTCATCGTTAACTGATTTCATCGTTAACTGATTTCATCTTCATTTAACTGATTTCATTTTCATTCTTCATTTAACTGATTTCATCGTTAACTGATTTCATCTTCATTTAACTGATTTCATCGTTAACTGATTTCATCGTTAACTGATTTCATCTTTAACTGATTTCATCGTTAACTGATTTCATCTTCATTTAACTGATTTCATCGTTAACTGATTTCATCTTCATTTAATTGATTTCATCGTTAACTGATTTCATCGTTAACTGATTTCATCGTTAACTGATTTCATCTTCATTTAACTGATTTCATCGTTAACTGATTTCATCGTTAACTGATTCCATCGTTAACTGATTTCATCGTTAACTGATTTCATCTTCATTTAACTGATTTCATCGTTAACTGATTTCATCGTTAACTGATTTCATCTTTAACTGATTTCATCGTTAACTGATTTCATCTTCATTTAACTGATTTCATCGTTAACTGATTTCATCGTTAACTGATTTCATCTTTAACTGATTTCATCGTTAACTGATTTCATCTTCATTTAACTGATTTCATCGTTAACTGATTTCATCGTTAACTGATTTCATCTTCATTTAACTGATTCCATCGTCAACTGATTTCATCTTTAACTGATTTCATCGTTAACTGATTTCATCTTCATTTAACTGATTTCATCGTTAACTGATTTCATCGTTAACTGATTCCATCGTTAACTGATTTCATCTTCATTTAACTGATTTCATTGTTAACTGATTTCATCGTTAACTGATTTCATCGTTAACTGATTTCATCTTCATTTAACTGATTTCATCGTTAACTGATTTCATCGTTAACTGATTCCATCGTTAACTGATTTCATCGTTAACTGATTTCATCGTTAACTGATTTCATCTTCATTTAACTGATTTCATCGTTAACTGATTTCATCTTCATTTAACTGATTTCATCTTCATTTAACTGATTTCATCGTTAACTGATTTCATCTTCATTTAACTGATTTCATCGTTAACTGATTTCATCGTTAACTGATTTCATCTTTAACTGATTTCGTCGTTAACTGATTTCATCTTCATTTAACTGATTTCATCGTTAACTGATTTCATCGTTAACTGATTTCATCGTTAACTGATTTCATCTTCATTTAACTGATTTCATCGTTAACTGATTTCATCGTTAACTGATTCCATCGTTAACTGATTTCATCGTTAACTGATTTCATCTTCATTTAACTGATTTCATCGTTAACTGATTTCATCTTCATTTAACTGATTTCATCGTTAACTGATTTCATCGTTAACTGATTTCATCGTTAACTGATTTCATCGTTAACTGATTTCATCTTCATTTAACTGATTTCATTTTCATTCTTCATTTAACTGATTTCATCGTTAACTGATTTCATCTTCATTTAACTGATTTCATCGTTAACTGATTTCATCTTCATTTAACTGATTTCATCGTTAACTGATTTCATCTTCATTTAATTGATTTCATCGTTAACTGATTTCATCGTTAAATGATTTCATCGTTAACTGATTTCATCGTTAACTGATTTCATCTTCATTTAACTGATTTCATCGTTAACTGATTTCATCGTTAACTGATTCCATCGTTAACTGATTTCATCGTTAACTGATTTCATCTTCATTTAACTGATTTCATCGTTAACTGATTTCATCGTTAACTGATTTCATCTTCATTTAACTGATTTCATCGTTAACTGATTTCATCTTTAACTGATTTCATCGTTAACTGATTTCATCGTTAACTGATTTCATCGTTAACTGATTTCATCTTCATTTAACTGATTTCATCGTTAACTGATTTCATCGTTAACTGATTTCATCGTTAACTGATTTCATCTTCATTTAACTGATTTCATCGTTAACTGATTTCATCGTTAACTGATTTCATCTTCATTTAACTGATTTCATCTTTAACTGATTTCATCGTTAACTGATTTCATCTTCATTTAACTGATTTCATCGTTAAGTGATTTCATCGTTAACTGATTTCATCGTTAACTGATTTCATCGTTAACTGATTTCATCTTCATTTAACTGATTTCATCGTTAACTGATTTCATCGTTAACTGATTTCATCGTTAACTGATTTCATCTTCATTTAACTGATTTCATCGTTAACTGATTCCATCGTTAACTGATTTCATCTTCATTTAACTGATTTCATCGTTAACTGATTTCATCGTTAACTGATTTCATCTTCATTTAACTGATTTCATCGTTAACTGATTTCATCTTCATTTAACTGATTTCATCGTTAACTGATTTCGTCTTCATTTAACTGATTTCATCGTTAACTGATTTCGTCTTCATTTAACTGATTTCATCGTTAACTGATTTCATCTTTAACTGATTTCATCGTTAACTGATTTCATCGTTAACTGATTTCATCGTTAACTGATTTCATCTTCATTTAACTGATTTCATCGTTAACTGATTTCATCGTTAACTGATTTCATCTTCATTTAACTGATTTCATCGTTAACTGATTTCATCTTCATTTAACTGATTTCATCGTTAACTGATTTCATCTTCATTTAACTGATTTCATCGTTAACTGATTTCATCTTCATTTAACTGATTTCATCGTTAACTGATTTCATCTTCATTTAATTGATTTCATCGTTAACTGATTTCATCTTCATTTAACTGATTTCATCGTTAACTGATTTCATCTTTAACTGATTTCATCGTTAACTGATTTCATCTTCATTTAACTGATTTCATCGTTAACTGATTTCATCTTCATTTAACTGATTTCATCGTTCACTGATTTCATCCTTAACTGATTTCATCTTCATTTAACTGATTTCATCGTTAACTGATTTCATCGTTAACTGATTTCATCTTCATTTAATTGATTTCATCGTTAACTGATTTCATCGTTAACTGATTTCATCTTCATTTAACTGATTTCATCGTTAACTGATTTCATCGTTAACTGATTTCATCTTCATTTAACTGATTTCATCGTTAACTGATTTCATCGTTAACTGATTTCATCGTTAACTGATTTCATCTTCATTTAACTGATTTCATCGTTAACTGATTTCATCGTTAACTGATTTCATCTTCATTTAACTGATTTCATCGTTAACTGATTTCATCGTTAACTGATTTCATCGTTAACTGATTTCATCTTCATTTAACTGATTTCATCGTTAACTGATTTCATCGTTAACTGATTTCATCTTTAACTGATTTCATCGTTAACTGATTTCATCTTCATTTAACTGATTTCATCGTTAACTGATTTCATCTTCATTTAACTGATTTCATCGTTAACTGATTTCATCGTTAACTGATTTCATCTTCATTTAACTGATTCCATCGTTAACTGATTTCATCGTTCACTGATTTCATCGTTAACTGATTTCATCTTCATTTAACTGATTTCATCATTAACTGATTTCATCGTTAACTGATTTCATCTTTAACTGATTTCATCGTTAACTGATTTCATCTTCATTTAACTGATTCCATCGTTAACTGATTTCATCGTTAACTGATTTCATCTTCATTTAACTGATTTCATCGTTAACTGATTTCATCGTTAACTGATTTCATCTTCATTTAACTGATTTCATCGTTAACTGATTTCATCTTTAACTGATTTCATCGTTAACTGATTTCATCTTCATTTAACTGATTTCATCGTTAACTGATTTCATCGTTAACTGATTTCATCTTCATTTAACTGATTCCATCGTTAACTGATTTCATCTTCATTTAACTGATTTCATCGTTAACTGATTTCATCTTCATTTAACTGATTTCATCGTTAACTGATTTCATCGTTAACTGATTTCATCTTCATTTAACTGATTTCATCGTTAACTGATTTCATCGTTAACTGATTCCATCGTTAACTGATTTCATCTTCATTTAACTGATTTCATCGTTAACTGATTTCATCTTCATTTAACTGATTCCATCGTTAACTGATTCCATCGTTAACTGATTTCATCGTTAACTGATTTCATCTTCATTTAACTGATTTCATTTTCATTCTTCATTTAACTGATTTCATCGTTAACTGATTTCATCTTCATTTAACTGATTTCATCGTTAACTGATTTCATCGTTAACTGATTTCATCGTTAACTGATTTCATCTTTAACTGATTTCATCGTTAACTGATTTCATCTTCATTTAACTGATTTCATCGTTAACTGATTTCATCGTTAACTGATTTCATCTTCATTTAACTGATTTCATCGTTAACTGATTTCATCTTCATTCTTCATTTAACTGATTTCATCTTTAACTGATTTCATCGTTAACTGATTTCATCTTCATTTAACTGATTTCATCGTTAATTGATTTCATCGTTAACTGATTTCATCGTTAACTGATTTCATCTTCATTTAACTGATTTCATCGTTAACTGATTTCATCGTTAACTGATTTCATCGTTAACTGATTTCATCGTTAACTGATTTCATCTTTAACTGATTTCATCGTTAACTGATTTCATCTTCATTTAACTGATTTCATCGTTAACTGATTTCATCGTTAACTGATTTCATCTTCATTTAACTGATTTCATCGTTAACTGATTTCATCTTCATTCTTCATTTAACTGATTTCATCTTTAACTGATTTCATCGTTAACTGATTTCATCTTCATTTAACTGATTTCATCGTTAATTGATTTCATCGTTAACTGATTTCATCGTTAACTGATTTCATCTTCATTTAACTGATTTCATCGTTAACTGATTTCATCGTTAACTGATTTCATCTTCATTTAACTGATTCCATCGTTAACTGATTTCATCTTCATTTAACTGATTTCATCGTTAACTGATTTCATCTTCATTTAACTGATTTCATCGTTAACTGATTTCATCGTTAACTGATTTCATCTTCATTTAACTGATTTCATCGTTAACTGATTTCATCGTTAACTGATTCCATCGTTAACTGATTTCATCTTCATTTAACTGATTTCATCGTTAACTGATTTCATCTTCATTTAACTGATTCCATCGTTAACTGATTCCATCGTTAACTGATTTCATCGTTAACTGATTTCATCTTCATTTAACTGATTTCATTTTCATTCTTCATTTAACTGATTTCATCGTTAACTGATTTCATCTTCATTTAACTGATTTCATCGTTAACTGATTTCATCGTTAACTGATTTCATCGTTAACTGATTTCATCGTTAACTGATTTCATCGTTAACTGATTTCATCTTTAACTGATTTCATCGTTAACTGATTTCATCTTCATTTAACTGATTTCATCGTTAACTGATTTCATCTTCATTTAATTGATTTCATCGTTAACTGATTTCATCGTTAACTGATTTCATCGTTAACTGATTTCATCTTCATTTAACTGATTTCATCGTTAACTGATTTCATCGTTAACTGATTTCATCTTCATTTAACTGATTTCATCGTTAACTGATTTCATCGTTAATTGATTTCATCGTTAACTGATTTCATTTTCATTCTTCATTTAACTGATTTCATCGTTAACTGATTTCATCGTTAACTGATTTCATCTTCATTTAACTGATTTCATTGTTAACTGATTTCATCGTTAACTGATTTCATCTTCATTTAACTGATTTCATCGTTAACTGATTTCATCGTTAACTGATTTCATCTTCATTTAACTGATTTCATTTTCATTCTTCATTTAACTGATTTCATCGTTAACTGATTTCATCTTCATTTAATTGATTTCATCGTTAACTGATTTCATCGTTAACTGATTTCATCGTTAACTGATTTCATCTTCATTTAACTGATTTCATCGTTAACTGATTTCATCGTTAACTGATTTCATCTTCATTTAACTGATTTCATCGTTAACTGATTTCATCGTTAATTGATTTCATCGTTAACTGATTTCATTTTCATTCTTCATTTAACTGATTTCATCGTTAACTGATTTCATCGTTAACTGATTTCATCTTCATTTAACTGATTTCATTGTTAACTGATTTCATCGTTAACTGATTTCATCTTCATTTAACTGATTTCATCGTTAACTGATTTCATCGTTAACTGATTTCATCGTTAACTGATTTCATCTTCATTTAACTGATTTCATTTTCATTCTTCATTTAACTGATTTCATCGTTAACTGATTTCATCTTCATTTAATTGATTTCATCGTTAACTGATTTCATCGTTAACTGATTTCATCGTTAACTGATTTCATCTTCATTTAACTGATTTCATCGTTAACTGATTTCATCGTTAACTGATTTCATCGTTAACTGATTTCATCTTCATTTAACTGATTTCATCGTTAACTGATTTCATCGTTAACTGATTTCATCTTCATTTAACTGATTTCATCGTTAACTGATTTCATCGTTAATTGATTTCATCGTTAACTGATTTCATTTTCATTCTTCATTTAACTGATTTCATCGTTAACTGATTTCATCGTTAACTGATTTCATCTTCATTTAACTGATTTCATCGTTAACTGATTTCATCGTTAATTGATTTCATCGTTAACTGATTTCATCTTCATTCTTCATTTAACTGATTTCATCGTTAACTGATTTCATCTTCATTTAACTGATTTCATCGTTAACTGATTTCATCGTTAACTGATTTCATCGTTAACTGATTTCATCTTCATTTAACTGATTTCATCGTTAACTGATTTCATCTTCATTCTTCATTTAACTGATTTCATCTTTAACTGATTTCATCGTTAACTGATTTCATCTTCATTTAACTGATTTCATCGTTAATTGATTTCATCGTTAACTGATTTCATCGTTAACTGATTTCATCGTTAACTGATTTCATCTTCATTTAACTGATTTCATCGTTAATTGATTTCATCGTTAACTGATTTCATCGTTAATTGATTTCATCGTTAACTGATTTCATCTTCATTTAACTGATTTCATCGTTAACTGATTTCATCTTCATTCTTCATTTAACTGATTTCATCTTTAACTGATTTCATCGTTAACTGATTTCATCTTCATTTAACTGATTTCATCGTTAATTGATTTCATCGTTAACTGATTTCATCGTTAATTGATTTCATCGTTAACTGATTTCATCTTCATTTAACTGATTTCATCGTTAACTGATTTCATCTTCATTCTTCATTTAACTGATTTCATCTTTAACTGATTTCATCGTTAACTGATTTCATCTTCATTTAACTGATTTCATCGTTAATTGATTTCATCGTTAACTGATTTCATCGTTAACTGATTTCATCTTCATTTAACTGATTTCATCGTTAACTGATTTCATCGTTAACTGATTTCATCTTTAACTGATTTCATCTTCATTTAACTGATTTCATCGTTAACTGATTTCATCGTTAACTGATTTCATCGTTAACTGATTTCATCTTCATTTAACTGATTTCATCTTCATTTAACTGATTTCATCGTTAACTGATTTCATCGTTAACTGATTTCATCTTCATTTAATTGATTTCATCGTTAACTGATTTCATCGTTAACTGATTTCATCGTTAACTGATTTCATCTTCATTTAACTGATTTCATCGTTAACTGATTTCATCGTTAACTGATTTCATCGTTAACTGATTTCATCTTCATTTAACTGATTTCATCGTTAACTGATTTCATCGTTAACTGATTTCATCTTCATTTAACTGATTTCATCGTTAACTGATTTCATCGTTAATTGATTTCATCGTTAACTGATTTCATTTTCATTCTTCATTTAACTGATTTCATCGTTAACTGATTTCATCGTTAACTGATTTCATCTTCATTTAACTGATTTCATCGTTAACTGATTTCATCGTTAATTGATTTCATCGTTAATTGATTTCATCTTCATTCTTCATTTAACTGATTCCATCGTTAACTGATTTCATCTTCATTTAACTGATTTCATCGTTAACTGATTTCATCTTCATTTAACTGATTCCATCGTTAACTGATTCCATCGTTAACTGATTTCATCGTTAACTGATTTCATCTTCATTTAACTGATTTCATTTTCATTCTTCATTTAACTGATTTCATCGTTAACTGATTTCATCTTCATTTAACTGATTTCATCGTTAACTGATTTCATCGTTAACTGATTTCATCGTTAACTGATTTCATCGTTAACTGATTTCATCTTTAACTGATTTCATCGTTAACTGATTTCATCTTCATTTAACTGATTTCATCGTTAACTGATTTCATCTTCATTTAATTGATTTCATCGTTAACTGATTTCATCGTTAACTGATTTCATCGTTAACTGATTTCATCTTCATTTAACTGATTTCATCGTTAACTGATTTCATCGTTAACTGATTTCATCTTCATTTAACTGATTTCATCGTTAACTGATTTCATCGTTAATTGATTTCATCGTTAACTGATTTCATTTTCATTCTTCATTTAACTGATTTCATCGTTAACTGATTTCATCGTTAACTGATTTCATCTTCATTTAACTGATTTCATTGTTAACTGATTTCATCGTTAACTGATTTCATCTTCATTTAACTGATTTCATCGTTAACTGATTTCATCGTTAACTGATTTCATCGTTAACTGATTTCATCTTCATTTAACTGATTTCATTTTCATTCTTCATTTAACTGATTTCATCGTTAACTGATTTCATCTTCATTTAATTGATTTCATCGTTAACTGATTTCATCGTTAACTGATTTCATCGTTAACTGATTTCATCTTCATTTAACTGATTTCATCGTTAACTGATTTCATCGTTAACTGATTTCATCTTCATTTAACTGATTTCATCGTTAACTGATTTCATCGTTAATTGATTTCATCGTTAACTGATTTCATTTTCATTCTTCATTTAACTGATTTCATCGTTAACTGATTTCATCGTTAACTGATTTCATCTTCATTTAACTGATTTCATTGTTAACTGATTTCATCGTTAACTGATTTCATCTTCATTTAACTGATTTCATCGTTAACTGATTTCATCGTTAACTGATTTCATCGTTAACTGATTTCATCTTCATTTAACTGATTTCATTTTCATTCTTCATTTAACTGATTTCATCGTTAACTGATTTCATCTTCATTTAATTGATTTCATCGTTAACTGATTTCATCGTTAACTGATTTCATCTTCATTTAACTGATTTCATCGTTAACTGATTTCATCGTTAACTGATTTCATCGTTAACTGATTTCATCTTCATTTAACTGATTTCATCGTTAACTGATTTCATCGTTAACTGATTTCATCTTCATTTAACTGATTTCATCGTTAACTGATTTCATCGTTAATTGATTTCATCGTTAACTGATTTCATTTTCATTCTTCATTTAACTGATTTCATCGTTAACTGATTTCATCGTTAACTGATTTCATCTTCATTTAACTGATTTCATCGTTAACTGATTTCATCGTTAATTGATTTCATCGTTAACTGATTTCATCTTCATTCTTCATTTAACTGATTTCATCGTTAACTGATTTCATCTTCATTTAACTGATTTCATCGTTAACTGATTTCATCGTTAACTGATTTCATCGTTAACTGATTTCATCTTCATTTAACTGATTTCATCGTTAACTGATTTCATCTTCATTCTTCATTTAACTGATTTCATCTTTAACTGATTTCATCGTTAACTGATTTCATCTTCATTTAACTGATTTCATCGTTAATTGATTTCATCGTTAACTGATTTCATCGTTAACTGATTTCATCGTTAACTGATTTCATCTTCATTTAACTGATTTCATCGTTAATTGATTTCATCGTTAACTGATTTCATCGTTAATTGATTTCATCGTTAACTGATTTCATCTTCATTTAACTGATTTCATCGTTAACTGATTTCATCTTCATTCTTCATTTAACTGATTTCATCTTTAACTGATTTCATCGTTAACTGATTTCATCTTCATTTAACTGATTTCATCGTTAATTGATTTCATCGTTAACTGATTTCATCGTTAATTGATTTCATCGTTAACTGATTTCATCTTCATTTAACTGATTTCATCGTTAACTGATTTCATCTTCATTCTTCATTTAACTGATTTCATCTTTAACTGATTTCATCGTTAACTGATTTCATCTTCATTTAACTGATTTCATCGTTAATTGATTTCATCGTTAACTGATTTCATCGTTAACTGATTTCATCTTCATTTAACTGATTTCATCGTTAACTGATTTCATCGTTAACTGATTTCATCTTTAACTGATTTCATCTTCATTTAACTGATTTCATCGTTAACTGATTTCATCGTTAACTGATTTCATCGTTAACTGATTTCATCTTCATTTAACTGATTTCATCTTCATTTAACTGATTTCATCGTTAACTGATTTCATCGTTAACTGATTTCATCTTCATTTAATTGATTTCATCGTTAACTGATTTCATCGTTAACTGATTTCATCGTTAACTGATTTCATCTTCATTTAACTGATTTCATCGTTAACTGATTTCATCGTTAACTGATTTCATCGTTAACTGATTTCATCTTCATTTAACTGATTTCATCGTTAACTGATTTCATCGTTAACTGATTTCATCTTCATTTAACTGATTTCATCGTTAACTGATTTCATCGTTAATTGATTTCATCGTTAACTGATTTCATTTTCATTCTTCATTTAACTGATTTCATCGTTAACTGATTTCATCGTTAACTGATTTCATCTTCATTTAACTGATTTCATCGTTAACTGATTTCATCGTTAATTGATTTCATCGTTAATTGATTTCATCTTCATTCTTCATTTAACTGATTTCATCGTTAACTGATTTCATCTTCATTTAACTGATTTCATCGTTAACTGATTTCATCGTTAACTGATTTCATCTTCATTTAACTGATTTCATCGTTAACTGATTTCATCTTCATTCTTCATTTAACTGATTTCATCTTTAACTGATTTCATCGTTAACTGATTTCATCTTCATTTAACTGATTTCATCGTTAATTGATTTCATCGTTAACTGATTTCATCGTTAACTGATTTCATCTTCATTTAACTGATTTCATCGTTAACTGATTTCATCGTTAACTGATTTCATCTTCATTTAACTGATTTCATCGTTAATTGATTTCATCGTTAACTGATTTCATCTTTAACTGATTTCATCTTCATTTAACTGATTTCATCGTTAACTGATTTCATCGTTAACTGATTTCATCGTTAACTGATTTCATCTTCATTTAACTGATTTCATTGTTAACTGATTTCATCGTTAACTGATTTCATCTTCATTTAACTGATTTCATCGTTAACTGATTTCATCGTTAACTGATTTCATCGTTAACTGATTTCATCGTTAACTGATTTCATCTTCATTTAACTGATTTCATCGTTAACTGATTTCATCGTTAACTGATTTCATCGTTAACTGATTTCATCTTCATTTAACTGATTTCATCGTTAACTGATTTCATCGTTAACTGATTTCATCTTCATTTAACTGATTTCATCGTTAACTGATTTCATCGTTAATTGATTTCATCGTTAACTGATTTCATTTTCATTCTTCATTTAACTGATTTCATCGTTAACTGATTTCATCGTTAACTGATTTCATCTTCATTTAACTGATTTCATCGTTAACTGATTTCATCGTTAATTGATTTCATCGTTAACTGATTTCATCTTCATTCTTCATTTAACTGATTTCATCGTTAACTGATTTCATCTTCATTTAACTGATTTCATCGTTAACTGATTTCATCGTTAACTGATTTCATCTTCATTTAACTGATTTCATCGTTAACTGATTTCATCTTCATTCTTCATTTAACTGATTTCATCTTTAACTGATTTCATCGTTAACTGATTTCATCTTCATTTAACTGATTTCATCGTTAATTGATTTCATCGTTAACTGATTTCATCGTTAACTGATTTCATCTTCATTTAACTGATTTCATCGTTAACTGATTTCATCGTTAACTGATTTCATCTTTAACTGATTTCATCTTCATTTAACTGATTTCATCGTTAACTGATTTCATCGTTAACTGATTTCATCTTCATTTAACTGATTTCATCGTTAACTGATTTCATCGTTAACTGATTTCATCGTTAACTGATTTCATCTTTAACTGATTTCATCGTTAACTGATTTCATCTTCATTTAACTGATTTCATCGTTAACTGATTTCATCTTCATTTAATTGATTTCATCGTTAACTGATTTCATCGTTAACTGATTTCATCGTTAACTGATTTCATCTTCATTTAACTGATTTCATCGTTAACTGATTTCATCGTTAACTGATTTCATCTTCATTTAACTGATTTCATTTTCATTCTTCATTTAACTGATTTCATCGTTAACTGATTTCATCTTCATTTAATTGATTTCATCGTTAACTGATTTCATCGTTAACTGATTTCATCGTTAACTGATTTCATCTTCATTTAACTGATTTCATCGTTAACTGATTTCATCGTTAACTGATTTCATCGTTAACTGATTTCATCTTCATTTAACTGATTTCATCGTTAACTGATTTCATCGTTAACTGATTTCATCTTCATTTAACTGATTTCATCGTTAACTGATTTCATCGTTAATTGATTTCATCGTTAACTGATTTCATTTTCATTCTTCATTTAACTGATTTCATCGTTAACTGATTTCATCTTCATTTAACTGATTTCATCGTTAACTGATTTCATCGTTAATTGATTTCATCGTTAACTGATTTCATCTTCATTCTTCATTTAACTGATTTCATCGTTAACTGATTTCATCTTCATTTAACTGATTTCATCGTTAACTGATTTCATCGTTAACTGATTTCATCGTTAACTGATTTCATCTTCATTTAACTGATTTCATCGTTAACTGATTTCATCTTCATTCTTCATTTAACTGATTTCATCGTTAACTGATTTCATCGTTAACTGATTTCATCTTCATTTAACTGATTTCATCGTTAATTGATTTCATCGTTAACTGATTTCATCGTTAACTGATTTCATCTTCATTTAACTGATTTCATCGTTAACTGATTTCATCGTTAACTGATTTCATCTTTAACTGATTTCATCTTCATTTAACTGATTTCATCGTTAACTGATTTCATCGTTAACTGATTTCATCGTTAACTGATTTCATCTTCATTTAACTGATTTCATCTTCATTTAACTGATTTCATCGTTAACTGATTTCATCGTTAACTGATTTCATCTTCATTTAATTGATTTCATCGTTAACTGATTTCATCGTTAACTGATTTCATCGTTAACTGATTTCATCTTCATTTAACTGATTTCATCGTTAACTGATTTCATCGTTAACTGATTTCATCGTTAACTGATTTCATCTTCATTTAACTGATTTCATCGTTAACTGATTTCATCGTTAACTGATTTCATCTTCATTTAACTGATTTCATCGTTAACTGATTTCATCGTTAATTGATTTCATCGTTAACTGATTTCATTTTCATTCTTCATTTAACTGATTTCATCGTTAACTGATTTCATCGTTAACTGATTTCATCTTCATTTAACTGATTTCATCGTTAACTGATTTCATCGTTAATTGATTTCATCGTTAACTGATTTCATCTTCATTCTTCATTTAATTGATTTCATCGTTAACTGATTTCATCTTCATTTAACTGATTTCATCGTTAACTGATTTCATCGTTAACTGATTTCATCGTTAACTGATTTCATCTTCATTTAACTGATTTCATCGTTAACTGATTTCATCTTCATTCTTCATTTAACTGATTTCATCTTTAACTGATTTCATCGTTAACTGATTTCATCTTCATTTAACTGATTTCATCGTTAATTGATTTCATCGTTAACTCATTTCATCGTTAACTGATTTCATCTTCATTTAACTGATTTCATCGTTAACTGATTTCATCGTTAACTGATTTCATCTTTAACTGATTTCATCTTCATTTAACTGATTTCATCGTTAACTGATTTCATCGTTAACTGATTTCATCGTTAACTGATTTCATCGTTAACTGATTTCATCTTCATTTAACTGATTTCATTGTTAACTGATTTCATCGTTAACTGATTTCATCTTCATTTAACTGATTTCATCGTTAACTGATTTCATCGTTAACTGATTTCATCGTTAACTGATTTCATCTTCATTTAACTGATTTCATTTTCATTCTTCATTTAACTGATTTCATCGTTAACTGATTTCATCTTCATTTAACTGATTTCATCGTTAACTGATTTCATCGTTAACTGATTTCATCGTTAACTGATTTCATCTTTAACTGATTTCATCGTTAACTGATTTCATCTTCATTTAACTGATTTCATCGTTAACTGATTTCATCTTCATTTAATTGATTTCATCGTTAACTGATTTCATCGTTAACTGATTTCATCGTTAACTGATTTCATCTTCATTTAACTGATTTCATCGTTAACTGATTTCATCGTTAACTGATTTCATCTTCATTTAACTGATTTCATTTTCATTCTTCATTTAACTGATTTCATCGTTAACTGATTTCATCTTCATTTAATTGATTTCATCGTTAACTGATTTCATCGTTAACTGATTTCATCGTTAACTGATTTCATCTTCATTTAACTGATTTCATCGTTAACTGATTTCATCGTTAACTGATTTCATCTTCATTTAACTGATTTCATCGTTAACTGATTTCATCGTTAATTGATTTCATCGTTAACTGATTTCATTTTCATTCTTCATTTAACTGATTTCATCGTTAACTGATTTCATCGTTAACTGATTTCATCTTCATTTAACTGATTTCATCGTTAACTGATTTCATCGTTAATTGATTTCATCGTTAACTGATTTCATCTTCATTCTTCATTTAACTGATTTCATCGTTAACTGATTTCATCTTCATTTAACTGATTTCATCTTCATTTAACTGATTTCATCGTTAACTGATTTCATCGTTAACTGATTTCATCTTCATTTAACTGATTTCATCTTCATTTAACTGATTTCATCGTTAACTGATTTCATCGTTAACTGATTTCATCTTCATTTAATTGATTTCATCGTTAACTGATTTCATCGTTAACTGATTTCATCGTTAACTGATTTCATCTTCATTTAACTGATTTCATCGTTAACTGATTTCATCGTTAACTGATTTCATCGTTAACTGATTTCATCTTCATTTAACTGATTTCATCGTTAACTGATTTCATCGTTAACTGATTTCATCTTCATTTAACTGATTTCATCGTTAACTGATTTCATCGTTAATTGATTTCATCGTTAACTGATTTCATTTTCATTCTTCATTTAACTGATTTCATCGTTAACTGATTTCATCGTTAACTGATTTCATCTTCATTTAACTGATTTCATCGTTAACTGATTTCATCGTTAATTGATTTCATCGTTAACTGATTTCATCTTCATTCTTCATTTAACTGATTTCATCGTTAACTGATTTCATCTTCATTTAACTGATTTCATCGTTAACTGATTTCATCGTTAACTGATTTCATCGTTAACTGATTTCATCTTCATTTAACTGATTTCATCGTTAACTGATTTCATCGTTAACTGATTTCATCGTTAACTGATTTCATCTTCATTTAACTGATTTCATTGTTAACTGATTTCATTGTTAACTGATTTCATCGTTAACTGATTTCATCTTCATTTAACTGATTTCATCGTTAACTGATTTCATCGTTAACTGATTTCATCGTTAACTGATTTCATCTTCATTTAACTGATTTCATTTTCATTCTTCATTTAACTGATTTCATCGTTAACTGATTTCATCTTCATTTAACTGATTTCATCGTTAACTGATTTCATCGTTAACTGATTTCATCGTTAACTGATTTCATCTTTAACTGATTTCATCGTTAACTGATTTCATCTTCATTTAACTGATTTCATCGTTAACTGATTTCATCTTCATTTAATTGATTTCATCGTTAACTGATTTCATCGTTAACTGATTTCATCGTTAACTGATTTCATCTTCATTTAACTGATTTCATCGTTAACTGATTTCATCGTTAACTGATTTCATCTTCATTTAACTGATTTCATCGTTAACTGATTTCATCGTTAACTGATTTCATCTTCATTTAACTGATTTCATTTTCATTCTTCATTTAACTGATTTCATCGTTAACTGATTTCATCTTCATTTAATTGATTTCATCGTTAACTGATTTCATCGTTAACTGATTTCATCGTTAACTGATTTCATCTTCATTTAACTGATTTCATCGTTAACTGATTTCATCGTTAACTGATTTCATCTTCATTTAACTGATTTCATCGTTAACTGATTTCATCGTTAATTGATTTCATCGTTAACTGATTTCATTTTCATTCTTCATTTAACTGATTTCATCGTTAACTGATTTCATCGTTAACTGATTTCATCTTCATTTAACTGATTTCATCGTTAACTGATTTCATCGTTAATTGATTTCATCGTTAACTGATTTCATCTTCATTCTTCATTTAACTGATTTCATCGTTAACTGATTTCATCTTCATTTAACTGATTTCATCTTCATTTAACTGATTTCATCGTTAACTGATTTCATCGTTAACTGATTTCATCTTCATTTAACTGATTTCATCGTTAACTGATTTCATCGTTAACTGATTTCATCGTTAACTGATTTCATCTTCATTTAACTGATTTCATCGTTAACTGATTTCATCGTTAACTGATTTCATCGTTAACTGATTTCATCTTTAACTGATTTCATCGTTAACTGATTTCATCTTCATTTAACTGATTTCATCGTTAACTGATTTCATCTTCATTTAATTGATTTCATCGTTAACTGATTTCATCGTTAACTGATTTCATCGTTAACTGATTTCATCTTCATTTAACTGATTTCATCGTTAACTGATTTCATCGTTAACTGATTTCATCTTCATTTAACTGATTTCATTTTCATTCTTCATTTAACTGATTTCATCGTTAACTGATTTCATCTTCATTTAATTGATTTCATCGTTAACTGATTTCATCGTTAACTGATTTCATCGTTAACTGATTTCATCTTCATTTAACTGATTTCATCGTTAACTGATTTCATCGTTAACTGATTTCATCGTTAACTGATTTCATCTTCATTTAACTGATTTCATCGTTAACTGATTTCATCGTTAATTGATTTCATCGTTAACTGATTTCATTTTCATTCTTCATTTAACTGATTTCATCGTTAACTGATTTCATCGTTAACTGATTTCATCTTCATTTAACTGATTTCATCGTTAACTGATTTCATCGTTAATTGATTTCATCGTTAACTGATTTCATCTTCATTCTTCATTTAACTGATTTCATCGTTAACTGATTTCATCTTCATTTAACTGATTTCATCGTTAACTGATTTCATCGTTAACTGATTTCATCGTTAACTGATTTCATCTTCATTTAACTGATTTCATCGTTAACTGATTTCATCTTCATTCTTCATTTAACTGATTTCATCTTTAACTGATTTCATCGTTAACTGATTTCATCTTCATTTAACTGATTTCATCGTTAATTGATTTCATCGTTAACTGATTTCATCGTTAACTGATTTCATCTTCATTTAACTGATTTCATCGTTAACTGATTTCATCGTTAACTGATTTCATCTTTAACTGATTTCATCTTCATTTAACTGATTTCATCGTTAACTGATTTCATCGTTAACTGATTTCATCTTCATTTAACTGATTTCATCGTTAACTGATTTCATCGTTAACTGATTTCATCTTTAACTGATTTCATCTTCATTTAACTGATTTCATCGTTAACTGATTTCATCGTTAACTGATTTCATCGTTAACTGATTTCATCTTCATTTAACTGATTTCATCGTTAACTGATTTCATCGTTAATTGATTTCATCGTTAACTGATTTCATTTTCATTCTTCATTTAACTGATTTCATCGTTAACTGATTTCATCGTTAACTGATTTCATCTTCATTTAACTGATTTCATCGTTAACTGATTTCATCGTTAATTGATTTCATCGTTAACTGATTTCATCTTCATTCTTCATTTAACTGATTTCATCGTTAACTGATTTCATCTTCATTTAACTGATTTCATCTTCATTTAACTGATTTCATCGTTAACTGATTTCATCGTTAACTGATTTCATCTTCATTTAACTGATTTCATCGTTAACTGATTTCATCGTTAACTGATTTCATCGTTAACTGATTTCATCTTCATTTAACTGATTTCATCGTTAACTGATTTCATCGTTAACTGATTTCATCGTTAACTGATTTCATCTTTAACTGATTTCATCGTTAACTGATTTCATCTTCATTTAACTGATTTCATCGTTAACTGATTTCATCTTCATTTAATTGATTTCATCGTTAACTGATTTCATCGTTAACTGATTTCATCGTTAACTGATTTCATCTTCATTTAACTGATTTCATCGTTAACTGATTTCATCGTTAACTGATTTCATCTTCATTTAACTGATTTCATTTTCATTCTTCATTTAACTGATTTCATCGTTAACTGATTTCATCTTCATTTAACTGATTTCATCTTCATTTAACTGATTTCATCGTTAACTGATTTCATCGTTAACTGATTTCATCTTCATTTAACTGATTTCATCTTCATTTAACTGATTTCATCGTTAACTGATTTCATCGTTAACTGTTTTCATCTTCATTTAATTGATTTCATCGTTAACTGATTTCATCGTTAACTGATTTCATCGTTAACTGATTTCATCTTCATTTAACTGATTTCATCGTTAACTGATTTCATCGTTAACTGATTTCATCGTTAACTGATTTCATCTTCATTTAACTGATTTCATCGTTAACTGATTTCATCGTTAACTGATTTCATCTTCATTTAACTGATTTCATCGTTAACTGATTTCATCGTTAATTGATTTCATCGTTAACTGATTTCATTTTCATTCTTCATTTAACTGATTTCATCGTTAACTGATTTCATCGTTAACTGATTTCATCTTCATTTAACTGATTTCATCGTTAACTGATTTCATCGTTAATTGATTTCATCGTTAACTGATTTCATCTTCATTCTTCATTTAACTGATTTCATCGTTAACTGATTTCATCTTCATTTAACTGATTTCATCGTTAACTGATTTCATCGTTAACTGATTTCATCGTTAACTGATTTCATCTTCATTTAACTGATTTCATCGTTAACTGATTTCATCGTTAACTGATTTCATCGTTAACTGATTTCATCTTCATTTAACTGATTTCATTGTTAACTGATTTCATTGTTAACTGATTTCATTGTTAACTGATTTCATCGTTAACTGATTTCATCTTCATTTAACTGATTTCATCGTTAACTGATTTCATCGTTAACTGATTTCATCGTTAACTGATTTCATCTTCATTTAACTGATTTCATTTTCATTCTTCATTTAACTGATTTCATCGTTAACTGATTTCATCTTCATTTAACTGATTTCATCGTTAACTGATTTCATCGTTAACTGATTTCATCGTTAACTGATTTCATCTTTAACTGATTTCATCGTTAACTGATTTCATCTTCATTTAACTGATTTCATCGTTAACTGATTTCATCTTCATTTAATTGATTTCATCGTTAACTGATTTCATCGTTAACTGATTTCATCGTTAACTGATTTCATCTTCATTTAACTGATTTCATCGTTAACTGATTTCATCGTTAACTGATTTCATCTTCATTTAACTGATTTCATCGTTAACTGATTTCATCGTTAACTGATTTCATCTTCATTTAACTGATTTCATTTTCATTCTTCATTTAACTGATTTCATCGTTAACTGATTTCATCTTCATTTAATTGATTTCATCGTTAACTGATTTCATCGTTAACTGATTTCATCGTTAACTGATTTCATCTTCATTTAACTGATTTCATCGTTAACTGATTTCATCGTTAACTGATTTCATCTTCATTTAACTGATTTCATCGTTAACTGATTTCATCGTTAATTGATTTCATCGTTAACTGATTTCATCTTCATTCTTCATTTAACTGATTTCATCGTTAACTGATTTCATCTTCATTTAACTGATTTCATCTTCATTTAACTGATTTCATCGTTAACTGATTTCATCGTTAACTGATTTCATCTTCATTTAACTGATTTCATCGTTAACTGATTTCATCGTTAACTGATTTCATCGTTAACTGATTTCATCTTCATTTAACTGATTTCATCGTTAACTGATTTCATCGTTAACTGATTTCATCGTTAACTGATTTCATCTTTAACTGATTTCATCGTTAACTGATTTCATCTTCATTTAACTGATTTCATCGTTAACTGATTTCATCTTCATTTAATTGATTTCATCGTTAACTGATTTCATCGTTAACTGATTTCATCGTTAACTGATTTCATCTTCATTTAACTGATTTCATCGTTAACTGATTTCATCGTTAACTGATTTCATCGTTAACTGATTTCATCTTCATTTAACTGATTTCATCGTTAACTGATTTCATCGTTAATTGATTTCATCGTTAACTGATTTCATTTTCATTCTTCATTTAACTGATTTCATCGTTAACTGATTTCATCGTTAACTGATTTCATCTTCATTTAACTGATTTCATCGTTAACTGATTTCATCGTTAATTGATTTCATCGTTAACTGATTTCATCTTCATTCTTCATTTAACTGATTTCATCGTTAACTGATTTCATCTTCATTTAACTGATTTCATCGTTAACTGATTTCATCGTTAACTGATTTCATCGTTAACTGATTTCATCTTCATTTAACTGATTTCATCGTTAACTGATTTCATCTTCATTCTTCATTTAACTGATTTCATCTTTAACTGATTTCATCGTTAACTGATTTCATCTTCATTTAACTGATTTCATCGTTAATTGATTTCATCGTTAACTGATTTCATCGTTAACTGATTTCATCTTCATTTAACTGATTTCATCGTTAACTGATTTCATCGTTAACTGATTTCATCTTTAACTGATTTCATCTTCATTTAACTGATTTCATCGTTAACTGATTTCATCGTTAACTGATTTCATCTTCATTTAACTGATTTCATCGTTAACTGATTTCATCGTTAACTGATTTCATCTTTAACTGATTTCATCTTCATTTAACTGATTTCATCGTTAACTGATTTCATCGTTAACTGATTTCATCGTTAACTGATTTCATCTTCATTTAACTGATTTCATCGTTAACTGATTTCATCGTTAACTGATTTCATCGTTAACTGATTTCATCTTTAACTGATTTCATCGTTAACTGATTTCATCTTCATTTAACTGATTTCATCGTTAACTGATTTCATCTTCATTTAATTGATTTCATCGTTAACTGATTTCATCGTTAACTGATTTCATCGTTAACTGATTTCATCTTCATTTAACTGATTTCATCGTTAACTGATTTCATCGTTAACTGATTTCATCTTCATTTAACTGATTTCATTTTCATTCTTCATTTAACTGATTTCATCGTTAACTGATTTCATCTTCATTTAATTGATTTCATCGTTAACTGATTTCATCGTTAACTGATTTCATCGTTAACTGATTTCATCTTCATTTAACTGATTTCATCGTTAACTGATTTCATCGTTAACTGATTTCATCGTTAACTGATTTCATCTTCATTTAACTGATTTCATCGTTAACTGATTTCATCGTTAACTGATTTCATCTTCATTTAACTGATTTCATCGTTAACTGATTTCATCGTTAATTGATTTCATCGTTAACTGATTTCATTTTCATTCTTCATTTAACTGATTTCATCTTCATTTAACTGATTTCATCTTCATTTAACTGATTTCATCGTTAACTGATTTCATCGTTAACTGATTTCATCTTTAACTGATTTCATCTTCATTTAACTGATTTCATCGTTAACTGATTTCATCGTTAACTGATTTCATCTTCATTTAACTGATTTCATCTTCATTTAACTGATTTCATCGTTAACTGATTTCATCGTTAACTGATTTCATCTTTAACTGATTTCATCGTTAACTGATTTCATCTTCATTTAACTGATTCCATCGTTAACTGATTTCATCGTTAACTGATTTCATCTTCATTTAACTGATTTCATCGTTATCTGATTTCATCGTTAACTGATTTCATCTTTAACTGATTTCATCTTCATTTAACTGATTTCATTGTTAACTGATTTCATCGTTAACTGATTTCATCTTCATTTAACTGATTTCATCGTTAACTGATTTCATCGTTAACTGATTTCATCGTTAACTGATTTCATCTTCATTTAACTGATTTCATCGTTAACTGATTTCATCGTTAATTGATTTCATCGTTAACTGATTTCATTTTCATTCTTCATTTAACTGATTTCATCGTTAACTGATTTCATCGTTAACTGATTTCATCTTCATTTAACTGATTTCATCGTTAACTGATTTCATCGTTAATTGATTTCATCGTTAACTGATTTCATCTTCATTTAACTGATTTCATCGTTAATTGATTTCATCGTTAACTGATTTCATCGTTAACTGATTTCATCGTTAACTGATTTCATCTTCATTCTTCATTTCACTGATTTCATCTTTAACTGATTTCATCGTTAACTGATTTCATCTTCATTTAACTGATTTCATCGTTAATTGATTTCATCGTTAACTGATTTCATCGTTAATTGATTTCATCGTTAACTGATTTCATCTTCATTTAACTGATTTCATCGTTAACTGATTTCATCTTCATTCTTCATTTAACTGATTTCATCTTTAACTGATTTCATCGTTAACTGATTTCATCTTCATTTAACTGATTTCATCGTTAATTGATTTCATCGTTAACTGATTTCATCGTTAACTGATTTCATCTTCATTTAACTGATTTCATCGTTAACTGATTTCATCGTTAACTGATTTCATCTTTAACTGATTTCATCTTCATTTAACTGATTTCATCGTTAACTGATTTCATCGTTAACTGATTTCATCGTTAACTGATTTCATCTTCATTTAACTGATTTCATCTTCATTTAACTGATTTCATCGTTAACTGATTTCATCGTTAACTGATTTCATCGTTAACTGATTTCATCTTCATTTAACTGATTTCATCGTTAACTGATTTCATCGTTAACTGATTTCATCTTCATTTAACTGATTTCATCGTTAACTGATTTCATCGTTAACTGATTTCATCTTCATTTAACTGATTTCATCGTTAACTGATTTCATCTTCATTTAACTGATTTCATCGTTAATTGATTTCATCGTTAACTGATTTCATTTTCATTCTTCATTTAACTGATTTCATCGTTAACTGATTTCATCGTTAACTGATTTCATCTTCATTTAACTGATTTCATCGTTAACTGATTTCATCGTTAATTGATTTCATCGTTAACTGATTTCATCTTCATTCTTCATTTAACTGATTTCATCGTTAACTGATTTCATCTTCATTTAACTGATTTCATCGTTAACTGATTTCATCGTTAACTGATTTCATCGTTAACTGATTTCATCTTCATTTAACTGATTTCATTTTCATTCTTCATTTAACTGATTTCATCGTTAACTGATTTCATCTTCATTTAATTGATTTCATCGTTAACTGATTTCATCGTTAACTGATTTCATCTTCATTTAACTGATTTCATCGTTAACTGATTTCATCGTTAACTGATTTCATCGTTAACTGATTTCATCTTCATTTAACTGATTTCATCGTTAACTGATTTCATCGTTAATTGATTTCATCGTTAACTGATTTCATTTTCATTCTTCATTTAACTGATTTCATCGTTAACTGATTTCATCGTTAACTGATTTCATCTTCATTTAACTGATTTCATCGTTAACTGATTTCATCGTTAATTGATTTCATCGTTAACTGATTTCATCTTCATTTAACTGATTTCATCGTTAATTGATTTCATCGTTAACTGATTTCATCGTTAACTGATTTCATCGTTAACTGATTTCATCTTCATTCTTCATTTAACTGATTTCATCTTTAACTGATTTCATCTTTAACTGATTTCATCTTCATTTAACTGATTTCATCGTTAATTGATTTCATCGTTAACTGATTTCATCGTTAATTGATTTCATCGTTAACTGATTTCATCTTCATTTAACTGATTTCATCGTTAACTGATTTCATCGTTAACTGATTTCATCTTCATTTAACTGATTTCATCGTTAACTGATTTCATCGTTAACTGATTTCATCTTCATTTAACTGATTTCATCGTTAACTGATTTCATCGTTAACTGATTTCATCTTCATTTAACTGATTTCATCGTTAACTGATTTCATCGTTAATTGATTTCATCGTTAACTGATTTCATCTTCATTCTTCATTTAACTGATTTCATCGTTAACTGATTTCATCTTCATTTAACTGATTTCATCGTTAACTGATTTCATCGTTAACTGATTTCATCGTTAACTGATTTCATCTTCATTTAACTGATTTCATCGTTAACTGATTTCATCGTTAATTGATTTCATCGTTAACTGATTTCATTTTCATTCTTCATTTAACTGATTTCATCGTTAACTGATTTCATCGTTAACTGATTTCATCGTTAATTGATTTCATCGTTAACTGATTTCATCTTCATTTAACTGATTTCATCGTTAATTGATTTCATCGTTAACTGATTTCATCGTTAACTGATTTCATCGTTAACTGATTTCATCTTCATTCTTCATTTAACTGATTTCATCTTTAACTGATTTCATCGTTAACTGATTTCATCTTCATTTAACTGATTTCATCGTTAATTGATTTCATCGTTAACTGATTTCATCGTTAATTGATTTCATCGTTAACTGATTTCATCTTCATTTAACTGATTTCATCGTTAACTGATTTCATCTTCATTCTTCATTTAACTGATTTCATCTTTAACTGATTTCATCGTTAACTGATTTCATCTTCATTTAACTGATTTCATCGTTAATTGATTTCATCGTTAACTGATTTCATCGTTAACTGATTTCATCTTCATTTAACTGATTTCATCGTTAACTGATTTCATCGTTAACTGATTTCATCTTTAACTGATTTCATCTTCATTTAACTGATTTCATCGTTAACTGATTTCATCGTTAACTGATTTCATCTTCATTTAACTGATTTCATCTTCATTTAACTGATTTCATCGTTAACTGATTTCATCGTTAACTGATTTCATCTTCATTTAATTGATTTCATCGTTAACTGATTTCATCGTTAACTGATTTCATCGTTAACTGATTTCATCTTCATTTAACTGATTTCATCGTTAACTGATTTCATCGTTAACTGATTTCATCGTTAACTGATTTCATCTTCATTTAACTGATTTCATCGTTAACTGATTTCATCGTTAACTGATTTCATCTTCATTTAACTGATTTCATCGTTAACTGATTTCATCGTTAATTGATTTCATCGTTAACTGATTTCATTTTCATTCTTCATTTAACTGATTTCATCGTTAACTGATTTCATCGTTAACTGATTTCATCTTCATTTAACTGATTTCATCGTTAACTGATTTCATCGTTAATTGATTTCATCGTTAACTGATTTCATCTTCATTCTTCATTTAACTGATTTCATCGTTAACTGATTTCATCTTCATTTAACTGATTTCATCGTTAACTGATTTCATCGTTAACTGATTTCATCTTCATTTGACTGATTTCATCGTTAAATGATTTCATCTTCATTCTTCATTTAACTGATTTCATCTTTAACTGATTTCATCGTTAACTGATTTCACCTTCATTTAACTGATTTCATCGTTAATTGATTTCATCGTTAACTGATTTCATCGTTAACTGATTTCATCTTCATTTAACTGATTTCATCGTTAACTGATTTCATCGTTAACTGATTTCATCTTTAACTGATTTCATCTTCATTTAACTGATTTCATCGTTAACTGATTTCATCGTTAACTGATTTCATCTTCATTTAATTGATTTCATCGTTAACTGATTTCATCGTTAACTGATTTCATCGTTAACTGATTTCATCTTCATTTAACTGATTTCATCGTTAACTGATTTCATCGTTAACTGATTTCATCTTCATTTAACTGATTTCATCGTTAACTGATTTCATCGTTAACTGATTTCATCTTCATTTAACTGATTTCATCGTTAACTGATTTCATCGTTAATTGATTTCATCGTTAACTGATTTCATTTTCATTCTTCATTTAACTGATTTCATCGTTAACTGATTTCATCGTTAACTGATTTCATCTTCATTTAACTGATTTCATCGTTAACTGATTTCATCGTTAATTGATTTCATCGTTAACTGATTTCATCTTCATTCTTCATTTAACTGATTTCATCGTTAACTGATTTCATCGTTAACTGATTTCATCTTCATTTAACTGATTTCATCGTTAACTGATTTCATCGTTAACTGATTTCATCGTTAACTGATTTCATCTTCATTTAACTGATTTCATCGTTAACTGATTTCATCGTTAACTGATTTCATCTTCATTTAACTGATTTCATCGTTAACTGATTTCATCGTTAATTGATTTCATCGTTAACTGATTTCATCTTCATTTAACTGATTTCATCGTTAACTGATTTCATCGTTAACTGATTTCATCTTCATTTAATTGATTTCATCGTTAACTGATTTCATCGTTAACTGATTTCATCGTTAACTGATTTCATCTTCATTTAACTGATTTCATCGTTAACTGATTTCATCGTTAACTGATTTCATCGTTAACTGATTTCATCTTCATTTAACTGATTTCATCGTTAACTGATTTCATCGTTAACTGATTTCATCTTCATTTAACTGATTTCATCGTTAACTGATTTCATCGTTAATTGATTTCATCGTTAACTGATTTCATTTTCATTCTTCATTTAACTGATTTCATCGTTAACTGATTTCATCGTTAACTGATTTCATCTTCATTTAACTGATTTCATCGTTAACTGATTTCATCGTTAATTGATTTCATCGTTAACTGATTTCATCTTCATTCTTCATTTAACTGATTTCATCGTTAACTGATTTCATCGTTAACTGATTTCATCTTCATTTAACTGATTTCATCGTTAACTGATTTCATCGTTAACTGATTTCATCGTTAACTGATTTCATCTTCATTTAACTGATTTCATCGTTAACTGATTTCATCGTTAACTGATTTCATCTTCATTTAACTGATTTCATCGTTAACTGATTTCATCGTTAATTGATTTCATCGTTAACTGATTTCATTTTCATTCTTCATTTAACTGATTTCATCGTTAACTGATTTCATCGTTAACTGATTTCATCTTCATTTAACTGATTTCATCGTTAACTGATTTCATCGTTAATTGATTTCATCGTTAACTGATTTCATCTTCATTCTTCATTTAACTGATTTCATCGTTAACTGATTTCATCTTCATTTAACTGATTTCATCGTTAACTGATTTCATCGTTAACTGATTTCATCGTTAACTGATTTCATCTTCATTTAACTGATTTCATCGTTAACTGATTTCATCTTCATTCTTCATTTAACTGATTTCATCTTTAACTGATTTCATCGTTAACTGATTTCATCTTCATTTAACTGATTTCATCGTTAATTGATTTCATCGTTAACTGATTTCATCGTTAACTGATTTCATCTTCATTTAACTGATTTCATCTTTAACTGATTTCATCGTTAACTGATTTCATCTTTAACTGATTTCATCTTCATTTAACTGATTTCATCGTTAACTGATTTCATCGTTAACTGATTTCATCGTTAACTGATTTCATCGTTAACTGATTTCATCTTCATTTAACTGATTTCATTGTTAACTGATTTCATCGTTAACTGATTTCATCTTCATTTAACTGATTTCATCGTTAACTGATTTCATCGTTAACTGATTTCATCGTTAACTGATTTCATCTTCATTTAACTGATTTCATTTTCATTCTTCATTTAACTGATTTCATCGTTAACTGATTTCATCTTCATTTAACTGATTTCATCGTTAACTGATTTCATCGTTAACTGATTTCATCTTCATTTAACTGATTTCATCGTTAACTGATTTCATCTTCATTTAATTGATTTCATCGTTAACTGATTTCATCGTTAACTGATTTCATCGTTAACTGATTTCATCTTCATTTAACTGATTTCATCGTTAACTGATTTCATCGTTAACTGATTTCATCTTCATTTAACTGATTTCATTTTCATTCTTCATTTAACTGATTTCATCGTTAACTGATTTCATCTTCATTTAATTGATTTCATCGTTAACTGATTTCATCGTTAACTGATTTCATCTTCATTTAACTGATTTCATCGTTAACTGATTTCATCGTTAACTGATTTCATCTTCATTTAACTGATTTCATCGTTAACTGATTTCATCGTTAATTGATTTCATCGTTAACTGATTTCATTTTCATTCTTCATTTAACTGATTTCATCGTTAACTGATTTCATCGTTAACTGATTTCATCGTTAACTGATTTCATCTTCATTTAACTGATTTCATTTTCATTCTTCATTTAACTGATTTCATCGTTAACTGATTTCATCTTCATTTAACTGATTTCATCGTTAACTGATTTCATCGTTAACTGATTTCATCTTTAACTGATTTCATCGTTAACTGATTTCATCTTCATTTAACTGATTTCATCGTTAACTGATTTCATCTTCATTTAATTGATTTCATCGTTAACTGATTTAATCGTTAACTGATTTCATCGTTAACTGATTTCATCTTCATTTAACTGATTTCATCGTTAACTGATTTCATCGTTAACTGATTTCATCGTTAACTGATTTCATCTTCATTTAACTGATTTCATCGTTAACTGATTTCATCGTTAACTGATTTCATCTTCATTTAACTGATTTCATCGTTAACTGATTTCATCGTTAACTGATTTCATCGTTAACTGATTTCATCGTTAACTGATTTCATCTTCATTTAACTGATTTCATTGTTAACTGATTTCATCGTTAACTGATTTCATCTTCATTTAACTGATTTCATCGTTAACTGATTTCATCGTTAACTGATTTCATCGTTAACTGATTTCATCTTCATTTAACTGATTTCATTTTCATTCTTCATTTAACTGATTTCATCGTTAACTGATTTCATCTTCATTTAACTGATTTCATCGTTAACTGATTTCATCGTTAACTGATTTCATCGTTAACTGATTTCATCTTTAACTGATTTCATCGTTAACTGATTTCATCTTCATTTAACTGATTTCATCGTTAACTGATTTCATCTTCATTTAATTGATTTCATCGTTAACTGATTTCATCGTTAACTGATTTCATCGTTAACTGATTTCATCTTCATTTAACTGATTTCATCGTTAACTGATTTCATCGTTAACTGATTTCATCTTCATTTAACTGATTTCATTTTCATTCTTCATTTAACTGATTTCATCGTTAACTGATTTCATCTTCATTTAATTGATTTCATCGTTAACTGATTTCATCGTTAACTGATTTCATCGTTAACTGATTTCATCTTCATTTAACTGATTTCATCGTTAACTGATTTCATCGTTAACTGAATTCATCGTTAACTGATTTCATCTTCATTTAACTGATTTCATCGTTAACTGATTTCATCGTTAACTGATTTCATCGTTAACTGATTTCATCTTCATTTAACTGATTTCATCGTTAACTGATTTCATCGTTAATTGATTTCATCGTTAACTGATTTCATTTTCATTCTTCATTTAACTGATTTCATCGTTAACTGATTTCATCGTTAACTGATTTCATCTTCATTTAACTGATTTCATCTTCATTTAACTGATTTCATCGTTAACTGATTTCATCGTTAATTGATTTCATCGTTAACTGATTTCATCTTCATTCTTCATTTAACTGATTTCATCGTTAACTGATTTCATCTTCATTTAACTGATTTCATCGTTAACTGATTTCATCGTTAACTGATTTCATCGTTAACTGATTTCATCTTCATTTAACTGATTTCATCGTTAACTGATTTCATCTTCATTCTTCATTTAACTGATTTCATCTTTAACTGATTTCATCGTTAACTGATTTCATCTTCATTTAACTGATTTCATCGTTAATTGATTTCATCGTTAACTGATTTCATCGTTAATTGATTTCATCGTTAACTGATTTCATCTTCATTTAACTGATTTCATCGTTAACTGATTTCATCTTCATTCTTCATTTAACTGATTTCATCTTTAACTGATTTCATCGTTAACTGATTTCATCTTCATTTAACTGATTTCATCGTTAATTGATTTCATCGTTAACTGATTTCATCGTTAATTGATTTCATCGTTAACTGATTTCATCTTCATTTAACTGATTTCATCGTTAACTGATTTCATCTTCATTCTTCATTTAACTGATTTCATCTTTAACTGATTTCATCGTTAACTGATTTCATCTTCATTTAACTGATTTCATCGTTAATTGATTTCATCGTTAACTGATTTCATCGTTAATTGATTTCATCGTTAACTGATTTCATCTTCATTTAACTGATTTCATCGTTAACTGATTTCATCTTCATTCTTCATTTAACTGATTTCATCTTTAACTGATTTCATCGTTAACTGATTTCATCTTCATTTAACTGATTTCATCGTTAATTGATTTCATCGTTAACTGATTTCATCGTTAACTGATTTCATCTTCATTTAACTGATTTCATCGTTAACTGATTTCATCGTTAACTGATTTCATCTTTAACTGATTTCATCTTCATTTAACTGATTTCATCGTTAACTGATTTCATCTTCATTTAACTGATTTCATCTTCATTTAACTGATTTCATCTTCATTTAACTGATTTCATCGTTAACTGATTTCATCGTTAACTGATTTCATCTTCATTTAATTGATTTCATCGTTAACTGATTTCATCGTTAACTGATTTCATCGTTAACTGATTTCATCTTCATTTAACTGATTTCATCGTTAACTGATTTCATCGTTAACTGATTTCATCGTTAACTGATTTCATCTTCATTTAACTGATTTCATCGTTAACTGATTTCATCGTTAACTGATTTCATCTTCATTTAACTGATTTCATCGTTAACTGATTTCATCGTTAATTGATTTCATCGTTAACTGATTTCATTTTCATTCTTCATTTAACTGATTTCATCGTTAACTGATTTCATCGTTAACTGATTTCATCTTCATTTAACTGATTTCATCGTTAACTGATTTCATCGTTAATTGATTTCATCGTTAACTGATTTCATCTTCATTCTTCATTTAACTGATTTCATCGTTAACTGATTTCATCTTCATTTAACTGATTTCATCGTTAACTGATTTCATCGTTAACTGATTTCATCGTTAACTGATTTCATCTTCATTTAACTGATTTCATCGTTAACTGATTTCATCTTCATTCTTCATTTAACTGATTTCATCTTTAACTGATTTCATCGTTAACTGATTTCATCTTCATTTAACTGATTTCATCGTTAATTGATTTCATCGTTAACTGATTTCATCGTTAACTGATTTCATCTTCATTTAACTGATTTCATCGTTAACTGATTTCATCGTTAACTGATTTCATCGTTAACTGATTTCATCTTCATTTAACTGATTTCATCGTTAACTGATTTCATCGTTAACTGATTTCATCTTCATTTAACTGATTTCATCGTTAACTGATTTCATCGTTAACTGATTTCATCGTTAACTGATTTCATCTTCATTTAACTGATTTCATCGTTAACTGATTTCATCGTTAACTGATTTCATCGTTAACTGATTTCATCGTTAACTGATTTCATCTTCATTTAACTGATTTCATTGTTAACTGATTTCATCGTTAACTGATTTCATCTTCATTTAACTGATTTCATCGTTAACTGATTTCATCGTTAACTGATTTCATCGTTAACTGATTTCATCTTCATTTAACTGATTTCATTTTCATTCTTCATTTAACTGATTTCATCGTTAACTGATTTCATCTTCATTTAACTGATTTCATCGTTAACTGATTTCATCGTTAACTGATTTCATCGTTAACTGATTTCATCTTTAACTGATTTCATCGTTAACTGATTTCATCTTCATTTAACTGATTTCATCGTTAACTGATTTCATCTTCATTTAACTGATTTCATCGTTAACTGATTTCATCTTCATTTAACTGATTTCATCGTTAACTGATTTCATCTTCATTTAACTGATTTCATTTTCATTCTTCATTTAACTGATTTCATCGTTAACTGATTTCATCTTCATTTAATTGATTTCATCGTTAACTGATTTCATCGTTAACTGATTTCATCGTTAACTGATTTCATCTTCATTTAACTGATTTCATCGTTATCTGATTTCATCGTTAACTGAATTCATCGTTAACTGATTTCATCTTCATTTAACTGATTTCATCGTTAACTGATTTCATCGTTAACTGATTTCATCGTTAACTGATTTCATCTTCATTTAACTGATTTCATCGTTAACTGATTTCATCGTTAACTGATTTCATCGTTAACTGATTTCATCTTCATTTAACTGATTTCATTGTTAACTGATTTCATCGTTAACTGATTTCATCTTCATTTAACTGATTTCATCGTTAACTGATTTCATCGTTAACTGATTTCATCTTCATTTAACTGATTTCATTTTCATTCTTCATTTAACTGATTTCATCGTTAACTGATTTCATCTTCATTTAACTGATTTCATCGTTAACTGATTTCATCGTTAACTGATTTCATCGTTAACTGATTTCATCTTTAACTGATTTCATCGTTAACTGATTTCATCTTCATTTAACTGATTTCATCGTTAACTGATTTCATCTTCATTTAATTGATTTCATCGTTAACTGATTTCATCGTTAACTGATTTCATCGTTAACTGATTTCATCTTCATTTAACTGATTTCATCGTTAACTGATTTCATCGTTAACTGATTTCATCTTCATTTAACTGATTTCATTTTCATTCTTCATTTAACTGATTTCATCGTTAACTGATTTCATCTTCATTTAATTGATTTCATCGTTAACTGATTTCATCGTTAACTGATTTCATCGTTAACTGATTTCATCTTCATTTAACTGATTTCATCGTTAACTGATTTCATCGTTAACTGATTTCATCGTTAACTGATTTCATCTTCATTTAACTGATTTCATCGTTAACTGATTTCATCGTTAACTGATTTCATCTTCATTTAACTGATTTCATCGTTAACTGATTTCATCGTTAATTGATTTCATCGTTAACTGATTTCATTTTCATTCTTCATTTAACTGATTTCATCGTTAACTGATTTCATCGTTAACTGATTTCATCTTCATTTAACTGATTTCATCGTTAACTGATTTCATCGTTAATTGATTTCATCGTTAACTGATTTCATCTTCATTCTTCATTTAACTGATTTCATCGTTAACTGATTTCATCTTCATTTAACTGATTTCATCGTTAACTGATTTCATCTTTAACTGATTTCATCGTTAACTGATTTCATCTTCATTTAACTGATTTCATCGTTAACTGATTTCATCTTCATTCTTCATTTAACTGATTTCATCTTTAACTGATTTCATCGTTAACTGATTTCATCTTCATTTAACTGATTTCATCGTTAATTGATTTCATCGTTAACTGATTTCATCGTTAATTGATTTCATCGTTAACTGATTTCATCTTCATTTAACTGATTTCATCGTTAACTGATTTCATCTTCATTCTTCATTTAACTGATTTCATCTTTAACTGATTTCATCGTTAACTGATTTCATCTTCATTTAACTGATTTCATCGTTAACTGATTTCATCGTTAACTGATTTCATCTTTAACTGATTTCATCTTCATTTAACTGATTTCATCGTTAACTGATTTCATCGTTAACTGATTTCATCTTCATTTAACTGATTTCATCTTCATTTAACTGATTTCATCGTTAACTGATTTCATCGTTAACTGATTTCATCTTCATTTAATTGATTTCATCGTTAACTGATTTCATCGTTAACTGATTTCATCGTTAACTGATTTCATCTTCATTTAACTGATTTCATCGTTAACTGATTTCATCGTTAACTGATTTCATCTTCATTTAACTGATTTCATCGTTAACTGATTTCATCTTCATTTAACTGATTTCATCGTTAACTGATTTCATCGTTAATTGATTTCATCGTTAACTGATTTCATTTTCATTCTTCATTTAACTGATTTCATCGTTAACTGATTTCATCGTTAACTGATTTCATCTTCATTTAACTGATTTCATCGTTAACTGATTTCATCGTTAATTGATTTCATCGTTAACTGATTTCATCTTCATTCTTCATTTAACTGATTTCATCGTTAACTGATTTCATCTTCATTTAACTGATTTCATCGTTAACTGATTTCATCGTTAACTGATTTCATCGTTAACTGATTTCATCTTCATTTAACTGATTTCATCGTTAACTGATTTCATCTTCATTCTTCATTTAACTGATTTCATCTTTAACTGATTTCATCGTTAACTGATTTCATCTTCATTTAACTGATTTCATCGTTAATTGATTTCATCGTTAACTGATTTCATCGTTAACTGATTTCATCTTCATTTAACTGATTTCATCGTTAACTGATTTCATCGTTAACTGATTTCATCTTTAACTGATTTCATCTTCATTTAACTGATTTCATCGTTAACTGATTTCATCGTTAACTGATTTCATCGTTAACTGATTTCATCTTCATTTAACTGATTTCATTGTTAACTGATTTCATCGTTAACTGATTTCATCTTCATTTAACTGATTTCATCGTTAACTGATTTCATCGTTAACTGATTTCATCGTTAACTGATTTCATCTTCATTTAACTGATTTCATTTTCATTCTTCATTTAACTGATTTCATCGTTAACTGATTTCATCTTCATTTAACTGATTTCATCGTTAACTGATTTCATCGTTAACTGATTTCATCGTTAACTGATTTCATCTTTAACTGATTTCATCGTTAACTGATTTCATCTTCATTTAACTGATTTCATCGTTAACTGATTTCATCTTCATTTAATTGATTTCATCGTTAACTGATTTCATCGTTAACTGATTTCATCGTTAACTGATTTCATCTTCATTTAACTGATTTCATCGTTAACTGATTTCATCGTTAACTGATTTCATCTTCATTTAACTGATTTCATTTTCATTCTTCATTTAACTGATTTCATCGTTAACTGATTTCATCTTCATTTAATTGATTTCATCGTTAACTGATTTCATCGTTAACTGATTTCATCTTCATTTAACTGATTTCATCGTTAACTGATTTCATCGTTAACTGATTTCATCTTCATTTAACTGATTTCATCGTTAACTGATTTCATCGTTAATTGATTTCATCGTTAACTGATTTCATTTTCATTCTTCATTTAACTGATTTCATCGTTAACTGATTTCATCGTTAACTGATTTCATCTTCATTTAACTGATTTCATCGTTAATTGATTTCATCGTTAACTGATTTCATCTTCATTTAACTGATTTCATCGTTAACTGATTTCATCGTTAACTGATTTCATCGTTAACTGATTTCATCTTTAACTGATTTCATCGTTAACTGATTTCATCGTTAACTGATTTCATCTTCATTTAACTGATTTCATTGTTAACTGATTTCATCGTTAACTGATTTCATCTTCATTTAATTGATTTCATCGTTAACTGATTTCATCTTCATTTAATTGATTTCATCGTTAACTGATTTCATCGTTAACTGATTTCATCGTTAACTGATTTCATCTTCATTTAACTGATTTCATCGTTAACTGATTTCATCGTTAACTGATTTCATCTTCATTTAACTGATTTCATCGTTAACTGATTTCATCGTTAACTGATTTCATCGTTAACTGATTTCATCGTTAACTGATTTCATCGTTAACTGATTTCATCTTCATTTAACTGATTTCATTGTTAACTGATTTCATCGTTAACTGATTTCATCTTCATTTAACTGATTTCATCGTTAACTGATTTCATCGTTAACTGATTTCATCGTTAACTGATTTCATCTTCATTTAACTGATTTCATTTTCATTCTTCATTTAACTGATTTCATCGTTAACTGATTTCATCTTCATTTAACTGATTTCATCGTTAACTGATTTCATCGTTAACTGATTTCATCTTTAACTGATTTCATCGTTAACTGATTTCATCTTCATTTAACTGATTTCATCGTTAACTGATTTCATCTTCATTTAATTGATTTCATCGTTAACTGATTTCATCGTTAACTGATTTCATCGTTAATTGATTTCATCGTTAACTGATTTCATCTTCATTTAACTGATTTCATCGTTAATTGATTTCATCGTTAACTGATTTCATCGTTAACTGATTTCATCGTTAACTGATTTCATCTTCATTCTTCATTTAACTGATTTCATCTTTAACTGATTTCATCGTTAACTGATTTCATCTTCATTTAACTGATTTCATCGTTAATTGATTTCATCGTTAACTGATTTCATCGTTAATTGATTTCATCGTTAACTGATTTCATCTTCATTTAACTGATTTCATCGTTAACTGATTTCATCTTCATTCTTCATTTAACTGATTTCATCTTTAACTGATTTCATCGTTAACTGATTTCATCTTCATTTAACTGATTTCATCGTTAATTGATTTCATCGTTAACTGATTTCATCGTTAACTGATTTCATCTTCATTTAACTGATTTCATCGTTAACTGATTTCATCGTTAACTGATTTCATCTTTAACTGATTTCATCTTCATTTAACTGATTTCATCGTTAACTGATTTCATCGTTAACTGATTTCATCGTTAACTGATTTCATCTTCATTTAACTGATTTCATCTTCATTTAACTGATTTCATCGTTAACTGATTTCATCGTTAACTGATTTCATCTTCATTTAATTGATTTCATCGTTAACTGATTTCATCGTTAACTGATTTCATCTTCATTTAACTGATTTCATCGTTAACTGATTTCATCGTTAACTGATTTCATCGTTAACTGATTTCATCTTCATTTAACTGATTTCATCGTTAACTGATTTCATCGTTAACTGATTTCATCTTCATTTAACTGATTTCATCGTTAACTGATTTCATCGTTAATTGATTTCATCGTTAACTGATTTCATTTTCATTCTTCATTTAACTGATTTCATCGTTAACTGATTTCATCGTTAACTGATTTCATCTTCATTTAACTGATTTCATCGTTAACTGATTTCATCGTTAATTGATTTCATCGTTAACTGATTTCATCTTCATTCTTCATTTAACTGATTTCATCGTTAACTGATTTCATCTTCATTTAACTGATTTCATCGTTAACTGATTTCATCGTTAACTGATTTCATCGTTAACTGATTTCATCTTCATTTAACTGATTTCATCGTTAACTGATTTCATCTTCATTCTTCATTTAACTGATTTCATCTTTAACTGATTTCATCGTTAACTGATTTCATCTTCATTTAACTGATTTCATCGTTAATTGATTTCATCGTTAACTGATTTCATCGTTAACTGATTTCATCTTCATTTAACTGATTTCATCGTTAACTGATTTCATCGTTAACTGATTTCATCTTTAACTGATTTCATCTTCATTTAACTGATTTCATCGTTAACTGATTTCATCGTTAACTGATTTCATCGTTAACTGATTTCATCTTCATTTAAATGATTTCATCTTCATTTAACTGATTTCATCGTTAACTGATTTCATCGTTAACTGATTTCATCTTCATTTAATTGATTTCATCGTTAACTGATTTCATCGTTAACTGATTTCATCGTTAACTGATTTCATCTTCATTTAACTGATTTCATCGTTAACTGATTTCATCGTTAACTGATTTCATCGTTAACTGATTTCATCTTCATTTAACTGATTTCATCGTTAACTGATTTCATCGTTAACTGATTTCATCGTTAACTGATTTCATCTTCATTTAACTGATTTCATCGTTAACTGATTTCATCGTTAATTGATTTCATCGTTAACTGATTTCATTTTCATTCTTCATTTAACTGATTTCATCGTTAACTGATTTCATCGTTAACTGATTTCATCTTCATTTAACTGATTTCATCGTTAACTGATTTCATCGTTAATTGATTTCATCGTTAACTGATTTCATCTTCATTCTTCATTTAACTGATTTCATCGTTAACTGATTTCATCTTCATTTAACTGATTTCATCGTTAACTGATTTCATCGTTAACTGATTTCATCGTTAACTGATTTCATCTTCATTTAACTGATTTCATCGTTAACTGATTTCATCTTCATTCTTCATTTAACTGATTTCATCGTTAACTGATTTCATCGTTAACTGATTTCATCTTCATTTAACTGATTTCATCATTAATTGATTTCATCGTTAACTGATTTCATCGTTAACTGATTTCATCTTCATTTAACTGATTTCATCGTTAACTGATTTCATCGTTAACTGATTTCATCTTTAACTGATTTCATCTTCATTTAACTGATTTCATCGTTAACTGATTTCATCGTTAACTGATTTCATCGTTAACTGATTTCATCTTCATTTAACTGATTTCATTGTTAACTGATTTCATCGTTAACTGATTTCATCTTCATTTAACTGATTTCATCGTTAACTGATTTCATCGTTAACTGATTTCATCGTTAACTGATTTCATCTTCATTTAACTGATTTCATTTTCATTCTTCATTTAACTGATTTCATCGTTAACTGATTTCATCTTCATTTAACTGATTTCATCGTTAACTGATTTCATCGTTAACTGATTTCATCGTTAACTGATTTCATCTTTAACTGATTTCATCGTTAACTGATTTCATCGTTAACTGATTTCATCTTCATTTAACTGATTTCATTTTCATTCTTCATTTAACTGATTTCATCGTTAACTGATTTCATCTTCATTTAACTGATTTCATCGTTAACTGATTTCATCGTTAACTGATTTCATCGTTAACTGATTTCATCGTTAACTGATTTCATCTTCATTTAACTGATTTCATCGTTAACTGATTTCATCTTCATTTAATTGATTTCATCGTTAACTGATTTCATCGTTAACTGATTTCATCGTTAACTGATTTCATCTTCATTTAACTGATTTCATCGTTAACTGATTTCATCGTTAACTGATTTCATCTTCATTTAACTGATTTCATTTTCATTCTTCATTTAACTGATTTCATCGTTAACTGATTTCATCTTCATTTAATTGATTTCATCGTTAACTGATTTCATCGTTAACTGATTTCATCTTCATTTAACTGATTTCATCGTTAACTGATTTCATCTTCATTTAACTGATTTCATTTTCATTCTTCATTTAACTGATTTCATCGTTAACTGATTTCATCTTCATTTAATTGATTTCATCGTTAACTGATTTCATCGTTAACTGATTTCATCTTCATTTAACTGATTTCATTGTTAACTGATTTCATCGTTAACTGATTTCATCTTCATTTAACTGATTTCATCGTTAACTGATTTCATCGTTAACTGATTTCATCGTTAACTGATTTCATCTTCATTTAACTGATTTCATTTTCATTCTTCATTTAACTGATTTCATCGTTAACTGATTTCATCTTCATTTAACTGATTTCATCGTTAACTGATTTCATCGTTAACTGATTTCATCGTTAACTGATTTCATCTTTAACTGATTTCATCGTTAACTGATTTCATCTTCATTTAACTGATTTCATCGTTAACTGATTTCATCTTCATTTAATTGATTTCATCGTTAACTGATTTCATCGTTAACTGATTTCATCGTTAACTGATTTCATCTTCATTTAACTGATTTCATCGTTAACTGATTTCATCGTTAACTGATTTCATCTTCATTTAACTGATTTCATTTTCATTCTTCATTTAACTGATTTCATCGTGAACTGATTTCATCTTCATTTAACTGATTTCATCGTTAACTGATTTCATCGTTAATTGATTTCATCGTTAACTGATTTCATTTTCATTCTTCATTTAACTGATTTCATCGTTAACTGATTTCATCGTTAACTGATTTCATCTTCATTTAACTGATTTCATCGTTAATTGATTTCATCGTTAACTGATTTCATCTTCATTTAACTGATTTCATCGTTAACTGATTTCATCGTTAACTGATTTCATCGTTAACTGATTTCATCTTTAACTGATTTCATCGTTAACTGATTTCATCGTTAACTGATTTCATCTTCATTTAACTGATTTCATTGTTAACTGATTTCATCGTTAACTGATTTCATCTTCATTTAATTGATTTCATCGTTAACTGATTTCATCTTCATTTAATTGATTTCATCGTTAACTGATTTCATCGTTAACTGATTTCATCGTTAACTGATTTCATCTTCATTTAACTGATTTCATCGTTAACTGATTTCATCGTTAACTGATTTCATCTTCATTTAACTGATTTCATCGTTAACTGATTTCATCGTTAACTGATTTCATCGTCATTTAACTGATTTCATCGTTAACTGATTTCATCGTTAACTGATTTCATCGTTAACTGATTTCATCGTTAACTGATTTCATCTTCATTTAACTGATTTCATTGTTAACTGATTTCATCGTTAACTGATTTCATCTTCATTTAACTGATTTCATCGTTAACTGATTTCATCGTTAACTGATTTCATCGTTAACTGATTTCATCTTCATTTAACTGATTTCATTTTCATTCTTCATTTAACTGATTTCATCGTTAACTGATTTCATCTTCATTTAACTGATTTCATCGTTAACTGATTTCATCGTTAACTGATTTCATCGTTAACTGATTTCATCTTTAACTGATTTCATCGTTAACTGATTTCATCTTCATTTAACTGATTTCATCGTTAACTGATTTCATCTTCATTTAATTGATTTCATCGTTAACTGATTTCATCGTTAACTGATTTCATCGTTAACTGATTTCATCGTTAACTGATTTCATCTTCATTTAACTGATTTCATCATTAACTGATTTCATCGTTAACTGATTTCATCTTCATTTAACTGATTTCATTTTCATTCTTCATTTAACTGATTTCATCGTTAACTGATTTCATCTTCATTTAATTGATTTCATCGTTAACTGATTTCATCGTTAACTGATTTCATCGTTAACTGATTTCATCTTCATTTAACTGATTTCATCGTTAACTGATTTCATCGTTAACTGATTTCATCTTCATTTAACTGATTTCATCGTTAACTGATTTCATCGTTAACTGATTTCATCTTCATTTAACTGATTTCATCGTTAACTGATTTCATCGTTAATTGATTTCATCGTTAACTGATTTCATTTTCATTCTTCATTTAACTGATTTCATCGTTAACTGATTTCATCGTTAACTGATTTCATCTTCATTTAACTGATTTCATCGTTAACTGATTTCATCGTTAATTGATTTCATCGTTAACTGATTTCATCTTCATTCTTCATTTAACTGATTTTATCGTTAACTGATTTCATCTTCATTTAACTGATTTCATCGTTAACTGATTTCATCGTTAACTGATTTCATCGTTAACTGATTTCATCTTCATTTAACTGATTTCATCGTTAACTGATTTCATCTTCATTCTTCATTTAACTGATTTCATCTTTAACTGATTTCATCGTTAACTGATTTCATCTTCATTTAACTGATTTCATCGTTAATTGATTTCATCGTTAACTGATTTCATCGTTAATTGATTTCATCGTTAACTGATTTCATCTTCATTTAACTGATTTCATCGTTAACTGATTTCATCTTCATTCTTCATTTAACTGATTTCATCTTTAACTGATTTCATCGTTAACTGATTTCATCTTCATTTAACTGATTTCATCGTTAATTGATTTCATCGTTAACTGATTTCATCGTTAATTGATTTCATCGTTAACTGATTTCATCTTCATTTAACTGATTTCATCGTTAACTGATTTCATCTTCATTCTTCATTTAACTGATTTCATCTTTAACTGATTTCATCGTTAACTGATTTCATCTTCATTTAACTGATTTCATCGTTAATTGATTTCATCGTTAACTGATTTCATCGTTAATTGATTTCATCGTTAACTGATTTCATCTTCATTTAACTGATTTCATCGTTAACTGATTTCATCTTCATTCTTCATTTAACTGATTTCATCTTTAACTGATTTCATCGTTAACTGATTTCATCTTCATTTAACTGATTTCATCGTTAATTGATTTCATCGTTAACTGATTTCATCGTTAACTGATTTCATCTTCATTTAACTGATTTCATCGTTAACTGATTTCATCGTTAACTGATTTCATCTTTAACTGATTTCATCTTCATTTAACTGATTTCATCGTTAACTGATTTCATCGTTAACTGATTTCATCGTTAACTGATTTCATCTTCATTTAACTGATTTCATCTTCATTTAACTGATTTCATCGTTAACTGATTTCATCGTTAACTGATTTCATCTTCATTTAATTGATTTCATCATTAACTGATTTCATCGTTAACTGATTTCATCGTTAACTGATTTCATCTTCATTTAACTGATTTCATCGTTAACTGATTTCATCGTTAACTGATTTCATCTTCATTTAACTGATTTCATCGTTAACTGATTTCATCGTTAACTGATTTCATCTTCATTTAACTGATTTCATCGTTAACTGATTTCATCGTTAATTGATTTCATCGTTAACTGATTTCATCTTCATTCTTCATTTAACTGATTTCATCGTTAACTGATTTCATCTTCATTTAACTGATTTCATCGTTAACTGATTTCATCGTTAACTGATTTCATCGTTAACTGATTTCATCTTCATTTAACTGATTTCATCGTTAACTGATTTCATCTTCATTCTTCATTTAACTGATTTCATCTTTAACTGATTTCATCGTTAACTGATTTCATCTTCATTTAACTGATTTCATCGTTAATTGATTTCATCGTTAACTGATTTCATCGTTAATTGATTTCATCGTTAACTGATTTCATCTTCATTTAACTGATTTCATCGTTAACTGATTTCATCTTCATTCTTCATTTAACTGATTTCATCTTTAACTGATTTCATCGTTAACTGATTTCATCTTCATTTAACTGATTTCATCGTTAATTGATTTCATCGTTAACTGATTTCATCGTTAATTGATTTCATCGTTAACTGATTTCATCTTCATTTAACTGATTTCATCGTTAACTGATTTCATCTTCATTCTTCATTTAACTGATTTCATCTTTAACTGATTTCATCGTTAACTGATTTCATCTTCATTTAACTGATTTCATCGTTAATTGATTTCATCGTTAACTGATTTCATCGTTAACTGATTTCATCTTCATTTAACTGATTTCATCGTTAACTGATTTCATCGTTAACTGATTTCATCTTTAACTGATTTCATCTTCATTTAACTGATTTCATCGTTAACTGATTTCATCGTTAACTGATTTCATCGTTAACTGATTTCATCTTCATTTAACTGATTTCATCGTTAACTGATTTCATCGTTAACTGATTTCATCTTCATTTAATTGATTTCATCGTTAACTGATTTCATCGTTAACTGATTTCATCGTTAACTGATTTCATCTTCATTTAACTGATTTCATCGTTAACTGATTTCATCGTTAACTGATTTCATCGTTAACTGATTTCATCTTCATTTAACTGATTTCATCGTTAACTGATTTCATCGTTAACTGATTTCATCTTCATTTAACTGATTTCATCGTTAACTGATTTCATCGTTAATTGATTTCATCGTTAACTGATTTCATTTTCATTCTTCATTTAACTGATTTCATCGTTAACTGATTTCATCGTTAACTGATTTCATCTTCATTTAACTGATTTCATCGTTAACTGATTTCATCGTTAATTGATTTCATCGTTAACTGATTTCATCTTCATTCTTCATTTAACTGATTTCATCGTTAACTGATTTCATCTTCATTTAACTGATTTCATCGTTAACTGATTTCATCGTTAACTGATTTCATCTTCATTTAACTGATTTCATCGTTAACTGATTTCATCTTCATTCTTCATTTAACTGATTTCATCTTTAACTGATTTCATCGTTAACTGATTTCATCTTCATTTAACTGATTTCATCGTTAATTGATTTCATCGTTAACTGATTTCATCGTTAACTGATTTCATCTTCATTTAACTGATTTCATCGTTAACTGATTTCATCGTTAACTGATTTCATCTTTAACTGATTTCATCTTCATTTAACTGATTTCATCGTTAACTGATTTCATCGTTAACTGATTTCATCGTTAACTGATTTCATCGTTAACTGATTTCATCTTCATTTAACTGATTTCATTGTTAACTGATTTCATCGTTAACTGATTTCATCTTCATTTAACTGATTTCATCGTTAACTGATTTCATCGTTAACTGATTTCATCGTTAACTGATTTCATCTTCATTTAACTGATTTCATTTTCATTCTTCATTTAACTGATTTCATCGTTAACTGATTTCATCTTCATTTAACTGATTTCATCGTTAACTGATTTCATCGTTAACTGATTTCATCGTTAACTGATTTCATCTTTAACTGATTTCATCGTTAACTGATTTCATCTTCATTTAACTGATTTCATCGTTAACTGATTTCATCTTCATTTAATTGATTTCATCGTTAACTGATTTCATCGTTAACTGATTTCATCGTTAACTGATTTCATCTTCATTTAACTGATTTCATCGTTAACTGATTTCATCGTTAACTGATTTCATCTTCATTTAACTGATTTCATCGTTAACTGATTTCATCGTTAATTGATTTCATCGTTAACTGATTTCATTTTCATTCTTCATTTAACTGATTTCATCGTTAACTGATTTCATCGTTAACTGATTTCATCTTCATTTAACTGATTTCATCGTTAACTGATTTCATCGTTAACTGATTTCATCTTCATTTAACTGATTTCATCGTTAACTGATTTCATCGTTAATTGATTTCATCGTTAACTGATTTCATTTTCATTCTTCATTTAACTGATTTCATCGTTAACTGATTTCATCGTTAACTGATTTCATCTTCATTTAACTGATTTCATCGTTAACTGATTTCATCGTTAATTGATTTCATCGTTAACTGATTTCATCTTCATTCTTCATTTAACTGATTTCATCGTTAACTGATTTCATCTTCATTTAACTGATTTCATCGTTAACTGATTTCATCGTTAACTGATTTCATCGTTAACTGATTTCATCTTCATTTAACTGATTTCATTGTTAACTGATTTCATCGTTAACTGATTTCATCTTCATTTAACTGATTTCATCGTTAACTGATTTCATCGTTAACTGATTTCATCGTTAACTGATTTCATCTTCATTTAACTGATTTCATTTTCATTCTTCATTTAACTGATTTCATCGTTAACTGATTTCATCTTCATTTAACTGATTTCATCGTTAACTGATTTCATCGTTAACTGATTTCATCTTTAACTGATTTCATCTTCATTCTTCATTTAACTGATTTCATCTTTAACTGATTTCATCTTCATTTAACTGATTTCATCGTTAACTGATTTCATCGTTAACTGATTTCATCGTTAACTGATTTCATCGTTAACTGATTTCATCTTCATTTAACTGATTTCATTGTTAACTGATTTCATCGTTAACTGATTTCATCTTCATTTAACTGATTTCATCGTTAACTGATTTCATCGTTAACTGATTTCATCGTTAACTGATTTCATCTTCATTTAACTGATTTCATTTTCATTCTTCATTTAACTGATTTCATCGTTAACTGATTTCATCTTCATTTAACTGATTTCATCGTTAACTGATTTCATCGTTAACTGATTTCATCGTTAACTGATTTCATCTTCATTTAACTGATTTCATTGTTAACTGATTTCATCGTTAACTGATTTCATCTTCATTTAACTGATTTCATCGTTAACTGATTTCATCGTTAACTGATTTCATCGTTAACTGATTTCATCTTCATTTAACTGATTTCATTTTCATTCTTCATTTAACTGATTTCATCGTTAACTGATTTCATCTTCATTTAACTGATTTCATCGTTAACTGATTTCATCGTTAACTGATTTCATCTTTAACTGATTTCATCTTCATTCTTCATTTAACTGATTTCATCTTTAACTGATTTCATCTTCATTTAACTGATTTCATCGTTAACTGATTTCATCTTCATTTAATTGATTTCATCGTTAACTGATTTCATCGTTAACTGATTTCATCGTTAACTGATTTCATCGTTAACTGATTTCATCTTCATTTAACTGATTTCATCGTTAACTGATTTCATCGTTAACTGATTTCATCTTCATTTAACTGATTTCATTTTCATTCTTCATTTAACTGATTTCATCGTTAACTGATTTCATCTTCATTTAATTGATTTCATCGTTAACTGATTTCATCGTTAACTGATTTCATCGTTAACTGATTTCATCTTCATTTAACTGATTTCATCGTTAACTGATTTCATCGTTAACTGATTTCATCGTTAACTGATTTCATCTTCATTTAACTGATTTCATCGTTAACTGATTTCATCGTTAACTGATTTCATCTTCATTTAACTGATTTCATCGTTAACTGATTTCATCGTTAATTGATTTCATCGTTAACTGATTTCATCTTCATTCTTCATTTAACTGATTTCATCGTTAACTGATTTCATCTTCATTTAACTGATTTCATCGTTAACTGATTTCATCGTTAACTGATTTCATCGTTAACTGATTTCATCTTCATTCTTCATTTAACTGATTTCATCTTTAACTGATTTCATCGTTAACTGATTTCATCTTCATTTAACTGATTTCATCGTTAATTGATTTCATCGTTAACTGATTTCATCGTTAACTGATTTCATCGTTAACTGATTTCATCTTCATTTAACTGATTTCATCGTTAATTGATTTCATCGTTAACTGATTTCATCGTTAATTGATTTCATCGTTAACTGATTTCATCTTCATTTAACTGATTTCATCGTTAACTGATTTCATCTTCATTCTTCATTTAACTGATTTCATCTTTAACTGATTTCATCGTTAACTGATTTCATCTTCATTTAACTGATTTCATCGTTAATTGATTTCATCGTTAACTGATTTCATCGTTAATTGATTTCATCGTTAACTGATTTCATCTTCATTTAACTGATTTCATCGTTAACTGATTTCATCTTCATTCTTCATTTAACTGATTTCATCTTTAACTGATTTCATCGTTAACTGATTTCATCTTCATTTAACTGATTTCATCGTTAATTGATTTCATCGTTAACTGATTTCATCGTTAATTGATTTCATCGTTAACTGATTTCATCTTCATTTAACTGATTTCATCGTTAACTGATTTCATCTTCATTCTTCATTTAACTGATTTCATCTTTAACTGATTTCATCGTTAACTGATTTCATCTTCATTTAACTGATTTCATCGTTAATTGATTTCATCGTTAACTGATTTCATCGTTAACTGATTTCATCTTCATTTAACTGATTTCATCGTTAACTGATTTCATCGTTAACTGATTTCATCTTTAACTGATTTCATCTTCATTTAACTGATTTCATCGTTAATTGATTTCATCGTTAACTGATTTCATCGTTAACTGATTTCATCTTCATTTAACTGATTTCATCGTTAATTGATTTCATCGTTAACTGATTTCATCGTTAATTGATTTCATCGTTAACTGATTTCATCTTCATTTAACTGATTTCATCGTTAACTGATTTCATCTTCATTCTTCATTTAACTGATTTCATCTTTAACTGATTTCATCGTTAACTGATTTCATCTTCATTTAACTGATTTCATCGTTAATTGATTTCATCGTTAACTGATTTCATCGTTAATTGATTTCATCGTTAACTGATTTCATCTTCATTTAACTGATTTCATCGTTAACTGATTTCATCTTCATTCTTCATTTAACTGATTTCATCTTTAACTGATTTCATCGTTAACTGATTTCATCTTCATTTAACTGATTTCATCGTTAATTGATTTCATCGTTAACTGATTTCATCGTTAACTGATTTCATCTTCATTTAACTGATTTCATCGTTAACTGATTTCATCGTTAACTGATTTCATCTTTAACTGATTTCATCTTCATTTAACTGATTTCATCGTTAACTGATTTCATCGTTAACTGATTTCATCTTCATTTAACTGATTTCATCTTCATTTAACTGATTTCATCGTTAACTGATTTCATCGTTAACTGATTTCATCTTCATTTAATTGATTTCATCGTTAACTGATTTCATCGTTAACTGATTTCATCGTTAACTGATTTCATCTTCATTTAACTGATTTCATCGTTAACTGATTTCATCGTTAACTGATTTCATCGTTAACTGATTTCATCTTCATTTAACTGATTTCATCGTTAACTGATTTCATCGTTAACTGATTTCATCTTCATTTAACTGATTTCATCGTTAACTGATTTCATCGTTAATTGATTTCATCGTTAACTGATTTCATTTTCATTCTTCATTTAACTGATTTCATCGTTAACTGATTTCATCGTTAACTGATTTCATCTTCATTTAACTGATTTCATCGTTAACTGATTTCATCGTTAATTGATTTCATCGTTAACTGATTTCATCTTCATTCTTCATTTAACTGATTTCATCTTTAACTGATTTCATCGTTAACTGATTTCATCTTCATTTAACTGATTTCATCGTTAATTGATTTCATCGTTAACTGATTTCATCGTTAACTGATTTCATCTTCATTTAACTGATTTCATCGTTAACTGATTTCATCGTTAACTGATTTCATCGTTAACTGATTTCATCGTTAACTGATTTCATCTTCATTTAACTGATTTCATTGTTAACTGATTTCATCGTTAACTGATTTCATCTTCATTTAACTGATTTCATCGTTAACTGATTTCATCGTTAACTGATTTCATCGTTAACTGATTTCATCTTCATTTAACTGATTTCATTTTCATTCTTCATTTAACTGATTTCATCGTTAACTGATTTCATCTTCATTTAACTGATTTCATCGTTAACTGATTTCATCGTTAACTGATTTCATCGTTAACTGATTTCATCTTTAACTGATTTCATCGTTAACTGATTTCATCTTCATTTAACTGATTTCATCGTTAACTGATTTCATCTTCATTTAATTGATTTCATCGTTAACTGATTTCATCGTTAACTGATTTCATCGTTAACTGATTTCATCTTCATTTAACTGATTTCATCGTTAACTGATTTCATCGTTAACTGATTTCATCTTCATTTAAATGATTTCATTTTCATTCTTCATTTAACTGATTTCATCGTTAACTGATTTCATCTTCATTTAATTGATTTCATCGTTAACTGATTTCATCGTTAACTGATTTCATCGTTAACTGATTTCATCTTCATTTAACTGATTTCATCGTTAACTGATTTCATCGTTAACTGATTTCATCGTTAACTGATTTCATCTTCATTTAACTGATTTCATCGTTAACTGATTTCATCGTTAACTGATTTCATCTTCATTTAACTGATTTCATCGTTAACTGATTTCATCGTTAATTGATTTCATCGTTAACTGATTTCATTTTCATTCTTCATTTAACTGATTTCATCGTTAACTGATTTCATCGTTAACTGATTTCATCTTCATTTAACTGATTTCATCGTTAACTGATTTCATCGTTAATTGATTTCATCGTTAACTGATTTCATCTTCATTCTTCATTTAACTGATTTCATCGTTAACTGATTTCATCTTCATTTAACTGATTTCATCGTTAACTGATTTCATCGTTAACTGATTTCATCGTTAACTGATTTCATCTTCATTTAACTGATTTCATTGTTAACTGATTTCATCGTTAACTGATTTCATCTTCATTTAACTGATTTCATCGTTAACTGATTTCATCGTTAACTGATTTCATCGTTAACTGATTTCATCTTCATTTAACTGATTTCATTTTCATTCTTCATTTAACTGATTTCATCGTTAACTGATTTCATCTTCATTTAACTGATTTCATCGTTAACTGATTTCATCGTTAACTGATTTCATCGTTAACTGATTTCATCTTTAACTGATTTCATCGTTAACTGATTTCATCTTCATTTAACTGATTTCATCGTTAATTGATTTCATCGTTAACTGATTTCATCGTTAATTGATTTCATCGTTAACTGATTTCATCGTTAACTGATTTCATCTTCATTTAACTGATTTCATCGTTAACTGATTTCATCGTTAACTGATTTCATCTTTAACTGATTTCATCTTCATTTAACTGATTTCATCGTTAACTGATTTCATCGTTAACTGATTTCATCGTTAACTGATTTCATCTTCATTTAACTGATTTCATCTTCATTTAACTGATTTCATCGTTAACTGATTTCATCGTTAACTGATTTCATCTTCATTTAATTGATTTCATCGTTAACTGATTTCATCGTTAACTGATTTCATCGTTAACTGATTTCATCTTCATTTAACTGATTTCATCGTTAACTGATTTCATCGTTAACTGATTTCATCGTTAACTGATTTCATCTTCATTTAACTGATTTCATCGTTAACTGATTTCATCGTTAACTGATTTCATCTTCATTTAACTGATTTCATCGTTAACTGATTTCATCGTTAATTGATTTCATCGTTAACTGATTTCATTTTCATTCTTCATTTAACTGATTTCATCGTTAACTGATTTCATCGTTAACTGATTTCATCTTCATTTAACTGATTTCATCGTTAACTGATTTCATCGTTAATTGATTTCATCGTTAACTGATTTCATCTTCATTTAACTGATTTCATCGTTAATTGATTTCATCGTTAACTGATTTCATCGTTAACTGATTTCATCGTTAACTGATTTCATCTTCATTCTTCATTTAACTGATTTCATCTTTAACTGATTTCATCGTTAACTGATTTCATCTTCATTTAACTGATTTCATCGTTAATTGATTTCATCGTTAACTGATTTCATCGTTAATTGATTTCATCGTTAACTGATTTCATCTTCATTTAACTGATTTCATCGTTAACTGATTTCATCTTCATTCTTCATTTAACTGATTTCATCTTTAACTGATTTCATCGTTAACTGATTTCATCTTCATTTAACTGATTTCATCGTTAACTGATTTCATCGTTAACTGATTTCATCTTTAACTGATTTCATCTTCATTTAACTGATTTCATCGTTAACTGATTTCATCGTTAACTGATTTCATCGTTAACTGATTTCATCTTCATTTAACTGATTTCATCTTCATTTAACTGATTTCATCGTTAACTGATTTCATCTTCATTTAATTGATTTCATCGTTAACTGATTTCATCGTTAACTGATTTCATCGTTAACTGATTTCATCTTCATTTAACTGATTTCATCGTTAACTGATTTCATCGTTAACTGATTTCATCGTTAACTGATTTCATCTTCATTTAACTGATTTCATCGTTAACTGATTTCATCGTTAACTGATTTCATCTTCATTTAACTGATTTCATCGTTAACTGATTTCATCGTTAATTGATTTCATCGTTAACTGATTTCATTTTCATTCTTCATTTAACTGATTTCATCGTTAACTGATTTCATCGTTAACTGATTTCATCTTCATTTAACTGATTTCATCGTTAACTGATTTCATCGTTAATTGATTTCATCGTTAACTGATTTCATCTTCATTCTTCATTTAACTGATTTCATCGTTAATTGATTTCATCGTTAACTGATTTCATCTTCATTCTTCATTTAACTGATTTCATCGTTAACTGATTTCATCTTCATTTAACTGATTTCATCGTTAACTGATTTCATCGTTAACTGATTTCATCGTTAACTGATTTCATCTTCATTTAACTGATTTCATCGTTAACTGATTTCATCTTCATTCTTCATTTAACTGATTTCATCTTTAACTGATTTCATCGTTAACTGATTTCATCTTCATTTAACTGATTTCATCGTTAATTGATTTCATCGTTAACTGATTTCATCGTTAACTGATTTCATCTTCATTTAACTGATTTCATCGTTAACTGATTTCATCGTTAACTGATTTCATCGTTAACTGATTTCATCTTTAACTGATTTCATCTTCATTTAACTGATTTCATCGTTAACTGATTTCATCGTTAACTGATTTCATCTTCATTTAACTGATTTCATTGTTAACTGATTTCATCGTTAACTGATTTCATCTTCATTTAACTGATTTCATCGTTAACTGATTTCATCGTTAACTGATTTCATCGTTAACTGATTTCATCTTCATTTAACTGATTTCATTTTCATTCTTCATTTAACTGATTTCATCGTTAACTGATTTCATCTTCATTTAACTGATTTCATCGTTAACTGATTTCATCGTTAACTGATTTCATCGTTAACTGATTTCATCTTTAACTGATTTCATCGTTAACTGATTTCATCTTCATTTAACTGATTTCATCGTTAACTGATTTCATCTTCATTTAATTGATTTCATCGTTAACTGATTCCATCGTTAACTGATTTCATCTTCATTTAACTGATTTCATTTTCATTCTTCATTTAACTGATTTCATCGTTAACTGATTTCATCTTCATTTAATTGATTTCATCGTTAACTGATTTCATCGTTAACTGTTTTCATCTTCATTTAACTGATTTCATCGTTAACTGATTTCATCGTTAACTGATTTCATCTTCATTTAACTGATTTCATCGTTAACTGATTTCATCGTTAACTGATTTCATCTTCATTTAACTGATTTCATCGTTAACTGATTTCATCGTTAATTTATTTCATCGTTAACTGATTTCATTTTCATTCTTCATTTAACTGATTTCATCGTTAACTGATTTCATCGTTAACTGATTTCATCGTTAACTGATTTCATCTTCATTTAACTGATTTCATTGTTAACTGATTTCATCGTTAATTGATTTCATCGTTAACTGATTTCATCTTCATTTAACTGATTTCATCGTTAACTGATTTCATCGTTAACTGATTTCATCTTTAACTGATTTCATCGTTAACTGATTTCATCGTTAACTGATTTCATCTTCATTTAACTGATTTCATTGTTAACTGATTTCATCGTTAACTGATTTCATCTTCATTTAATTGATTTCATCGTTAACTGATTTCATCTTCATTTAATTGATTTCATCGTTAACTGATTTCATCGTTAACTGATTTCATCGTTAACTGATTTCATCTTCATTTAACTGATTTCATCGTTAACTGATTTCATCGTTAACTGATTTCATCTTCATTTAACTGATTTCATCGTTAACTGATTTCATCGTTAACTGATTTCATCTTCATTTAACTGATTTCATCGTTAACTGATTTCATCGTTAACTGATTTCATCGTTAACTGATTTCATCTTCATTTAACTGATTTCATTGTTAACTGATTTCATCGTTAACTGATTTCATCTTCATTTAACTGATTTCATCGTTAACTGATTTCATCGTTAACTGATTTCATCGTTAACTGATTTCATCGTTAACTGATTTCATCTTTAACTGATTTCATCGTTAACTGATTTCATCTTCATTTAACTGATTTCATCGTTAACTGATTTCATCTTCATTTAATTGATTTCATCGTTAACTGATTTCATCGTTAACTGATTTCATCGTTAACTGATTTCATCGTTAACTGATTTCATCTTCATTTAACTGATTTCATCGTTAACTGATTTCATCGTTAACTGATTTCATCTTCATTTAACTGATTTCATTTTCATTCTTCATTTAACTGATTTCATCGTTAACTGATTTCATCTTCATTTAATTGATTTCATCGTTAACTGATTTCATCGTTAACTGATTTCATCGTTAACTGATTTCATCTTCATTTAACTGATTTCATCGTTAACTGATTTCATCGTTAACTGATTTCATCTTCATTTAACTGATTTCATCGTTAACTGATTTCATCGTTAACTGATTTCATCGTTAACTGATTTCATCTTCATTTAACTGATTTCATTTTCATTCTTCATTTAACTGATTTCATCGTTAACTGATTTCATCTTCATTTAACTGATTTCATCGTTAACTGATTTCATCGTTAACTGATTTCATCGTTAACTGATTTCATCGTTAACTGATTTCATCTTCATTTAACTGATTTCATTGTTAACTGATTTCATCGTTAATTGATTTCATCGTTAACTGATTTCATCTTCATTTAACTGATTTCATCGTTAACTGATTTCATCGTTAACTGATTTCATCGTTAACTGATTTCATCTTTAACTGATTTCATCGTTAACTGATTTCATCGTTAACTGATTTCATCTTCATTTAACTGATTTCATTGTTAACTGATTTCATCGTTAACTGATTTCATCTTCATTTAATTGATTTCATCGTTAACTGATTTCATCTTCATTTAATTGATTTCATCGTTAACTGATTTCATCGTTAACTGATTTCATCGTTAACTGATTTCATCTTCATTTAACTGATTTCATCGTTAACTGATTTCATCGTTAACTGATTTCATCTTCATTTAACTGATTTCATCGTTAACTGATTTCATCGTTAACTGATTTCATCTTCATTTAACTGATTTCATCGTTAACTGATTTCATCGTTAACTGATTTCATCGTTAACTGATTTCATCTTCATTTAACTGATTTCATTGTTAACTGATTTCATCGTTAACTGATTTCATCTTCATTTAACTGATTTCATCGTTAACTGATTTCATCGTTAACTGATTTCATCTTCATTTAACTGATTTCATTTTCATTCTTCATTTAACTGATTTCATCGTTAACTGATTTCATCTTCATTTAACTGATTTCATCGTTAACTGATTTCATCGTTAACTGATTTCATCTTTAACTGATTTCATCGTTAACTGATTTCATCTTCATTTAACTGATTTCATCGTTAACTGATTTCATCTTCATTTAATTGATTTCATCGTTAACTGATTTCATCGTTAACTGATTTCATCGTTAACTGATTTCATCTTCATTTAACTGATTTCATCGTTAACTGATTTCATCGTTAACTGATTTCATCTTCATTTAACTGATTTCATTTTCATTCTTCATTTAACTGATTTCATCGTTAACTGATTTCATCTTCATTTAATTGATTTCATCGTTAACTGATTTCATCGTTAACTGATTTCATCGTTAACTGATTTCATCTTCATTTAACTGATTTCATCGTTAACTGATTTCATCGTTAACTGATTTCATCTTCATTTAACTGATTTCATCGTTAACTGATTTCATCGTTAACTGATTTCATCTTCATTTAACTGATTTCATCGTTAACTGATTTCATCGTTAATTGATTTCATCGTTAACTGATTTCATTTTCATTCTTCATTTAACTGATTTCATCGTTAACTGATTTCATCGTTAACTGATTTCATCTTCATTTAACTGATTTCATCGTTAATTGATTTCATCGTTAATTGATTTCATCGTTAACTGATTTCATCTTCATTTAACTGATTTCATCGTTAACTGATTTCATCTTCATTCTTCATTTAACTGATTTCATCTTTAACTGATTTCATCGTTAACTGATTTCATCTTCATTTAACTGATTTCATCGTTAATTGATTTCATCGTTAATTGATTTCATCGTTAACTGATTTCATCGTTAATTGATTTCATCGTTAACTGATTTCATCTTCATTTAACTGATTTCATCGTTAACTGATTTCATCTTCATTCTTCATTTAACTGATTTCATCGTTAACTGATTTCATCGTTAACTGATTTCATCGTTAATTGATTTCATCGTTAACTGATTTCATCTTCATTTAACTGATTTCATCGTTAATTGATTTCATCGTTAACTGATTTCATCGTTAACTGATTTCATCGTTAACTGATTTCATCTTCATTTAACTGATTTCATCTTCATTTAACTGATTTCATCGTTAACTGATTTCATCGTTAACTGATTTCATCTTCATTTAATTGATTTCATCGTTAACTGATTTCATCGTTAACTGATTTCATCGTTAACTGATTTCATCTTCATTTAACTGATTTCATCGTTAACTGATTTCATCGTTAACTGATTTCATCGTTAACTGATTTCATCTTCATTTAACTGATTTCATCGTTAACTGATTTCATCGTTAACTGATTTCATCTTCATTTAACTGATTTCATCGTTAACTGATTTCATCGTTAATTGATTTCATCGTTAACTGATTTCATTTTCATTCTTCATTTAACTGATTTCATCGTTAACTGATTTCATCGTTAACTGATTTCATCTTCATTTAACTGATTTCATCGTTAACTGATTTCATCGTTAATTGATTTCATCGTTAACTGATTTCATCTTCATTCTTCATTTAACTGATTTCATCGTTAACTGATTTCATCTTCATTTAACTGATTTCATCGTTAACTGATTTCATCGTTAACTGATTTCATCGTTAACTGATTTCATCTTCATTTAACTGATTTCATCGTTAACTGATTTCATCTTCATTCTTCATTTAACTGATTTCATCTTTAACTGATTTCATCGTTAACTGATTTCATCTTCATTTAACTGATTTCATCGTTAATTGATTTCATCGTTAACTGATTTCATCGTTAACTGATTTCATCTTCATTTAACTGATTTCATCGTTAACTGATTTCATCGTTAACTGATTTCATCTTTAACTGATTTCATCTTCATTTAACTGATTTCATCGTTAACTGATTTCATCGTTAACTGATTTCATCGTTAACTGATTTCATCTTCATTTAACTGATTTCATTGTTAACTGATTTCATCGTTAACTGATTTCATCTTCATTTAACTGATTTCATCGTTAACTGATTTCATCGTTAACTGATTTCATCGTTAACTGATTTCATCTTCATTTAACTGATTTCATTTTCATTCTTCATTTAACTGATTTCATCGTTAACTGATTTCATCTTCATTTAACTGATTTCATCGTTAACTGATTTCATCGTTAACTGATTTCATCGTTAACTGATTTCATCTTTAACTGATTTCATCGTTAACTGATTTCATCTTCATTTAACTGATTTCATCGTTAACTGATTTCATCTTCATTTAATTGATTTCATCGTTAACTGATTTCATCGTTAACTGATTTCATCGTTAACTGATTTCATCTTCATTTAACTGATTTCATCGTTAACTGATTTCATCGTTAACTGATTTCATCTTCATTTAACTGATTTCATTTTCATTCTTCATTTAACTGATTTCATCGTTAACTGATTTCATCTTCATTTAATTGATTTCATCGTTAACTGATTTCATCGTTAACTGATTTCATCTTCATTTAACTGATTTCATCGTTAACTGATTTCATCGTTAACTGATTTCATCGTTAACTGATTTCATCGTTAACTGATTTCATCTTCATTTAACTGATTTCATTGTTAACTGATTTCATCGTTAATTGATTTCATCGTTAACTGATTTCATCTTCATTTAACTGATTTCATCGTTAACTGATTTCATCGTTAACTGATTTCATCGTTAACTGATTTCATCGTTAACTGATTTCATCTTCATTTAACTGATTTCATTGTTAACTGATTTCATCGTTAACTGATTTCATCTTCATTTAATTGATTTCATCGTTAACTGATTTCATCTTCATTTAATTGATTTCATCGTTAACTGATTTCATCGTTAACTGATTTCATCGTTAACTGATTTCATCTTCATTTAACTGATTTCATCGTTAACTGATTTCATCGTTAACTGATTTCATCTTCATTTAACTGATTTCATCGTTAACTGATTTCATCGTTAACTGATTTCATCTTCATTTAACTGATTTCATTGTTAACTGATTTCATCGTTAACTGATTTCATCGTTAACTGATTTCATCTTCATTTAACTGATTTCATTGTTAACTGATTTCATCGTTAACTGATTTCATCTTCATTTAACTGATTTCATCGTTAACTGATTTCATCGTTAACTGATTTCATCTTCATTTAACTGATTTCATTTTCATTCTTCATTTAACTGATTTCATCGTTAACTGATTTCATCTTCATTTAACTGATTTCATCGTTAACTGATTTCATCGTTAACTGATTTCATCTTTAACTGATTTCATCGTTAACTGATTTCATCTTCATTTAACTGATTTCATCGTTAACTGATTTCATCTTCATTTAATTGATTTCATCGTTAACTGATTTCATCGTTAACTGATTTCATCGTTAACTGATTTCATCTTCATTTAACTGATTTCATCGTTAACTGATTTCATCGTTAACTGATTTCATCTTCATTTAACTGATTTCATTTTCATTCTTCATTTAACTGATTTCATCGTTAACTGATTTCATCTTCATTTAATTGATTTCATCGTTAACTGATTTCATCGTTAACTGATTTCATCGTTAACTGATTTCATCTTCATTTAACTGATTTCATCGTTAACTGATTTCATCGTTAACTGATTTCATCGTTAACTGATTTCATCTTCATTTAACTGATTTCATCGTTAACTGATTTCATCGTTAACTGATTTCATCTTCATTTAACTGATTTCATCGTTAACTGATTTCATCGTTAATTGATTTCATCGTTAACTGATTTCATTTTCATTCTTCATTTAACTGATTTCATCGTTAACTGATTTCATCGTTAACTGATTTCATCGTTAACTGATTTCATCTTCATTTAACTGATTTCATCGTTAACTGATTTCATCTTCATTCTTCATTTAACTGATTTCATCTTTAACTGATTTCATCGTTAACTGATTTCATCTTCATTTAACTGATTTCATCGTTAATTGATTTCATCGTTAACTGATTTCATCGTTAATTGATTTCATCGTTAACTGATTTCATCTTCATTTAACTGATTTCATCGTTAACTGATTTCATCTTCATTCTTCATTTAACTGATTTCATCTTTAACTGATTTCATCTTCATTTAACTGATTTCATCGTTAATTGATTTCATCGTTAACTGATTTCATCGTTAATTGATTTCATCGTTAACTGATTTCATCTTCATTTAACTGATTTCATCGTTAACTGATTTCATCTTCATTCTTCATTTAACTGATTTCATCTTTAACTGATTTCATCGTTAACTGATTTCATCTTCATTTAACTGATTTCATCGTTAATTGATTTCATCGTTAACTGATTTCATCGTTAACTGATTTCATCTTCATTTAACTGATTTCATCGTTAACTGATTTCATCGTTAACTGATTTCATCGTTAACTGATTTCATCTTCATTTAACTGATTTCATCGTTAACTGATTTCATCGTTAACTGATTTCATCGTTAACTGATTTCATCTTCATTTAATTGATTTCATCGTTAACTGATTTCATCGTTAACTGATTTCATCGTTAACTGATTTCATCTTCATTTAACTGATTTCATCGTTAACTGATTTCATCGTTAACTGATTTCATCGTTAACTGATTTCATCTTCATTTAACTGATTTCATCGTTAACTGATTTCATCGTTAACTGATTTCATCTTCATTTAACTGATTTCATCGTTAACTGATTTCATCGTTAATTGATTTCATCGTTAACTGATTTCATTTTCATTCTTCATTTAACTGATTTCATCGTTAACTGATTTCATCGTTAACTGATTTCATCTTCATTTAACTGATTTCATCGTTAACTGATTTCATCGTTAATTGATTTCATCGTTAACTGATTTCATCTTCATTCTTCATTTAACTGATTTCATCGTTAACTGATTTCATCTTCATTTAACTGATTTCATCGTTAACTGATTTCATCGTTAACTGATTTCATCGTTAACTGATTTCATCTTCATTTAACTGATTTCATCGTTAACTGATTTCATCTTTAACTGATTTCATCGTTAACTGATTTCATCGTTAACTGATTTCATCTTCATTTAACTGATTTCATTGTTAACTGATTTCATCGTTAATTGATTTCATCGTTAACTGATTTCATCTTCATTTAACTGATTTCATCGTTAACTGATTTCATCGTTAACTGATTTCATCGTTAACTGATTTCATCTTTAACTGATTTCATCGTTAACTGATTTCATCGTTAACTGATTTCATCTTCATTTAACTGATTTCATTGTTAACTGATTTCATCGTTAACTGATTTCATCTTCATTTAATTGATTTCATCGTTAACTGATTTCATCTTCATTTAATTGATTTCATCGTTAACTGATTTCATCGTTAACTGATTTCATCGTTAACTGATTTCATCTTCATTTAACTGATTTCATCGTTAACTGATTTCATCGTTAACTGATTTCATCTTCATTTAACTGATTTCATCGTTAACTGATTTCATCGTTAACTGATTTCATCTTCATTTAACTGATTTCATCGTTAACTGATTTCATCGTTAACTGATTTCATCGTTAACTGATTTCATCTTCATTTAACTGATTTCATTGTTAACTGATTTCATCGTTAACTGATTTCATCTTCATTTAACTGATTTCATCGTTAACTGATTTCATCGTTAACTGATTTCATCGTTAACTGATTTCATCTTCATTTAACTGATTTCATTTTCATTCTTCATTTAACTGATTTCATCGTTAACTGATTTCATCTTCATTTAACTGATTTCATCGTTAACTGATTTCATCGTTAACTGATTTCATCGTTAACTGATTTCATCTTTAACTGATTTCATCGTTAACTGATTTCATCTTCATTTAACTGATTTCATCGTTAACTGATTTCATCTTCATTTAATTGATTTCATCGTTAACTGATTTCATCGTTAACTGATTTCATCGTTAACTGATTTCATCTTCATTTAACTGATTTCATCGTTAACTGATTTCATCGTTAACTGATTTCATCTTCATTTAACTGATTTCATTTTCATTCTTCATTTAACTGATTTCATCGTTAACTGATTTCATCTTCATTTAATTGATTTCATCGTTAACTGATTTCATCGTTAACTGATTTCATCGTTAACTGATTTCATCTTCATTTAACTGATTTCATCGTTAACTGATTTCATCGTTAACTGATTTCATCGTTAACTGATTTCATCTTCATTTAACTGATTTCATCGTTAACTGATTTCATCGTTAACTGATTTCATCGTTAACTGATTTCATCTTCATTTAACTGATTTCATCGTTAACTGATTTCATCGTTAATTGATTTCATCGTTAACTGATTTCATTTTCATTCTTCATTTAACTGATTTCATCGTTAACTGATTTCATCGTTAACTGATTTCATCTTCATTTAACTGATTTCATCGTTAACTGATTTCATCGTTAATTGATTTCATCGTTAACTGATTTCATCTTCATTCTTCATTTAACTGATTTCATCGTTAACTGATTTCATCTTCATTTAACTGATTTCATCGTTAACTGATTTCATCGTTAACTGATTTCATCGTTAACTGATTTCATCTTCATTTAACTGATTTCATCGTTAACTGATTTCATCTTCATTCTTCATTTAACTGATTTCATCTTTAACTGATTTCATCGTTAACTGATTTCATCGTTAACTGATTTCATCTTCATTTAACTGATTTCATCGTTAATTGATTTCATCGTTAACTGATTTCATCGTTAACTGATTTCATCTTCATTTAACTGATTTCATCGTTAACTGATTTCATCGTTAACTGATTTCATCTTTAACTGATTTCATCTTCATTTAACTGATTTCATCGTTAACTGATTTCATCGTTAACTGATTTCATCTTCATTTAACTGATTTCATCTTCATTTAACTGATTTCATCGTTAACTGATTTCATCGTTAACTGATTTCATCTTCATTTAATTGATTTCATCTTCATTTAACTGATTTCATCGTTAACTGATTTCATCGTTAACTGATTTCATCGTTAACTGATTTCATCTTCATTTAACTGATTTCATCGTTAACTGATTTCATCTTCATTCTTCATTTAACTGATTTCATCTTTAACTGATTTCATCGTTAACTGATTTCATCTTCATTTAACTGATTTCATCGTTAATTGATTTCATCGTTAACTGATTTCATCGTTAACTGATTTCATCGTTAACTGATTTCATCTTCATTTAACTGATTTCATCGTTAATTGATTTCATCGTTAACTGATTTCATCGTTAATTGATTTCATCGTTAACTGATTTCATCTTCATTTAACTGATTTCATCGTTAACTGATTTCATCTTTAACTGATTTCATCGTTAACTGATTTCATCTTCATTTAACTGATTTCATCGTTAATTGATTTCATCGTTAACTGATTTCATCGTTAATTGATTTCATCGTTAACTGATTTCATCTTCATTTAACTGATTTCATCGTTAACTGATTTCATCTTCATTCTTCATTTAACTGATTTCATCTTTAACTGATTTCATCGTTAACTGATTTCATCTTCATTTAACTGATTTCATCGTTAATTGATTTCATCGTTAACTGATTTCATCGTTAATTGATTTCATCGTTAACTGATTTCATCTTCATTTAACTGATTTCATCGTTAACTGATTTCATCTTCATTCTTCATTTAACTGATTTCATCTTTAACTGATTTCATCGTTAACTGATTTCATCTTCATTTAACTGATTTCATCGTTAATTGATTTCATCGTTAACTGATTTCATCGTTAACTGATTTCATCTTCATTTAACTGATTTCATCGTTAACTGATTTCATCGTTAACTGATTTCATCTTTAACTGATTTCATCTTCATTTAACTGATTTCATCGTTAACTGATTTCATCGTTAACTGATTTCATCGTTAACTGATTTCATCTTCATTTAATTGATTTCATCGTTAACTGATTTCATCGTTAACTGATTTCATCGTTAACTGATTTCATCTTCATTTAACTGATTTCATCGTTAACTGATTTCATCGTTAACTGATTTCATCGTTAACTGATTTCATCTTCATTTAACTGATTTCATCGTTAACTGATTTCATCGTTAACTGATTTCATCTTCATTTAACTGATTTCATCGTTAACTGATTTCATCGTTAATTGATTTCATCGTTAACTGATTTCATTTTCATTCTTCATTTAACTGATTTCATCGTTAACTGATTTCATCTTCATTTAACTGATTTCATCGTTAACTGATTTCATCTTCATTCTTCATTTAACTGATTTCATCTTTAACTGATTTCATCGTTAACTGATTTCATCGTTAACTGATTTCATCTTCATTTAACTGATTTCATCGTTAATTGATTTCATCGTTAACTGATTTCATCGTTAACTGATTTCATCTTCATTTAACTGATTTCATCGTTAACTGATTTCATCGTTAACTGATTTCATCTTTAACTGATTTCATCTTCATTTAACTGATTTCATCGTTAACTGATTTCATCGTTAACTGATTTCATCTTCATTTAACTGATTTCATCTTCATTTAACTGATTTCATCGTTAACTGATTTCATCGTTAACTGATTTCATCTTCATTTAATTGATTTCATCGTTAACTGATTTCATCGTTAACTGATTTCATCGTTAACTGATTTCATCTTCATTTAACTGATTTCATCGTTAACTGATTTCATCGTTAACTGATTTCATCGTTAACTGATTTCATCTTCATTTAACTGATTTCATCGTTAACTGATTTCATCGTTAACTGATTTCATCTTCATTTAACTGATTTCATCGTTAACTGATTTCATCGTTAATTGATTTCATCGTTAACTGATTTCATTTTCATTCTTCATTTAACTGATTTCATCGTTAACTGATTTCATCGTTAACTGATTTCATCTTCATTTAACTGATTTCATCGTTAACTGATTTCATCGTTAATTGATTTCATCGTTAACTGATTTCATCTTCATTCTTCATTTAACTGATTTCATCGTTAACTGATTTCATCTTCATTTAACTGATTTCATCGTTAACTGATTTCATCGTTAACTGATTTCATCGTTAACTGATTTCATCTTCATTTAACTGATTTCATCGTTAACTGATTTCATCTTCATTCTTCATTTAACTGATTTCATCTTTAACTGATTTCATCGTTAACTGATTTCATCTTCATTTAACTGATTTCATCGTTAATTGATTTCATCGTTAACTGATTTCATCGTTAACTGATTTCATCTTCATTTAACTGATTTCATCGTTAACTGATTTCATCGTTAACTGATTTCATCTTTAACTGATTTCATCTTCATTTAACTGATTTCATCTTTAACTGATTTCATCGTTAACTGATTTCATCGTTAACTGATTTCATCTTCATTTAACTGATTTCATTGTTAACTGATTTCATCGTTAATTGATTTCATCGTTAACTGATTTCATCTTCATTTAACTGATTTCATCGTTAACTGATTTCATCGTTAACTGATTTCATCGTTAACTGATTTCATCTTTAACTGATTTCATCGTTAACTGATTTCATCGTTAACTGATTTCATCTTCATTTAACTGATTTCATTGTTAACTGATTTCATCGTTAACTGATTTCATCTTCATTTAATTGATTTCATCGTTAACTGATTTCATCTTCATTTAATTGATTTCATCGTTAACTGATTTCATCGTTAACTGATTTCATCTTCATTTAACTGATTTCATCTTCATTTAACTGATTTCATCGTTAACTGATTTCATCGTTAACTGATTTCATCTTCATTTAACTGATTTCATCGTTAACTGATTTCATCTTCATTTAACTGATTTCATCGTTAACTGATTTCATCGTTAACTGATTTCATCTTCATTTAACTGATTTCATCGTTAACTGATTTCATCGTTAACTGATTTCATCGTTAACTGATTTCATCTTTAACTGATTTCATCGTTAACTGATTTCATCTTCATTTAACTGATTTCATCGTTAACTGATTTCATCTTCATTTAATTGATTTCATCGTTAACTGATTTCATCGTTAACTGATTTCATCGTTAACTGATTTCATCTTCATTTAACTGATTTCATCGTTAACTGATTTCATCGTTAACTGATTTCATCTTCATTTAACTGATTTCATCGTTAACTGATTTCATCGTTAATTGATTTCATCGTTAACTGATTTCATTTTCATTCTTCATTTAACTGATTTCATCGTTAACTGATTTCATCGTTAACTGATTTCATCGTTAACTGATTTCATCTTCATTTAACTGATTTCATCGTTAACTGATTTCATCGTTAACTGATTTCATCTTCATTTAACTGATTTCATCGTTAACTGATTTCATCGTTAATTGATTTCATCGTTAACTGATTTCATCGTTAACTGATTTCATCTTCATTTAACTGATTTCATCGTTAACTGATTTCATCTTTAACTGATTTCATCGTTAACTGATTTCATCTTCATTTAACTGATTTCATCGTTAACTGATTTCATCTTCATTTAATTGATTTCATCGTTAACTGATTTCATCGTTAACTGATTTCATCGTTAACTGATTTCATCTTCATTTAACTGATTTCATCGTTAACTGATTTCATCGTTAACTGATTTCATCTTCATTTAACTGATTTCATCGTTAACTGATTTCATCGTTAATTGATTTCATCGTTAACTGATTTCATTTTCATTCTTCATTTAACTGATTTCATCGTTAACTGATTTCATCGTTAACTGATTTCATCTTCATTTAACTGATTTCATCGTTAACTGATTTCATCGTTAACTGATTTCATCTTCATTTAACTGATTTCATCGTTAACTGATTTCATCGTTAATTGATTTCATCGTTAACTGATTTCATTTTCATTCTTCATTTAACTGATTTCATCGTTAACTGATTTCATCGTTAACTGATTTCATCTTCATTTAACTGATTTCATCGTTAACTGATTTCATCGTTAATTGATTTCATCGTTAACTGATTTCATCTTCATTCTTCATTTAACTGATTTCATCGTTAACTGATTTCATCTTCATTTAACTGATTTCATCGTTAACTGATTTCATCGTTAACTGATTTCATCGTTAACTGATTTCATCGTTAACTGATTTCATCTTCATTTAACTGATTTCATTGTTAACTGATTTCATCGTTAACTGATTTCATCTTCATTTAACTGATTTCATCGTTAACTGATTTCATCGTTAACTGATTTCATCGTTAACTGATTTCATCTTCATTTAACTGATTTCATTTTCATTCTTCATTTAACTGATTTCATCGTTAACTGATTTCATCTTCATTTAACTGATTTCATCGTTAACTGATTTCATCGTTAACTGATTTCATCGTTAACTGATTTCATCTTTAACTGATTTCATCGTTAACTGATTTCATCTTCATTTAACTGATTTCATCGTTAACTGATTTCATCTTCATTTAATTGATTTCATCGTTAACTGATTTCATCGTTAACTGATTTCATCGTTAACTGATTTCATCTTCATTTAACTGATTTCATCGTTAACTGATTTCATCGTTAACTGATTTCATCTTCATTTAACTGATTTCATTTTCATTCTTCATTTAACTGATTTCATCGTTAACTGATTTCATCTTCATTTAATTGATTTCATCGTTAACTGATTTCATCGTTAACTGATTTCATCGTTAACTGATTTCATCTTCATTTAACTGATTTCATCGTTAACTGATTTCATCGTTAACTGATTTCATCTTCATTTAACTGATTTCATCGTTAACTGATTTCATCGTTAACTGATTTCATCTTCATTTAACTGATTTCATCGTTAACTGATTTCATCGTTAATTGATTTCATCGTTAACTGATTTCATTTTCATTCTTCATTTAACTGATTTCATCGTTAACTGATTTCATCGTTAACTGATTTCATCTTCATTTAACTGATTTCATCGTTAACTGATTTCATCGTTAATTGATTTCATCGTTAACTGATTTCATCTTCATTCTTCATTTAACTGATTTCATCGTTAACTGATTTCATCGTTAACTGATTTCATCGTTAATTGATTTCATCGTTAACTGATTTCATCTTCATTTAACTGATTTCATCGTTAACTGATTTCATCTTCATTCTTCATTTAACTGATTTCATCTTTAACTGATTTCATCGTTAACTGATTTCATCTTCATTTAACTGATTTCATCGTTAACTGATTTCATCGTTAACTGATTTCATCTTCATTTAATTGATTTCATCGTTAACTGATTTCATCGTTAACTGATTTCATCGTTAACTGATTTCATCTTCATTTAACTGATTTCATCGTTAACTGATTTCATCGTTAACTGATTTCATCTTCATTTAACTGATTTCATCGTTAACTGATTTCATCGTTAATTGATTTCATCGTTAACTGATTTCATTTTCATTCTTCATTTAACTGATTTCATCGTTAACTGATTTCATCGTTAACTGATTTCATCTTCATTTAACTGATTTCATCGTTAACTGATTTCATCGTTAATTGATTTCATCGTTAACTGATTTCATCTTCATTCTTCATTTAACTGATTTCATCGTTAACTGATTTCATCTTCATTTAACTGATTTCATCGTTAACTGATTTCATCGTTAACTGATTTCATCGTTAACTGATTTCATCTTCATTTAACTGATTTCATCTTCATTTAACTGATTTCATCTTTAACTGATTTCATCGTTAACTGATTTCATCGTTAATTGATTTCATCGTTAACTGATTTCATTTTCATTCTTCATTTAACTGATTTCATCGTTAACTGATTTCATCGTTAACTGATTTCATCTTCATTTAACTGATTTCATCGTTAACTGATTTCATCGTTAATTGATTTCATCGTTAACTGATTTCATCTTCATTCTTCATTTAACTGATTTCATCGTTAACTGATTTCATCTTCATTTAACTGATTTCATCGTTAACTGATTTCATCGTTAACTGATTTCATCGTTAACTGATTTCATCTTCATTTAACTGATTTCATCGTTAACTGATTTCATCTTCATTCTTCATTTAACTGATTTCATCTTTAACTGATTTCATCGTTAACTGATTTCATCTTCATTTAACTGATTTCATCGTTAATTGATTTCATCGTTAACTGATTTCATCGTTAACTGATTTCATCTTCATTTAACTGATTTCATCGTTAACTGATTTCATCGTTAACTGATTTCATCTTTAACTGATTTCATCTTCATTTAACTGATTTCATCTTTAACTGATTTCATCGTTAACTGATTTCATCGTTAACTGATTTCATCTTCATTTAACTGATTTCATTGTTAACTGATTTCATCGTTAATTGATTTCATCGTTAACTGATTTCATCTTCATTTAACTGATTTCATCGTTAACTGATTTCATCGTTAACTGATTTCATCGTTAACTGATTTCATCTTTAACTGATTTCATCGTTAACTGATTTCATCGTTAACTGATTTCATCTTCATTTAACTGATTTCATTGTTAACTGATTTCATCGTTAACTGATTTCATCTTCATTTAATTGATTTCATCGTTAACTGATTTCATCTTCATTTAATTGATTTCATCGTTAACTGATTTCATCGTTAACTGATTTCATCTTCATTTAACTGATTTCATCTTCATTTAACTGATTTCATCGTTAACTGATTTCATCGTTAACTGATTTCATCTTCATTTAACTGATTTCATCGTTAACTGATTTCATCTTCATTTAACTGATTTCATCGTTAACTGATTTCATCGTTAACTGATTTCATCTTCATTTAACTGATTTCATCGTTAACTGATTTCATCGTTAACTGATTTCATCGTTAACTGATTTCATCTTTAACTGATTTCATCGTTAACTGATTTCATCTTCATTTAACTGATTTCATCGTTAACTGATTTCATCTTCATTTAATTGATTTCATCGTTAACTGATTTCATCGTTAACTGATTTCATCGTTAACTGATTTCATCTTCATTTAACTGATTTCATCGTTAACTGATTTCATCGTTAACTGATTTCATCTTCATTTAACTGATTTCATCGTTAACTGATTTCATCGTTAATTGATTTCATCGTTAACTGATTTCATTTTCATTCTTCATTTAACTGATTTCATCGTTAACTGATTTCATCGTTAACTGATTTCATCGTTAACTGATTTCATCTTCATTTAACTGATTTCATCGTTAACTGATTTCATCGTTAACTGATTTCATCTTCATTTAACTGATTTCATCGTTAACTGATTTCATCGTTAATTGATTTCATCGTTAACTGATTTCATCGTTAACTGATTTCATCTTCATTTAACTGATTTCATCGTTAACTGATTTCATCTTTAACTGATTTCATCGTTAACTGATTTCATCTTCATTTAACTGATTTCATCGTTAACTGATTTCATCTTCATTTAATTGATTTCATCGTTAACTGATTTCATCGTTAACTGATTTCATCGTTAACTGATTTCATCTTCATTTAACTGATTTCATCGTTAACTGATTTCATCGTTAACTGATTTCATCTTCATTTAACTGATTTCATCGTTAACTGATTTCATCGTTAATTGATTTCATCGTTAACTGATTTCATTTTCATTCTTCATTTAACTGATTTCATCGTTAACTGATTTCATCGTTAACTGATTTCATCTTCATTTAACTGATTTCATCGTTAACTGATTTCATCGTTAACTGATTTCATCTTCATTTAACTGATTTCATCGTTAACTGATTTCATCGTTAATTGATTTCATCGTTAACTGATTTCATTTTCATTCTTCATTTAACTGATTTCATCGTTAACTGATTTCATCGTTAACTGATTTCATCTTCATTTAACTGATTTCATCGTTAACTGATTTCATCGTTAATTGATTTCATCGTTAACTGATTTCATCTTCATTCTTCATTTAACTGATTTCATCGTTAACTGATTTCATCTTCATTTAACTGATTTCATCGTTAACTGATTTCATCGTTAACTGATTTCATCGTTAACTGATTTCATCGTTAACTGATTTCATCTTCATTTAACTGATTTCATTGTTAACTGATTTCATCGTTAACTGATTTCATCTTCATTTAACTGATTTCATCGTTAACTGATTTCATCGTTAACTGATTTCATCGTTAACTGATTTCATCTTCATTTAACTGATTTCATTTTCATTCTTCATTTAACTGATTTCATCGTTAACTGATTTCATCTTCATTTAACTGATTTCATCGTTAACTGATTTCATCGTTAACTGATTTCATCGTTAACTGATTTCATCTTTAACTGATTTCATCGTTAACTGATTTCATCTTCATTTAACTGATTTCATCGTTAACTGATTTCATCTTCATTTAATTGATTTCATCGTTAACTGATTTCATCGTTAACTGATTTCATCGTTAACTGATTTCATCTTCATTTAACTGATTTCATCGTTAACTGATTTCATCGTTAACTGATTTCATCTTCATTTAACTGATTTCATTTTCATTCTTCATTTAACTGATTTCATCGTTAACTGATTTCATCTTCATTTAATTGATTTCATCGTTAACTGATTTCATCGTTAACTGATTTCATCGTTAACTGATTTCATCTTCATTTAACTGATTTCATCGTTAACTGATTTCATCGTTAACTGATTTCATCTTCATTTAACTGATTTCATCGTTAACTGATTTCATCGTTAACTGATTTCATCTTCATTTAACTGATTTCATCGTTAACTGATTTCATCGTTAATTGATTTCATCGTTAACTGATTTCATTTTCATTCTTCATTTAACTGATTTCATCGTTAACTGATTTCATCGTTAACTGATTTCATCTTCATTTAACTGATTTCATCGTTAACTGATTTCATCGTTAATTGATTTCATCGTTAACTGATTTCATCTTCATTCTTCATTTAACTGATTTCATCGTTAACTGATTTCATCGTTAACTGATTTCATCGTTAATTGATTTCATCGTTAACTGATTTCATCTTCATTTAACTGATTTCATCGTTAACTGATTTCATCTTCATTCTTCATTTAACTGATTTCATCTTTAACTGATTTCATCGTTAACTGATTTCATCTTCATTTAACTGATTTCATCGTTAACTGATTTCATCGTTAACTGATTTCATCTTCATTTAATTGATTTCATCGTTAACTGATTTCATCGTTAACTGATTTCATCGTTAACTGATTTCATCTTCATTTAACTGATTTCATCGTTAACTGATTTCATCGTTAACTGATTTCATCTTCATTTAACTGATTTCATCGTTAACTGATTTCATCGTTAATTGATTTCATCGTTAACTGATTTCATTTTCATTCTTCATTTAACTGATTTCATCGTTAACTGATTTCATCGTTAACTGATTTCATCTTCATTTAACTGATTTCATCGTTAACTGATTTCATCGTTAATTGATTTCATCGTTAACTGATTTCATCTTCATTCTTCATTTAACTGATTTCATCGTTAACTGATTTCATCTTCATTTAACTGATTTCATCGTTAACTGATTTCATCGTTAACTGATTTCATCGTTAACTGATTTCATCTTCATTTAACTGATTTCATCGTTAACTGATTTCATCTTCATTCTTCATTTAACTGATTTCATCTTTAACTGATTTCATCGTTAACTGATTTCATCTTCATTTAACTGATTTCATCGTTAATTGATTTCATCGTTAACTGATTTCATCGTTAACTGATTTCATCTTCATTTAACTGATTTCATCGTTAACTGATTTCATCGTTAACTGATTTCATCTTTAACTGATTTCATCTTCATTTAACTGATTTCATCGTTAACTGATTTCATCGTTAACTGATTTCATCTTCATTTAACTGATTTCATTGTTAACTGATTTCATCGTTAACTGATTTCATCTTCATTTAACTGATTTCATCGTTAACTGATTTCATCGTTAACTGATTTCATCTTCATTTAACTGATTTCATTTTCATTCTTCATTTAACTGATTTCATCGTTAACTGATTTCATCTTCATTTAATTGATTTCATCGTTAACTGATTTCATCGTTAACTGATTTCATCGTTAACTGATTTCATCTTCATTTAACTGATTTCATCGTTAACTGATTTCATCGTTAACTGATTTCATCGTTAACTGATTTCATCGTTAACTGATTTCATCTTCATTTAACTGATTTCATCGTTAACTGATTTCATCGTTAACTGATTTCATCGTTAACTGATTTCATCTTCATTTAACTGATTTCATCGTTAACTGATTTCATCGTTAACTGATTTCATCTTCATTTAACTGATTTCATCGTTAACTGATTTCATCGTTAATTGATTTCATCGTTAACTGATTTGATTTTCATTCTTCATTTAACTGATTTCATCGTTAACTGATTTCATCGTTAACTGATTTCATCTTCATTTAACTGATTTCATCGTTAACTGATTTCATCGTTAATTGATTTCATCGTTAACTGATTTCATCTTCATTCTTCATTTAACTGATTTCATCGTTAACTGATTTCATCGTTAACTGATTTCATCGTTAATTGATTTCATCGTTAACTGATTTCATCTTCATTTAACTGATTTCATCGTTAACTGATTTCATCTTCATTCTTCATTTAACTGATTTCATCTTTAACTGATTTCATCGTTAACTGATTTCATCTTCATTTAACTGATTTCATCGTTAACTGATTTCATCGTTAACTGATTTCATCTTCATTTAATTGATTTCATCGTTAACTGATTTCATCGTTAACTGATTTCATCGTTAACTGATTTCATCTTCATTTAATTGATTTCATCGTTAACTGATTTCATCGTTAACTGATTTCATCGTTAACTAATTTCATCTTCATTTAACTGATTTCATCGTTAACTGATTTCATCGTTAACTGATTTCATCTTCATTTAACTGATTTCATCGTTAACTGATTTCATCGTTAATTGATTTCATCGTTAACTGATTTCATTTTCATTCTTCATTTAACTGATTTCATCGTTAACTGATTTCATCGTTAACTGATTTCATCTTCATTTAACTGATTTCATCGTTAACTGATTTCATCGTTAATTGATTTCATCGTTAACTGATTTCATCTTCATTCTTCATTTAACTGATTTCATCGTTAACTGATTTCATCTTCATTTAACTGATTTCATCGTTAACTGATTTCATCGTTAACTGATTTCATCGTTAACTGATTTCATCTTCATTTAACTGATTTCATCGTTAACTGATTTCATCTTCATTCTTCATTTAACTGATTTCATCTTTAACTGATTTCATCGTTAACTGATTTCATCTTCATTTAACTGATTTCATCGTTAATTGATTTCATCGTTAACTGATTTCATCGTTAACTGATTTCATCTTCATTTAACTGATTTCATCGTTAACTGATTTCATCGTTAACTGATTTCATCTTTAACTGATTTCATCTTCATTTAACTGATTTCATCGTTAACTGATTTCATCGTTAACTGATTTCATCTTCATTTAACTGATTTCATTGTTAACTGATTTCATCGTTAACTGATTTCATCTTCATTTAACTGATTTCATCGTTAACTGATTTCATCGTTAACTGATTTCATCGTTAACTGATTTCATCTTCATTTAACTGATTTCATTTTCATTCTTCATTTAACTGATTTCATCGTTAACTGATTTCATCTTCATTTAACTGATTTCATCGTTAACTGATTTCATCGTTAACTGATTTCATCGTTAACTGATTTCATCTTTAACTGATTTCATCGTTAACTGATTTCATCTTCATTTAACTGATTTCATCGTTAACTGATTTCATCTTCATTTAATTGATTTCATCGTTAACTGATTTCATCGTTAACTGATTTCATCGTTAACTGATTTCATCGTTAACTGATTTCATCTTCATTTAACTGATTTCATCGTTAACTGATTTCATCGTTAACTGATTTCATCGTTAACTGATTTCATCTTTAACTGATTTCATCGTTAACTGATTTCATCTTCATTTAACTGATTTCATCGTTAACTGATTTCATCTTCATTTAATTGATTTCATCGTTAACTGATTTCATCGTTAACTGATTTCATCGTTAACTGATTTCATCTTCATTTAACTGATTTCATCGTTAACTGATTTCATCGTTAACTGATTTCATCTTCATTTAACTGATTTCATCGTTAACTGATTTCATCGTTAATTGATTTCATCGTTAACTGATTTCATTTTCATTCTTCATTTAACTGATTTCATCGTTAACTGATTTCATCGTTAACTGATTTCATCTTCATTTAACTGATTTCATCGTTAACTGATTTCATCGTTAACTGATTTCATCTTCATTTAACTGATTTCATCGTTAACTGATTTCATCGTTAATTGATTTCATCGTTAACTGATTTCATTTTCATTCTTCATTTAACTGATTTCATCGTTAACTGATTTCATCGTTAACTGATTTCATCTTCATTTAACTGATTTCATCGTTAACTGATTTCATCGTTAATTGATTTCATCGTTAACTGATTTCATCTTCATTCTTCATTTAACTGATTTCATCGTTAACTGATTTCATCTTCATTTAACTGATTTCATCGTTAACTGATTTCATCGTTAACTGATTTCATCGTTAACTGATTTCATCGTTAACTGATTTCATCTTCATTTAACTGATTTCATTGTTAACTGATTTCATCGTTAACTGATTTCATCTTCATTTAACTGATTTCATCGTTAACTGATTTCATCGTTAACTGATTTCATCGTTAACTGATTTCATCTTCATTTAACTGATTTCATTTTCATTCTTCATTTAACTGATTTCATCGTTAACTGATTTCATCTTCATTTAACTGATTTCATCGTTAACTGATTTCATCGTTAACTGATTTCATCGTTAACTGATTTCATCTTTAACTGATTTCATCGTTAACTGATTTCATCTTCATTTAACTGATTTCATCGTTAACTGATTTCATCTTCATTTAATTGATTTCATCGTTAACTGATTTCATCGTTAACTGATTTCATCGTTAACTGATTTCATCTTCATTTAACTGATTTCATCGTTAACTGATTTCATCGTTAACTGATTTCATCGTTAACTGATTTCATCTTCATTTAACTGATTTCATTTTCATTCTTCATTTAACTGATTTCATCGTTAACTGATTTCATCTTCATTTAATTGATTTCATCGTTAACTGATTTCATCGTTAACTGATTTCATCGTTAACTGATTTCATCTTCATTTAACTGATTTCATCGTTAACTGATTTCATCTTCATTTAACTGATTTCATCGTTAACTGATTTCATCGTTAACTGATTTCATCTTCATTTAACTGATTTCATCGTTAACTGATTTCATCGTTAATTGATTTCATCGTTAACTGATTTCATTTTCATTCTTCATTTAACTGATTTCATCGTTAACTGATTTCATCGTTAACTGATTTCATCTTCATTTAACTGATTTCATCGTTAACTGATTTCATCGTTAATTGATTTCATCGTTAACTGATTTCATCTTCATTCTTCATTTAACTGATTTCATCGTTAACTGATTTCATCTTCATTTAACTGATTTCATCGTTAACTGATTTCATCGTTAACTGATTTCATCGTTAACTGATTTCATCTTCATTTAACTGATTTCATCGTTAACTGATTTCATCTTCATTCTTCATTTAACTGATTTCATCTTTAACTGATTTCATCGTTAACTGATTTCATCTTCATTTAACTGATTTCATCGTTAATTGATTTCATCGTTAACTGATTTCATCTTCATTTAACTGATTTCATCGTTAACTGATTTCATCTTCATTCTTCATTTAACTGATTTCATCTTTAACTGATTTCATCGTTAACTGATTTCATCGTTAACTGATTTCATCTTCATTTAACTGATTTCATCTTCATTTAACTGATTTCATCGTTAACTGATTTCATCGTTAACTGATTTCATCTTCATTTAATTGATTTCATCGTTAACTGATTTCATCGTTAACTGATTTCATCGTTAACTGATTTCATCTTCATTTAACTGATTTCATCGTTAACTGATTTCATCGTTAACTGATTTCATCGTTAACTGATTTCATCTTCATTTAACTGATTTCATCGTTAACTGATTTCATCGTTAACTGATTTCATCTTCATTTAACTGATTTCATCGTTAACTGATTTCATCGTTAATTGATTTCATCGTTAACTGATTTCATTTTCATTCTTCATTTAACTGATTTCATCGTTAACTGATTTCATCGTTAACTGATTTCATCTTCATTTAACTGATTTCATCGTTAACTGATTTCATCGTTAATTGATTTCATCGTTAACTGATTTCATCTTCATTCTTCATTTAACTGATTTCATCGTTAACTGATTTCATCTTCATTTAACTGATTTCATCGTTAACTGATTTCATCGTTAACTGATTTCATCGTTAACTGATTTCATCTTCATTTAACTGATTTCATCGTTAACTGATTTCATCTTCATTCTTCATTTAACTGATTTCATCTTTAACTGATTTCATCGTTAACTGATTTCATCTTCATTTAACTGATTTCATCGTTAATTGATTTCATCGTTAACTGATTTCATCGTTAACTGATTTCATCTTCATTTAACTGATTTCATCGTTAACTGATTTCATCGTTAACTGATTTCATCTTCATTTAACTGATTTCATCTTCATTTAACTGATTTCATCGTTAACTGATTTCATCGTTAACTGATTTCATCTTCATTTAACTGATTTCATCTTCATTTAACTGATTTCATCGTTAACTGATTTCATCGTTAACTGATTTCATCTTCATTTAATTGATTTCATCGTTAACTGATTTCATCGTTAACTGATTTCATCGTTAACTGATTTCATCTTCATTTAACTGATTTCATCGTTAACTGATTTCATCGTTAACTGATTTCATCTTCATTTAATTGATTTCATCGTTAACTGATTTCATCGTTAACTGATTTCATCGTTAACTGATTTCATCTTCATTTAACTGATTTCATCGTTAACTGATTTCATCGTTAACTGATTTCATCGTTAACTGATTTCATCTTCATTTAACTGATTTCATCGTTAACTGATTTCATCGTTAACTGATTTCATCTTCATTTAACTGATTTCATCGTTAACTGATTTCATCGTTAATTGATTTCATCGTTAACTGATTTCATTTTCATTCTTCATTTAACTGATTTCATCGTTAACTGATTTCATCGTTAACTGATTTCATCTTCATTTAACTGATTTCATCGTTAACTGATTTCATCGTTAATTGATTTCATCGTTAACTGATTTCATCTTCATTCTTCATTTAACTGATTTCATCGTTAACTGATTTCATCTTCATTTAACTGATTTCATCGTTAACTGATTTCATCGTTAACTGATTTCATCGTTAACTGATTTCATCTTCATTTAACTGATTTCATCGTTAACTGATTTCATCTTCATTCTTCATTTAACTGATTTCATCTTTAACTGATTTCATCGTTAACTGATTTCATCTTCATTTAACTGATTTCATCGTTAATTGATTTCATCGTTAACTGATTTCATCGTTAACTGATTTCATCTTCATTTAACTGATTTCATCGTTAACTGAATTCATCGTTAACTGATTTCATCTTTAACTGATTTCATCTTCATTTAACTGATTTCATCGTTAACTGATTTCATCGTTAACTGATTTCATCGTTAACTGATTTCATCTTCATTTAACTGATTTCATTGTTAACTGATTTCATCGTTAACTGATTTCATCTTCATTTAACTGATTTCATCGTTAACTGATTTCATCGTTAACTGATTTCATCGTTAACTGATTTCATCTTCATTTAACTGATTTCATTTTCATTCTTCATTTAACTGATTTCATCGTTAACTGATTTCATCTTCATTTAACTGATTTCATCGTTAACTGATTTCATCGTTAACTGATTTCATCGTTAACTGATTTCATCTTTAACTGATTTCATCGTTAACTGATTTCATCTTCATTTAACTGATTTCATCGTTAACTGATTTCATCTTCATTTAATTGATTTCATCGTTAACTGATTTCATCGTTAACTGATTTCATCGTTAACTGATTTCATCTTCATTTAACTGATTTCATCGTTAACTGATTTCATCGTTAACTGATTTCATCGTTAACTGATTTCATCTTTAACTGATTTCATCGTTAACTGATTTCATCTTCATTTAACTGATTTCATCGTTAACTGATTTCATCTTCATTTAATTGATTTCATCGTTAACTGATTTCATCGTTAACTGATTTCATCGTTAACTGATTTCATCTTCATTTAACTGATTTCATCGTTAACTGATTTCATCTTCATTTAACTGATTTCATCGTTAACTGATTTCATCGTTAATTGATTTCATCGTTAACTGATTTCATCGTTAACTGATTTCATCTTCATTTAACTGATTTCATCGTTAACTGATTTCATCTTCATTTAACTGATTTCATCGTTAACTGATTTCATCGTTAATTGATTTCATCGTTAACTGATTTCATCTTCATTTAACTGATTTCATCGTTAACTGATTTCATCGTTAACTGATTTCATCGTTAACTGATTTCATCTTCATTTAACTGATTTCATCGTTAACTGATTTCATCGTTAACTGATTTCATCTTCATTTAATTGATTTCATCGTTAACTGATTTCATCGTTAACTGATTTCATCGTTAACTGATTTCATCTTCATTTAACTGATTTCATCGTTAACTGATTTCATCGTTAACTGATTTCATCTTCATTTAACTGATTTCATCGTTAACTGATTTCATCGTTAACTGATTTCATCTTCATTTAACTGATTTCATCGTTAACTGATTTCATCGTTAATTGATTTCATCGTTAACTGATTTCATTTTCATTCTTCATTTAACTGATTTCATCGTTAACTGATTTCATCGTTAACTGATTTCATCTTCATTTAACTGATTTCATCGTTAACTGATTTCATCGTTAATTGATTTCATCGTTAACTGATTTCATCTTCATTCTTCATTTAACTGATTTCATCGTTAACTGATTTCATCTTCATTTAACTGATTTCATCGTTAACTGATTTCATCGTTAACTGATTTCATCGTTAACTGATTTCATCTTCATTTAACTGATTTCATCGTTAACTGATTTCATCTTCATTCTTCATTTAACTGATTTCATCTTTAACTGATTTCATCGTTAACTGATTTCATCTTCATTTAACTGATTTCATCGTTAATTGATTTCATCGTTAACTGATTTCATCGTTAACTGATTTCATCTTCATTTAACTGATTTCATCGTTAACTGATTTCATCGTTAACTGATTTCATCTTTAACTGATTTCATCTTCATTTAACTGATTTCATCGTTAACTGATTTCATCGTTAACTGATTTCATCTTCATTTAACTGATTTCATTGTTAACTGATTTCATCGTTAACTGATTTCATCTTCATTTAACTGATTTCATCGTTAACTGATTTCATCGTTAACTGATTTCATCGTTAACTGATTTCATCTTCATTTAACTGATTTCATTTTCATTCTTCATTTAACTGATTTCATCGTTAACTGATTTCATCTTCATTTAACTGATTTCATCGTTAACTGATTTCATCGTTAACTGATTTCATCGTTAACTGATTTCATCTTTAACTGATTTCATCGTTAACTGATTTCATCTTCATTTAACTGATTTCATCGTTAACTGATTTCATCTTCATTTAATTGATTTCATCGTTAACTGATTTCATCGTTAACTGATTTCATCGTTAACTGATTTCATCTTCATTTAACTGATTTCATCGTTAACTGATTTCATCGTTAACTGATTTCATCGTTAACTGATTTCATCTTCATTTAACTGATTTCATCTTCATTTAACTGATTTCATCGTTAACTGATTTCATCTTCATTTAATTGATTTCATCGTTAACTGATTTCATCGTTAACTGATTTCATCGTTAACTGATTTCATCTTCATTTAACTGATTTCATCGTTAACTGATTTCATCGTTAACTGATTTCATCTTCATTTAATTGATTTCATCGTTAACTGATTTCATCGTTAACTGATTTCATCGTTAACTGATTTCATCTTCATTTAACTGATTTCATCGTTAACTGATTTCATCGTTAACTGATTTCATCTTCATTTAACTGATTTCATCGTTAACTGATTTCATCGTTAACTGATTTCATCTTCATTTAACTGATTTCATCGTTAACTGATTTCATCGTTAATTGATTTCATCGTTAACTGATTTCATTTTCATTCTTCATTTAACTGATTTCATCGTTAACTGATTTCATCGTTAACTGATTTCATCTTCATTTAACTGATTTCATCGTTAACTGATTTCATCGTTAATTGATTTCATCGTTAACTGATTTCATCTTCATTCTTCATTTAACTGATTTCATCGTTAACTGATTTCATCTTCATTTAACTGATTTCATCGTTAACTGATTTCATCGTTAACTGATTTCATCTTCATTTAACTGATTTCATCGTTAACTGATTTCATCTTCATTCTTCATTTAACTGATTTCATCTTTAACTGATTTCATCGTTAACTGATTTCATCTTCATTTAACTGATTTCATCGTTAATTGATTTCATCGTTAACTGATTTCATCGTTAACTGATTTCATCTTCATTTAACTGATTTCATCGTTAACTGATTTCATCGTTAACTGATTTCATCTTTAACTGATTTCATCTTCATTTAACTGATTTCATCGTTAACTGATTTCATCGTTAACTGATTTCATCGTTAACTGATTTCATCTTCATTTAACTGATTTCATTGTTAACTGATTTCATCGTTAACTGATTTCATCTTCATTTAACTGATTTCATCGTTAACTGATTTCATCGTTAACTGATTTCATCGTTAACTGATTTCATCTTCATTTAACTGATTTCATTTTCATTCTTCATTTAACTGATTTCATCGTTAACTGATTTCATCTTCATTTAACTGATTTCATCTTCATTTAACTGATTTCATCGTTAACTGATTTCATCGTTAACTGATTTCATCTTTAACTGATTTCATCGTTAACTGATTTCATCTTCATTTAACTGATTTCATCGTTAACTGATTTCATCTTCATTTAATTGATTTCATCGTTAACTGATTTCATCGTTAACTGATTTCATCGTTAACTGATTTCATCTTCATTTAACTGATTTCATCGTTAACTGATTTCATCGTTAACTGATTTCATCGTTAACTGATTTCATCTTTAACTGATTTCATCGTTAACTGATTTCATCTTCATTTAACTGATTTCATCGTTAACTGATTTCATCTTCATTTAATTGATTTCATCGTTAACTGATTTCATCGTTAACTGATTTCATCGTTAACTGATTTCATCTTCATTTAACTGATTTCATCGTTAACTGATTTCATCGTTAACTGATTTCATCTTCATTTAACTGATTTCATCGTTAACTGATTTCATCTTCATTTAATTGATTTCATCGTTAACTGATTTCATCGTTAACTGATTTCATCGTTAACTGATTTCATCTTCATTTAACTGATTTCATCGTTAACTGATTTCATCGTTAACTGATTCCATCGTTAACTGATTTCATCGTTAACTGATTTCATCTTCATTTAACTGATTTCATCGTTAACTGATTTCATCGTTAACTGATTTCATCTTCATTTAACTGATTTCATTGTTAACTGATTTCATCGTTAACTGATTTCATCTTCATTTAACTGATTTCATCGTTAACTGATTTCATCGTTAACTGATTTCATCGTTAACTGATTTCATCTTCATTTAACTGATTTCATCGTTAACTGATTTCATCGTTAACTGATTTCATCGTTAACTGATTTCATCTTTAACTGATTTCATCGTTAACTGATTTCATCTTCATTTAACTGATTTCATCGTTAACTGATTTCATCTTCATTTAATTGATTTCATCGTTAACTGATTTCATCGTTAACTGATTTCATCGTTAACTGATTTCATCTTCATTTAACTGATTTCATCGTTAACTGATTTCATCGTTAACTGATTTCATCTTCATTTAACTGATTTCATTTTCATTCTTCATTTAACTGATTTCATCGTTAACTGATTTCATCTTCATTTAATTGATTTCATCGTTAACTGATTTCATCGTTAACTGATTTCATCGTTAACTGATTTCATCTTCATTTAACTGATTTCATCGTTAACTGATTTCATCGTTAACTGATTTCATCGTTAACTGATTTCATCTTCATTTAACTGATTTCATCGTTAACTGATTTCATCGTTAACTGATTTCATCTTCATTTAACTGATTTCATCGTTAACTGATTTCATCGTTAATTGATTTCATCGTTAACTGATTTCATTTTCATTCTTCATTTAACTGATTTCATCGTTAACTGATTTCATCGTTAACTGATTTCATCGTTAACTGATTTGATCTTCATTTAACTGATTTCATCGTTAACTGATTTCATCGTTAATTGATTTCATCGTTAACTGATTTCATCTTCATTCTTCATTTAACTGATTTCATCGTTAACTGATTTCATCTTCATTTAACTGATTTCATCGTTAACTGATTTCATCGTTAACTGATTTCATCTTCATTTAACTGATTTCATCGTTAACTGATTTCATCTTCATTCTTCATTTAACTGATTTCATCGTTAACTGATTTCATCTTTAACTGATTTCATCGTTAACTGATTTCATCGTTAACTGATTTCATCTTCATTTAACTGATTTCATCGTTAACTGATTTCATCGTTAACTGATTTCATCTTTAACTGATTTCATCGTTAACTGATTTCATCTTCATTTAACTGATTTCATCGTTAACTGATTTCATCTTCATTTAACTGATTTCATCGTTAACTGATTTCATCGTTAACTGATTTCATCGTTAACTGATTTCATCTTCATTTAACTGATTCCATCGTTAACTGATTTCATCGTTAACTGATTTCATCGTTAACTGATTTCATCTTCATTTAACTGATTTCATCGTTAACTGATTTCATCGTTAACTGATTTCATCTTTAACTGATTTCATCGTTAACTGATTTCATCTTCATTTAACTGATTTCATCGTTAACTGATTTCATCGTTAACTGATTTCATCGTTAACTGATTTCATCTTCATTTAACTGATTTCATCGTTAACTGATTTCATCGTTAACTGATTCCATCGTTAACTGATTTCATCGTTAACTGATTTCATCTTCATTTAACTGATTTCATCGTTAACTGATTTCATCTTCATTTAACTGATTTCATCGTTAACTGATTTCATCGTTAACTGATTTCATCGTTAACTGATTTCATCTTCATTTAACTGATTTCATTTTCATTCTTCATTTAACTGATTTCATCGTTAACTGATTTCATCTTCATTTAACTGATTTCATCGTTAACTGATTTCATCTTCATTTAACTGATTTCATCGTTAACTGATTTCATCTTCATTTAATTGATTTCATCGTTAACTGATTTCATCGTTAACTGATTTCATCGTTAACTGATTTCATCTTCATTTAACTGATTTCATCGTTAACTGATTTCATCGTTAACTGATTCCATCGTTAACTGATTTCATCGTTAACTGATTTCATCTTCATTTAACTGATTTCATCGTTAACTGATTTCATCGTTAACTGATTTCATCTTCATTTAACTGATTTCATCGTTAACTGATTTCATCTTTAACTGATTTCATCGTTAACTGATTTCATCGTTAACTGATTTCATCTTCATTTAACTGATTTCATCGTTAACTGATTTCATCGTTAACTGATTTCATCTTCATTTAACTGATTTCATCGTTAACTGATTTCATCGTTAACTGATTTCATCTTCATTTAACTGATTTCATCGTTAACTGATTTCATCGTTAACTGATTCCATCGTTAACTGATTTCATCTTTAACTGATTTCATCGTTAACTGATTTCATCTTCATTTAACTGATTTCATCGTTAACTGATTTCATCTTCATTCAACTGATTTCATCGTTAACTGATTTCGTCTTCATTTAACTGATTTCATCGTTAACTGATTTCATCTTTAACTGATTTCATCGTTAACTGATTTCATCTTCATTTAACTGATTTCATCGTTAACTGATTTCATCGTTAACTGATTTCATCGTTAACTGATTTCATCTTCATTTAACTGATTTCATCGTTAACTGATTTCATCGTTAACTGATTTCATCGTTAACTGATTTCATCTTCATTTAACTGATTTCATCGTTCACTGATTTCATCGTTAACTGATTTCATCTTCATTTAACTGATTTCATCGTTAACTGATTTCATCGTTAACTGATTTCATCGTTAACTGATTTCATCGTTAACTGATTTCATCTTCATTTAACTGATTTCATCGTTAACTGATTTCATCTTCATTCAACTGATTTCATCGTTAACTGATTTCGTCTTCATTTAACTGATTTCATCGTTAACTGATTTCATCTTTAACTGATTTCATCGTTAACTGATTTCATCTTCATTTAACTGATTTCATCGTTAACTGATTTCATCGTTAACTGATTTCATCGTTAACTGATTTCATCTTCATTTAACTGATTTCATCGTTAACTGATTTCATCGTTAACTGATTTCATCTTCATTTAACTGATTTCATCGTTAACTGATTTCATCTTTAACTGATTTCATCGTTAACTGATTTCATCGTTAACTGATTTCATCTTCATTTAACTGATTTCATCGTTAACTGATTTCATCGTTAACTGATTTCATCTTCATTTAACTGATTTCATCGTTAACTGATTTCATCGTTAACTGATTTCATCTTCATTTAACTGATTTCATCGTTAACTGATTTCATCGTTAACTGATTCCATCGTTAACTGATTTCATCTTTAACTGATTTCATCGTTAACTGATTTCATCTTCATTTAACTGATTTCATCGTTAACTGATTTCATCTTCATTCAACTGATTTCATCGTTAACTGATTTCGTCTTCATTTAACTGATTTCATCGTTAACTGATTTCATCTTTAACTGATTTCATCGTTAACTGATTTCATCTTCATTTAACTGATTTCATCGTTAACTGATTTCATCGTTAACTGATTTCATCGTTAACTGATTTCATCTTCATTTAACTGATTTCATCGTTAACTGATTTCATCGTTAACTGATTTCATCGTTAACTGATTTCATCTTCATTTAACTGATTTCATCGTTCACTGATTTCATCGTTAACTGATTTCATCTTCATTTAACTGATTTCATCGTTAACTGATTTCATCGTTAACTGATTTCATCGTTAACTGATTTCATCGTTAACTGATTTCATCTTCATTTAACTGATTTCATCGTTAACTGATTTCATCTTCATTCAACTGATTTCATCGTTAACTGATTTCGTCTTCATTTAACTGATTTCATCGTTAACTGATTTCATCTTTAACTGATTTCATCGTTAACTGATTTCATCTTCATTTAACTGATTTCATCGTTAACTGATTTCATCGTTAACTGATTTCATCGTTAACTGATTTCATCTTCATTTAACTGATTCCATCGTTAACTGATTTCATCGTTAACTGATTTCATCTTCATTTAACTGATTTCATCGTTAACTTATTTCATCGTTAACTGATTCCATCGTTAACTGATTTCATCTTTAACTGATTTCATCGTTAACTGATTTCATCTTCATTTAACTGATTTCATCGTTAACTGATTTCATCTTCATTTAATTGATTTCATCGTTAACTGATTTCATCCTTAACTGATTTCATCTTCATTTAACTGATTTCATCGTTAACTGATTTCATCGTTAACTGATTTCATCTTCATTTAACTGATTTCATCGTTAACTGATTTCATCGTTAACTGATTTCATCTTCATTTAACTGATTTCATCGTTAACTGATTTCATCTTCATTTAACTGATTTCATCGTTAACTGATTTCATCGTTAACTGATTTCATCTTCATTTAACTGATTTCATCGTTAACTGATTTCATCGTTAACTGATTTCATCTTCATTTAACTGATTTCATCGTTAACTGATTTCATCGTTAACTGATTTCATCTTTAACTGATTTCATCGTTAACTGATTTCATCTTCATTTAACTGATTTCATCGTTAACTGATTTCATCTTCATTTAACTGATTTCATCGTTAACTGATTTCATCGTTAACTGATTTCATCTTCATTTAACTGATTTCATCGTTAACTGATTTCATCGTTAACTGATTTCATCTTTAACTGATTTCATCGTTAACTGATTTCATCTTCATTTAACTGATTTCATCGTTAACTGATTTCATCGTTAACTGATTTCATCTTCATTTAACTGATTTCATCGTTAACTGATTTCATCTTTAACTGATTTCATCGTTAACTGATTTCATCTTCATTTAACTGATTTCATCGTTAACTGATTTCATCGTTAACTGATTTCATCTTCATTTAACTGATTTCATCTTCATTTAACTGATTTCATCATTAACTGATTTCATCTTCATTTAACTGATTTCATCGTTAACTGATTTCATCGTTAACTGATTTCATCTTCATTTAACTGATTCCATCGTTAACTGATTTCATCGTTAACTGATTTCATCTTCATTTAACTGATTCCATCGTTAACTGATTTCATCGTTAACTGATTTCATCGTTAACTGATTTCATCTTCATTTAACTGATTTCATCTTCATTTAACTGATTTCATCGTTAACTGATTTCATCTTCATTTAACTGATTTCATCGTTAACTGATTTCATCGTTAACTGATTTCATCTTCATTTAACTGATTTCATCGTTAACTGATTTCATCGTTAACTGATTCCATCGTTAACTGATTTCATCTTCATTTAACTGATTTCATCGTTAACTGATTTCATCTTCATTTAACTGATTCCATCGTTAACTGATTCCATCGTTAACTGATTTCATCGTTAACTGATTTCATCTTCATTTAACTGATTTCATTTTCATTCTTCATTTAACTGATTTCATCGTTAACTGATTTCATCTTCATTTAACTGATTTCATCGTTAACTGATTTCATCGTTAACTGATTTCATGGTTAACTGATTTCATCTTCATTTAACTGATTTCATCGTTAACTGATTTCATCGTTAACTGATTTCATCTTTAACTGATTTCATCGTTAACTGATTTCATCTTCATTTAACTGATTTCATCGTTAACTGATTTAATCTTCATTTAACTGATTCCATCGTTAACTGATTTCATCGTTAACTGATTTCATCGTTAACTGATTTCATCTTCATTTAACTGATTTCATCGTTAACTGATCTCATCGTTAACTGATCTCATCGTTAACTGATTCCATCGTTAACTGATTTCACCGTGAACTGATTTCATCTTCATTTAACTGATTCCATCGTTAACTGATTTCATCGTTAACTGATTTCATCGTTAACTGATTTCATCTTTAACTGATTTCATCGTTAACTGATTTCATCTTCATTTAACTGATTTCATTTTCATTCTTCATTTAACTGATTTCATCGTTAACTGATTTCATCGTTAACTGATTTCATCTTCATTTAACTGATTTCATCGTTAACTGATTTCATCGTTAATTGATTTCATCGTTAACTGATTTCATCTTCATTCTTCATTTAACTGATTTCATCGTTAACTGATTTCATCGTTAACTGATTTCATCTTCATTCTTCATTTAACTGATTTCATCTTTAACTGATTTCATCGTTAACTGATTTCATCTTCATTTAACTGATTTCATCGTTAATTGATTTCATCGTTAACTGATTTCATCGTTAACTGATTTCATCTTCATTTAACTGATTTCATCGTTAAATGATTTCATCGTTAACTGATTTCATCTTTAACTGATTTCATCTTCATTTAACTGATTTCATCGTTAACTGATTTCATCGTTAACTGATTTCATCGTTAACTGATTTCATCGTTAACTGATTTCATCTTCATTTAACTGATTCCATCGTTAACTGATTTCATCGTTAACTGATTTCATCTTCATTTAACTGATTTCATCGTTAACTGATTTCATCGTTAACTGATTTCATCTTCATTTAACTGATTTCATCGTTAACTGATTTCATCTTCATTTAACTGATTTCCTCGTTAACTGATTTCATCGTTAACTGATTTCATCTTCATTTAACTGATTCCATCGTTAACTGATTTCATCGTTAACTGATTTCATCGTTAACTGATTTCATCTTTAACTGATTTCATCGTTAACTGATTTCATCTTCATTTAACTGATTTCATCGTTAACTGATTTCATCGTTAACTGATTTCATCTTCATTTAACTGATTTCATTTTCATTCTTCATTTAACTGATTTCATCGTTAACTGATTTCATCTTCATTTAACTGATTTCATTTTCATTCTTCATTTAACTGATTTCATCGTTAACTGATTTCATCTTCATTTAACTGATTTCATCGTTAACTGATTTCATCGTTAACTGATTTCATCTTCATTTAACTGATTTCATCGTTAACTGATTTCATCGTTAACTGATTTCATCGTTAACTGATTTCATCGTTAACTGATTTCATCGTTAACTGATTTCATCGTTAACTGATTTCATCTTCATTTAACTGATTTCATCGTTAACTGATTTCATCGTTAACTGATTTCATCGTTAACTGATTTCATCTTCATTTAACTGATTTCATCGTTAACTGATTTCATCTTTAACTGATTTCATCGTTAACTGATTTCATCTTCATTTAACTGATTTCATCGTTAACTGATTTCATCTTCATTTAACTGATTTCATCGTTAACTGATTTCATCGTTAACTGATTTCATCGTTAACTGATTTCATCTTCATTTAACTGATTCCATCGTTAACTGATTTCATCGTTAACTGATTTCATCGTTAACTGATTTCATCTTCATTTAACTGATTTCATCGTTAACTGATTTCATCGTTAACTGATTTCATCTTTAACTGATTTCATCGTTAACTGATTTCATCTTCATTTAACTGATTTCATCGTTAACTGATTTCATCGTTAACTGATTTCATCGTTAACTGATTTCATCTTCATTTAACTGATTTCATCGTTAACTGATTTCATCGTTAACTGATTCCATCGGTAACTGATTTCATCGTTAACTGATTTCATCTTCATTTAACTGATTTCATCGTTAACTGATTTCATCTTCATTTAACTGATTTCATCGTTAACTGATTTCATCGTTAACTGATTTCATCTTTAACTGATTTCATCGTTAACTGATTTCATCTTCATTTAACTGATTTCATCGTTAACTGATTTCATCTTCATTTAACTGATTTCATCGTTAACTGATTTCATCGTTAACTGATTTCATCGTTAACTGATTTCATCTTCATTTAACTGATTTCATCGTTAACTGATTTCATCGTTAACTGATTTCATCTTCATTTAACTGATTTCATCGTTAACTGATTTCATCGTTAACTGATTTCATCTTTAACTGATTTCATCGTTAACTGATTTCATCTTCATTTAACTGATTTCATCGTTAACTGATTTCATCGTTAACTGATTTCATCGTTAACTGATTCCATCGTTAACTGATTTCATCGTTAACTGATTTCATCTTCATTTAACTGATTTCATCGTTAACTGATTTCATCTTTAACTGATTTCATCGTTAACTCATTTCATCGTTAACTGATTTCATCGTTAACTGATTTCATCTTCATTTAACTGATTTCATCGTTAACTGATTTCATCGTTAACTGATTTCATCGTTAACTGATTTCATCTTCATTTAACTGATTTCATCGTTAAGTGATTTCATCGTTAACTGATTTCATCGTTAACTGATTTCATGTTCATTTAACTGATTTCATCTTCATTTAACTGATTTCATCGTTAACTGATTTCATCTTTAACTGATTTCATCGTTAACTCATTTCATCGTTAACTGATTTCATCGTTAACTGATTTCATCTTCATTTAACTGATTTCATCGTTAACTGATTTCATCGTTAACTGATTTCATCTTCATTTAACTGATTTCATCGTTAAGTGATTTCATCGTTAACTGATTTCATCGTTAACTGATTTCATCGTTAACTGATTTCATCTTCATTTAACTGATTTCATCTTCATTTAACTGATTTCATCGTTAACTGATTTCATCTTTAACTCATTTCATCGTTAACTCATTTCATCGTTAACTGATTTCATCGTTAACTGATTTCATCTTCATTTAACTGATTTCATCGTTAACTGATTTCATCGTTAACTGATTTCATCTTCATTTAACTGATTTCATCGTTAACTGATTTCATCGTTAACTGATTCCATCGTTAACTGATTTCATCGTTAACTGATTTCATCGTTAACTGATTTCATCTTCATTTAACTGATTTCATCGTTAACTGATTTCATCGTTAACTGATTTCATCTTCATTTAACTGATTTCATCGTTAACTGATTTCATCTTTAACTGATTTCATCGTTAACTGATTTCATCGTTAACTGATTTCATCTTCATTTAACTGATTTCATCGTTAACTGATTTCATCGTTAACTGATTTCATCTTCATTTAACTGATTTCATCGTTAACTGATTTCATCGTTAACTGATTTCATCTTCATTTAACTGATTTCATCGTTAACTGATTTCATCTTCATTTAACTGATTTCATCGTTAACTGATTTCATCGTTAACTGATTCCATCGTTAACTGATTTCATCTTCATTTAACTGATTTCATCGTTAACTGATTTCATCTTCATTTAACTGATTCCATCGTTAACTGATTCCATCGTTAACTGATTTCATCGTTAACTGATTTCATCTTCATTTAACTGATTTCATTTTCATTCTTCATTTAACTGATTTCATCGTTAACTGATTTCATCTTCATTTAACTGATTTCATCGTTAACTGATTTCATCGTTAACTGATTTCATGGTTAACTGATTTCATCTTCATTTAACTGATTTCATCGTTAACTGATTTCATCGTTAACTGATTTCATCTTTAACTGATTTCATCGTTAACTGATTTCATCTTCATTTAACTGATTTCATCGTTAACTGATTTCATCTTCATTTAACTGATTCCATCGTTAACTGATTTCATCGTTAACTGATTTCATCGTTAACTGATTTGATCTTCATTTAACTGATTTCATCGTTAACTGATCTCATCGTTAACTGATCTCATCGTTAACTGATTCCATCGTTAACTGATTTCACCGTGAACTGATTTCATCTTCATTTAACTGATTCCATCGTTAACTGATTTCATCGTTAACTGATTTCATCGTTAACTGATTTCATCTTTAACTGATTTCATCGTTAACTGATTTCATCTTCATTTAACTGATTTCATTTTCATTCTTCATTTAACTGATTTCATCGTTAACTGATTTCATCGTTAACTGATTTCATCTTCATTTAACTGATTTCATCGTTAACTGATTTCATCGTTAATTGATTTCATCGTTAACTGATTTCATCTTCATTCTTCATTTAACTGATTTCATCGTTAACTGATTTCATCGTTAACTGATTTCATCTTCATTTAACTGATTTCATCGTTAACTGATTTCATCTTCATTCTTCATTTAACTGATTTCATCTTTAACTGATTTCATCGTTAACTGATTTCATCTTCATTTAACTGATTTCATCGTTAATTGATTTCATCGTTAACTGATTTCATCGTTAACTGATTTCATCTTCATTTAACTGATTTCATCGTTAAATGATTTCATCGTTAACTGATTTCATCTTTAACTGATTTCATCTTCATTTAACTGATTTCATCGTTAACTGATTTCATCGTTAACTGATTTCATCGTTAACTGATTTCATCTTCATTTAACTGATTCCATCGTTAACTGATTTCATCGTTAACTGATTTCATCTTCATTTAACTGATTTCATCGTTAACTGATTTCATCGTTAACTGATTTCATCTTCATTTAACTGATTTCATCGTTAACTGATTTCATCTTCATTTAACTGATTTCCTCGTTAACTGATTTCATCGTTAACTGATTTCATCTTCATTTAACTGATTCCATCGTTAACTGATTTCATCGTTAACTGATTTCATCGTTAACTGATTTCATCTTTAACTGATTTCATCGTTAACTGATTTCATCTTCATTTAACTGATTTCATCGTTAACTGATTTCATCGTTAACTGATTTCATCTTCATTTAACTGATTTCATTTTCATTCTTCATTTAACTGATTTCATCGTTAACTGATTTCATCTTCATTTAACTGATTTCATTTTCATTCTTCATTTAACTGATTTCATCGTTAACTGATTTCATCTTCATTTAACTGATTTCATCGTTAACTGATTTCATCGTTAACTGATTTCATCTTCATTTAACTGATTTCATCGTTAACTGATTTCATCGTTAACTGATTTCATCGTTAACTGATTTCATCTTCATTTAACTGATTTCATCGTTAACTGATTTCATCGTTAACTGATTTCATCTTCATTTAACTGATTTCATCGTTAACTGATTTCATCTTTAACTGATTTCATCGTTAACTGATTTCATCGTTAACTGATTTCATCTTCATTTAACTGATTTCATCGTTAACTGATTTCATCGTTAACTGATTTCATCTTTAACTGATTTCATCGTTAACTGATTTCATCTTCATTTAACTGATTTCATCGTTAACTGATTTCATCTTCATTTAACTGATTTCATCGTTAACTGATTTCATCGTTAACTGATTTCATCGTTAACTGATTTCATCTTCATTTAACTGATTCCATCGTTAACTGATTTCATCGTTAACTGATTTCATCGTTAACTGATTTCATCTTCATTTAACTGATTTCATCGTTAACTGATTTCATCGTTAACTGATTTCATCTTTAACTGATTTCATCGTTAACTGATTTCATCTTCATTTAACTGATTTCATCGTTAACTGATTTCATCGTTAACTGATTTCATCGTTAACTGATTTCATCTTCATTTAACTGATTTCATCGTTAACTGATTTCATCGTTAACTGATTCCATCGTTAACTGATTTCATCGTTAACTGATTTCATCTTCATTTAACTGATTTCATCGTTAACTGATTTCATCTTCATTTAACTGATTTCATCGTTAACTGATTTCATCGTTAACTGATTTCATCGTTAACTGATTTCATCTTCATTTAACTGATTTCATTTTCATTCTTCATTTAACTGATTTCATCGTTAACTGATTTCATCTTCATTTAACTGATTTCATCGTTAACTGATTTCATCTTCATTTAACTGATTTCATCGTTAACTGATTTCATCGTTAACTGATTTCATCGTTAACTGATTTCATCTTCATTTAACTGATTTCATCGTTAACTGATTTCATCGTTAACTGATTTCATCGTTAACTGATTTCATCTTCATTTAACTGATTTCATCGTTAACTGATTTCATCGTTAACTGATTTCATCTTCATTTAACTGATTTCATCGTTAACTGATTTCATCTTTAACTGATTTCATCGTTAACTGATTTCATCTTCATTTAACTGATTTCATCGTTAACTGATTTCATCGTTAACTGATTTCATCGTTAACTGATTTCATCTTCATTTAACTGATTTCATCGTTAACTGATTTCATCGTTAACTGATTTCATCTTCATTTAACTGATTTCATCGTTAACTGATTTCATCGTTAACTGATTCCATCGTTAACTGATTTCATCTTTAACTGATTTCATCGTTAACTGATTTCATCTTCATTTAACTGATTTCATCGTTAACTGATTTCATCTTCATTCAACTGATTTCATCGTTAACTGATTTCGTCTTCATTTAACTGATTTCATCGTTAACTGATTTCATCTTTAACTGATTTCATCGTTAACTGATTTCATCTTCATTTAACTGATTTCATCGTTAACTGATTTCATCGTTAACTGATTTCATCGTTAACTGATTTCATCTTCATTTAACTGATTTCATCGTTAACTGATTTCATCGTTAACTGATTTCATCGTTAACTGATTTCATCTTCATTTAACTGATTTCATCGTTCACTGATTTCATCGTTAACTGATTTCATCTTCATTTAACTGATTTCATCGTTAACTGATTTCATCGTTAACTGATTTCATCGTTAACTGATTTCATCTTCATTTAACTGATTTCATCGTTAACTGATTTCATCTTCATTCAACTGATTTCATCGTTAACTGATTTCGTCTTCATTTAACTGATTTCATCGTTAACTGATTTCATCTTTAACTGATTTCATCGTTAACTGATTTCATCTTCATTTAACTGATTTCATCGTTAACTGATTTCATCGTTAACTGATTTCATCGTTAACTGATTTCATCTTCATTTAACTGATTCCATCGTTAACTGATTTCATCGTTAACTGATTTCATCTTCATTTAACTGATTTCATCGTTAACTTATTTCATCGTTAACTGATTCCATCGTTAACTGATTTCATCTTTAACTGATTTCATCGTTAACTGATTTCATCTTCATTTAACTGATTTCATCGTTAACTGATTTCATCTTCATTTAATTGATTTCATCGTTAACTGATTTCATCCTTAACTGATTTCATCTTCATTTAACTGATTTCATCGTTAACTGATTTCATCGTTAACTGATTTCATCTTCATTTAACTGATTTCATCGTTAACTGATTTCATCGTTAACTGATTTCATCGTTAACTGATTTCATCTTCATTTAACTGATTTCATCGTTAACTGATTTCATCTTCATTTAACTGATTTCATCGTTAACTGATTTCATCGTTAACTGATTTCATCGTTAACTGATTTCATCTTCATTTAACTGATTTCATTGTTAACTGATTTCATCGTTAACTGATTTCATCTTCATTTAACTGATTTCATCGTTAACTGATTTCATCGTTAACTGATTTCATCGTTAACTGATTTCATCTTCATTTAACTGATTTCATTTTCATTCTTCATTTAACTGATTTCATCGTTAACTGATTTCATCTTCATTTAACTGATTTCATCGTTAACTGATTTCATCGTTAACTGATTTCATCGTTAACTGATTTCATCTTTAACTGATTTCATCGTTAACTGATTTCATCTTCATTTAACTGATTTCATCGTTAACTGATTTCATCTTCATTTAATTGATTTCATCGTTAACTGATTTCATCGTTAACTGATTTCATCGTTAACTGATTTCATCTTCATTTAACTGATTTCATCGTTAACTGATTTCATCGTTAACTGATTTCATCGTTAACTGATTTCATCTTTAACTGATTTCATCGTTAACTGATTTCATCTTCATTTAACTGATTTCATCGTTAACTGATTTCATCTTCATTTAATTGATTTCATCGTTAACTGATTTCATCGTTAACTGATTTCATCGTTAACTGATTTCATCTTCATTTAACTGATTTCATCGTTAACTGATTTCATCGTTAACTGATTTCATCTTCATTTAACTGATTTCATCGTTAACTGATTTCATCGTTAATTGATTTCATCGTTAACTGATTTCATCTTCATTTAACTGATTTCATCGTTAACTGATTTCATCGTTAACTGATTTCATCTTTAACTGATTTCATCTTCATTTAACTGATTTCATCGTTAACTGATTTCATCGTTAACTGATTTCATCTTCATTTAATTGATTTCATCGTTAACTGATTTCATCGTTAACTGATTTCATCGTTAACTGATTTCATCTTCATTTAACTGATTTCATCGTTAACTGATTTCATCGTTAACTGATTTCATCGTTAACTGATTTCATCTTCATTTAACTGATTTCATCGTTAACTGATTTCATCGTTAACTGATTTCATCTTCATTTAACTGATTTCATCGTTAACTGATTTCATCGTTAATTGATTTCATCGTTAACTGATTTCATCTTCATTTAACTGATTTCATCGTTAACTGATTTCATCGTTAATTGATTTCATCGTTAACTGATTTCATCTTCATTTAACTGATTTCATTTTCATTCTTCATTTAACTGATTTCATCGTTAACTGATTTCATCGTTAACTGATTTCATCTTCATTTAACTGATTTCATCGTTAACTGATTTCATCGTTAATTGATTTCATCGTTAACTGATTTCATCTTCATTCTTCATTTAACTGATTTCATCGTTAACTGATTTCATCTTCATTTAACTGATTTCATCGTTAACTGATTTCATCGTTAACTGATTTCATCGTTAACTGATTTCATCTTCATTTAACTGATTTCATCGTTAACTGATTTCATCTTCATTCTTCATTTAACTGATTTCATCTTTAACTGATTTCATCGTTAACTGATTTCATCTTCATTTAACTGATTTCATCGTTAATTGATTTCATCGTTAACTGATTTCATCGTTAACTGATTTCATCTTCATTTAACTGATTTCATCGTTAACTGATTTCATCGTTAACTGATTTCATCTTTAACTGATTTCATCTTCATTTAACTGATTTCATCGTTAACTGATTTCATCGTTAACTGATTTCATCTTCATTTAACTGATTTCATTGTTAACTGATTTCATCGTTAACTGATTTCATCTTCATTTAACTGATTTCATCGTTAACTGATTTCATCGTTAACTGATTTCATCGTTAACTGATTTCATCTTCATTTAACTGATTTCATTTTCATTCTTCATTTAACTGATTTCATCGTTAACTGATTTCATCTTCATTTAACTGATTTCATCGTTAACTGATTTCATCGTTAACTGATTTCATCGTTAACTGATTTCATCTTTAACTGATTTCATCGTTAACTGATTTCATCGTTAACTGATTTCATCTTTAACTGATTTCATCTTCATTTAATTGATTTCATCGTTAACTGATTTCATCGTTAACTGATTTCATCGTTAACTGATTTCATCTTCATTTAACTGATTTCATCGTTAACTGATTTCATCGTTAACTGATTTCATCGTTAACTGATTTCATCTTCATTTAACTGATTTCATCTTCATTTAACTGATTTCATCGTTAACTGATTTCATCTTTAACTGATTTCATCTTCATTTAACTGATTTCATCGTTAACTGATTTCATCGTTAACTGATTTCATCTTCATTTAATTGATTTCATCGTTAACTGATTTCATCGTTAACTGATTTCATCGTTAACTGATTTCATCTTCATTTAACTGATTTCATCGTTAACTGATTTCATCGTTAACTGATTTCATCGTTAACTGATTTCATCTTCATTTAACTGATTTCATCGTTAACTGATTTCATCGTTAACTGATTTCATCTTCATTTAACTGATTTCATCGTTAACTGATTTCATCGTTAATTGATTTCATCGTTAACTGATTTCATCTTCATTTAACTGATTTCATCGTTAACTGATTTCATCGTTAATTGATTTCATCGTTAACTGATTTCATCTTCATTTAACTGATTTCATTTTCATTCTTCATTTAACTGATTTCATCGTTAACTGATTTCATCGTTAACTGATTTCATCTTCATTTAACTGATTTCATCGTTAACTGATTTCATCGTTAATTGATTTCATCGTTAACTGATTTCATCTTCATTCTTCATTTAACTGATTTCATCGTTAACTGATTTCATCTTCATTTAACTGATTTCATCGTTAACTGATTTCATCGTTAACTGATTTCATCGTTAACTGATTTCATCTTCATTTAACTGATTTCATCGTTAACTGATTTCATCTTCATTCTTCATTTAACTGATTTCATCTTTAACTGATTTCATCGTTAACTGATTTCATCTTCATTTAACTGATTTCATCGTTAATTGATTTCATCGTTAACTGATTTCATCGTTAACTGATTTCATCTTCATTTAACTGATTTCATCGTTAACTGATTTCATCGTTAACTGATTTCATCTTTAACTGATTTCATCTTCATTTAACTGATTTCATCGTTAACTGATTTCATCGTTAACTGATTTCATCTTCATTTAACTGATTTCATTGTTAACTGATTTCATCGTTAACTGATTTCATCTTCATTTAACTGATTTCATCGTTAACTGATTTCATCGTTAACTGATTTCATCGTTAACTGATTTCATCTTCATTTAACTGATTTCATTTTCATTCTTCATTTAACTGATTTCATCGTTAACTGATTTCATCTTCATTTAACTGATTTCATCGTTAACTGATTTCATCGTTAACTGATTTCATCGTTAACTGATTTCATCTTTAACTGATTTCATCGTTAACTGATTTCATCTTCATTTAACTGATTTCATCGTTAACTGATTTCATCTTCATTTAATTGATTTCATCGTTAACTGATTTCATCGTTAACTGATTTCATCGTTAACTGATTTCATCTTCATTTAACTGATTTCATCGTTAACTGATTTCATCGTTAACTGATTTCATCGTTAACTGATTTCATCTTCATTTAACTGATTTCATCTTCATTTAACTGATTTCATCGTTAACTGATTTCATCGTTAACTGATTTCATCTTCATTTAATTGATTTCATCGTTAACTGATTTCATCGTTAACTGATTTCATCGTTAACTGATTTCATCTTCATTTAACTGATTTCATCGTTAACTGATTTCATCGTTAACTGATTTCATCTTCATTTAATTGATTTCATCGTTAACTGATTTCATCGTTAACTGATTTCATCGTTAACTGATTTCATCTTCATTTAACTGATTTCATCGTTAACTGATTTCATCGTTAACTGATTTCATCGTTAACTGATTTCATCTTCATTTAACTGATTTCATCGTTAACTGATTTCATCGTTAACTGATTTCATCTTCATTTAACTGATTTCATCGTTAACTGATTTCATCGTTAATTGATTTCATCGTTAACTGATTTCATTTTCATTCTTCATTTAACTGATTTCATCGTTAACTGATTTCATCGTTAACTGATTTCATCTTCATTTAACTGATTTCATCGTTAACTGATTTCATCGTTAACTGATTTCATCGTTAACTGATTTCATCTTCATTTAACTGATTTCATCGTTAACTGATTTCATCGTTAACTGATTTCATCTTCATTTAACTGATTTCATCGTTAACTGATTTCATCGTTAACTGATTTCATCGTTAACTGATTTCATCGTTAACTGATTTCATCTTCATTTAACTGATTTCATTGTTAACTGATTTCATCGTTAACTGATTTCATCTTCATTTAACTGATTTCATCGTTAACTGATTTCATCGTTAACTGATTTCATCTTCATTTAACTGATTTCATTTTCATTCTTCATTTAACTGATTTCATCGTTAACTGATTTCATCTTCATTTAACTGATTTCATCGTTAACTGATTTCATCGTTAACTGATTTCATCGTTAACTGATTTCATCTTTAACTGATTTCATCGTTAACTGATTTCATCTTCATTTAATTGATTTCATCGTTAACTGATTTCATCGTTAACTGATTTCATCGTTAACTGATTTCATCTTCATTTAACTGATTTCATCGTTAACTGATTTCATCGTTAACTGATTTCATCTTCATTTAACTGATTTCATTTTCATTCTTCATTTAACTGATTTCATCGTTAACTGATTTCATCTTCATTTAATTGATTTCATCGTTAACTGATTTCATCGTTAACTGATTTCATCGTTAACTGATTTCATCTTCATTTAACTGATTTCATCGTTAACTGATTTCATCGTTAACTGATTTCATCGTTAACTGATTTCATCTTCATTTAACTGATTTCATCGTTAACTGATTTCATCGTTAACTGATTTCATCTTCATTTAACTGATTTCATCGTTAACTGATTTCATCGTTAATTGATTTCATCGTTAACTGATTTCATTTTCATTCTTCATTTAACTGATTTCATCGTTAACTGATTTCATCGTTAACTGATTTCATCTTCATTTAACTGATTTCATCGTTAACTGATTTCATCGTTAATTGATTTCATCGTTAACTGATTTCATCTTCATTCTTCATTTAACTGATTTCATCGTTAACTGATTTCATCTTCATTTAACTGATTTCATCGTTAACTGATTTCATCGTTAACTGATTTCATCTTCATTTAACTGATTTCATCGTTAACTGATTTCATCTTCATTCTTCATTTAACTGATTTCATCTTTAACTGATTTCATCGTTAACTGATTTCATCTTCATTTAACTGATTTCATCGTTACTTGATTTCATCGTTAACTGATTTCATCGTTAACTGATTTCATCTTCATTTAACTGATTTCATCGTTAACTGATTTCATCGTTAACTGATTTCATCTTTAACTGATTTCATCTTCATTTAACTGATTTCATCGTTAACTGATTTCATCGTTAACTGATTTCATCGTTAACTGATTTCATCTTCATTTAACTGATTTCATTGTTAACTGATTTCATCGTTAACTGATTTCATCTTCATTTAACTGATTTCATCGTTAACTGATTTCATCGTTAACTGATTTCATCGTTAACTGATTTCATCTTCATTTAACTGATTTCATTTTCATTCTTCATTTAACTGATTTCATCTTTAACTGATTTCATCTTCATTTAACTGATTTCATCGTTAACTGATTTCATCGTTAACTGATTTCATCTTCATTTAACTGATTTCATTGTTAACTGATTTCATCGTTAACTGATTTCATCTTCATTTAACTGATTTCATCGTTAACTGATTTCATCGTTAACTGATTTCATCGTTAACTGATTTCATCTTCATTTAACTGATTTCATCGTTAACTGATTTCATCGTTAACTGATTTCATCGTTAACTGACTTCATCTTTAACTGATTTCATCGTTAACTGATTTCATCTTCATTTAACTGATTTCATCGTTAACTGATTTCATCTTCATTTAATTGATTTCATCGTTAACTGATTTCATCGTTAACTGATTTCATCGTTAACTGATTTCATCTTCATTTAACTGATTTCATCGTTAACTGATTTCATCGTTAACTGATTTCATCTTCATTTAACTGATTTCATTTTCATTCTTCATTTAACTGATTTCATCGTTAACTGATTTCATCTTCATTTAATTGATTTCATCGTTAACTGATTTCATCGTTAACTGATTTCATCGTTAACTGATTTCATCTTCATTTAACTGATTTCATCGTTAACTGATTTCATCGTTAACTGATTTCATCTTCATTTAACTGATTTCATTTTCATTCTTCATTTAACTGATTTCATCGTTAACTGATTTCATCTTCATTTAATTGATTTCATCGTTAACTGATTTCATCGTTAACTGATTTCATCGTTAACTGATTTCATCTTCATTTAACTGATTTCATCGTTAACTGATTTCATCGTTAACTGATTTCATCTTCATTTAACTGATTTCATCGTTAACTGATTTCATCGTTAATTGATTTCATCGTTAACTGATTTCATCTTCATTCTTCATTTAACTGATTTCATCGTTAACTGATTTCATCTTCATTTAACTGATTTCATCGTTAACTGATTTCATCGTTAACTGATTTCATCGTTAACTGATTTCATCGTTAACTGATTTCATCTTCATTTAACTGATTTCATTGTTAACTGATTTCATCGTTAACTGATTTCATCTTCATTTAACTGATTTCATCGTTAACTGATTTCATCGTTAACTGATTTCATCTTCATTTAACTGATTTCATTTTCATTCTTCATTTAACTGATTTCATCGTTAACTGATTTCATCTTCATTTAACTGATTTCATCGTTAACTGATTTCATCGTTAACTGATTTCATCGTTAACTGATTTCATCTTTAACTGATTTCATCGTTAACTGATTTCATCTTCATTTAACTGATTTCATCGTTAACTGATTTCATCTTCATTTAATTGATTTCATCGTTAACTGATTTCATCGTTAACTGATTTCATCGTTAACTGATTTCATCTTCATTTAACTGATTTCATCGTTAACTGATTTCATCGTTAACTGATTTCATCTTCATTTAACTGATTTCATTTTCATTCTTCATTTAACTGATTTCATCGTTAACTGATTTCATCTTCATTTAATTGATTTCATCGTTAACTGATTTCATCGTTAACTGATTTCATCGTTAACTGATTTCATCTTCATTTAACTGATTTCATCGTTAACTGATTTCATCGTTAACTGATTTCATCGTTAACTGATTTCATCTTCATTTAACTGATTTCATCGTTAACTGATTTCATCGTTAATTGATTTCATCGTTAACTGATTTCATTTTCATTCTTCATTTAACTGATTTCATCTTCATTTAACTGATTTCATCGTTAATTGATTTCATCGTTAACTGATTTCATCGTTAACTGATTTCATCTTCATTTAACTGATTTCATTTTCATTCTTCATTTAACTGATTTCATCGTTAACTGATTTCATCTTCATTTAACTGATTTCATCGTTAACTGATTTCATCGTTAACTGATTTCATCGTTAACTGATTTCATCGTTAACTGATTTCATCTTCATTTAACTGATTTCATCGTTAACTGATTTCATCTTCATTTAATTGATTTCATCGTTAACTGATTTCATCGTTAACTGATTTCATCGTTAACTGATTTCATCTTCATTTAACTGATTTCATCGTTAACTGATTTCATCGTTAACTGATTTCATCTTCATTTAACTGATTTCATTTTCATTCTTCATTTAACTGATTTCATCGTTAACTGATTTCATCTTCATTTAATTGATTTCATCGTTAACTGATTTCATCGTTAACTGATTTCATCTTCATTTAACTGATTTCATCGTTAACTGATTTCATCGTTAACTGATTTCATCTTCATTTAACTGATTTCATCGTTAACTGATTTCATCGTTAATTGATTTCATCGTTAACTGATTTCATCTTCATTCTTCATTTAACTGATTTCATCGTTAACTGATTTCATCTTCATTTAACTGATTTCATCGTTAACTGATTTCATCGTTAACTGATTTCATCGTTAACTGATTTCATCTTCATTTAACTGATTTCATTGTTAACTGATTTCATCGTTAACTGATTTCATCTTCATTTAACTGATTTCATCGTTAACTGATTTCATCGTTAACTGATTTCATCGTTAACTGATTTCATCTTCATTTAACTGATTTCATTTTCATTCTTCATTTAACTGATTTCATCGTTAACTGATTTCATCTTCATTTAACTGATTTCATCGTTAACTGATTTCATCGTTAACTGATTTCATCGTTAACTGATTTCATCTTTAACTGATTTCATCGTTAACTGATTTCATCTTCATTTAACTGATTTCATCGTTAACTGATTTCATCTTCATTTAATTGATTTCATCGTTAACTGATTTCATCGTTAACTGATTTCATCGTTAACTGATTTCATCTTCATTTAACTGATTTCATCGTTAACTGATTTCATCGTTAACTGATTTCATCTTCATTTAACTGATTTCATTTTCATTCTTCATTTAACTGATTTCATCGTTAACTGATTTCATCTTCATTTAATTGATTTCATCGTTAACTGATTTCATCGTTAACTGATTTCATCGTTAACTGATTTCATCTTCATTTAACTGATTTCATCGTTAACTGATTTCATCGTTAACTGATTTCATCGTTAACTGATTTCATCTTCATTTAACTGATTTCATCGTTAACTGATTTCATCGTTAACTGATTTCATCTTCATTTAACTGATTTCATCGTTAACTGATTTCATCTTCATTCTTCATTTAACTGATTTCATCTTTAACTGATTTCATCGTTAACTGATTTCATCTTCATTTAACTGATTTCATCGTTAATTGATTTCATCGTTAACTGATTTCATCGTTAACTGATTTCATCGTTAACTGATTTCATCTTCATTTAACTGATTTCATCGTTAATTGATTTCATCGTTAACTGATTTCATCGTTAATTGATTTCATCGTTAACTGATTTCATCTTCATTTAACTGATTTCATCGTTAACTGATTTCATCTTCATTCTTCATTTAACTGATTTCATCTTTAACTGATTTCATCGTTAACTGATTTCATCTTCATTTAACTGATTTCATCGTTAATTGATTTCATCGTTAACTGATTTCATCGTTAATTGATTTCATCGTTAACTGATTTCATCTTCATTTAACTGATTTCATCGTTAACTGATTTCATCTTCATTATTCATTTAACTGATTTCATCTTTAACTGATTTCATCGTTAACTGATTTCATCTTCATTTAACTGATTTCATCGTTAATTGATTTCATCGTTAACTGATTTCATCGTTAACTGATTTCATCTTCATTTAACTGATTTCATCGTTAACTGATTTCATCGTTAACTGATTTCATCTTTAACTGATTTCATCTTCATTTAACTGATTTCATCGTTAACTGATTTCATCGTTAACTGATTTCATCGTTAACTGATTTCATCTTCATTTAACTGATTTCATCTTCATTTAACTGATTTCATCGTTAACTGATTTCATCGTTAACTGATTTCATCTTCATTTAATTGATTTCATCGTTAACTGATTTCATCGTTAACTGATTTCATCGTTAACTGATTTCATCTTCATTTAACTGATTTCATCGTTAACTGATTTCATCGTTAACTGATTTCATCGTTAACTGATTTCATCTTCATTTAACTGATTTCATCGTTAACTGATTTCATCGTTAACTGATTTCATCTTCATTTAACTGATTTCATCGTTAACTGATTTCATCGTTAATTGATTTCATCGTTAACTGATTTCATTTTCATTCTTCATTTAACTGATTTCATCGTTAACTGATTTCATCGTTAACTGATTTCATCTTCATTTAACTGATTTCATCGTTAACTGATTTCATCGTTAATTGATTTCATCGTTAACTGATTTCATCTTCATTCTTCATTTAACTGATTTCATCGTTAACTGATTTCATCTTCATTTAACTGATTTCATCGTTAACTGATTTCATCGTTAACTGATTTCATCGTTAACTGATTTCATCGTTAACTGATTTCATCTTCATTTAACTGATTTCATCGTTAACTGATTTCATCTTCATTCTTCATTTAACTGATTTCATCTTTAACTGATTTCATCGTTAACTGATTTCATCTTCATTTAACTGATTTCATCGTTAATTGATTTCATCGTTAACTGATTTCATCGTTAACTGATTTCATCTTTAACTGATTTCATCTTCATTTAACTGATTTCATCGTTAACTGATTTCATCGTTAACTGATTTCATCGTTAACTGATTTCATCTTCATTTAACTGATTTCATTGTTAACTGATTTCATCGTTAACTGATTTCATCTTCATTTAACTGATTTCATCGTTAACTGATTTCATCGTTAACTGATTTCATCGTTAACTGATTTCATCTTCATTTAACTGATTTCATTTTCATTCTTCATTTAACTGATTTCATCGTTAACTGATTTCATCTTCATTTAACTGATTTCATCGTTAACTGATTTCATCGTTAACTGATTTCATCGTTAACTGATTTCATCTTCATTTAACTGATTTCATCGTTAACTGATTTCATCTTCATTTAATTGATTTCATCGTTAACTGATTTCATCGTTAACTGATTTCATCGTTAACTGATTTCATCGTTAACTGATTTCATCTTCATTTAACTGATTTCATCGTTAACTGATTTCATCGTTAACTGATTTCATCTTCATTTAACTGATTTCATTTTCATTCTTCATTTAACTGATTTCATCGTTAACTGATTTCATCTTCATTTAATTGATTTCATCGTTAACTGATTTCATCGTTAACTGATTTCATCGTTAACTGATTTCATCTTCATTTAACTGATTTCATCGTTAACTGATTTCATCGTTAACTGATTTCATCTTCATTTAACTGATTTCATCGTTAACTGATTTCATCGTTAATTGATTTCATCGTTAACTGATTTCATTTTCATTCTTCATTTAACTGATTTCATCGTTAACTGATTTCATCGTTAACTGATTTCATCTTCATTTAACTGATTTCATCGTTAACTGATTTCATCGTTAATTGATTTCATCGTTAACTGATTTCATCTTCATTCTTCATTTAACTGATTTCATCGTTAACTGATTTCATCTTCATTTAACTGATTTCATCGTTAACTGATTTCATCGTTAACTGATTTCATCGTTAACTGATTTCATCTTCATTTAACTGATTTCATCGTTAACTGATTTCATCTTCATTCTTCATTTAACTGATTTCATCTTTAACTGATTTCATCGTTAACTGATTTCATCTTCATTTAACTGATTTCATCGTTAATTGATTTCATCGTTAACTGATTTCATCGTTAACTGATTTCATCTTCATTTAACTGATTTCATCGTTAACTGATTTCATCGTTAACTGATTTCATCTTTAACTGATTTCATCTTCATTTAACTGATTTCATCGTTAACTGATTTCATCGTTAACTGATTTCATCGTTAACTGATTTCATCTTCATTTAACTGATTTCATTGTTAACTGATTTCATCGTTAACTGATTTCATCTTCATTTAACTGATTTCATCGTTAACTGATTTCATCGTTAACTGATTTCATCTTCATTTAACTGATTTCATTTTCATTCTTCATTTAACTGATTTCATCGTTAACTGATTTCATCTTCATTTAACTGATTTCATCGTTAACTGATTTCATCGTTAACTGATTTCATCGTTAACTGATTTCATCTTCATTTAACTGATTTCATTTTCATTCTTCATTTAACTGATTTCATCGTTAACTGATTTCATCTTCATTTAACTGATTTCATCGTTAACTGATTTCATCGTTAACTGATTTCATCGTTAACTGATTTCATCTTCATTTAACTGATTTCATCGTTAACTGATTTCATCTTCATTTAATTGATTTCATCGTTAACTGATTTCATCGTTAACTGATTTCATCGTTAACTGATTTCATCTTCATTTAACTGATTTCATCGTTAACTGATTTCATCGTTAACTGATTTCATCTTCATTTAACTGATTTCATTTTCATTCTTCATTTAACTGATTTCATCGTTAACTGATTTCATCTTCATTTAATTGATTTCATCGTTAACTGATTTCATCGTTAACTGATTTCATCGTTAACTGATTTCATCTTCATTTAACTGATTTCATCGTTAACTGATTTCATCGTTAACTGATTTCATCGTTAACTGATTTCATCTTCATTTAACTGATTTCATCGTTAACTGATTTCATCGTTAACTGATTTCATCTTCATTTAACTGATTTCATCGTTAACTGATTTCATCGTTAATTGATTTCATCGTTAACTGATTTCATTTTCATTCTTCATTTAACTGATTTCATCGTTAACTGATTTCATCGTTAACTGATTTCATCTTCATTTAACTGATTTCATCGTTAACTGATTTCATCGTTAATTGATTTCATCGTTAACTGATTTCATCTTCATTCTTCATTTAACTGATTTCATCGTTAACTGATTTCATCTTCATTTAACTGATTTCATCGTTAACTGATTTCATCGTTAACTGATTTCATCGTTAACTGATTTCATCGTTAACTGATTTCATCTTCATTTAACTGATTTCATCGTTAACTGATTTCATCTTCATTCTTCATTTAACTGATTTCATCTTTAACTGATTTCATCGTTAACTGATTTCATCTTCATTTAACTGATTTCATCGTTAATTGATTTCATCGTTAACTGATTTCATCGTTAACTGATTTCATCTTCATTTAACTGATTTCATCGTTAACTGATTTCATCGTTAACTGATTTCATCTTTAACTGATTTCATCTTCATTTAACTGATTTCATCGTTAACTGATTTCATCGTTAACTGATTTCATCTTCATTTAACTGATTTCATCTTCATTTAACTGATTTCATCGTTAACTGATTTCATCGTTAACTGATTTCATCTTCATTTAATTGATTTCATCGTTAACTGATTTCATCGTTAACTGATTTCATCGTTAACTGATTTCATCTTCATTTAACTGATTTCATCGTTAACTGATTTCATCGTTAACTGATTTCATCGTTAACTGATTTCATCTTCATTTAACTGATTTCATCGTTAACTGATTTCATCGTTAACTGATTTCATCTTCATTTAACTGATTTCATCGTTAACTGATTTCATCGTTAATTGATTTCATCGTTAACTGATTTCATTTTCATTCTTCATTTAACTGATTTCATCGTTAACTGATTTCATCGTTAACTGATTTCATCTTCATTTAACTGATTTCATCGTTAACTGATTTCATCGTTAATTGATTTCATCGTTAACTGATTTCATCTTCATTCTTCATTTAACTGATTTCATCGTTAACTGATTTCATCTTCATTTAACTGATTTCATCGTTAACTGATTTCATCTTCATTTAACTGATTTCATCGTTAACTGATTTCATCTTCATTTAACTGATTTCATCGTTAACTGATTTCATCTTCATTTAACTGATTTCATCGTTAACTGATTTCATCGTTAACTGATTTCATCTTCATTTAACTGATTTCATCGTTAACTGATTTCATCTTCATTCTTCATTTAACTGATTTCATCTTTAACTGATTTCATCGTTAACTGATTTCATCTTCATTTAACTGATTTCATCTTCATTTAACTGATTTCATCGTTAATTGATTTCATCGTTAACTGATTTCATCGTTAACTGATTTCATCTTCATTTAACTGATTTCATCGTTAACTGATTTCATCGTTAACTGATTTCATCTTTAACTGATTTCATCTTCATTTAACTGATTTCATCGTTAACTGATTTCATCGTTAACTGATTTCATCTTCATTTAACTGATTTCATCGTTAACTGATTTCATCGTTAACTGATTTCATCGTTAACTGATTTCATCTTTAACTGATTTCATCGTTAACTGATTTCATCTTCATTTAACTGATTTCATCGTTAACTGATTTCATCTTCATTTAATTGATTTCATCGTTAACTGATTTCATCGTTAACTGATTTCATCGTTAACTGATTTCATCTTCATTTAACTGATTTCATCGTTAACTGATTTCATCGTTAACTGATTTCATCTTCATTTAACTGATTTCATTTTCATTCTTCATTTAACTGATTTCATCGTTAACTGATTTCATCTTCATTTAATTGATTTCATCGTTAACTGATTTCATCGTTAACTGATTTCATCGTTAACTGATTTCATCTTCATTTAACTGATTTCATCGTTAACTGATTTCATCGTTAACTGATTTCATCGTTAACTGATTTCATCTTCATTTAACTGATTTCATCGTTAACTGATTTCATCGTTAACTGATTTCATCTTCATTTAACTGATTTCATCGTTAACTGATTTCATCGTTAATTGATTTCATCGTTAACTGATTTCATTTTCATTCTTCATTTAACTGATTTCATCGTTAACTGATTTCATCGTTAACTGATTTCATCTTCATTTAACTGATTTCATCGTTAACTGATTTCATCGTTAATTGATTTCATCGTTAACTGATTTCATCTTCATTCTTCATTTAACTGATTTCATCGTTAACTGATTTCATCTTCATTTAACTGATTTCATCGTTAACTGATTTCATCGTTAACTGATTTCATCGTTAACTGATTTCATCTTCATTTAACTGATTTCATCGTTAACTGATTTCATCTTCATTCTTCATTTAACTGATTTCATCGTTAACTGATTTCATCGTTAACTGATTTCATCTTCATTTAACTGATTTCATCGTTAATTGATTTCATCGTTAACTGATTTCATCGTTAACTGATTTCATCTTCATTTAACTGATTTCATCGTTAACTGATTTCATCGTTAACTGATTTCATCTTTAACTGATTTCATCTTCATTTAACTGATTTCATCGTTAACTGATTTCATCGTTAACTGATTTCATCGTTAACTGATTTCATCTTCATTTAACTGATTTCATCGTTAACTGATTTCATCGTTAACTGATTTCATCGTTAACTGATTTCATCTTCATTTAACTGATTTCATCGTTAACTGATTTCATCGTTAACTGATTTCATCTTCATTTAACTGATTTCATCGTTAACTGATTTCATCGTTAATTGATTTCATCGTTAACTGATTTCATTTTCATTCTTCATTTAACTGATTTCATCGTTAACTGATTTCATCGTTAACTGATTTCATCTTCATTTAACTGATTTCATCGTTAACTGATTTCATCGTTAATTGATTTCATCGTTAACTGATTTCATCTTCATTCTTCATTTAACTGATTTCATCGTTAACTGATTTCATCTTCATTTAACTGATTTCATCGTTAACTGATTTCATCGTTAACTGATTTCATCTTCATTTAACTGATTTCATCGTTAACTGATTTCATCTTCATTCTTCATTTAACTGATTTCATCTTTAACTGATTTCATCGTTAACTGATTTCATCTTCATTTAACTGATTTCATCGTTAATTGATTTCATCGTTAACTGATTTCATCGTTAACTGATTTCATCTTCATTTAACTGATTTCATCGTTAACTGATTTCATCGTTAACTGATTTCATCTTCATTTAACTGATTTCATCGTTAACTGATTTCATCGTTAACTGATTTCATCTTCATTTAACTGATTTCATCGTTAACTGATTTCATCGTTAACTGATTTCATCGTTAACTGATTTCATCTTCATTTAACTGATTTCATCGTTAACTGATTTCATCGTTAACTGATTTCATCGTTAACTGATTTCATCTTTAACTGATTTCATCGTTAACTGATTTCATCTTCATTTAACTGATTTCATCGTTAACTGATTTCATCTTCATTTAATTGATTTCATCGTTAACTGATTTCATCGTTAACTGATTTCATCGTTAACTGATTTCATCTTCATTTAACTGATTTCATCGTTAACTGATTTCATCGTTAACTGATTTCATCTTCATTTAACTGATTTCATTTTCATTCTTCATTTAACTGATTTCATCGTTAACTGATTTCATCTTCATTTAATTGATTTCATCGTTAACTGATTTCATCGTTAACTGATTTCATCGTTAACTGATTTCATCTTCATTTAACTGATTTCATCGTTAACTGATTTCATCGTTAACTGATTTCATCGTTAACTGATTTCATCTTCATTTAACTGATTTCATCGTTAACTGATTTCATCGTTAACTGATTTCATCTTCATTTAACTGATTTCATCGTTAACTGATTTCATCGTTAATTGATTTCATCGTTAACTGATTTCATTTTCATTCTTCATTTAACTGATTTCATCGTTAACTGATTTCATCTTTAACTGATTTCATCTTCATTTAACTGATTTCATCGTTAACTGATTTCATCGTTAACTGATTTCATCTTCATTTAACTGATTTCATCTTCATTTAACTGATTTCATCGTTAACTGATTTCATCGTTAACTGATTTCATCTTTAACTGATTTCATCGTTAACTGATTTCATCTTCATTTAACTGATTCCATCGTTAACTGATTTCATCGTTAACTGATTTCATCTTCATTTAACTGATTTCATCGTTATCTGATTTCATCGTTAACTGATTTCATCTTTAACTGATTTCATCTTCATTTAACTGATTTCATCGTTAACTGATTTCATCTTCATTTAACTGATTTCATCGTTAACTGATTTCATCGTTAACTGATTTCATCTTCATTTAACTGATTTCATTTTCATTCTTCATTTAACTGATTTCATCGTTAACTGATTTCATCTTCATTTAATTGATTTCATCGTTAACTGATTTCATCGTTAACTGATTTCATCTTCATTTAACTGATTTCATCGTTAACTGATTTCATCGTTAACTGATTTCATCTTCATTTAACTGATTTCATCGTTAACTGATTTCATCGTTAATTGATTTCATCGTTAACTGATTTCATTTTCATTCTTCATTTAACTGATTTCATCGTTAACTGATTTCATCGTTAACTGATTTCATCTTCATTTAACTGATTTCATCGTTAACTGATTTCATCGTTAACTGATTTCATCTTCATTTAACTGATTTCATCGTTAACTGATTTCATCTTTAACTGATTTCATCGTTAACTGATTTCATCTTCATTTAACTGATTTCATCGTTAATTGATTTCATCGTTAACTGATTTCATCGTTAACTGATTTCATCTTCATTTAACTGATTTCATCGTTAACTGATTTCATCGTTAACTGATTTCATCTTTAACTGATTTCATCTTCATTTAACTGATTTCATCGTTAACTGATTTCATCGTTAACTGATTTCATCGTTAACTGATTTCATCTTCATTTAACTGATTTCATCGTTAACTGATTTCATCGTTAACTGATTTCATCTTCATTTAATTGATTTCATCGTTAACTGATTTCATCGTTAACTGATTTCATCGTTAACTGATTTCATCTTCATTTAACTGATTTCATCGTTAACTGATTTCATCGTTAACTGATTTCATCGTTAACTGATTTCATCTTCATTTAACTGATTTCATCGTTAACTGATTTCATCGTTAACTGATTTCATCTTCATTTAACTGATTTCATCGTTAACTGATTTCATCGTTAATTGATTTCATCGTTAACTGATTTCATTTTCATTCTTCATTTAACTGATTTCATCGTTAACTGATTTCATCGTTAACTGATTTCATCTTCATTTAACTGATTTCATCGTTAACTGATTTCATCGTTAATTGATTTCATCGTTAACTGATTTCATCTTCATTCTTCATTTAACTGATTTCATCGTTAACTGATTTCATCTTCATTTAACTGATTTCATCGTTAACTGATTTCATCGTTAACTGATTTCATCGTTAACTGATTTCATCTTCATTTAACTGATTTCATCGTTAACTGATTTCATCTTCATTCTTCATTTAACTGATTTCATCTTTAACTGATTTCATCGTTAACTGATTTCATCTTCATTTAACTGATTTCATCGTTAATTGATTTCATCGTTAACTGATTTCATCGTTAACTGATTTCATCTTCATTTAACTGATTTCATCGTTAACTGATTTCATCGTTAACTGATTTCATCTTCATTTAACTGATTTCATTGTTAACTGATTTCATCGTTAACTGATTTCATCTTCATTTAACTGATTTCATCGTTAACTGATTTCATCGTTAACTGATTTCATCGTTAACTGATTTCATCTTCATTTAACTGATTTCATTTTCATTCTTCATTTAACTGATTTCATCGTTAACTGATTTCATCTTCATTTAACTGATTTCATCGTTAACTGATTTCATCGTTAACTGATTTCATCGTTAACTGATTTCATCTTTAACTGATTTCATCGTTAACTGATTTCATCTTCATTTAACTGATTTCATCGTTAACTGATTTCATCTTCATTTAATTGATTTCATCGTTAACTGATTTCATCGTTAACTGATTTCATCGTTAACTGATTTCATCTTCATTTAACTGATTTCATCGTTAACTGATTTCATCGTTAACTGATTTCATCTTCATTTAACTGATTTCATTTTCATTCTTCATTTAACTGATTTCATCGTTAACTGATTTCATCTTCATTTAATTGATTTCATCGTTAACTGATTTCATCGTTAACTGATTTCATCTTCATTTAACTGATTTCATCGTTAACTGATTTCATCGTTAACTGATTTCATCTTCATTTAACTGATTTCATCGTTAACTGATTTCATCGTTAATTGATTTCATCGTTAACTGATTTCATTTTCATTCTTCATTTAACTGATTTCATCGTTAACTGATTTCATCGTTAACTGATTTCATCTTCATTTAACTGATTTCATCGTTAACTGATTTCATCTTCATTTAACTGATTTCATCGTTAACTGATTTCATCGTTAACTGATTTCATCGTTAACTGATTTCATCTTCATTTAACTGATTTCATCGTTAACTGATTTCATCGTTAACTGATTTCATCGTTAACTGATTTCATCTTCATTTAACTGATTTCATTTTCATTCTTCATTTAACTGATTTCATCGTTAACTGATTTCATCTTCATTTAACTGATTTCATCGTTAACTGATTTCATCGTTAACTGATTTCATCTTCATTTAACTGATTTCATTGTTAACTGATTTCATCGTTAACTGATTTCATCTTCATTTAACTGATTTCATCGTTAACTGATTTCATCGTTAACTGATTTCATCTTCATTTAACTGATTTCATCGTTAACTGATTTCATCGTTAATTGATTTCATCGTTAACTGATTTCATTTTCATTCTTCATTTAACTGATTTCATCGTTAACTGATTTCATCGTTAACTGATTTCATCTTCATTTAACTGATTTCATCGTTAACTGATTTCATCGTTAATTGATTTCATCGTTAACTGATTTCATCTTCATTTAACTGATTTCATCGTTAACTGATTTCATCTTCATTCTTCATTTAACTGATTTCATCTTTAACTGATTTCATCGTTAACTGATTTCATCTTCATTTAACTGATTTCATCGTTAATTGATTTCATCGTTAACTGATTTCATCGTTAACTGATTTCATCTTCATTTAACTGATTTCATCGTTAACTGATTTCATCGTTAACTGATTTCATCTTTAACTGATTTCATCTTCATTTAACTGATTTCATCGTTAACTGATTTCATCGTTAACTGATTTCATCGTTAACTGATTTCATCTTCATTTAACTGATTTCATCTTCATTTAACTGATTTCATCGTTAATTGATTTCATCGTTAACTGATTTCATCTTCATTTAACTGATTTCATCGTTAACTGATTTCATCTTCATTTAATTGATTTCATCGTTAACTGATTTCATCGTTAACTGATTTCATCTTCATTTAACTGATTTCATCGTTAATTGATTTCATCGTTAACTGATTTCATCGTTAATTGATTTCATCGTTCACTGATTTCATCTTCATTTAACTGATTTCATCGTTAACTGATTTCATCGTTAACTGATTTCATCTTCATTCTTCATTTAACTGATTTCATCTTTAACTGATTTCATCGTTAACTGATTTCATCTTCATTTAACTGATTTCATCGTTAATTGATTTCATCGTTAACTGATTTCATCGTTAACTGATTTCATCTTCATTTAACTGATTTCATCGTTAACTGATTTCATCGTTAACTGATTTCATCTTTAACTGATTTCATCTTCATTTAACTGATTTCATCGTTAACTGATTTCATCGTTAACTGATTTCATCTTCATTTAACTGATTTCATCTTCATTTAACTGATTTCATCGTTAACTGATTTCATCGTTAACTGATTTCATCTTCATTTAATTGATTTCATCGTTAACTGATTTCATCGTTAACTGATTTCATCGTTAACTGATTTCATCTTCATTTAACTGATTTCATCGTTAACTGATTTCATCGTTAACTGATTTCATCGTTAACTGATTTCATCTTCATTTAACTGATTTCATCGTTAACTGATTTCATCGTTAACTGATTTAATCTTCATTTAACTGATTTCATCGTTAACTGATTTCATCGTTAATTGATTTCATCGTTAACTGATTTCATTTTCATTCTTCATTTAACTGATTTCATCGTTAACTGATTTCATCGTTAACTGATTTCATCTTCATTTAACTGATTTCATCGTTAACTGATTTCATCGTTAATTGATTTCATCGTTAACTGATTTCATCTTCATTCTTCATTTAACTGATTTCATCGTTAACTGATTTCATCTTCATTTAACTGATTTCATCGTTAACTGATTTCATCGTTAACTGATTTCATCTTCATTTAACTGATTTCATCGTTAACTGATTTCATCTTCATTCTTCATTTAACTGATTTCATCTTTAACTGATTTCATCGTTAACTGATTTCATCTTCATTTAACTGATTTCATCGTTAATTGATTTCATCGTTAACTGATTTCATCGTTAACTGATTTCATCTTCATTTAACTGATTTCATCGTTAACTGATTTCATCGTTAACTGATTTCATCTTTAACTGATTTCATCTTCATTTAACTGATTTCATCGTTAACTGATTTCATCGTTAACTGATTTCATCTTCATTTAATTGATTTCATCGTTAACTGATTTCATCGTTAACTGATTTCATCGTTAACTGATTTCATCTTCATTTAACTGATTTCATCGTTAACTGATTTCATCGTTAACTGATTTCATCGTTAACTGATTTCATCTTCATTTAACTGATTTCATCGTTAACTGATTTCATCGTTAACTGATTTCATCTTCATTTAACTGATTTCATCGTTAACTGATTTCATCTTCATTTAACTGATTTCATCGTTAATTGATTTCATCGTTAACTGATTTCATTTTCATTCTTCATTTAACTGATTTCATCGTTAACTGATTTCATCGTTAACTGATTTCATCTTCATTTAACTGATTTCATCGTTAACTGATTTCATCGTTAATTGATTTCATCGTTAACTGATTTCATCTTCATTCTTCATTTAACTGATTTCATCGTTAACTGATTTCATCTTCATTTAACTGATTTCATCGTTAACTGATTTCATCGTTAACTGATTTCATCTTCATTTAACTGATTTCATCGTTAACTGATTTCATCTTCATTCTTCATTTAACTGATTTCATCTTTAACTGATTTCATCGTTAACTGATTTCATCTTCATTTAACTGATTTCATCGTTAATTGATTTCATCGTTAACTGATTTCATCGTTAACTGATTTCATCTTCATTTAACTGATTTCATCGTTAACTGATTTCATCGTTAACTGATTTCATCTTTAACTGATTTCATCTTCATTTAACTGATTTCATCGTTAACTGATTTCATCTTCATTTAACTGATTTCATTGTTAACTGATTTCATCGTTAACTGATTTCATCTTCATTTAACTGATTTCATCGTTAACTGATTTCATCGTTAACTGATTTCATCGTTAACTGATTTCATCTTCATTTAACTGATTTCATTTTCATTCTTCATTTAACTGATTTCATCGTTAACTGATTTCATCTTCATTTAACTGATTTCATCGTTAACTGATTTCATCGTTAACTGATTTCATCGTTAACTGATTTCATCTTTAACTGATTTCATCGTTAACTGATTTCATCTTCATTTAACTGATTTCATCGTTAACTGATTTCATCTTCATTTAATTGATTTCATCGTTAACTGATTTCATCGTTAACTGATTTCATCGTTAACTGATTTCATCTTCATTTAACTGATTTCATCGTTAACTGATTTCATCGTTAACTGATTTCATCTTCATTTAACTGATTTCATCGTTAACTGATTTCATCGTTAACTGATTTCATCTTCATTTAACTGATTTCATCGTTAACTGATTTCATCGTTAACTGATTTCATCGTTAACTGATTTCATCATTAACTGATTTCATCTTCATTTAACTGATTTCATTGTTAACTGATTTCATCGTTAACTGATTTCATCTTCATTTAACTGATTTCATCGTTAACTGATTTCATCGTTAACTGATTTCATCGTTAACTGATTTCATCTTCATTTAACTGATTTCATTTTCATTCTTCATTTAACTGATTTCATCGTTAACTGATTTCATCTTCATTTAACTGATTTCATCGTTAACTGATTTCATCGTTAACTGATTTCATCGTTAACTGATTTCATCTTTAACTGATTTCATCGTTAACTGATTTCATCTTCATTTAACTGATTTCATCGTTAACTGATTTCATCTTCATTTAATTGATTTCATCGTTAACTGATTTCATCGTTAACTGATTTCATCTTCATTTAACTGATTTCATCGTTAACTGATTTCATCGTTAACTGATTTCATCTTCATTTAACTGATTTCATTTTCATTCTTCATTTAACTGATTTCATCGTTAACTGATTTCATCTTCATTTAATTGATTTCATCGTTAACTGATTTCATCGTTAACTGATTTCATCGTTAACTGATTTCATCTTCATTTAACTGATTTCATCGTTAACTGATTTCATCGTTAACTGATTTCATCTTCATTTAACTGATTTCATCGTTAACTGATTTCATCGTTAACTGATTTCATCTTCATTTAACTGATTTCATCGTTAACTGATTTCATCGTTAATTGATTTCATCGTTAACTGATTTCATTTTCATTCTTCATTTAACTGATTTCATCGTTAACTGATTTCATCGTTAACTGATTTCATCTTCATTTAACTGATTTCATCGTTAACTGATTTCATCGTTAATTGATTTCATCGTTAACTGATTTCATCTTCATTCTTCATTTAACTGATTTCATCGTTAACTGATTTCATCTTCATTTAACTGATTTCATCGTTAACTGATTTCATCGTTAACTGATTTCATCGTTAACTGATTTCATCTTCATTTAACTGATTTCATCGTTAACTGATTTCATCTTCATTCTTCATTTAACTGATTTCATCTTTAACTGATTTCATCGTTAACTGATTTCATCTTCATTTAACTGATTTCATCGTTAATTGATTTCATCGTTAACTGATTTCATCGTTAATTGATTTCATCGTTAACTGATTTCATCTTCATTTAACTGATTTCATCGTTAACTGATTTCATCTTCATTCTTCATTTAACTGATTTCATCTTTAACTGATTTCATCGTTAACTGATTTCATCTTCATTTAACTGATTTCATCGTTAATTGATTTCATCGTTAACTGATTTCATCGTTAATTGATTTCATCGTTAACTGATTTCATCTTCATTTAACTGATTTCATCGTTAACTGATTTCATCTTCATTCTTCATTTAACTGATTTCATCTTTAACTGATTTCATCGTTAACTGATTTCATCTTCATTTAACTGATTTCATCGTTAATTGATTTCATCGTTAACTGATTTCATCGTTAATTGATTTCATCGTTAACTGATTTCATCTTCATTTAACTGATTTCATCGTTAACTGATTTCATCTTCATTCTTCATTTAACTGATTTCATCTTTAACTGATTTCATCGTTAACTGATTTCATCTTCATTTAACTGATTTCATCGTTAATTGATTTCATCGTTAACTGATTTCATCGTTAACTGATTTCATCGTTAACTGATTTCATCTTCATTTAACTGATTTCATCGTTAACTGATTTCATCGTTAACTGATTTCATCGTTAACTGATTTCATCTTTAACTGATTTCATCTTCATTTAACTGATTTCATCGTTAACTGATTTCATCGTTAACTGATTTCATCGTTAACTGATTTCATCTTCATTTAACTGATTTCATCTTCATTTAACTGATTTCATCGTTAACTGATTTCATCGTTAACTGATTTCATCTTCATTTAATTGATTTCATCGTTAACTGATTTCATCGTTAACTGATTTCATCGTTAACTGATTTCATCTTCATTTAACTGATTTCATCGTTAACTGATTTCATCGTTAACTGATTTCATCGTTAACTGATTTCATCTTCATTTAACTGATTTCATCGTTAACTGATTTCATCGTTAACTGATTTCATCTTCATTTAACTGATTTCATCGTTAACTGATTTCATCGTTAATTGATTTCATCGTTAACTGATTTCATTTTCATTCTTCATTTAACTGATTTCATCGTTAACTGATTTCATCGTTAACTGATTTCATCTTCATTTAACTGATTTCATCGTTAACTGATTTCATCGTTAATTGATTTCATCGTTAACTGATTTCATCTTCATTCTTCATTTAACTGATTTCATCGTTAACTGATTTCATCTTCATTTAACTGATTTCATCGTTAACTGATTTCATCGTTAACTGATTTCATCGTTAACTGATTTCATCTTCATTTAACTGATTTCATCGTTAACTGATTTCATCTTCATTCTTCATTTAACTGATTTCATCTTTAACTGATTTCATCGTTAACTGATTTCATCTTCATTTAACTGATTTCATCGTTAATTGATTTCATCGTTAACTGATTTCATCGTTAACTGATTTCATCTTCATTTAACTGATTTCATCGTTAACTGATTTCATCGTTAACTGATTTCATCTTTAACTGATTTCATCTTCATTTAACTGATTTCATCGTTAACTGATTTCATCGTTAACTGATTTCATCGTTAACTGATTTCATCTTCATTTAACTGATTTCATTGTTAACTGATTTCATCGTTAACTGATTTCATCTTCATTTAACTGATTTCATCGTTAACTGATTTCATCGTTAACTGATTTCATCGTTAACTGATTTCATCTTTAACTGATTTCATCGTTAACTGATTTCATCTTCATTTAACTGATTTCATCGTTAACTGATTTCATCTTCATTTAATTGATTTCATCGTTAACTGATTTCATCGTTAACTGATTTCATCGTTAACTGATTTCATCTTCATTTAACTGATTTCATCGTTAACTGATTTCATCGTTAACTGATTTCATCTTCATTTAACTGATTTCATTTTCATTCTTCATTTAACTGATTTCATCGTTAACTGATTTCATCTTCATTTAATTGATTTCATCGTTAACTGATTTCATCTTCATTTAACTGATTTCATCGTTAACTGATTTCATCTTCATTCTTCATTTAACTGATTTCATCTTTAACTGATTTCATCGTTAACTGATTTCATCTTCATTTAACTGATTTCATCGTTAATTGATTTCATCGTTAACTGATTTCATCGTTAACTGATTTCATCTTCATTTAACTGATTTCATCGTTAACTGATTTCATCGTTAACTGATTTCATCTTTAACTGATTTCATCTTCATTTAACTGATTTCATCGTTAACTGATTTCATCGTTAACTGATTTCATCGTTAACTGATTTCATCGTTAACTGATTTCATCTTCATTTAACTGATTTCATTGTTAACTGATTTCATCGTTAACTGATTTCATCTTCATTTAACTGATTTCATCGTTAACTGATTTCATCGTTAACTGATTTCATCGTTAACTGATTTCATCTTTAACTGATTTCATCGTTAACTGATTTCATCTTCATTTAACTGATTTCATCGTTAACTGATTTCATCTTCATTTAATTGATTTCATCGTTAACTGATTTCATCGTTAACTGATTTCATCGTTAACTGATTTCATCTTCATTTAACTGATTTCATCGTTAACTGATTTCATCGTTAACTGATTTCATCTTCATTTAACTGATTTCATTTTCATTCTTCATTTAACTGATTTCATCGTTAACTGATTTCATCTTCATTTAATTGATTTCATCGTTAACTGATTTCATCGTTAACTGATTTCATCGTTAACTGATTTCATCTTCATTTAACTGATTTCATCGTTAACTGATTTCATCGTTAACTGATTTCATCGTTAACTGATTTCATCTTCATTTAACTGATTTCATCGTTAACTGATTTCATCGTTAACTGATTTCATCTTCATTTAACTGATTTCATCGTTAACTGATTTCATCGTTAATTGATTTCATCGTTAACTGATTTCATTTTCATTCTTCATTTAACTGATTTCATCGTTAACTGATTTCATCGTTAACTGATTTCATCTTCATTTAACTGATTTCATCGTTAACTGATTTCATCGTTAATTGATTTCATCGTTAACTGATTTCATCTTCATTCTTCATTTAACTGATTTCATCGTTAACTGATTTCATCTTCATTTAACTGATTTCATCGTTAACTGATTTCATCTTTAACTGATTTCATCGTTAACTGATTTCATCTTCATTTAACTGATTTCATCGTTAACTGATTTCATCTTCATTCTTCATTTAACTGATTTCATCTTTAACTGATTTCATCGTTAACTGATTTCATCTTCATTTAACTGATTTCATCGTTAATTGATTTCATCGTTAACTGATTTCATCGTTAATTGATTTCATCGTTAACTGATTTCATCTTCATTTAACTGATTTCATCGTTAACTGATTTCATCTTCATTCTTCATTTAACTGATTTCATCTTTAACTGATTTCATCGTTAACTGATTTCATCTTCATTTAACTGATTTCATCGTTAATTGATTTCATCGTTAACTGATTTCATCGTTAATTGATTTCATCGTTAACTGATTTCATCGTTAACTGATTTCATCTTCATTTAACTGATTTCATCGTTAACTGATTTCATCTTCATTTAACTGATTTCATCGTTAACTGATTTCATCTTCATTTAACTGATTTCATCGTTAACTGATTTCATCGTTAACTGATTTCATCTTTAACTGATTTCATCTTCATTTAACTGATTTCATCGTTAACTGATTTCATCGTTAACTGATTTCATCGTTAACTGATTTCATCTTCATTTAACTGATTTCATCTTCATTTAACTGATTTCATCGTTAACTGATTTCATCGTTAACTGATTTCATCTTCATTTAATTGATTTCATCGTTAACTGATTTCATCGTTAACTGATTTCATCGTTAACTGATTTCATCGTTAACTGATTTCATCGTTAACTGATTTCATCTTCATTTAACTGATTTCATCGTTAACTGATTTCATCTTCATTCTTCATTTAACTGATTTCATCTTTAACTGATTTCATCGTTAACTGATTTCATCTTCATTTAACTGATTTCATCGTTAATTGATTTCATCGTTAACTGATTTCATCGTTAATTGATTTCATCGTTAACTGATTTCATCTTCATTTAACTGATTTCATCGTTAACTGATTTCATCTTCATTCTTCATTTAACTGATTTCATCTTTAACTGATTTCATCGTTAACTGATTTCATCTTCATTTAACTGATTTCATCGTTAATTGATTTCATCGTTAACTGATTTCATCGTTAATTGATTTCATCGTTAACTGATTTCATCTTCATTTAACTGATTTCATCGTTAACTGATTTCATCTTCATTCTTCATTTAACTGATTTCATCTTTAACTGATTTCATCGTTAACTGATTTCATCTTCATTTAACTGATTTCATCGTTAATTGATTTCATCGTTAACTGATTTCATCGTTAATTGATTTCATCGTTAACTGATTTCATCTTCATTTAACTGATTTCATCGTTAACTGATTTCATCTTCATTCTTCATTTAACTGATTTCATCTTTAACTGATTTCATCTTCATTTAACTGATTTCATCGTTAATTGATTTCATCGTTAACTGATTTCATCGTTAATTGATTTCATCGTTAACTGATTTCATCGTTAACTGATTTCATCGTTAACTGATTTCATCTTCATTTAACTGATTTCATCGTTAACTGATTTCATCTTCATTTAACTGATTTCATCGTTAACTGATTTCATCTTCATTTAACTGATTTCATCGTTAACTGATTTCATCGTTAACTGATTTCATCTTTAACTGATTTCATCTTCATTTAACTGATTTCATCGTTAACTGATTTCATCGTTAACTGATTTCATCGTTAACTGATTTCATCTTCATTTAACTGATTTCATCTTCATTTAACTGATTTCATCGTTAACTGATTTCATCGTTAACTGATTTCATCTTCATTTAATTGATTTCATCGTTAACTGATTTCATCGTTAACTGATTTCATCGTTAACTGATTTCATCTTCATTTAACTGATTTCATCGTTAACTGATTTCATCGTTAACTGATTTCATCGTTAACTGATTTCATCTTCATTTAACTGATTTCATCGTTAACTGATTTCATCGTTAATTGATTTCATCGTTAACTGATTTCATCTTCATTCTTCATTTAACTGATTTCATCGTTAACTGATTTCATCTTCATTTAACTGATTTCATCGTTAACTGATTTCATCGTTAACTGATTTCATCGTTAACTGATTTCATCTTCATTTAACTGATTTCATCGTTAACTGATTTCATCTTCATTCTTCATTTAACTGATTTCATCTTTAACTGATTTCATCGTTAACTGATTTCATCTTCATTTAACTGATTTCATCGTTAATTGATTTCATCGTTAACTGATTTCATCGTTAACTGATTTCATCTTCATTTAACTGATTTCATCGTTAACTGATTTCATCGTTAACTGATTTCATCTTTAACTGATTTCATCTTCATTTAACTGATTTCATCGTTAACTGATTTCATCGTTAACTGATTTCATCGTTAACTGATTTCATCGTTAACTGATTTCATCTTCATTTAACTGATTTCATTGTTAACTGATTTCATCGTTAACTGATTTCATCTTCATTTAACTGATTTCATCGTTAACTGATTTCATCGTTAACTGATTTCATCGTTAACTGATTTCATCGTTAACTGATTTCATCGTTAACTGATTTCATCGTTAACTGATTTCATCGTTAACTGATTTCATCGTTAACTGATTTCATCTTTAACTGATTTCATCGTTAACTGATTTCATCTTCATTTAACTGATTTCATCGTTAACTGATTTCATCTTCATTTAATTGATTTCATCGTTAACTGATTTCATCGTTAACTGATTTCATCGTTAACTGATTTCATCTTCATTTAACTGATTTCATCGTTAACTGATTTCATCTTCATTCTTCATTTAACTGATTTCATCTTTAACTGATTTCATCGTTAACTGATTTCATCTTCATTTAACTGATTTCATCGTTAATTGATTTCATCGTTAACTGATTTCATCGTTAATTGATTTCATCGTTAACTGATTTCATCTTCATTTAACTGATTTCATCGTTAACTGATTTCATCTTCATTCTTCATTTAACTGATTTCATCTTTAACTGATTTCATCGTTAACTGATTTCATCTTCATTTAACTGATTTCATCGTTAATTGATTTCATCGTTAACTGATTTCATCGTTAACTGATTTCATCTTCATTTAACTGATTTCATCGTTAACTGATTTCATCGTTAACTGATTTCATCGTTAACTGATTTCATCTTCATTTAACTGATTTCATCGTTAACTGATTTCATCTTCATTTAATTGATTTCATCGTTAACTGATTTCATCGTTAACTGATTTCATCGTTAACTGATTTCATCTTCATTTAACTGATTTCATCGTTAACTGATTTCATCGTTAACTGATTTCATCGTTAACTGATTTCATCTTCATTTAACTGATTTCATCGTTAACTGATTTCATCGTTAACTGATTTCATCTTCATTTAACTGATTTCATCGTTAACTGATTTCATCGTTAATTGATTTCATCGTTAACTGATTTCATTTTCATTCTTCATTTAACTGATTTCATCGTTAACTGATTTCATCGTTAACTGATTTCATCTTCATTTAACTGATTTCATCGTTAACTGATTTCATCGTTAATTGATTTCATCGTTAACTGATTTCATCTTCATTCTTCATTTAACTGATTTCATCGTTAACTGATTTCATCTTCATTTAACTGATTTCATCGTTAACTGATTTCATCGTTAACTGATTTCATCGTTAACTGATTTCATCTTCATTTAACTGATTTCATCGTTAACTGATTTCATCTTCATTCTTCATTTAACTGATTTCATCTTTAACTGATTTCATCGTTAACTGATTTCATCTTCATTTAACTGATTTCATCGTTAATTGATTTCATCGTTAACTGATTTCATCGTTAACTGATTTCATCTTCATTTAACTGATTTCATCGTTAACTGATTTCATCGTTAACTGATTTCATCTTTAACTGATTTCATCTTCATTTAACTGATTTCATCGTTAACTGATTTCATCGTTAACTGATTTCATCGTTAACTGATTTCATCGTTAACTGATTTCATCTTCATTTAACTGATTTCATTGTTAACTGATTTCATCGTTAACTGATTTCATCTTCATTTAACTGATTTCATCGTTAACTGATTTCATCGTTAACTGATTTCATCTTCATTTAACTGATTTCATTTTCATTCTTCATTTAATTGATTTCATCGTTAACTGATTTCATCGTTAACTGATTTCATCGTTAACTGATTTCATCGTTAACTGATTTCATCTTCATTTAACTGATTTCATCGTTAACTGATTTCATCGTTAACTGATTTCATCTTCATTTAACTGATTTCATTTTCATTCTTCATTTAACTGATTTCATCGTTAACTGATTTCATCTTCATTTAATTGATTTCATCGTTAACTGATTTCATCGTTAACTGATTTCATCGTTAACTGATTTCATCTTCATTTAACTGATTTCATCGTTAACTGATTTCATCGTTAACTGATTTCATCGTTAACTGATTTCATCTTCATTTAACTGATTTCATCGTTAACTGATTTCATCGTTAACTGATTTCATCTTCATTTAACTGATTTCATCGTTAACTGATTTCATCGTTAATTGATTTCATCGTTAACTGATTTCATTTTCATTCTTCATTTAACTGATTTCATCGTTAACTGATTTCATCGTTAACTGATTTCATCTTCAGTTAACTGATTTCATCGTTAACTGATTTCATCGTTAATTGATTTCATCGTTAACTGATTTCATCTTCATTCTTCATTTAACTGATTTCATCGTTAACTGATTTCATCTTCATTTAACTGATTTCATCGTTAACTGATTTCATCGTTAACTGATTTCATCGTTAACTGATTTCATCTTCATTTAACTGATTTCATCGTTAACTGATTTCATCTTCATTCTTCATTTAACTGATTTCATCTTTAACTGATTTCATCGTTAACTGATTTCATCTTCATTTAACTGATTTCATCGTTAATTGATTTCATCGTTAACTGATTTCATCGTTAACTGATTTCATCGTTAACTGATTTCATCTTCATTTAACTGATTTCATCGTTAATTGATTTCATCGTTAACTGATTTCATCGTTAATTGATTTCATCGTTAACTGATTTCATCTTCATTTAACTGATTTCATCGTTAACTGATTTCATCTTCATTCTTCATTTAACTGATTTCATCTTTAACTGATTTCATCGTTAACTGATTTCATCTTCATTTAACTGATTTCATCGTTAATTGATTTCATCGTTAACTGATTTCATCGTTAATTGATTTCATCGTTAACTGATTTCATCTTCATTTAACTGATTTCATCGTTAACTGATTTCATCTTCATTCTTCATTTAACTGATTTCATCTTTAACTGATTTCATCGTTAACTGATTTCATCTTCATTTAACTGATTTCATCGTTAATTGATTTCATCGTTAACTGATTTCATCGTTAATTGATTTCATCGTTAACTGATTTCATCTTCATTTAACTGATTTCATCGTTAACTGATTTCATCTTCATTCTTCATTTAACTGATTTCATCTTTAACTGATTTCATCGTTAACTGATTTCATCTTCATTTAACTGATTTCATCGTTAATTGATTTCATCGTTAACTGATTTCATCGTTAACTGATTTCATCTTCATTTAACTGATTTCATCGTTAACTGATTTCATCGTTAACTGATTTCATCTTTAACTGATTTCATCTTCATTTAACTGATTTCATCGTTAATTGATTTCATCGTTAACTGATTTCATCGTTAACTGATTTCATCGTTAACTGATTTCATCTTCATTTAACTGATTTCATCGTTAATTGATTTCATCGTTAACTGATTTCATCGTTAATTGATTTCATCGTTAACTGATTTCATCTTCATTTAACTGATTTCATCGTTAACTGATTTCATCTTCATTCTTCATTTAACTGATTTCATCTTTAACTGATTTCATCGTTAACTGATTTCATCTTCATTTAACTGATTTCATCGTTAATTGATTTCATCGTTAACTGATTTCATCGTTAATTGATTTCATCGTTAACTGATTTCATCTTCATTTAACTGATTTCATCGTTAACTGATTTCATCTTCATTCTTCATTTAACTGATTTCATCTTTAACTGATTTCATCGTTAACTGATTTCATCTTCATTTAACTGATTTCATCGTTAATTGATTTCATCGTTAACTGATTTCATCGTTAACTGATTTCATCTTCATTTAACTGATTTCATCGTTAACTGATTTCATCGTTAACTGATTTCATCTTTAACTGATTTCATCTTCATTTAACTGATTTCATCGTTAACTGATTTCATCGTTAACTGATTTCATCGTTAACTGATTTCATCTTCATTTAACTGATTTCATCTTCATTTAACTGATTTCATCGTTAACTGATTTCATCGTTAACTGATTTCATCTTCATTTAATTGATTTCATCGTTAACTGATTTCATCGTTAACTGATTTCATCGTTAACTGATTTCATCTTCATTTAACTGATTTCATCGTTAACTGATTTCATCGTTAACTGATTTCATCGTTAACTGATTTCATCTTCATTTAACTGATTTCATCGTTAACTGATTTCATCGTTAACTGATTTCATCTTCATTTAACTGATTTCATCGTTAACTGATTTCATCGTTAATTGATTTCATCGTTAACTGATTTCATTTTCATTCTTCATTTAACTGATTTCATCGTTAACTGATTTCATCGTTAACTGATTTCATCTTCATTTAACTGATTTCATCGTTAACTGATTTCATCGTTAATTGATTTCATCGTTAACTGATTTCATCTTCATTCTTCATTTAACTGATTTCATCGTTAACTGATTTCATCTTCATTTAACTGATTTCATCGTTAATTGATTTCATCGTTAACTGATTTCATCGTTAACTGATTTCATCTTCATTTAACTGATTTCATCGTTAACTGATTTCATCGTTAACTGATTTCATCTTTAACTGATTTCATCTTCATTTAACTGATTTTATCGTTAACTGATTTCATCGTTAACTGATTTCATCGTTAACTGATTTCATCGTTAACTGATTTCATCTTCATTTAACTGATTTCATTGTTAACTGATTTCATCGTTAACTGATTTCATCTTCATTTAACTGATTTCCTCGTTAACTGATTTCATCGTTAACTGATTTCATCGTTAACTGATTTCATCTTCATTTAACTGATTTCATTTTCATTCTTCATTTAACTGATTTCATCGTTAACTGATTTCATCTTCATTTAACTGATTTCATCGTTAACTGATTTCATCGTTAACTGATTTCATCGTTAACTGATTTCATCGTTAACTGATTTCATCGTTAACTGATTTCATCTTCATTTAACTGATTTCATCGTTAACTGATTTCATCTTCATTTAATTGATTTCATCGTTAACTGATTTCATCGTTAACTGATTTCATCGTTAACTGATTTCATCTTCATTTAACTGATTTCATCGTTAACTGATTTCATCGTTAACTGATTTCATCTTCATTTAACTGATTTCATTTTCATTCTTCATTTAACTGATTTCATCGTTAACTGATTTCATCTTCATTTAATTGATTTCATCGTTAACTGATTTCATCGTTAACTGATTTCATCGTTAACTGATTTCATCTTCATTTAACTGATTTCATCGTTAACTGATTTCATCTTCATTTAACTGATTTCATCGTTAACTGATTTCATCGTTAATTGATTTCATCGTTAACTGATTTCATTTTCATTCTTCATTTAACTGATTTCATCGTTAACTGATTTCATCGTTAACTGATTTCATCTTCATTTAACTGATTTCATCGTTAACTGATTTCATCGTTAATTGATTTCATCGTTAACTGATTTCATCTTCATTCTTCATTTAACTGATTTCATCGTTAACTGATTTCATCTTCATTTAACTGATTTCATCGTTAACTGATTTCATCGTTAACTGATTTCATCTTCATTTAACTGATTTCATTGTTAACTGATTTCATCGTTAACTGATTTCATCTTCATTTAACTGATTTCATCGTTAACTGATTTCATCGTTAACTGATTTCATCGTTAACTGATTTCATCTTCATTTAACTGATTTCATTTTCATTCTTCATTTAACTGATTTCATCGTTAACTGATTTCATCTTCATTTAACTGATTTCATCGTTAACTGATTTCATCGTTAACTGATTTCATCTTTAACTGATTTCATCGTTAACTGATTTCATCTTCATTTAACTGATTTCATCGTTAACTGATTTCATCTTCATTTAATTGATTTCATCGTTAACTGATTTCATCGTTAACTGATTTCATCGTTAACTGATTTCATCTTCATTTAACTGATTTCATCGTTAACTGATTTCATCGTTAACTGATTTCATCTTCATTTAACTGATTTCATTTTCATTCTTCATTTAACTGATTTCATCGTTAACTGATTTCATCTTCATTTAACTGATTTCATCGTTAACTGATTTCATCGTTAACTGATTTCATCGTTAACTGATTTCATCTTCATTTAACTGATTTCATCGTTAACTGATTTCATCGTTAACTGATTTCATCTTCATTTAACTGATTTCATCGTTAACTGATTTCATCGTTAATTGATTTCATCGTTAACTGATTTCATTTTCATTCTTCATTTAACTGATTTCATCGTTAACTGATTTCATCGTTAACTGATTTCATCTTCATTTAACTGATTTCATCGTTAACTGATTTCATCGTTAATTGATTTCATCGTTAACTGATTTCATCTTCATTCTTCATTTAACTGATTTCATCGTTAACTGATTTCATCTTCATTTAACTGATTTCATCGTTAACTGATTTCATCGTTAACTGATTTCATCGTTAACTGATTTCATCTTCATTTAACTGATTTCATCGTTAACTGATTTCATCTTCATTCTTCATTTAACTGATTTCATCTTTAACTGATTTCATCGTTAACTGATTTCATCTTCATTTAACTGATTTCATCGTTAATTGATTTCATCGTTAACTGATTTCATCGTTAACTGATTTCATCGTTAACTGATTTCATCTTCATTTAACTGATTTCATCGTTAATTGATTTCATCGTTAACTGATTTCATCGTTAATTGATTTCATCGTTAACTGATTTCATCTTCATTTAACTGATTTCATCGTTAACTGATTTCATCTTCATTCTTCATTTAACTGATTTCATCTTTAACTGATTTCATCGTTAACTGATTTCATCTTCATTTAACTGATTTCATCGTTAATTGATTTCATCGTTAACTGATTTCATCGTTAATTGATTTCATCGTTAACTGATTTCATCTTCATTTAACTGATTTCATCGTTAACTGATTTCATCTTCATTCTTCATTTAACTGATTTCATCTTTAACTGATTTCATCGTTAACTGATTTCATCTTCATTTAACTGATTTCATCGTTAATTGATTTCATCGTTAACTGATTTCATCTTCATTTAACTGATTTCATCGTTAACTGATTTCATCTTCATTCTTCATTTAACTGATTTCATCTTTAACTGATTTCATCGTTAACTGATTTCATCTTCATTTAACTGATTTCATCGTTAATTGATTTCATCGTTAACTGATTTCATCGTTAACTGATTTCATCTTCATTTAACTGATTTCATCGTTAACTGATTTCATCGTTAACTGATTTCATCGTTAACTGATTTCATCTTTAACTGATTTCATCTTCATTTAACTGATTTCATCGTTAATTGATTTCATCGTTAACTGATTTCATCGTTAACTGATTTCATCTTCATTTAACTGATTTCATCGTTAATTGATTTCATCGTTAACTGATTTCATCGTTAATTGATTTCATCGTTAACTGATTTCATCTTCATTTAACTGATTTCATCGTTAACTGATTTCATCTTCATTCTTCATTTAACTGATTTCATCTTTAACTGATTTCATCGTTAACTGATTTCATCTTCATTTAACTGATTTCATCGTTAATTGATTTCATCGTTAACTGATTTCATCGTTAATTGATTTCATCGTTAACTGATTTCATCTTCATTTAACTGATTTCATCGTTAACTGATTTCATCTTCATTCTTCATTTAACTGATTTCATCTTTAACTGATTTCATCGTTAACTGATTTCATCTTCATTTAACTGATTTCATCGTTAATTGATTTCATCGTTAACTGATTTCATCGTTAACTGATTTCATCTTCATTTAACTGATTTCATCGTTAACTGATTTCATCGTTAACTGATTTCATCTTTAACTGATTTCATCTTCATTTAACTGATTTCATCGTTAACTGATTTCATCGTTAACTGATTTCATCGTTAACTGATTTCATCTTCATTTAACTGATTTCATCTTCATTTAACTGATTTCATCGTTAACTGATTTCATCGTTAACTGATTTCATCTTCATTTAATTGATTTCATCGTTAACTGATTTCATCGTTAACTGATTTCATCGTTAACTGATTTCATCTTCATTTAACTGATTTCATCGTTAACTGATTTCATCGTTAATTGATTTCATCGTTAACTGATTTCATTTTCATTCTTCATTTAACTGATTTCATCGTTAACTGATTTCATCGTTAACTGATTTCATCTTCATTTAACTGATTTCATCGTTAACTGATTTCATCGTTAATTGATTTCATCGTTAACTGATTTCATCTTCATTCTTCATTTAACTGATTTCATCTTTAACTGATTTCATCGTTAACTGATTTCATCTTCATTTAACTGATTTCATCGTTAATTGATTTCATCGTTAACTGATTTCATCGTTAACTGATTTCATCTTCATTTAACTGATTTCATCGTTAACTGATTTCATCTTTAACTGATTTCATCTTCATTTAACTGATTTCATCGTTAACTGATTTCATCGTTAACTGATTTCATCGTTAACTGATTTCATCGTTAACTGATTTCATCTTCATTTAACTGATTTCATTGTTAACTGATTTCATCGTTAACTGATTTCATCTTCATTTAACTGATTTCCTCGTTAACTGATTTCATCGTTAACTGATTTCATCGTTAACTGATTTCATCTTCATTTAACTGATTTCATTTTCATTCTTCATTTAACTGATTTCATCGTTAACTGATTTCATCTTCATTTAACTGATTTCATCGTTAACTGATTTCATCGTTAACTGATTTCATCTTTAACTGATTTCATCGTTAACTGATTTCATCTTCATTTAACTGATTTCATCGTTAACTGATTTCATCTTCATTTAATTGATTTCATCGTTAACTGATTTCATCGTTAACTGATTTCATCGTTAACTGATTTCATCTTCATTTAACTGATTTCATCGTTAACTGATTTCATCGTTAACTGATTTCATCTTCATTTAACTGATTTCATTTTCATTCTTCATTTAACTGATTTCATCGTTAACTGATTTCATCTTCATTTAATTGATTTCATCGTTAACTGATTTCATCGTTAACTGATTTCATCGTTAACTGATTTCATCTTCATTTAACTGATTTCATCGTTAACTGATTTCATCGTTAACTGATTTCATCGTTAACTGATTTCATCTTCATTTAACTGATTTCATCGTTAACTGATTTCATCGTTAACTGATTTCATCTTCATTTAACTGATTTCATCGTTAACTGATTTCATCGTTAATTGATTTCATCGTTAACTGATTTCATCTTCATTCTTCATTTAACTGATTTCATCGTTAACTGATTTCATCTTCATTTAACTGATTTCATCGTTAACTGATTTCATCGTTAACTGATTTCATCGTTAACTGATTTCATCTTCATTTAACTGATTTCATTGTTAACTGATTTCATCGTTAACTGATTTCATCTTCATTTAACTGATTTCATCGTTAACTGATTTCATCGTTAACTGATTTCATCTTCATTTAACTGATTTCATTTTCATTCTTCATTTAACTGATTTCATCGTTAACTGATTTCATCTTCATTTAACGGATTTCATCGTTAACTGATTTCATCGTTAACTGATTTCATCGTTAACTGATTTCATCTTTAACTGATTTCATCGTTAACTGATTTCATCTTCATTTAACTGATTTCATCGTTAACTGATTTCATCTTCATTTAATTGATTTCATCGTTAACTGATTTCATCGTTAACTGATTTCATCGTTAACTGATTTCATCGTTAACTGATTTCATCTTCATTTAACTGATTTCATCGTTAACTGATTTCATCTTCATTCTTCATTTAACTGATTTCATCTTTAACTGATTTCATCGTTAACTGATTTCATCTTCATTTAACTGATTTCATCGTTAATTGATTTCATCGTTAACTGATTTCATCGTTAACTGATTTCATCGTTAACTGATTTCATCTTCATTCTTCATTTAACTGATTTCATCTTTAACTGATTTCATCGTTAACTGATTTCATCTTCATTTAACTGATTTCATCGTTAATTGATTTCATCGTTAACTGATTTCATCGTTAATTGATTTCATCGTTAACTGATTTCATCTTCATTTAACTGATTTCATCGTTAACTGATTTCATCTTCATTCTTCATTTAACTGATTTCATCTTTAACTGATTTCATCGTTAACTGATTTCATCTTCATTTAACTGATTTCATCGTTAATTGATTTCATAGTTAACTGATTTCATCGTTAACTGATTTCATCTTCATTTAACTGATTTCATCTTCATTTAACTGATTTCATCGTTAACTGATTTCATCGTTAACTGATTTCATCTTCATTTAACTGATTTCATTTTCATTCTTCATTTAACTGATTTCATCGTTAACTGATTTCATCTTCATTTAACTGATTTCATCGTTAACTGATTTCATCGTTAACTGATTTCATCTTTAACTGATTTCATCGTTAACTGATTTCATCTTCATTTAACTGATTTCATCGTTAACTGATTTCATCTTCATTTAATTGATTTCATCGTTAACTGATTTCATCGTTAACTGATTTCATCGTTAACTGATTTCATCTTCATTTAACTGATTTCATCGTTAACTGATTTCATCGTTAACTGATTTCATCTTCATTTAACTGATTTCATTTTCATTCTTCATTTAACTGATTTCATCGTTAACTGATTTCATCTTCATTTAATTGATTTCATCGTTAACTGATTTCATCGTTAACTGATTTCATCGTTAACTGATTTCATCTTCATTTAACTGATTTCATCGTTAACTGATTTCATCGTTAACTGATTTCATCGTTAACTGATTTCATCTTCATTTAACTGATTTCATCGTTAACTGATTTCATCGTTAACTGATTTCATCTTCATTTAACTGATTTCATCGTTAACTGATTTCATCGTTAATTGATTTCATCGTTAACTGATTTCATTTTCATTCTTCATTTAACTGATTTCATCGTTAACTGATTTCATCGTTAACTGATTTCATCTTCATTTAACTGATTTCATCGTTAACTGATTTCATCGTTAATTGATTTCATCGTTAACTGATTTCATCTTCATTCTTCATTTAACTGATTTCATCGTTAACTGATTTCATCTTCATTTAACTGATTTCATCGTTAACTGATTTCATCGTTAACTGATTTCATCGTTAACTGATTTCATCTTCATTTAACTGATTTCATTGTTAACTGATTTCATCGTTAACTGATTTCATCTTCATTTAACTGATTTCATCGTTAACTGATTTCATCGTTAACTGATTTCATCGTTAACTGATTTCATCTTCATTTAACTGATTTCATTTTCATTCTTCATTTAACTGATTTCATCGTTAACTGATTTCATCTTCATTTAACTGATTTCATCGTTAACTGATTTCATCGTTAACTGATTTCATCTTTAACTGATTTCATCGTTAACTGATTTCATCTTCATTTAACTGATTTCATCGTTAACTGATTTCATCTTCATTTAATTGATTTCATCGTTAACTGATTTCATCGTTAACTGATTTCATCGTTAACTGATTTCATCTTCATTTAACTGATTTCATCGTTAACTGATTTCATCTTCATTCTTCATTTAACTGATTTCATCTTTAACTGATTTCATCGTTAACTGATTTCATCTTCATTTAACTGATTTCATCGTTAATTGATTTCATCGTTAACTGATTTCATCGTTAACTGATTTCATCGTTAACTGATTTCATCTTCATTCTTCATTTAACTGATTTCATCTTTAACTGATTTCATCGTTAACTGATTTCATCTTCATTTAACTGATTTCATCATTAATTGATTTCATCGTTAACTGATTTCATCGTTAATTGATTTCATCGTTAACTGATTTCATCTTCATTTAACTGATTTCATCGTTAACTGATTTCATCTTCATTCTTCATTTAACTGATTTCATCTTTAACTGATTTCATCGTTAACTGATTTCATCTTCATTTAACTGATTTCATCGTTAATTGATTTCATCGTTAACTGATTTCATCGTTAACTGATTTCATCTTCATTTAACTGATTTCATCGTTAACTGATTTCATCGTTAACTGATTTCATCTTTAACTGATTTCATCTTCATTTAACTGATTTCATCGTTAACTGATTTCATCGTTAACTGATTTCATCGTTAATTGATTTCATCGTTAACTGATTTCATCTTCATTTAACTGATTTCATCGTTAACTGATTTCATCTTCATTCTTCATTTAACTGATTTCATCTTTAACTGATTTCATCGTTAACTGATTTCATCTTCATTTAACTGATTTCATCGTTAATTGATTTCATCGTTAACTGATTTCATCGTTAACTGATTTCATCTTCATTTAACTGATTTCATCGTTAACTGATTTCATCGTTAACTGATTTCATCTTTAACTGATTTCATCTTCATTTAACTGATTTCATCGTTAACTGATTTCATCGTTAACTGATTTCATCGTTAACTGATTTCATCTTCATTTAACTGATTTCATCTTCATTTAACTGATTTCATCGTTAACTGATTTCATCGTTAACTGATTTCATCTTCATTTAATTGATTTCATCGTTAACTGATTTCATCGTTAACTGATTTCATCGTTAACTGATTTCATCTTCATTTAACTGATTTCATCGTTAACTGATTTCATCGTTAACTGATTTCATCGTTAACTGATTTCATCTTCATTTAACTGATTTCATCGTTAACTGATTTCATCGTTAACTGATTTCATCTTCATTTAACTGATTTCATCGTTAACTGATTTCATCGTTAATTGATTTCATCGTTAACTGATTTCATTTTCATTCTTCATTTAACTGATTTCATCGTTAACTGATTTCATCTTCATTTAACTGATTTCATCGTTAACTGATTTCATCGTTAACTGATTTCATCGTTAACTGATTTCATCTTCATTTAACTGATTTCATCGTTAACTGATTTCATCTTCATTCTTCATTTAACTGATTTCATCTTTAACTGATTTCATCGTTAACTGATTTCATCTTCATTTAACTGATTTCATCGTTAATTGATTTCATCGTTAACTGATTTCATCGTTAACTGATTTCATCTTCATTTAACTGATTTCATCGTTAACTGATTTCATCGTTAACCGATTTCATCTTTAACTGATTTCATCTTCATTTAACTGATTTCATCGTTAACTGATTTCATCGTTAACTGATTTCATCGTTAACTGATTTCATCTTCATTTAACTGATTTCATTGTTAACTGATTTCATCGTTAACTGATTTCATCTTCATTTAACTGATTTCATCGTTAACTGATTTCATCGTTAACTGATTTCATCGTTAACTGATTTCATCTTCATTTAACTGATTTCATTTTCATTCTTCATTTAACTGATTTCATCGTTAACTGATTTCATCTTCATTTAACTGATTTCATCGTTAACTGATTTCATCGTTAACTGATTTCATCGTTAACTGATTTCATCGTTAACTGATTTCATCGTTAACTGATTTCATCTTCATTTAACTGATTTCATCGTTAATTGATTTCATCGTTAACTGATTTCATTTTCATTCTTCATTTAACTGATTTCATCGTTAACTGATTTCATCGTTAACTGATTTCATCTTCATTTAACTGATTTCATCGTTAACTGATTTCATCGTTAACTGATTTCATCTTCATTTAACTGATTTCATCGTTAACTGATTTCATCGTTAACTGATTTCATCTTCATTTAACTGATTTCATTGTTAACTGATTTCATCGTTAACTGATTTCATCTTCATTTAACTGATTTCATCGTTAACTGATTTCATCGTTAACTGATTTCATCTTCATTTAACTGATTTCATTTTCATTCTTCATTTAACTGATTTCATCGTTAACTGATTTCATCTTCATTTAACTGATTTCATCGTTAACTGATTTCATCGTTAACTGATTTCATCGTTAACTGATTTCATCTTTAACTGATTTCATCGTTAACTGATTTCATCTTCATTTAACTGATTTCATCGTTAACTGATTTCATCTTCATTTAATTGATTTCATCGTTAACTGATTTCATCGTTAACTGATTTCATCGTTAAGTGATTTCATCTTCATTTAACTGATTTCATCGTTAACTGATTTCATCGTTAACTGATTTCATCTTCATTTAACTGATTTCATTTTCATTCTTCATTTAACTGATTTCATCGTTAACTGATTTCATCTTCATTTAATTGATTTCATCGTTAACTGATTTCATCGTTAACTGATTTCATCGTTAACTGATTTCATCGTTAACTGATTTCATCTTCATTTAACTGATTTCATCGTTAACTGATTTCATCGTTAACTGATTTCATCGTTAACTGATTTCATCTTCATTTAACTGATTTCATCGTTAACTGATTTCATCGTTAACTGATTTCATCTTCATTTAACTGATTTCATCGTTAACTGATTTCATCGTTAATTGATTTCATCGTTAACTGATTTCATTTTCATTCTTCATTTAACTGATTTCATCGTTAACTGATTTCATCGTTAACTGATTTCATCTTCATTTAACTGATTTCATCGTTAACTGATTTCATCGTTAATTGATTTCATCGTTAACTGATTTCATCTTCATTCTTCATTTAACTGATTTCATCGTTAACTGATTTCATCTTCATTTAACTGATTTCATCGTTAACTGATTTCATCGTTAACTGATTTCATCTTCATTTAACTGATTTCATCGTTAACTGATTTCATCTTCATTCTTCATTTAACTGATTTCATCTTTAACTGATTTCATCGTTAACTGATTTCATCTTCATTTAACTGTTTCATCGTTAATTGATTTCATCGTTAACTGATTTCATCGTTAATTGATTTCATCGTTAACTGATTTCATCTTCATTTAACTGATTTCATCGTTAACTGATTTCATCTTCATTCTTCATTTAACTGATTTCATCTTTAACTGATTTCATCGTTAACTGATTTCATCTTCATTTAACTGATTTCATCGTTAATTGATTTCATCGTTAACTGATTTCATCGTTAATTGATTTCATCGTTAACTGATTTCATCTTCATTTAACTGATTTCATCGTTAACTGATTTCATCTTCATTCTTCATTTAACTGATTTCATCTTTAACTGATTTCATCGTTAACTGATTTCATCTTCATTTAACTGATTTCATCGTTAATTGATTTCATCGTTAACTGATTTCATCGTTAATTGATTTCATCGTTAACTGATTTCATCGTTAACTGATTTCATCTTCATTTAACTGATTTCATCGTTAACTGATTTCATCGTTAACTGATTTCATCTTTAACTGATTTCATCTTCATTTAACTGATTTCATCGTTAACTGATTTCATCGTTAACTGATTTCATCGTTAACTGATTTCATCTTCATTTAACTGATTTCATCGTTAACTGATTTCATCTTCATTTAATTGATTTCATCGTTAACTGATTTCATCGTTAACTGATTTCATCGTTAACTGATTTCATCTTCATTTAACTGATTTCATCGTTAACTGATTTCATCGTTAACTGATTTCATCGTTAACTGATTTCATCTTCATTTAACTGATTTCATCGTTAACTGATTTCATCGTTAACTGATTTCATCTTCATTTAACTGATTTCATCGTTAACTGATTTCATCGTTAATTGATTTCATCGTTAACTGATTTCATTTTCATTCTTCATTTAACTGATTTCATCGTTAACTGATTTCATCGTTAACTGATTTCATCTTCATTTAACTGATTTCATCGTTAACTGATTTCATCGTTAATTGATTTCATCGTTAACTGATTTCATCTTCATTCTTCATTTAACTGATTTCATCGTTAACTGATTTCATCTTCATTTAACTGATTTCATCGTTAACTGATTTCATCGTTAACTGATTTCATCGTTAACTGATTTCATCTTCATTTAACTGATTTCATCGTTAACTGATTTCATCTTCATTCTTCATTTAACTGATTTCATCTTTAACTGATTTCATCGTTAACTGATTTCATCTTCATTTAACTGATTTCATCGTTAATTGATTTCATCGTTAACTGATTTCATCGTTAACTGATTTCATCTTCATTTAACTGATTTCATCGTTAACTGATTTCATCGTTAACTGATTTCATCTTTAACTGATTTCATCTTCATTTAACTGATTTCATCGTTAACTGATTTCATCGTTAACTGATTTCATCGTTAACTGATTTCATCTTCATTTAACTGATTTCATCTTCATTTAACTGATTTCATTGTTAACTGATTTCATCGTTAACTGATTTCATCTTCATTTAACTGATTTCATCGTTAACTGATTTCATCGTTAACTGATTTCATCTTCATTTAACTGATTTCATTTTCATTCTTCATTTAATTGATTTCATCGTTAACTGATTTCATCGTTAACTGATTTCATCGTTAACTGATTTCATCTTCATTTAACTGATTTCATCGTTAACTGATTTCATCGTTAACTGATTTCATCTTCATTTAACTGATTTCATTTTCATTCTTCATTTAACTGATTTCATCGTTAACTGATTTCATCTTCATTTAATTGATTTCATCGTTAACTGATTTCATCGTTAACTGATTTCATCTTCATTTAACTGATTTCATCGTTAACTGATTTCATCGTTAACTGATTTCATCGTTAACTGATTTCATCTTCATTTAACTGATTTCATCGTTAACTGATTTCATCGTTAACTGATTTCATCTTCATTTAACTGATTTCATCGTTAACTGATTTCATCGTTAATTGATTTCATCGTTAACTGATTTCATTTTCATTCTTCATTTAACTGATTTCATCGTTAACTGATTTCATCGTTAACTGATTTCATCTTCATTTAACTGATTTCATCGTTAATTGATTTCATCGTTAACTGATTTCATCTTCATTCTTCATTTAACTGATTTCATCGTTAACTGATTTCATCTTCATTTAACTGATTTCATCGTTAACTGATTTCATCGTTAACTGATTTCATCGTTAACTGATTTCATCTTCATTTAACTGATTTCATCGTTAACTGATTTCATCTTCATTCTTCATTTAACTGATTTCATCTTTAACTGATTTCATCGTTAACTGATTTCATCTTCATTTAACTGATTTCATCGTTAATTGATTTCATCGTTAACTGATTTCATCGTTAACTGATTTCATCTTCATTTAACTGATTTCATCGTTAATTGATTTCATCGTTAACTGATTTCATCGTTAATTGATTTCATCGTTAACTGATTTCATCTTCATTTAACTGATTTCATCGTTAACTGATTTCATCTTCATTCTTCATTTAACTGATTTCATCTTTAACTGATTTCATCGTTAACTGATTTCATCTTCATTTAACTGATTTCATCGTTAATTGATTTCATCGTTAACTGATTTCATCGTTAATTGATTTCATCGTTAACTGATTTCATCTTCATTTAACTGATTTCATCGTTAACTGATTTCATCTTCATTCTTCATTTAACTGATTTCATCTTTAACTGATTTCATCGTTAACTGATTTCATCTTCATTTAACTGATTTCATCGTTAATTGATTTCATCGTTAACTGATTTCATCGTTAATTGATTTCATCGTTAACTGATTTCATCTTCATTTAACTGATTTCATCGTTAACTGATTTCATCTTCATTCTTCATTTAACTGATTTCATCTTTAACTGATTTCATCGTTAACTGATTTCATCTTCATTTAACTGATTTCATCGTTAATTGATTTCATCGTTAACTGATTTCATCGTTAACTGATTTCATCTTCATTTAACTGATTTCATCGTTAACTGATTTCATCGTTAACTGATTTCATCTTTAACTGATTTCATCTTCATTTAACTGATTTCATCGTTAATTGATTTCATCGTTAACTGATTTCATCGTTAACTGATTTCATCGTTAACTGATTTCATCTTCATTTAACTGATTTCATCGTTAATTGATTTCATCGTTAACTGATTTCATCGTTAATTGATTTCATCGTTAACTGATTTCATCTTCATTTAACTGATTTCATCGTTAACTGATTTCATCTTCATTCTTCATTTAACTGATTTCATCTTTAACTGATTTCATCGTTAACTGGTTTCATCTTCATTTAACTGATTTCATCGTTAATTGATTTCATCGTTAACTGATTTCATCGTTAATTGATTTCATCGTTAACTGATTTCATCTTCATTTAACTGATTTCATCGTTAACTGATTTCATCTTCATTCTTCATTTAACTGATTTCATCTTTAACTGATTTCATCGTTAACTGATTTCATCTTCATTTAACTGATTTCATCGTTAATTGATTTCATCGTTAACTGATTTCATCGTTAACTGATTTCATCTTCATTTAACTGATTTCATCGTTAACTGATTTCATCGTTAACTGATTTCATCTTTAACTGATTTCATCTTCATTTAACTGATTTCATCGTTAACTGATTTCATCGTTAACTGATTTCATCGTTAACTGATTTCATCTTCATTTAACTGATTTCATCTTCATTTAACTGATTTCATCGTTAACTGATTTCATCGTTAACTGATTTCATCTTCATTTAATTGATTTCATCGTTAACTGATTTCATCGTTAACTGATTTCATCGTTAACTGATTTCATCTTCATTTAACTGATTTCATCGTTAACTGATTTCATCGTTAACTGATTTCATCTTCATTTAACTGATTTCATCTTCATTTAACTGATTTCATCGTTAACTGATTTCATCGTTAACTGATTTCATCTTCATTTAACTGATTTCATCGTTAACTGATTTCATCGTTAATTGATTTCATCGTTAACTGATTTCATTTTCATTCTTCATTTAACTGATTTCATCGTTAACTGATTTCATTTTCATTCTTCATTTAACTGATTTCATCGTTAACTGATTTCATCTTCATTTAACTGATTTCATCGTTAACTGATTTCATCGTTAATTGATTTCATCTTTAACTGATTTCATCGTTAACTGATTTCATCTTCATTTAACTGATTTCATCGTTAATTGATTTCATCGTTAACTGATTTCATCGTTAACTGATTTCATCTTCATTTAACTGATTTCATCGTTAACTGATTTCATCGTTAACTGATTTCATCTTTAACTGATTTCATCTTCATTTAACTGATTTCATCGTTAACTGATTTCATCGTTAACTGATTTCATCGTTAACTGATTTCATCTTCATTTAACTGATTTCATTGTTAACTGATTTCATCGTTAACTGATTTCATCTTCATTTAACTGATTTCCTCGTTAACTGATTTCATCGTTAACTGATTTCATCGTTAACTGATTTCATCTTCATTTAACTGATTTCATTTTCATTCTTCATTTAACTGATTTCATCGTTAACTGATTTCATCTTCATTTAACTGATTTCATCGTTAACTGATTTCATCGTTAACTGATTTCATCGTTAACTGATTTCATCGTTAACTGATTTCATCGTTAACTGATTTCATCTTCATTTAACTGATTTCATCGTTAACTGATTTCATCTTCATTTAATTGATTTCATCGTTAACTGATTTCATCGTTAACTGATTTCATCGTTAACTGATTTCATCTTCATTTAACTGATTTCATCGTTAACTGATTTCATCGTTAACTGATTTCATCTTCATTTAACTGATTTCATTTTCATTCTTCATTTAACTGATTTCATCGTTAACTGATTTCATCTTCATTTAATTGATTTCATCGTTAACTGATTTCATCGTTAACTGATTTCATCGTTAACTGATTTCATCTTCATTTAACTGATTTCATCGTTAACTGATTTCATCTTCATTTAACTGATTTCATCGTTAACTGATTTCATCGTTAATTGATTTCATCGTTAACTGATTTCATTTTCATTCTTCATTTAACTGATTTCATCGTTAACTGATTTCATCGTTAACTGATTTCATCTTCATTTAACTGATTTCATCGTTAACTGATTTCATCGTTAATTGATTTCATCGTTAACTGATTTCATCTTCATTCTTCATTTAACTGATTTCATCGTTAACTGATTTCATCTTCATTTAACTGATTTCATCGTTAACTGATTTCATCGTTAACTGATTTCATCGTTAACTGATTTCATCTTCATTTAACTGATTTCATTGTTAACTGATTTCATCGTTAACTGATTTCATCTTCATTTAACTGATTTCATCGTTAACTGATTTCATCGTTAACTGATTTCATCGTTAACTGATTTCATCTTCATTTAACTGATTTCATTTTCATTCTTCATTTAACTGATTTCATCGTTAACTGATTTCATCTTCATTTAACTGATTTCATCGTTAACTGATTTCATCGTTAACTGATTTCATCTTTAACTGATTTCATCGTTAACTGATTTCATCTTCATTTAACTGATTTCATCGTTAACTGATTTCATCTTCATTTAATTGATTTCATCGTTAACTGATTTCATCGTTAACTGATTTCATCGTTAACTGATTTCATCTTCATTTAACTGATTTCATCGTTAACTGATTTCATCGTTAACTGATTTCATCGTTAACTGATTTCATCTTCATTTAACTGATTTCATTTTCATTCTTCATTTAACTGATTTCATCGTTAACTGATTTCATCTTCATTTAATTGATTTCATCGTTAACTGATTTCATCGTTAACTGATTTCATCGTTAACTGATTTCATCTTCATTTAACTGATTTCATCGTTAACTGATTTCATCGTTAACTGATTTCATCTTCATTTAACTGATTTCATCGTTAACTGATTTCATCGTTAACTGATTTCATCTTCATTTAACTGATTTCATCGTTAACTGATTTCATCGTTAATTGATTTCATCGTTAACTGATTTCATTTTCATTCTTCATTTAACTGATTTCATCGTTAACTGATTTCATCGTTAACTGATTTCATCTTCATTTAACTGATTTCATCGTTAACTGATTTCATCGTTAATTGATTTCATCGTTAACTGATTTCATCTTCATTCTTCATTTAACTGATTTCATCGTTAACTGATTTCATCTTCATTTAACTGATTTCATCGTTAACTGATTTCATCGTTAACTGATTTCATCGTTAACTGATTTCATCTTCATTTAACTGATTTCATCGTTAACTGATTTCATCTTCATTCTTCATTTAACTGATTTCATCTTTAACTGATTTCATCGTTAACTGATTTCATCTTCATTTAACTGATTTCATCGTTAATTGATTTCATCGTTAACTGATTTCATCGTTAACTGATTTCATCGTTAACTGATTTCATCTTCATTTAACTGATTTCATCGTTAATTGATTTCATCGTTAACTGATTTCATCGTTAATTGATTTCATCGTTAACTGATTTCATCTTCATTTAACTGATTTCATCGTTAACTGATTTCATCTTCATTCTTCATTTAACTGATTTCATCTTTAACTGATTTCATCGTTAACTGATTTCATCTTCATTTAACTGATTTCATCGTTAATTGATTTCATCGTTAACTGATTTCATCGTTAATTGATTTCATCGTTAACTGATTTCATCTTCATTTAACTGATTTCATCGTTAACTGATTTCATCTTCATTCTTCATTTAACTGATTTCATCTTTAACTGATTTCATCGTTAACTGATTTCATCTTCATTTAACTGATTTCATCGTTAATTGATTTCATCGTTAACTGATTTCATCGTTAATTGATTTCATCGTTAACTGATTTCATCTTCATTTAACTGATTTCATCGTTAACTGATTTCATCTTCATTCTTCATTTAACTGATTTCATCTTTAACTGATTTCATCGTTAACTGATTTCATCTTCATTTAACTGATTTCATCGTTAATTGATTTCATCGTTAACTGATTTCATCGTTAACTGATTTCATCTTCATTTAACTGATTTCATCGTTAACTGATTTCATCGTTAACTGATTTCATCTTTAACTGATTTCATCTTCATTTAACTGATTTCATCGTTAATTGATTTCATCGTTAACTGATTTCATCGTTAACTGATTTCATCGTTAACTGATTTCATCTTCATTTAACTGATTTCATCGTTAATTGATTTCATCGTTAACTGATTTCATCGTTAATTGATTTCATCGTTAACTGATTTCATCTTCATTTAACTGATTTCATCGTTAACTGATTTCATCTTCATTCTTCATTTAAGTGATTTCATCTTTAACTGATTTCATCGTTAACTGATTTCATCTTCATTTAACTGATTTCATCGTTAATTGATTTCATCGTTAACTGATTTCATCGTTAATTGATTTCATCGTTAACTGATTTCATCTTCATTTAACTGATTTCATCGTTAACTGATTTCATCTTCATTCTTCATTTAACTGATTTCATCGTTAACTGATTCCATCGTTAACTGATTTCATCTTCATTTAACTGATTTCATTTTCATTCTTCATTTAACTGATTTCATCGTTAACTGATTTCATCTTCATTTAATTGATTTCATCGTTAACTGATTTCATCGTTAACTGATTTCATCGTTAACTGATTTCATCGTTTACTGATTTCATCGTTAACTGATTTCATCTTCATTTAACTGATTTCATCGTTAACTGATTTCATCGTTAACTGATTTCATCTTCATTTAACTGATTTCATCGTTAACTGATTTCATCGTTAATTGATTTCATCGTTAACTGATTTCATTTTCATTCTTCATTTAACTGATTTCATCGTTAACTGATTTCATCGTTAACTGATTTCATCTTCATTTAACTGATTTCATCGTTAACTGATTTCATCGTTAATTGATTTCATCGTTAACTGATTTCATCTTCATTCTTCATTTAACTGATTTCATCGTTAACTGATTTCATCTTCATTTAACTGATTTCATCGTTAACTGATTTCATCGTTAACTGATTTCATCGTTAACTGATTTCATCGTTAACTGATTTCATCTTCATTTAACTGATTTCATTGTTAACTGATTTCATCGTTAACTGATTTCATCTTCATTTAACTGATTTCATCGTTAACTGATTTCATCGTTAACTGATTTCATCGTTAACTGATTTCATCTTCATTTAACTGATTTCATTTTCATTCTTCATTTAACTGATTTCATCGTTAACTGATTTCATCTTCATTTAACTGATTTCATCGTTAACTGATTTCATCGTTAACTGATTTCATCGTTAACTGATTTCATCTTTAACTGATTTCATCGTTAACTGATTTCATCTTCATTTAACTGATTTCATTTTCATTCTTCATTTAACTGATTTCATCGTTAACTGATTTCATCTTCATTTAACTGATTTCATCGTTAACTGATTTCATCGTTAACTGATTTCATCGTTAACTGATTTCATCTTTAACTGATTTCATCGTTAACTGATTTCATCTTCATTTAACTGATTTCATCGTTAACTGATTTCATCTTCATTTAATTGATTTCATCGTTAACTGATTTCATCGTTAACTGATTTCATCGTTAACTGATTTCATCTTCATTTAACTGATTTCATCGTTAACTGATTTCATCTTCATTTAATTGATTTCATCGTTAACTGATTTCATCGTTAACTGATTTCATCGTTAACTGATTTCATCTTCATTTAACTGATTTCATCGTTAACTGATTTCATCGTTAACTGATTTCATCTTCATTTAACTGATTTCATTTTCATTCTTCATTTAACTGATTTCATCGTTAACTGATTTCATCTTCATTTAATTGATTTCATCGTTAACTGATTTCATCGTTAACTGATTTCATCGTTAACTGATTTCATCTTCATTTAACTGATTTCATCGTTAACTGATTTCATCGTTAACTGATTTCATCGTTAACTGATTTCATCTTCATTTAACTGATTTCATCGTTAACTGATTTCATCGTTAACTGATTTCATCTTCATTTAACTGATTTCATCGTTAACTGATTTCATCGTTAATTGATTTCATCGTTAACTGATTTCATTTTCATTCTTCATTTAACTGATTTCATCGTTAACTGATTTCATCGTTAACTGATTTCATCTTCATTTAACTGATTTCATCGTTAACTGATTTCATCGTTAATTGATTTCATCGTTAACTGATTTCATCTTCATTCTTCATTTAACTGATTTCATCGTTAACTGATTTCATCTTCATTTAACTGATTTCATCGTTAACTGATTTCATCGTTAACTGATTTCATCGTTAACTGATTTCATCTTCATTTAACTGATTTCATTGTTAACTGATTTCATCGTTAACTGATTTCATCTTCATTTAACTGATTTCATCGTTAACTGATTTCATCGTTAACTGATTTCATCGTTAACTGATTTCATCTTCATTTAACTGATTTCATTTTCATTCTTCATTTAACTGATTTCATCGTTAACTGATTTCATCTTCATTTAACTGATTTCATCGTTAACTGATTTCATCGTTAACTGATTTCATCTTTAACTGATTTCATCGTTAACTGATTTCATCTTCATTTAACTGATTTCATCGTTAACTGATTTCATCTTCATTTAATTGATTTCATCGTTAACTGATTTCATCGTTAACTGATTTCATCGTTAACTGATTTCATCGTTAACTGATTTCATCTTCATTTAACTGATTTCATCGTTAACTGATTTCATCTTCATTCTTCATTTAACTGATTTCATCTTTAACTGATTTCATCGTTAACTGATTTCATCTTCATTTAACTGATTTCATCGTTAATTGATTTCATCGTTAACTGATTTCATCGTTAACTGATTTCATCTTCATTCTTCATTTAACTGATTTCATCTTTAACTGATTTCATCGTTAACTGATTTCATCTTCATTTAACTGATTTCATCATTAATTGATTTCATCGTTAACTGATTTCATCGTTAATTGATTTCATCGTTAACTGATTTCATCTTCATTTAACTGATTTCATCGTTAACTGATTTCATCTTCATTCTTCATTTAACTGATTTCATCTTTAACTGATTTCATCGTTAACTGATTTCATCTTCATTTAACTGATTTCATCGTTAATTGATTTCATCGTTAACTGATTTCATCGTTAACTGATTTCATCTTCATTTAACTGATTTCATCGTTAACTGATTTCATCGTTAACTGATTTCATCTTTAACTGATTTCATCTTCATTTAACTGATTTCATCGTTAACTGATTTCATCGTTAATTGATTTCATCGTTAACTGATTTCATCTTCATTTAACTGATTTCATCGTTAACTGATTTCATCTTCATTCTTCATTTAACTGATTTCATCTTTAACTGATTTCATCGTTAACTGATTTCATCTTCATTTAACTGATTTCATCGTTAATTGATTTCATCGTTAACTGATTTCATCGTTAACTGATTTCATCTTCATTTAACTGATTTCATCGTTAACTGATTTCATCGTTTACTGATTTCATCTTTAACTGATTTCATCTTCATTTAACTGATTTCATCGTTAACTGATTTCATCGTTAACTGATTTCATCGTTAACTGATTTCATCTTCATTTAACTGATTTCATCTTCATTTAACTGATTTCATCGTTAACTGATTTCATCGTTAACTGATTTCATCTTCATTTAATTGATTTCATCGTTAACTGATTTCATCGTTAACTGATTTCATCGTTAACTGATTTCATCTTCATTTAACTGATTTCATCGTTAACTGATTTCATCGTTAACTGATTTCATCGTTAACTGATTTCATCTTCATTTAACTGATTTCATCGTTAACTGATTTCATCGTTAACTGATTTCATCTTCATTTAACTGATTTCATCGTTAACTGATTTCATCGTTAATTGATTTCATCGTTAACTGATTTCATTTTCATTCTTCATTTAACTGATTTCATCGTTAACTGATTTCATCTTCATTTAACTGATTTCATCGTTAACTGATTTCATCGTTAACTGATTTCATCGTTAACTGATTTCATCTTCATTTAACTGATTTCATCGTTAACTGATTTCATCTTCATTCTTCATTTAACTGATTTCATCTTTAACTGATTTCATCGTTAACTGATTTCATCTTCATTTAACTGATTTCATCGTTAATTGATTTCATCGTTAACTGATTTCATCGTTAACTGATTTCATCTTCATTTAACTGATTTCATCGTTAACTGATTTCATCGTTAACTGATTTCATCTTTAACTGATTTCATCTTCATTTAACTGATTTCATCGTTAACTGATTTCATCGTTAACTGATTTCATCGTTAACTGATTTCATCTTCATTTAACTGATTTCATTGTTAACTGATTTCATCGTTAATTGATTTCATCGTTAACTGATTTCATTTTCATTCTTCATTTAACTGATTTCATCGTTAACTGATTTCATCGTTAACTGATTTCATCTTCATTTAACTGATTTCATCGTTAACTGATTTCATCTTCATTTAACTGATTTCATCGTTAACTGATTTCATCGTTAACTGATTTCATCTTCATTTAACTGATTTCATCGTTAACTGATTTCATCGTTAACTGATTTCATCGTTAACTGATTTCATCTTCATTTAACTGATTTCATTGTTAACTGATTTCATCGTTAACTGATTTCATCTTCATTTAACTGATTTCATCTTCATTTAACTGATTTCATCGTTAACTGTTTTCATCTTCATTTAACTGATTTCATTTTCATTCTTCATTTAACTGATTTCATCGTTAACTGATTTCATCTTCATTTAACTGATTTCATCGTTAACTGATTTCATCGTTAACTGATTTCATCGTTAACTGATTTCATCTTTAACTGATTTCATCGTTAACTGATTTCATCTTCATTTAACTGATTTCATCGTTAACTGATTTCATCTTCATTTAATTGATTTCATCGTTAACTGATTTCATCGTTAACTGATTTCATCGTTAACTGATTTCATCTTCATTTAACTGATTTCATCGTTAACTGATTTCATCGTTAACTGATTTCATCTTCATTTAACTGATTTCATTTTCATTCTTCATTTAACTGATTTCATCGTTAACTGATTTCATCTTCATTTAATTGATTTCATCGTTAACTGATTTCATCGTTAACTGATTTCATCGTTAACTGATTTCATCTTCATTTAACTGATTTCATCGTTAACTGATTTCATCGTTAACTGATTTCATCGTTAACTGATTTCATCTTCATTTAACTGATTTCATCGTTAACTGATTTCATCGTTAACTGATTTCATCTTCATTTAACTGATTTCATCGTTAACTGATTTCATCGTTAATTGATTTCATCGTTAACTGATTTCATTTTCATTCTTCATTTAACTGATTTCATCGTTAACTGATTTCATCGTTAACTGATTTCATCTTCATTTAACTGATTTCATCGTTAACTGATTTCATCGTTAATTGATTTCATCGTTAACTGATTTCATCTTCATTCTTCATTTAACTGATTTCATCGTTAACTGATTTCATCTTCATTTAACTGATTTCATCGTTAACTGATTTCATCGTTAACTGATTTCATCGTTAACTGATTTCATCTTCATTTAACTGATTTCATCGTTAACTGATTTCATCTTCATTCTTCATTTAACTGATTTCATCTTTAACTGATTTCATCGTTAACTGATTTCATCTTCATTTAACTGATTTCATCGTTAATTGATTTCATCGTTAACTGATTTCATCGTTAACTGATTTCATCGTTAACTGATTTCATCTTCATTTAACTGATTTCATCGTTAATTGATTTCATCGTTAACTGATTTCATCGTTAATTGATTTCATCGTTAACTGATTTCATCTTCATTTAATTGATTTCATCGTTAACTGATTTCATCGTTAACTGATTTCATCGTTAACTGATTTCATCTTCATTTAACTGATTTCATCGTTAACTGATTTCATCGTTAACTGATTTCATCGTTAACTGATTTCATCTTCATTTAACTGATTTCATCGTTAACTGATTTCATCGTTAACTGATTTCATCTTCATTTAACTGATTTCATCGTTAACTGATTTCATCGTTAATTGATTTCATCGTTAACTGATTTCATTTTCATTCTTCATTTAACTGATTTCATCGTTAACTGATTTCATCGTTAACTGATTTCATCTTCATTTAACTGATTTCATCGTTAACTGATTTCATCGTTAATTGATTTCATCGTTAACTGATTTCATCTTCATTCTTCATTTAACTGATTTCATCGTTAACTGATTTCATCTTCATTTAACTGATTTCATCGTTAACTGATTTCATCGTTAACTGATTTCATCGTTAACTGATTTCATCTTCATTTAACTGATTTCATCGTTAACTGATTTCATCTTCATTCTTCATTTAACTGATTTCATCTTTAACTGATTTCATCGTTAACTGATTTCATCTTCATTTAACTGATTTCATCGTTAATTGATTTCATCGTTAACTGATTTCATCGTTAACTGATTTCATCTTCATTTAACTGATTTCATCGTTAACTGATTTCATCGTTAACTGATTTCATCTTTAACTGATTTCATCTTCATTTAACTGATTTCATCGTTAACTGATTTCATCGTTAACTGATTTCATCGTTAACTGATTTCATCGTTAACTGATTTCATCTTCATTTAACTGATTTCATTGTTAACTGATTTCATCGTTAACTGATTTCATCTTCATTTAACTGATTTCATCGTTAACTGATTTCATCGTTAACTGATTTCATCTTCATTTAACTGATTTCATTTTCATTCTTCATTTAACTGATTTCATCGTTAACTGATTTCATCTTCATTTAACTGATTTCATCGTTAACTGATTTCATCGTTAACTGATTTCATCGTTAACTGATTTCATCTTTAACTGATTTCATCGTTAACTGATTTCATCTTCATTTAACTGATTTCATCGTTAACTGATTTCATCTTCATTTAATTGATTTCATCGTTAACTGATTTCATCGTTAACTGATTTCATCGTTAACTGATTTCATCTTCATTTAACTGATTTCATCGTTAACTGATTTCATCGTTAACTGATTTCATCTTCATTTAACTGATTTCATCGTTAACTGATTTCATCGTTAACTGATTTCATCGTTAACTGATTTCATCTTCATTTAATTGATTTCATCGTTAACTGATTTCATCGTTAACTGATTTCATCGTTAACTGATTTCATCTTCATTTAACTGATTTCATCGTTAACTGATTTCATCGTTAACTGATTTCATCTTCATTTAACTGATTTCATCGTTAACTGATTTCATCGTTAACTGATTTCATCGTTAACTGATTTCATCTTCATTTAACTGATTTCATCGTTAATTGATTTCATCGTTAACTGATTTCATCGTTAACTGATTTCATCGTTAACTGATTTCATCTTCATTTAACTGATTTCATCGTTAATTGATTTCATCGTTAACTGATTTCATCGTTAACTGATTTCATCGTTAACTGATTTCATCTTTAACTGATTTCATCGTTAACTGATTTCATCGTTAACTGATTTCATCGTTAACTGATTTCATCTTCATTTAACTGATTTCATCGTTAACTGATTTCATCTTCATTTAATTGATTTCATCGTTAACTGATTTCATCGTTAACTGATTTCATCGTTAACTGATTTCATCTTCATTTAACTGATTTCATCGTTAACTGATTTCATCGTTAACTGATTTCATCTTCATTTAACTGATTTCATTTTCATTCTTCATTTAACTGATTTCATCGTTAACTGATTTCATCTTCATTTAATTGATTTCATCGTTAACTGATTTCATCGTTAACTGATTTCATCGTTAACTGATTTCATCTTCATTTAACTGATTTCATCGTTAACTGATTTCATCGTTAACTGATTTCATCGTTAACTGATTTCATCTTCATTTAACTGATTTCATCGTTAACTGATTTCATCGTTAACTGATTTCATCTTCATTTAACTGATTTCATCGTTAACTGATTTCATCGTTAATTGATTTCATCGTTAACTGATTTCATTTTCATTCTTCATTTAACTGATTTCATCGTTAACTGATTTCATCGTTAACTGATTTCATCTTCATTTAACTGATTTCATCGTTAACTGATTTCATCGTTAATTGATTTCATCGTTAACTGATTTCATCTTCATTCTTCATTTAACTGATTTCATCGTTAACTGATTTCATCTTCATTTAACTGATTTCATCGTTAACTGATTTCATCGTTAACTGATTTCATCGTTAACTGATTTCATCTTCATTTAACTGATTTCATCGTTAACTGATTTCATCTTCATTCTTCATTTAACTGATTTCATCTTTAACTGATTTCATCGTTAACTGATTTCATCTTCATTTAACTGATTTCATCGTTAATTGATTTCATCGTTAACTGATTTCATCGTTAACTGATTTCATCGTTAACTGATTTCATCTTCATTTAACTGATTTCATCGTTAATTGATTTCATCGTTAACTGATTTCATCGTTAATTGATTTCATCGTTAACTGATTTCATCGTTAACTGATTTCATCGTTAACTGATTTCATCTTCATTTAATTGATTTCATCGTTAACTGATTTCATCGTTAACTGATTTCATCTTCATTTAATTGATTTCATCGTTAACTGATTTCATCGTTAACTGATTTCATCGTTAACTGATTTCATCTTCATTTAACTGATTTCATCGTTAACTGATTTCATCTTCATTCTTCATTTAACTGATTTCATCTTTAACTGATTTCATCGTTAACTGATTTCATCTTCATTTAACTGATTTCATCGTTAATTGATTTCATCGTTAACTGATTTCATCGTTAACTGATTTCATCGTTAACTGATTTCATCGTTAACTGATTTCATCTTCATTTAACTGATTTCATCGTTAATTGATTTCATCGTTAACTGATTTCATCGTTAATTGATTTCATCGTTAACTGATTTCATCGTTAACTGATTTCATCGTTAACTGATTTCATCTTCATTTAATTGATTTCATCGTTAACTGATTTCATCGTTAACTGATTTCATCTTCATTTAATTGATTTCATCGTTAACTGATTTCATCGTTAACTGATTTCATCGTTAACTGATTTCATCTTCATTCTTCATTTAACTGATTTCATCTTTAACTGATTTCATCGTTAACTGATTTCATCTTCATTTAACTGATTTCATCGTTAACTGATTTCATCGTTAATTGATTTCATCGTTAACTGATTTCATTTTCATTCTTCATTTAACTGATTTCATCGTTAACTGATTTCATCGTTAACTGATTTCATCTTCATTTAACTGATTTCATCGTTAACTGATTTCATCGTTAATTGATTTCATCGTTAACTGATTTCATCTTCATTCTTCATTTAACTGATTTCATCGTTAACTGATTTCATCGTTAACTGATTTCATCTTCATTTAACTGATTTCATCGTTAACTGATTTCATCGTTAACTGATTTCATCGTTAACTGATTTCATCTTCATTCTTCATTTAACTGATTTCATCTTTAACTGATTTCATCGTTAACTGATTTCATCTTCATTTAACTGATTTCATCTTCATTTAACTGATTTCATCGTTAACTGATTTCATCTTCATTCTTCATTTAACTGATTTCATCTTTAACTGATTTCATCGTTAACTGATTTCATCTTCATTTAACTGATTTCATCGTTAATTGATTTCATCGTTAACTGATTTCATCGTTAACTGATTTCATCTTCATTTAACTGATTTCATCGTTAACTGATTTCATCGTTAACTGATTTCATCTTTAACTGATTTCATCTTCATTTAACTGATTTCATCGTTAACTGATTTCATCGTTAACTGATTTCATCGTTAACTGATTTCATCTTCATTTAACTGATTTCATTGTTAACTGATTTCATCGTTAACTGATTTCATCTTCATTTAACTGATTTCATCGTTAACTGATTTCATCGTTAACTGATTTCATCTTCATTTAACTGATTTCATTTTCATTCTTCATTTAACTGATTTCATCGTTAACTGATTTCATCTTCATTTAACTGATTTCATCGTTAACTGATTTCATCGTTAACTGATTTCATCTTTAACTGATTTCATCGTTAACTGATTTCATCTTCATTTAACTGATTTCATCGTTAACTGATTTCATCTTCATTTAATTGATTTCATCGTTAACTGATTTCATCGTTAACTGATTTCATCGTTAACTGATTTCATCTTCATTTAACTGATTTCATCGTTAACTGATTTCATCGTTAACTGATTTCATCTTCATTTAACTGATTTCATCGTTAACTGATTTCATCGTTAATTGATTTCATCGTTAACTGATTTCATTTTCATTCTTCATTTAACTGATTTCATCGTTAACTGATTTCATCGTTAACTGATTTCATCTTCATTTAACTGATTTCATCGTTAACTGATTTCATCGTTAACTGATTTCATCTTCATTTAACTGATTTCATTGTTAACTGATTTCATCGTTAACTGATTTCATCTTCATTTAACTGATTTCATCGTTAACTGATTTCATCGTTAACTGATTTCATCGTTAACTGATTTCATCTTCATTTAACTGATTTCATTTTCATTCTTCATTTAACTGATTTCATCGTTAACTGATTTCATCTTCATTTAACTGATTTCATCGTTAACTGATTTCATCGTTAACTGATTTCATCGTTAACTGATTTCATCTTTAACTGATTTCATCGTTAACTGATTTCATCTTCATTTAACTGATTTCATCGTTAACTGATTTCATCTTCATTTAATTGATTTCATCGTTAACTGATTTCATCGTTAACTGATTTCATCGTTAACTGATTTCATCTTCATTTAACTGATTTCATCGTTAACTGATTTCATCGTTAACTGATTTCATCTTCATTTAACTGATTTCATTTTCATTCTTCATTTAACTGATTTCATCGTTAACTGATTTCATCTTCATTTAATTGATTTCATCGTTAACTGATTTCATCGTTAACTGATTTCATCGTTAACTGATTTCATCTTCATTTAACTGATTTCATCGTTAACTGATTTCATCGTTAACTGATTTCATCTTCATTTAATTGATTTCATCGTTAACTGATTTCATCGTTAACTGATTTCATCGTTAACTGATTTCATCTTCATTTAACTGATTTCATCATTAACTGATTTCATCGTTAACTGATTTCATCGTTAACTGATTTCATCTTCATTTAACTGATTTCATCGTTAACTGATTTCATCGTTAACTGATTTCATCTTCATTTAACTGATTTCATCGTTAACTGATTTCATCGTTAATTGATTTCATCGTTAACTGATTTCATTTTCATTCTTCATTTAACTGATTTCATCGTTAACTGATTTCATCGTTAATTGATTTCATCGTTAACTGATTTCATCTTCATTCTTCATTTAACTGATTTCATCGTTAACTGATTTCATCGTTAACTGATTTCATCTTCATTTAACTGATTTCATCGTTAACTGATTTCATCGTTAACTGATTTCATCGTTAACTGATTTCATCTTCATTTAACTGATTTCATCGTTAACTGATTTCATCTTCATTCTTCATTTAACTGATTTCATCTTTAACTGATTTCATCGTTAACTGATTTCATCTTCATTTAACTGATTTCATCGTTAATTGATTTCATCGTTAACTGATTTCATCGTTAACTGATTTCATCTTCATTTAACTGATTTCATCGTTAACTGATTTCATCGTTAACTGATTTCATCTTTAACTGATTTCATTCTTCATTTAACTGATTTCATCGTTAACTGATTTCATCGTTAACTGATTTCATCTTCATTTAACTGATTTCATTGTTAACTGATTTCATCGTTAACTGATTTCATCTTCATTTAACTGATTTCATCGTTAACTGATTTCATCGTTAACTGATTTCATCTTCATTTAACTGATTTCATTTTCATTCTTCATTTAACTGATTTCATCGTTAACTGATTTCATCTTCATTTAACTGATTTCATCGTTAACTGATTTCATCGTTAACTGATTTCATCTTTAACTGATTTCATCGTTAACTGATTTCATCTTCATTTAACTGATTTCATCGTTAACTGATTTCATCTTCATTTAATTGATTTCATCGTTAACTGATTTCATCGTTAACTGATTTCATCGTTAACTGATTTCATCTTCATTTAACTGATTTCATCGTTAACTGATTTCATCGTTAACTGATTTCATCGTTAACTGATTTCATCTTCATTTAACTGATTTCATCGTTAACTGATTTCATCGTTAATTGATTTCATCGTTAACTGATTTCATTTTCATTCTTCATTTAACTGATTTCATCGTTAACTGATTTCATCGTTAACTGATTTCATCTTCATTTAACTGATTTCATCGTTAACTGATTTCATCGTTAACTGATTTCATCGTTAACTGATTTCATCGTTAACTGATTTCATCTTCATTTAACTGATTTCATTGTTAACTGATTTCATCGTTAACTGATTTCATCTTCATTTAACTGATTTCATCGTTAACTGATTTCATCGTTAACTGATTTCATCGTTAACTGATTTCATCTTCATTTAACTGATTTCATTTTCATTCTTCATTTAACTGATTTCATCGTTAACTGATTTCATCTTCATTTAACTGATTTCATCGTTAACTGATTTCATCGTTAACTGATTTCATCTTTAACTGATTTCATCGTTAACTGATTTCATCTTCATTTAACTGATTTCATCGTTAACTGATTTCATCTTCATTTAATTGATTTCATCGTTAACTGATTTCATCGTTAACTGATTTCATCGTTAACTGATTTCATCTTCATTTAACTGATTTCATCGTTAACTGATTTCATCGTTAACTGATTTCATCTTCATTTAACTGATTTCATTTTCATTCTTCATTTAACTGATTTCATCGTTAACTGATTTCATCTTCATTTAATTGATTTCATCGTTAACTGATTTCATCGTTAACTGATTTCATCGTTAACTGATTTCATCTTCATTTAACTGATTTCATCGTTAACTGATTTCATCGTTAACTGATTTCATCGTTAACTGATTTCATCTTCATTTAACTGATTTCATCGTTAACTGATTTCATCGTTAACTGATTTCATCTTCATTTAACTGATTTCATCGTTAACTGATTTCATCGTTAATTGATTTCATCGTTAACTGATTTCATTTTCATTCTTCATTTAACTGATTTCATCGTTAACTGATTTCATCGTTAACTGATTTCATCTTCATTTAACTGATTTCATCGTTAATTGATTTCATCGTTAACTGATTTCATCGTTAATTGATTTCATCGTTAACTGATTTCATCTTCATTTAACTGATTTCATCGTTAACTGATTTCATCTTCATTCTTCATTTAACTGATTTCATCTTTAACTGATTTCATCGTTAACTGATTTCATCTTCATTTAACTGATTTCATCGTTAATTGATTTCATCGTTAACTGATTTCATCGTTAACTGATTTCATCTTCATTTAACTGATTTCATCTTCATTTAACTGATTTCATCGTTAACTGATTTCATCGTTAACTGATTTCATCTTCATTTAATTGATTTCATCGTTAACTGATTTCATCGTTAACTGATTTCATCGTTAACTGATTTCATCTTCATTTAACTGATTTCATCGTTAACTGATTTCATCGTTAACTGATTTCATCGTTAACTGATTTCATCTTTAACTGATTTCATCTTCATTTAACTGATTTCATCGTTAACTGATTTCATCGTTAACTGATTTCATCGTTAACTGATTTCATCTTCATTTAACTGAATTCATGTTCATTTAACTGATTTCATCGTTAACTGATTTCATCGTTAACTGATTTCATCTTCATTTAATTGATTTCATCGTTAACTGATTTCATCGTTAACTGATTTCATCGTTAACTGATTTCATCTTCATTTAACTGATTTCATCGTTAACTGATTTCATCGTTAACTGATTTCATCGTTAACTGATTTCATCTTCATTTAACTGATTTCATCGTTAACTGATTTCATCGTTAACTGATTTCATCTTCATTTAACTGATTTCATCGTTAACTGATTTCATCGTTAATTGATTTCATCGTTAACTGATTTCATTTTCATTCTTCATTTAACTGATTTCATCGTTAACTGATTTCATCGTTAACTGATTTCATCTTCATTTAACTGATTTCATCGTTAACTGATTTCATCGTTAATTGATTTCATCGTTAACTGATTTCATCTTCATTTAACTGATTTCATCGTTAATTGATTTCATCGTTAACTGATTTCATCGTTAACTGATTTCATCGTTAACTGATTTCATCTTCATTCTTCATTTAACTGATTTCATCTTTAACTGATTTCATCGTTAACTGATTTCATCTTCATTTAACTGATTTCATCGTTAATTGATTTCATCGTTAACTGATTTCATCGTTAATTGATTTCATCGTTAACTGATTTCATCTTCATTTAACTGATTTCATCGTTAACTGATTTCATCTTCATTCTTCATTTAACTGATTTCATCTTTAACTGATTTCATCGTTAACTGATTTCATCTTCATTTAACTGATTTCATCGTTAATTGATTTCATCGTTAACTGATTTCATCGTTAACTGATTTCATCTTCATTTAACTGATTTCATCGTTAACTGATTTCATCGTTAACTGATTTCATCTTTAACTGATTTCATCTTCATTTAACTGATTTCATCGTTAACTGATTTCATCGTTAACTGATTTCATCGTTAACTGATTTCATCTTCATTTAACTGATTTCATCTTCATTTAACTGATTTCATCGTTAACTGATTTCATCGTTAACTGATTTCATCTTCATTTAATTGATTTCATCGTTAACTGATTTCATCGTTAACTGATTTCATCGTTAACTGATTTCATCTTCATTTAACTGATTTCATCGTTAACTGATTTCATCGTTAACTGATTTCATCGTTAACTGATTTCATCTTCATTTAACTGATTTCATCGTTAACTGATTTCATCGTTAACTGATTTCATCTTCATTTAACTGATTTCATCGTTAACTGATTTCATCGTTAATTGATTTCATCGTTAACTGATTTCATTTTCATTCTTCATTTAACTGATTTCATCGTTAACTGATTTCATCGTTAACTGATTTCATCTTCATTTAACTGATTTCATCGTTAACTGATTTCATCGTTAATTGATTTCATCGTTAACTGATTTCATCTTCATTCTTCATTTAACTGATTTCATCGTTAACTGATTTCATCTTCATTTAACTGATTTCATCGTTAACTGATTTCATCGTTAACTGATTTCATCTTCATTTAACTGATTTCATCGTTAACTGATTTCATCTTCATTCTTCATTTAACTGATTTCATCTTTAACTGATTTCATCGTTAACTGATTTCATCTTCATTTAACTGATTTCATCGTTAATTGATTTCATCGTTAACTGATTTCATCGTTAACTGATTTCATCTTCATTTAACTGATTTCATCGTTAACTGATTTCATCGTTAACTGATTTCATCTTTAACTGATTTCATCTTCATTTAACTGATTTCATCGTTAACTGATTTCATCGTTAACTGATTTCATCTTCATTTAACTGATTTCATTGTTAACTGATTTCATCGTTAACTGATTTCATCGTTAACTGATTTCATCGTTAACTGATTTCATCTTCATTTAACTGATTTCATTGTTAACTGATTTCATCGTTAACTGATTTCATCGTTAACTGATTTCATCTTCATTTAACTGATTTCATTGTTAACTGATTTCATCGTTAACTGATTTCATCTTCATTTAACTGATTTCATCGTTAACTGATTTCATCGTTAACTGATTTCATCGTTAATTGATTTCATCTTCATTTAACTGATTTCATTTTCATTCTTCATTTAACTGATTTCATCTTCATTTAACTGATTTCATCGTTAACTGATTTCATCGTTAACTGATTTCATCTTTAACTGATTTCATCGTTAACTGATTTCATCTTCATTTAACTGATTTCATCGTTAACTGATTTCATCGTTAACTGATTTCATCGTTAACTGATTTCATCTTCATTTAACTGATTTCATCGTTAACTGATTTCATCTTCATTTAACTGATTTCATCGTTAACTGATTTCATCGTTAACTGATTTCATCGTTAACTGATTTCATCGTTAACTGATTTCATCTTCATTTAACTGATTTCATTGTTAACTGATTTCATCGTTAACTGATTTCATCTTCATTTAATTGATTTCATCGTTAACTGATTTCATCTTCATTTAATTGATTTCATCGTTAACTGATTTCATCGTTAACTGATTTCATCGTTAACTGATTTCATCGTTAACTGATTTCATCTTCATTTAACTGATTTCATCGTTAACTGATTTCATCGTTAACTGATTTCATCTTCATTTAACTGATTTCATCGTTAACTGATTTCATCGTTAACTGATTTCATCGTTAACTGATTTCATCGTTAACTGATTTCATCGTTAACTGATTTCATCTTCATTTAACTGATTTCATTGTTAACTGATTTCATCGTTAACTGATTTCATCTTCATTTAACTGATTTCATCGTTAACTGATTTCATCGTTAACTGATTTCATCGTTAACTGATTTCATCTTCATTTAACTGATTTCATTTTCATTCTTCATTTAACTGATTTCATCGTTAACTGATTTCATCTTCATTTAACTGATTTCATCGTTAACTGATTTCATCGTTAACTGATTTCATCGTTAACTGATTTCATCTTTAACTGATTTCATCGTTAACTGATTTCATCTTCATTTAACTGATTTCATCGTTAACTGATTTCATCTTCATTTAATTGATTTCATCGTTAACTGATTTCATCGTTAACTGATTTCATCGTTAACTGATTTCATCGTTAACTGATTTCATCTTCATTTAACTGATTTCATCGTTAACTGATTTCATCGTTAACTGATTTCATCTTCATTTAACTGATTTCATTTTCATTCTTCATTTAACTGATTTCATCGTTAACTGATTTCATCTTCATTTAATTGATTTCATCGTTAACTGATTTCATCGTTAACTGATTTCATCGTTAACTGATTTCATCTTCATTTAACTGATTTCATCGTTAACTGATTTCATCGTTAACTGATTTCATCGTTAACTGATTTCATCTTCATTTAACTGATTTCATCGTTAACTGATTTCATCGTTAACTGATTTCATCTTCATTTAACTGATTTCATCGTTAACTGATTTCATCGTTAATTGATTTCATCGTTAACTGATTTCATTTTCATTCTTCATTTAACTGATTTCATCGTTAACTGATTTCATCGTTAATTGATTTCATCGTTAACTGATTTCATCTTCATTTAACTGATTTCATCGTTAACTGATTTCATCGTTAATTGATTTCATCGTTAACTGATTTCATTTTCATTCTTCATTTAACTGATTTCATCGTTAACTGATTTCATCGTTAACTGATTTCATCTTCATTTAACTGATTTCATCGTTAACTGATTTCATCGTTAACTGATTTCATCTTCATTTAACTGATTTCATCGTTAACTGATTTCATCGTTAACTGATTTCATCTTCATTTAACTGATTTCATCGTTAACTGATTTCATCGTTAATTGATTTCATCGTTAACTGATTTCATTTTCATTCTTCATTTAACTGATTTCATCGTTAACTGATTTCATCGTTAACTGATTTCATCGTTAACTGATTTCATCTTCATTTAACTGATTTCATCGTTAACTGATTTCATCGTTAATTGATTTCATCGTTAACTGATTTCATTTTCATTCTTCATTTAACTGATTTCATCGTTAACTGATTTCATCTTCATTTAACTGATTTCATCGTTAACTGATTTCATCGTTAACTGATTTCATTTTCATTCTTCATTTAACTGATTTCATCTTCATTTAACTGATTTCATCGTTAATTGATTTCATCGTTAACTGATTTCATCGTTAATTGATTTCATCGTTAACTGATTTCATCGTTAACTGATTTCATCTTCATTTAACTGATTTCATCGTTAACTGATTTCATCGTTAACTGATTTCATCTTTAACTGATTTCATCTTCATTTAACTGATTTCATCTTCATTTAACTGATTTCATCGTTAACTGATTTCATCGTTAACTGATTTCATCGTTAACTGATTTCATCTTCATTTAACTGATTTCATCTTCATTTAACTGATTTCATCGTTAACTGATTTCATCGTTAACTGATTTCATCTTCATTTAATTGATTTCATCGTTAACTGATTTCATCGTTAACTGATTTCATCGTTAACTGATTTCATCTTCATTTAACTGATTTCATCGTTAACTGATTTCATCGTTAACTGATTTCATCGTTAACTGATTTCATCTTCATTTAACTGATTTCATCGTTAACTGATTTCATCGTTAACTGATTTCATCTTCATTTAACTGATTTCATCGTTAACTGATTTCATCGTTAATTGATTTCATCGTTAACTGATTTCATTTTCATTCTTCATTTAACTGATTTCATCGTTAACTGATTTCATCGTTAACTGATTTCATCTTCATTTAACTGATTTCATCGTTAACTGATTTCATCGTTAATTGATTTCATCGTTAACTGATTTCATCTTCATTTAACTGATTTCATCGTTAATTGATTTCATCGTTAACTGATTTCATCGTTAACTGATTTCATCGTTAACTGATTTCATCTTCATTCTTCATTTAACTGATTTCATCTTTAACTGATTTCATCGTTAACTGATTTCATCTTCATTTAACTGATTTCATCGTTAATTGATTTCATCGTTAACTGATTTCATCGTTAATTGATTTCATCGTTAACTGATTTCATCTTCATTTAACTGATTTCATCGTTAACTGATTTCATCTTCATTCTTCATTTAACTGATTTCATCTTTAACTGATTTCATCGTTAACTGATTTCATCTTCATTTAACTGATTTCATCGTTAATTGATTTCATCGTTAACTGATTTCATCTTTAACTGATTTCATCTTCATTTAACTGATTTCATCGTTAACTGATTTCATCGTTAACTGATTTCATCGTTAACTGATTTCATCTTCATTTAACTGATTTCATCTTCATTTAACTGATTTCATCGTTAACTGATTTCATCGTTAACTGATTTCATCTTCATTTAATTGATTTCATCGTTAACTGATTTCATCGTTAACTGATTTCATCGTTAACTGATTTCATCTTCATTTAACTGATTTCATCGTTAACTGATTTCATCGTTAACTGATTTCATCGTTAACTGATTTCATCTTCATTTAACTGATTTCATCGTTAACTGATTTCATCGTTAACTGATTTCATCTTCATTTAACTGATTTCATCGTTAACTGATTTCATCGTTAATTGATTTCATCGTTAACTGATTTCATTTTCATTCTTCATTTAACTGATTTCATCGTTAACTGATTTCATCGTTAACTGATTTCATCTTCATTTAACTGATTTCATCGTTAACTGATTTCATCGTTAATTGATTTCATCGTTAACTGATTTCATCTTCATTTAACTGATTTCATCGTTAACTGATTTCATCGTTAACTGATTTCATCTTCATTTAACTGATTTCATCGTTAACTGATTTCATCTTCATTCTTCATTTAACTGATTTCATCTTTAACTGATTTCATCGTTAACTGATTTCATCTTCATTTAACTGATTTCATCGTTAATTGATTTCATCGTTAACTGATTTCATCGTTAACTGATTTCATCTTCATTTAACTGATTTCATCGTTAACTGATTTCATCGTTAACTGATTTCATCTTTAACTGATTTCATCTTCATTTAACTGATTTCATCGTTAACTGATTTCATCGTTAACTGATTTCATCGTTAACTGATTTCATCTTCATTTAACTGATTTCATTGTTAACTGATTTCATCGTTAACTGATTTCATCTTCATTTAACTGATTTCATCGTTAACTGATTTCATCGTTAACTGATTTCATCGTTAACTGATTTCATCTTCATTTAACTGATTTCATTTTCATTCTTCATTTAACTGATTTCATCGTTAACTGATTTCATCTTCATTTAACTGATTTCATCGTTAACTGATTTCATCGTTAACTGATTTCATCGTTAACTGATTTCATCTTTAACTGATTTCATCGTTAACTGATTTCATCTTCATTTAACTGATTTCATCGTTAACTGATTTCATCTTCATTTAATTGATTTCATCGTTAACTGATTTCATCGTTAACTGATTTCATCGTTAACTGATTTCATCTTCATTTAACTGATTTCATCGTTAACTGATTTCATCGTTAACTGATTTCATCTTCATTTAACTGATTTCATTTTCATTCTTCATTTAACTGATTTCATCGTTAACTGATTTCATCTTCATTTAATTGATTTCATCGTTAACTGATTTCATCGTTAACTGATTTCATCTTCATTTAACTGATTTCATCGTTAACTGATTTCATCGTTAACTGATTTCATCTTCATTTAACTGATTTCATCGTTAACTGATTTCATCGTTAATTGATTTCATCGTTAACTGATTTCATTTTCATTCTTCATTTAACTGATTTCATCGTTAACTGATTTCATCGTTAACTGATTTCATCGTTAACTGATTTCATCTTTAACTGATTTCATCGTTAACTGATTTCATCGTTAACTGATTTCATCTTCATTTAACTGATTTCATTGTTAACTGATTTCATCGTTAATTGATTTCATCGTTAACTGATTTCATCTTCATTTAACTGATTTCATCGTTAACTGATTTCATCGTTAACTGATTTCATCTTTAACTGATTTCATCGTTAACTGATTTCATCGTTAACTGATTTCATCTTCATTTAACTGATTTCATTGTTAACTGATTTCATCGTTAACTGATTTCATCTTCATTTAATTGATTTCATCGTTAACTGATTTCATCTTCATTTAATTGATTTCATCGTTAACTGATTTCATCGTTAACTGATTTCATCGTTAACTGATTTCATCTTCATTTAACTGATTTCATCGTTAACTGATTTCATCGTTAACTGATTTCATCTTCATTTAACTGATTTCATCGTTAACTGATTTCATCGTTAACTGATTTCATCTTCATTTAACTGATTTCATCGTTAACTGATTTCATCGTTAACTGATTTCATCGTTAACTGATTTCATCGTTAACTGATTTCATCTTCATTTAACTGATTTCATTGTTAACTGATTTCATCGTTAACTGATTTCATCTTCATTTAACTGATTTCATCGTTAACTGATTTCATCGTTAACTGATTTCATCGTTAACTGATTTCATCTTCATTTAACTGATTTCATTTTCATTCTTCATTTAACTGATTTCATCGTTAACTGATTTCATCTTCATTTAACTGATTTCATCGTTAACTGATTTCATCTTCATTTAACTGATTTCATCGTTAACTGATTTCATCGTTAACTGATTTCATCTTTAACTGATTTCATCGTTAACTGATTTCATCTTCATTTAACTGATTTCATCGTTAACTGATTTCATCTTCATTTAATTGATTTCATCGTTAACTGATTTCATCGTTAACTGATTTCATCGTTAACTGATTTCATCTTCATTTAACTGATTTCATCGTTAACTGATTTCATCGTTAACTGATTTCATCTTCATTTAACTGATTTCATTTTCATTCTTCATTTAACTGATTTCATCGTTAACTGATTTCATCTTCATTTAATTGATTTCATCGTTAACTGATTTCATCGTTAACTGATTTCATCGTTAACTGATTTCATCTTCATTTAACTGATTTCATCGTTAACTGATTTCATCGTTAACTGATTTCATCGTTAACTGATTTCATCTTCATTTAACTGATTTCATCGTTAACTGATTTCATCGTTAACTGATTTCATCTTCATTTAACTGATTTCATCGTTAACTGATTTCATCGTTAATTGATTTCATCGTTAACTGATTTCATTTTCATTCTTCATTTAACTGATTTCATCGTTAACTGATTTCATCGTTAACTGATTTCATCTTCATTTAACTGATTTCATCGTTAACTGATTTCATCGTTAATTGATTTCATCGTTAACTGATTTCATCTTCATTCTTCATTTAACTGATTTCATCGTTAACTGATTTCATCTTCATTTAACTGATTTCATCGTTAACTGATTTCATCGTTAACTGATTTCATCGTTAACTGATTTCATCTTCATTTAACTGATTTCATCGTTAACTGATTTCATCTTCATTCTTCATTTAACTGATTTCATCTTTAACTGATTTCATCGTTAACTGATTTCATCTTCATTTAACTGATTTCATCGTTAATTGATTTCATCGTTAACTGATTTCATCGTTAACTGATTTCATCTTCATTTAACTGATTTCATCGTTAACTGATTTCATCGTTAACTGATTTCATCTTTAACTGATTTCATCTTCATTTAACTGATTTCATCGTTAACTGATTTCATCGTTAACTGATTTCATCGTTAACTGATTTCATCTTCATTTAACTGATTTCATTGTTAACTGATTTCATCGTTAACTGATTTCATCTTCATTTAACTGATTTCATCGTTAACTGATTTCATCGTTAACTGATTTCATCGTTAACTGATTTCATCTTCATTTAACTGATTTCATTTTCATTCTTCATTTAACTGATTTCATCGTTAACTGATTTCATCTTCATTTAACTGATTTCATCGTTAACTGATTTCATCTTCATTTAACTGATTTCATCGTTAACTGATTTCATCGTTAATTGATTTCATCGTTAACTGATTTCATCTTCATTTAACTGATTTCATCGTTAACTGATTTCATCGTTAACTGATTTCATCTTCATTTAACTGATTTCATCGTTAATTGATTTCATCGTTAACTGATTTCATTTTCATTCTTCATTTAACTGATTTCATCGTTAACTGATTTCATCGTTAACTGATTTCATCTTCATTTAACTGATTTCATCGTTAACTGATTTCATCGTTAATTGATTTCATCGTTAACTGATTTCATCTTCATTTTTCATTTAACTGATTTCATCGTTAACTGATTTCATCTTCATTTAACTGATTTCATCGTTAACTGATTTCATCGTTAACTGATTTCATCTTCATTTAACTGATTTCATCGTTAACTGATTTCATCTTCATTCTTCATTTAACTGATTTCATCTTTAACTGATTTCATCGTTAACTGATTTCATCTTCATTTAACTGATTTCATCGTTAATTGATTTCATCGTTAACTGATTTCATCGTTAACTGATTTCATCGTTAACTGATTTCATCTTCATTTAACTGATTTCATCGTTAATTGATTTCATCGTTAACTGATTTCATCGTTAATTGATTTCATCGTTAACTGATTTCATCTTCATTTAACTGATTTCATCGTTAACTGATTTCATCTTTAACTGATTTCATCGTTAACTGATTTCATCTTCATTTAACTGATTTCATCGTTAACTGATTTCATCGTTAACTGATTTCATCGTTAACTGATTTCATCTTCATTTAACTGATTTCATTTTCATTCTTCATTTAACTGATTTCATCGTTAACTGATTTCATCTTCATTTAACTGATTTCATCGTTAACTGATTTCATCGTTAACTGATTTCATCGTTAACTGATTTCATCTTTAACTGATTTCATCGTTAACTGATTTCATCTTCATTTAACTGATTTCATCGTTAATTGATTTCATCGTTAACTGATTTCATCGTTAATTGATTTCATCGTTAACTGATTTCATCTTCATTTAATTGATTTCATCGTTAACTGATTTCATCGTTAACTGATTTCATCGTTAACTGATTTCATCTTCATTTAACTGATTTCATCGTTAACTGATTTCATCGTTAACTGATTTCATCTTCATTTAACTGATTTCATTTTCATTCTTCATTTAACTGATTTCATCGTTAACTGATTTCATCTTCATTTAATTGATTTCATCGTTAACTGATTTCATCGTTAACTGATTTCATCTTCATTTAACTGATTTCATCGTTAACTGATTTCATCGTTAACTGATTTCATCATTAACTGATTTCATCTTCATTTAACTGATTTCATCGTTAACTGATTTCATCGTTAACTGATTTCATCTTCATTTAACTGATTTCATCGTTAACTGATTTCATCGTTAATTGATTTCATCGTTAACTGATTTCATTTTCATTCTTCATTTAACTGATTTCATCGTTAACTGATTTCATCGTTAACTGATTTCATCTTCATTTAACTGATTTCATCGTTAACTGATTTCATCGTTAATTGATTTCATCGTTAACTGATTTCATCTTCATTCTTCATTTAACTGATTTCATCGTTAACTGATTTCATCTTCATTTAACTGATTTCATCGTTAACTGATTTCATCTTCATTCTTCATTTAACTGATTTCATCTTTAACTGATTTCATCGTTAACTGATTTCATCTTCATTTAACTGATTTCATCGTTAATTGATTTCATCGTTAACTGATTTCATCGTTAACTGATTTCATCTTCATTTAACTGATTTCATCGTTAACTGATTTCATCGTTAACTGATTTCATCTTTAACTGATTTCATCTTCATTTAACTGATTTCATCGTTAACTGATTTCATCGTTAACTGATTTCATCTTCATTTAACTGATTTCATCTTCATTTAACTGATTTCATCGTTAACTGATTTCATCGTTAACTGATTTCATCTTCATTTAACTGATTTCATCTTCATTTAACTGATTTCATCGTTAACTGATTTCATCGTTAACTGATTTCATCTTCATTTAATTGATTTCATCGTTAACTGATTTCATCGTTAACTGATTTCATCTTCATTTAACTGATTTCATCGTTAACTGATTTCATCGTTAACTGATTTCATCGTTAACTGATTTCATCTTCATTTAACTGATTTCATCGTTAACTGATTTCATCGTTAACTGATTTCATCTTCATTTAACTGATTTCATCGTTAACTGATTTCATCGTTAATTGATTTCATCGTTAACTGATTTCATTTTCATTCTTCATTTAACTGATTTCATCGTTAACTGATTTCATCGTTAACTGATTTCATCTTCATTTAACTGATTTCATCGTTAACTGATTTCATCGTTAATTGATTTCATCGTTAACTGATTTCATCTTCATTCTTCATTTAACTGATTTCATCGTTAACTGATTTCATCTTCATTTAACTGATTTCATCGTTAACTGATTTCATCGTTAACTGATTTCATCTTCATTTAACTGATTTCATCGTTAACTGATTTCATCTTCATTCTTCATTTAACTGATTTCATCTTTAACTGATTTCATCGTTAACTGATTTCATCTTCATTTAACTGATTTCATCGTTAATTGATTTCATCGTTAACTGATTTCATCGTTAACTGATTTCATCTTCATTTAACTGATTTCATCGTTAACTGATTTCATCGTTAACTGATTTCATCTTTAACTGATTTCATCTTCATTTAACTGATTTCATCGTTAACTGATTTCATCGTTAACTGATTTCATCTTCATTTAACTGATTTCATTGTTAACTGATTTCATCGTTAACTGATTTCATCTTCATTTAACTGATTTCATCGTTAACTGATTTCATCGTTAACTGATTTCATCGTTAACTGATTTCATCTTCATTTAACTGATTTCATTTTCATTCTTCATTTAACTGATTTCATCGTTAACTGATTTCATCTTCATTTAACTGATTTCATCGTTAACTGATTTCATCGTTAACTGATTTCATCTTTAACTGATTTCATCGTTAACTGATTTCATCTTCATTTAACTGATTTCATCGTTAACTGATTTCATCTTCATTTAATTGATTTCATCGTTAACTGATTTCATCGTTAACTGATTTCATCGTTAACTGATTTCATCTTCATTTAACTGATTTCATCGTTAACTGATTTCATCGTTAACTGATTTCATCTTTAACTGATTTCATCGTTAACTGATTTCATCTTCATTTAACTGATTTCATCGTTAACTGATTTCATCTTCATTTAATTGATTTCATCGTTAACTGATTTCATCGTTAACTGATTTCATCGTTAACTGATTTCATCTTCATTTAACTGATTTCATCGTTAACTGATTTCATCGTTAACTGATTTCATCTTCATTTAACTGATTTCATCGTTAACTGATTTCATCGTTAATTGATTTCATCGTTAACTGATTTCATTTTCATTCTTCATTTAACTGATTTCATCGTTAACTGATTTCATCGTTAACTGATTTCATCTTCATTTAACTGATTTCATCGTTAACTGATTTCATCGTTAACTGATTTCATCGTTAACTGATTTCATCTTCATTTAACTGATTTCATCGTTAACTGATTTCATCGTTAATTGATTTCATCGTTAACTGATTTCATTTTCATTCTTCATTTAACTGATTTCATCGTTAACTGATTTCATCGTTAACTGATTTCATCTTCATTTAACTGATTTCATCGTTAACTGATTTCATCGTTAATTGATTTCATCGTTAACTGATTTCATCTTCATTCTTCATTTAACTGATTTCATCGTTAACTGATTTCATCTTCATTTAACTGATTTCATCGTTAACTGATTTCATCGTTAACTGATTTCATCGTTAACTGATTTCATCTTCATTTAACTGATTTCATTGTTAACTGATTTCATCGTTAACTGATTTCATCTTCATTTAACTGATTTCATCGTTAACTGATTTCATCGTTAACTGATTTCATCGTTAACTGATTTCATCTTCATTTAACTGATTTCATTTTCATTCTTCATTTAACTGATTTCATCGTTAACTGATTTCATCTTCATTTAACTGATTTCATCGTTAACTGATTTCATCGTTAACTGATTTCATCGTTAACTGATTTCATCTTTAACTGATTTCATCGTTAACTGATTTCATCTTCATTTAACTGATTTCATCGTTAACTGATTTCATCTTCATTTAATTGATTTCATCGTTAACTGATTTCATCGTTAACTGATTTCATCGTTAACTGATTTCATCTTCATTTAACTGATTTCATCGTTAACTGATTTCATCGTTAACTGATTTCATCTTCATTTAACTGATTTCATTTTCATTCTTCATTTAACTGATTTCATCGTTAACTGATTTCATCTTCATTTAATTGATTTCATCGTTAACTGATTTCATCGTTAACTGATTTCATCGTTAACTGATTTCATCTTCATTTAACTGATTTCATCGTTAACTGATTTCATCGTTAACTGATTTCATCGTTAACTGATTTCATCTTCATTTAACTGATTTCATCGTTAACTGATTTCATCGTTAACTGATTTCATCTTCATTTAACTGATTTCATCGTTAACTGATTTCATCGTTAATTGATTTCATCGTTAACTGATTTCATTTTCATTCTTCATTTAACTGATTTCATCGTTAACTGATTTCATCGTTAACTGATTTCATCTTCATTTAACTGATTTCATCGTTAACTGATTTCATCGTTAATTGATTTCATCGTTAACTGATTTCATCTTCATTCTTCATTTAACTGATTTCATCGTTAACTGATTTCATCTTCATTTAACTGATTTCATCGTTAACTGATTTCATCGTTAACTGATTTCATCGTTAACTGATTTCATCTTCATTTAACTGATTTCATCGTTAACTGATTTCATCTTCATTCTTCATTTAACTGATTTCATCTTTAACTGATTTCATCGTTAACTGATTTCATCTTCATTTAACTGATTTCATCGTTAATTGATTTCATCGTTAACTGATTTCATCGTTAACTGATTTCATCGTTAACTGATTTCATCGTTAACTGATTTCATCTTCATTTAACTGATTTCATTGTTAATTGATTTCATCGTTAACTGATTTCATCGTTAATTGATTTCATCGTTAACTGATTTCATCTTCATTTAACTGATTTCATCGTTAACTGATTTCATCTTCATTCTTCATTTAACTGATTTCATCTTTAACTGATTTCATCGTTAACTGATTTCATCTTCATTTAACTGATTTCATCGTTAATTGATTTCATCGTTAACTGATTTCATCGTTAATTGATTTCATCGTTAACTGATTTCATCTTCATTTAACTGATTTCATCGTTAACTGATTTCATCTTCATTCTTCATTTAACTGATTTCATCTTTAACTGATTTCATCGTTAACTGATTTCATCTTCATTTAACTGATTTCATCGTTAACTGATTTCATCGTTAACTGATTTCATCTTCATTTAATTGATTTCATCGTTAACTGATTTCATCGTTAACTGATTTCATCGTTAACTGATTTCATCTTCATTTAACTGATTTCATCGTTAACTGATTTCATCGTTAACTGATTTCATCGTTAACTGATTTCATCTTCATTTAACTGATTTCATCGTTAACTGATTTCATCGTTAACTGATTTCATCTTCATTTAACTGATTTCATCGTTAACTGATTTCATCGTTAATTGATTTCATCGTTAACTGATTTCATTTTCATTCTTCATTTAACTGATTTCATCGTTAACTGATTTCATCGTTAACTGATTTCATCTTCATTTAACTGATTTCATCGTTAACTGATTTCATCGTTAATTGATTTCATCGTTAACTGATTTCATCTTCATTCTTCATTTAACTGATTTCATCGTTAACTGATTTCATCTTCATTTAACTGATTTCATCGTTAACTGATTTCATCGTTAACTGATTTCATCGTTAACTGATTTCATCTTCATTTAACTGATTTCATCGTTAACTGATTTCATCTTCATTCTTCATTTAACTGATTTCATCTTTAACTGATTTCATCGTTAACTGATTTCATCTTCATTTAACTGATTTCATCGTTAATTGATTTCATCGTTAACTGATTTCATCGTTAACTGATTTCATCTTCATTTAACTGATTTCATCGTTAACTGATTTCATCGTTAACTGATTTCATCTTTAACTGATTTCATCTTCATTTAACTGATTTCATCGTTAACTGATTTCATCGTTAACTGATTTCATCTTTAACTGATTTCATCTTCATTTAACTGATTTCATCGTTAACTGATTTCATCGTTAACTGATTTCATCTTCATTTAACTGATTTCATCGTTAACTGATTTCATCGTTAACTGATTTCATCGTTAACTGATTTCATCTTCATTTAACTGATTTCATTTTCATTCTTCATTTAACTGATTTCATCGTTAACTGATTTCATCTTCATTTAACTGATTTCATCGTTAACTGATTTCATCGTTAACTGATTTCATCGTTAACTGATTTCATCTTTAACTGATTTCATCGTTAACTGATTTCATCTTCATTTAACTGATTTCATCGTTAACTGATTTCATCTTCATTTAATTGATTTCATCGTTAACTGATTTCATCGTTAACTGATTTCATCTTCATTTAACTGATTTCATCGTTAACTGATTTCATCGTTAACTGATTTCATCGTTAACTGATTTCATCGTTAACTGATTTCATCTTTAACTGATTTCATCGTTAACTGATTTCATCTTCATTTAACTGATTTCATCGTTAACTGATTTCATCTTCATTTAATTGATTTCATCGTTAACTGATTTCATCGTTAACTGATTTCATCGTTAACTGATTTCATCTTCATTTAACTGATTTCATCGTTAACTGATTTCATCGTTAACTGATTTCATCTTCATTTAACTGATTTCATCGTTAACTGATTTCATCGTTAATTGATTTCATCGTTAACTGATTTCATTTTCATTGTTCATTTAACTGATTTCATCGTTAACTGATTTCATCGTTAACTGATTTCATCTTCATTTAACTGATTTCATCGTTAACTGATTTCATCGTTAATTGATTTCATCGTTAACTGATTTCATCTTCATTCTTCATTTAACTGATTTCATCGTTAACTGATTTCATCTTCATTTAACTGATTTCATCGTTAACTGATTTCATCGTTAACTGATTTCATCGTTAACTGATTTCATCTTCATTTAACTGATTTCATTGTTAACTGATTTCATCGTTAACTGATTTCATCTTCATTTAACTGATTTCATCGTTAACTGATTTCATCGTTAACTGATTTCATCGTTAACTGATTTCATCTTCATTTAACTGATTTCATTTTCATTCTTCATTTAACTGATTTCATCGTTAACTGATTTCATCTTCATTTAACTGATTTCATCGTTAACTGATTTCATCGTTAACTGATTTCATCGTTAACTGATTTCATCTTTAACTGATTTCATCGTTAACTGATTTCATCTTCATTTAACTGATTTCATCGTTAACTGATTTCATCTTCATTTAATTGATTTCATCGTTAACTGATTTCATCGTTAACTGATTTCATCTTCATTCTTCATTTAACTGATTTCATCGTTAACTGATTTCATCGTTAACTGATTTCATCTTCATTTAACTGATTTCATCGTTAACTGATTTCATCGTTAACTGATTTCATCTTCATTTAACTGATTTCATTTTCATTCTTCATTTAACTGATTTCATCGTTAACTGATTTCATCTTCATTTAATTGATTTCATCGTTAACTGATTTCATCGTTAACTGATTTCATCGTTAACTGATTTCATCTTCATTTAACTGATTTCATCGTTAACTGATTTCATCGTTAACTGATTTCATCGTTAACTGATTTCATCTTCATTTAACTGATTTCATCGTTAACTGATTTCATCGTTAACTGATTTCATCTTCATTTAACTGATTTCATCGTTAACTGATTTCATCGTTAATTGATTTCATCGTTAACTGATTTCATTTTCATTCTTCATTTAACTGATTTCATCGTTAACTGATTTCATCGTTAACTGATTTCATCTTCATTTAACTGATTTCATCGTTAACTGATTTCATCGTTAATTGATTTCATCGTTAACTGATTTCATCTTCATTCTTCATTTAACTGATTTCATCGTTAACTGATTTCATCTTCATTTAACTGATTTCATCGTTAACTGATTTCATCGTTAACTGATTTCATCTTCATTCTTCATTTAACTGATTTCATCTTTAACTGATTTCATCGTTAACTGATTTCATCTTCATTTAACTGATTTCATCGTTAATTGATTTCATCGTTAACTGATTTCATCTTCATTTAACTGATTTCATCGTTAACTGATTTCATCTTCATTCTTCATTTAACTGATTTCATCTTTAACTGATTTCATCGTTAACTGATTTCATCGTTAACTGATTTCATCTTCATTTAACTGATTTCATCTTCATTTAACTGATTTCATCGTTAACTGATTTCATCGTTAACTGATTTCATCGTTAACTGATTTCATCTTCATTTAACTGATTTCATCGTTAACTGATTTCATCGTTAACTGATTTCATCTTCATTTAACTGATTTCATCCTTAACTGATTTCATCGTTAATTGATTTCATCGTTAACTGATTTCATCTTCATTCTTCATTTAACTGATTTCATCGTTAACTGATTTCATCTTCATTTAACTGATTTCATCGTTAACTGATTTCATCGTTAACTGATTTCATCTTCATTTAACTGATTTCATCGTTAACTGATTTCATCTTCATTCTTCATTTAACTGATTTCATCTTTAACTGATTTCATCGTTAACTGATTTCATCTTCATTTAACTGATTTCATCGTTAATTGATTTCATCGTTAACTGATTTCATCGTTAACTGATTTCATCTTCATTTAACTGATTTCATCGTTAACTGATTTCATCGTTAACTGATTTCATCTTTAACTGATTTCATCTTCATTTAACTGATTTCATCGTTAACTGATTTCATCGTTAACTGATTTCATCGTTAACTGATTTCATCTTCATTTAACTGATTTCATCTTCATTTAACTGATTTCATCGTTAACTGATTTCATCGTTAACTGATTTCATCTTCATTTAATTGATTTCATCGTTAACTGATTTCATCGTTAACTGATTTCATCGTTAACTGATTTCATCTTCATTTAACTGATTTCATCGTTAACTGATTTCATCGTTAACTGATTTCATCTTCATTTAATTGATTTCATCGTTAACTGATTTCATCGTTAACTGATTTCATCGTTAACTGATTTCATCTTCATTTAACTGATTTCATCGTTAACTGATTTCATCGTTAACTGATTTCATCTTCATTTAACTGATTTCATCGTTAACTGATTTCATCGTTAACTGATTTCATCTTCATTTAACTGATTTCATCTTCATTTAACTGATTTCATCGTTAATTGATTTCATCGTTAACTGATTTCATTTTCATTCTTCATTTAACTGATTTCATCGTTAACTGATTTCATCGTTAACTGATTTCATCTTCATTTAACTGATTTCATCGTTAACTGATTTCATCGTTAATTGATTTCATCGTTAACTGATTTCATCTTCATTCTTCATTTAACTGATTTCATCGTTAACTGATTTCATCTTCATTTAACTGATTTCATCGTTAACTGATTTCATCGTTAACTGATTTCATCGTTAACTGATTTCATCTTCATTTAACTGATTTCATCGTTAACTGATTTCATCTTCATTCTTCATTTAACTGATTTCATCTTTAACTGATTTCATCGTTAACTGATTTCATCTTCATTTAACTGATTTCATCGTTAATTGATTTCATCGTTAACTGATTTCATCGTTAACTGATTTCATCTTCATTTAACTGATTTCATCGTTAACTGATTTCATCGTTAACTGATTTCATCTTTAACTGATTTCATCTTCATTTAACTGATTTCATCGTTAACTGATTTCATCGTTAACTGATTTCATCGTTAACTGATTTCATCGTTAACTGATTTCATCGTTAACTGATTTCATTGTTAACTGATTTCATCGTTAACTGATTTCATCTTCATTTAACTGATTTCATCGTTAATTGATTTCATCGTTAACTGATTTCATCGTTAACTGATTTCATCTTCATTTAACTGATTTCATTGTTAACTGATTTCATCGTTAACTGATTTCATCTTCATTTAACTGATTTCATCGTTAACTGATTTCATCGTTAACTGATTTCATCTTCATTTAACTGATTTCATTTTCATTCTTCATTTAACTGATTTCATCGTTAACTGATTTCATCTTCATTTAACTGATTTCATCGTTAACTGATTTCATCGTTAACTGATTTCATCTTTAACTGATTTCATCGTTAACTGATTTCATCTTCATTTAACTGATTTCATCGTTAACTGATTTCATCTTCATTTAATTGATTTCATCGTTAACTGATTTCATCGTTAACTGATTTCATCGTTAACTGATTTCATCTTCATTTAACTGATTTCATCGTTAACTGATTTCATCGTTAACTGATTTCATCGTTAACTGATTTCATCTTTAACTGATTTCATCGTTAACTGATTTCATCTTCATTTAACTGATTTCATCGTTAACTGATTTCATCTTCATTTAATTGATTTCATCGTTAACTGATTTCATCGTTAACTGATTTCATCGTTAACTGATTTCATCTTCATTTAACTGATTTCATCGTTAACTGATTTCATCGTTAACTGATTTCATCGTTAACTGATTTCATCTTTAACTGATTTCATCGTTAACTGATTTCATCTTCATTTAACTGATTTCATCGTTAACTGATTTCATCTTCATTTAATTGATTTCATCGTTAACTGATTTCATCGTTAACTGATTTCATCGTTAACTGATTTCATCTTCATTTAACTGATTTCATCGTTAACTGATTTCATCGTTAACTGATTTCATCTTCATTTAACTGATTTCATCGTTAACTGATTTCATCGTTAATTGATTTCATCGTTAACTGATTTCATTTTCATTCTTCATTTAACTGATTTCATCGTTAACTGATTTCATCGTTAACTGATTTCATCTTCATTTAACTGATTTCATCGTTAACTGATTTCATTGTTAACTGATTTCATCTTCATTTAACTGATTTCATCGTTAACTGATTTCATCGTTAATTGATTTCATCGTTAACTGATTTCATTTTCATTCTTCATTTAACTGATTTCATCGTTAACTGATTTCATCGTTAACTGATTTCATCTTCATTTAACTGATTTCATCGTTAACTGATTTCATCGTTAATTGATTTCATCGTTAACTGATTTCATCTTCATTCTTCATTTAACTGATTTCATCGTTAACTGATTTCATCTTCATTTAACTGATTTCATCGTTAACTGATTTCATCGTTAACTGATTTCATCGTTAACTGATTTCATCTTCATTTAACTGATTTCATCGTTAACTGATTTCATCGTTAATTGATTTCATCGTTAACTGATTTCATCTTCATTCTTCATTTAACTGATTTCATCGTTAACTGATTTCATCTTCATTTAACTGATTTCATTGTTAACTGATTTCATCGTTAACTGATTTCATCTTCATTTAACTGATTTCATCGTTAACTGATTTCATCGTTAACTGATTTCATCGTTAACTGATTTCATCTTCATTTAACTGATTTCATTTTCATTCTTCATTTAACTGATTTCATCGTTAACTGATTTCATCTTCATTTAACTGATTTCATCGTTAACTGATTTCATCGTTAACTGATTTCATCGTTAACTGATTTCATCTTTAACTGATTTCATCGTTAACTGATTTCATCTTCATTTAACTGATTTCATCGTTAACTGATTTCATCTTCATTTAATTGATTTCATCGTTAACTGATTTCATCGTTAACTGATTTCATCGTTAACTGATTTCATCTTCATTTAACTGATTTCATCGTTAACTGATTTCATCGTTAACTGATTTCATCGTTAACTGATTTCATCTTCATTTAACTGATTTCATCGTTAACTGATTTCATCGTTAACTGATTTCATCTTCATTTAACTGATTTCATCGTTAACTGATTTCATCGTTAATTGATTTCATCGTTAACTGATTTCATTTTCATTCTTCATTTAACTGATTTCATCGTTAACTGATTTCATCGTTAACTGATTTCATCTTCATTTAACTGATTTCATCGTTAACTGATTTCATCGTTAATTGATTTCATCGTTAACTGATTTCATCTTCATTCTTCATTTAACTGATTTCATCGTTAACTGATTTCATCTTCATTTAACTGATTTCATCGTTAACTGATTTCATCGTTAACTGATTTCATCGTTAACTGATTTCATCTTCATTTAACTGATTTCATCGTTAACTGATTTCATCTTCATTCTTCATTTAACTGATTTCATCTTTAACTGATTTCATCGTTAACTGATTTCATCTTCATTTAACTGATTTCATCGTTAATTGATTTCATCGTTAACTGATTTCATCTTCATTTAACTGATTTCATCGTTAACTGATTTCATCTTCATTCTTCATTTAACTGATTTCATCTTTAACTGATTTCATCGTTAACTGATTTCATCGTTAACTGATTTCATCTTCATTTAACTGATTTCATCGTTAACTGATTTCATCGTTAACTGATTTCATCTTCATTTAATTGATTTCATCGTTAACTGATTTCATCGTTAACTGATTTCATCGTTAACTGATTTCATCTTCATTTAACTGATTTCATCGTTAACTGATTTCATCGTTAACTGATTTCATCTTCATTTAACTGATTTCATCGTTAACTGATTTCATCGTTAACTGATTTCATCTTCATTTAACTGATTTCATCGTTAACTGATTTCATCGTTAATTGATTTCATCGTTAACTGATTTCATTTTCATTCTTCATTTAACTGATTTCATCGTTAACTGATTTCATCGTTAACTGATTTCATCTTCATTTAACTGATTTCATCGTTAACTGATTTCATCGTTAATTGATTTCATCGTTAACTGATTTCATCTTCATTCTTCATTTAACTGATTTCATCGTTAACTGATTTCATCTTCATTTAACTGATTTCATCGTTAACTGATTTCATCGTTAACTGATTTCATCTTCATTTAACTGATTTCATCGTTAACTGATTTCATCTTCATTCTTCATTTAACTGATTTCATCTTTAACTGATTTCATCGTTAACTGATTTCATCGTTAACTGATTTCATCTTCATTTAACTGATTTCATCGTTAACTGATTTCATCTTTAACTGATTTCATCGTTAACTGATTTCATCTTCATTTAACTGATTTCATCGTTAACTGATTTCATCGTTAACTGATTTCATCTTTAACTGATTTCATCGTTAACTGATTTCATCTTCATTTAACTGATTTCATCGTTAACTGATTTCATCTTCATTTAACTGATTTCATCGTTAACTGATTTCATCTTCATTTAACTGATTTCATCGTTAACTGATTTCATCGTTAACTGATTTCATCGTTAACTGATTTCATCGTTAACTGATTTCATCTTCATTTAACTGATTTCATCGTTAACTGATTTCATCGTTAACTGATTTCATCGTTAACTGATTTCATCGTTAACTGATTTCATCGTTAACTGATTTCATCTTCATTTAACTGATTTCATCGTTAACTGATTTCATCTTCATTTAACTGATTTCATCGTTAACTGATTTCATCGTTAACTGATTTCATCGTTAACTGATTTCATCTTCATTTAACTGATTCCATCGTTAACTGATTTCATCGTTAACTGATTTCATCGTTAACTGATTTCATCTTCATTTAACTGATTTCATCGTTAACTGATTTCATCGTTAACTGATTTCATCTTTAACTGATTTCATCGTTAACTGATTTCATCTTCATTTAACTGATTTCATCGTTAACTGATTTCATCGTTAACTGATTTCATCGTTAACTGATTTCATCTTCATTTAACTGATTTCATCGTTAACTGATTTCATCGTTAACTGATTCCATCGTTAACTGATTTCATCGTTAACTGATTTCATCGTTAACTGATTTCATCTTCATTTAACTGATTTCATCGTTAACTGATTTCATCTTCATTTAACTGATTTCATCGTTAACTGATTTCATCGTTAACTGATTTCATCGTTAACTGATTTCATCGTTAACTGATTTCATCTTCATTTAACTGATTTCATTTTCATTCTTCATTTAACTGATTTCATCGTTAACTGATTTCATCTTCATTTAATTGATTTCATTGTTAACTGATTTCATCGTTAACTGATTTCATCGTTAACTGATTTCATCGTTAACTGATTTCATCGTTAACTGATTCCATCGTTAACTAATTTCATCATTAACTGATTTCATCTTCATTTAACTGATTTCATCGTTAACTGATTTCATCGTTAACTGATTTCATCTTTAACTGATTTCATCGTTAACTGATTTCATCTTCATTTAACTGATTTCATCGTTAACTGATTTCATCGTTAATTGATTTCATCTTTAACTGATTTCATCCTCATTTAACTGATTTCATCGTTAACTGATTTCATCGTTAACTGATTTCATCTTCATTTAACTGATTTCATCGTTAACTGATTTCATCGTTAACTGATTCCATCGTTAACTGATTTCATCTTTAACTGATTTCATCGTTAACTGATTTCATCTTCATTTAACTGATTTCATCGTTAAGTGATTTCATCGTTAAGTGATTTCATCGTTAACTGATTTCATCGTTAACTGATTTCATCTTCATTTAACTGATTTCATCGTTAAGTGATTTCATCGTTAACTGATTTCATCGTTAACTGATTTCATCGTTAACTGATTTCATCTTCATTTAACTGATTTCATTGTTAACTGATTTCATCGTTAACTGATTTCATCTTCATTTAACTGATTTCATCGTTAACTGATTTCATCGTTAACTGATTCCATCGTTAACTGATTTCATCGTTAACTGATTTCATCGTTAACTGATTTCATCTTCATTTAACTGATTTCATTTTCATTCTTCATTTAACTGATTTCATCTTCATTTAATTGATTTCATCGTTAACTGATTTCATCGTTAACTGATTTCATCTTCATTTAACTGATTTCATCGTTAACTGATTTCATCGTTAACTGATTTCATCTTCATTTAACTGATTTCATCGTTAACTGATTTCATCTTCATTTAACTGATTTCATCGTTAACTGATTTCATCTTCATTTAACTGATTTCATCGTTAACTGATTTCATCGTTAACTGATTTCATCTTCATTTAACTGATTCCATCGTTAACTGATTTCATCGTTAACTGATTTCATCGTTAACTGATTTCATCTTCATTTAACTGATTTCATCGTTAACTGATTTCATCGTTAACTGATTTCATCTTCATTTAACTGATTCCATCGTTAACTGATTTCATCGTTAACTGATTTCATCTTCATTTAACTGATTTCATCGTTAACTGATTTCATCGTTAACTGATTCCATCGTTAACTGATTTCATCGTTAACTGATTTCATCTTCATTTAACTGATTTCATCGTTAACTGATTTCATCTTCATTTAACTGATTTCATCGTTAACTGATTTCATCGTTAACTGATTTCATCTTCATTTAACTGATTCCATCGTTAACTGATTTCATCGTTAACTGATTTCATCGTTAACTGATTTCATCTTCATTTAACTGATTTCATCGTTAACTGATTTCATCGTTAACTGATTTCATCGTTAACTGATTTCATCGTTAACTGATTTCATCTTCATTTAACTGATTTCATCGTTAACTGATTTCATCGTTAACTGATTTCATCGTTAACTGATTTCATCTTCATTTAACTGATTTCATCGTTAACTGATTTCATCGTTAACTGATTTCATCGTTAACTGATTTCATCTTCATTTAACTGATTTCATCGTTAACTGATTTCATCGTTAACTGATTTCATCGTTAACTGATTTCATCTTCATTTAACTGATTTCATTTTCATTCTTCATTTAACTGATTTCATCGTTAACTGATTTCATCTTCATTTAACTGATTTCATCGTTAACTGATTTCATCGTTAACTGATTTCATCTTTAACTGATTTCATCGTTAACTGATTTCATCTTCATTTAACTGATTTCATCGTTAACTGATTTCATCTTCATTTAATTGATTTCATCGTTAACTGATTTCATCGTTAACTGATTTCATCGTTAACTGATTTCATCTTCATTTAACTGATTTCATCGTTAACTGATTCCATCGTTAACTGATTTCATCATTAACTGATTTCATCTTCATTTAACTGATTTCATCGTTAACTGATTTCATCGTTAACTGATTTCATCTTTAACTGATTTCATCGTTAACTGATTTCATCTTCATTTAACTGATTTCATCGTTAACTGATTTCATCGTTAACTGATTTCATCTTTAACTGATTTCATCGTTAACTGATTTCATCTTCATTTAACTGATTTCATCGTTAACTGATTTCATCGTTAACTGATTTCATCTTCATTTAACTGATTTCATCGTTAACTGATTTCATCGTTAACTGATTCCATCGTTAACTGATTTCATCTTTAACTGATTTCATCGTTAACTGATTTCATCTTCATTTAACTGATTTCATCGTTAAGTGATTTCATCGTTAACTGATTTCATCGTTAACTGATTTCATCGTTAACTGATTTCATCTTCATTTAACTGATTTCATTGTTAACTGATTTCATCGTTAACTGATTTCATCTTCATTTAACTGATTTCATCGTTAACTGATTTCATCGTTAACTGATTCCATCGTTAACTGATTTCATCGTTAACTGATTTCATCGTTAACTGATTTCATCTTCATTTAACTGATTTCATTTTCATTCTTCATTTAACTGATTTCATCGTTAACTGATTTCATCGTTAACTGATTTCATCTTCATTTAACTGATTTCATCGTTAACTGATTTCATCGTTAACTGATTTCATCGTTAACTGATTTCATCTTTAACTGATTTCATCGTTAACTGATTTCATCTTCATTTAACTGATTTCATCGTTAACTGATTTCATCTTCATTTAATTGATTTCATCGTTAACTGATTTCATCGTTAACTGATTTCATCGTTAACTGATTTCATCTTCATTTAACTGATTTCATCGTTAACTGATTTCATCTTCATTTAACTGATTTCATCGTTAACTGATTTCATCGTTAACTGATTTCATCGTTAACTGATTTCATCTTCATTTAAATGATTTCATCGTTAACTGATTTCATCGTTAACTGATTTCATCTTTAACTGATTTCATCGTTAACTGATTTCATCTTCATTTAACTGATTTCATCGTTAACTGATTTCATCGTTAACTGATTTCATCTTTAACTGATTTCATCGTTAACTGATTTCATCTTCATTTAACTGATTTCATCGTTAACTGATTTCATCTTCATTTAACTGATTTCATCGTTAACTGATTTCATCGTTAACTGATTTCATCTTCATTTAACTGATTTCATCTTCATTTAACTGATTTCATCGTTAACTGATTTCATCTTCATTTAACTGATTTCATCGTTAACTGATTTCATCGTTAACTGATTTCATCTTCATTTAACTGATTTCATCTTCATTTAACTGATTCCATCGTTAACTGATTTCATCGTTAACTGATTTCATCGTTAACTGATTTCATCTTCATTTAACTGATTTCATCGTTAACTGATTTCATCGTTAACTGATTTCATCGTTAACTGATTTCATCGTTAACTGATTTCATCTTCATTTAACTGATTTCATCGTTAACTGATTTCATCGTTAACTGATTTCATCTTCATTTAACTGATTTCATCGTTAACTGATTCCATCGTTAACTGATTTCATCGTTAACTGATTTCATCTTCATTTAACTGATTTCATCGTTAACTGATTTCATCTTCATTTAACTGATTTCATCGTTAACTGATTTCATCGTTAACTGATTTCATCGTTAACTGATTTCATCTTCATTTAACTGATTTCATTTTCATTCTTCATTTAACTGATTTCATCGTTAACTGATTTCATCTTCATTTAATTGATTTCATCGTTAACTGATTTCATCGTTAACTGATTTCATCGTTAACTGATTTCATCTTCATTTAACTGATTTCATCGTTAACTGATTTCATCGTTAACTGATTTCATCTTCATTTAACTGATTTCATCGTTAACTGATTTCATCGTTAACTGATTTCATCGTTAACTGATTTCATCTTCATTTAACTGATTTCATTTTCATTCTTCATTTAACTGATTTCATCGTTAACTGATTTCATCTTCATTTAATTGATTTCATCGTTAACTGATTTCATCGTTAACTGATTTCATCGTTAACTGATTTCATCGTTAACTGATTTCATCTTCATTTAACTGATTTCATCGTTAACTGATTTCATCGTTAACTGATTTCATCTTCATTTAACTGATTTCATCGTTAACTGATTTCATCGTTAACTGATTTCATCGTTAACTGATTTCATCTTCATTTAACTGATTTCATCGTTAACTGATTTCATCGTTAACTGATTTCATCTTCATTTAACTGATTTCATCGTTAACTGATTTCATCTTCATTTAATTGATTTCATCGTTAACTGATTTCATCGTTAACTGATTTCATCGTTAACTGATTTCATCTTCATTTAACTGATTTCATCGTTAACTGATTTCATCGTTAACTGATTCCATCGTTAACTGATTTCATCGTTAACTGATTTCATCTTCATTTAACTGATTTCATCGTTAACTGATTTCATCGTTAACTGATTTCATCTTTAACTGATTTCATCGTTAACTGATTTCATCTTCATTTAACTGATTTCATCGTTAACTGATTTCATCGTTAACTGATTTCATCTTTAACTGATTTCATCGTTAACTGATTTCATCTTCATTTAACTGATTTCATCGTTAACTGATTTCATCGTTAACTGATTTCATCTTCATTTAACTGATTTCATCGTTAACTGATTTCATCGTTAACTGATTCCATCTTTAACTGATTTCATCTTTAACTGATTTCATCGTTAACTGATTTCATCTTCATTTAACTGATTTCATCGTTAAGTGATTTCATCGTTAACTGATTTCATCGTTAACTGATTTCATCGTTAACTGATTTCATCTTCATTTAACTGATTTCATCGTTAACTGATTTCATCGTTAACTGATTTCATCTTCATTTAACTGATTTCATTGTTAACTGATTTCATCGTTAACTGATTTCATCTTCATTTAACTGATTTCATCGTTAACTGATTTCATCGTTAACTGATTCCATCGTTAACTGATTTCATCGTTAACTGATTTCATCTTCATTTAACTGATTTCATTTTCATTCTTCATTTAACTGATTTCATCGTTAACTGATTTCATCGTTAACTGATTTCTTCTTCATTTAACTGATTTCATCGTTAACTGATTTCATCGTTAACTGATTTCATCTTTAACTGATTTCATCGTTAACTGATTTCATCTTCATTTAACTGATTTCATCGTTAACTGATTTCATCTTCATTTAATTGATTTCATCGTTAACTGATTTCATCGTTAACTGATTTCATCGTTAACTGATTTCATCGTTAACTGATTTCATCTTCATTTAACTGATTTCATCGTTAACTGATTTCATCGTTAACTGATTTCATCGTTAACTGATTTCATCTTCATTTAACTGATTTCATCGTTAACTGATTTCATCGTTAACTGATTTCATCTTCATTTAACTGATTTCATCGTTAACTGATTTCATCGTTAACTGATTTCATCTTTAACTGATTTCATCGTTAACTGATTTCATCTTCATTTAACTGATTTCATCGTTAACTGATTTCATCTTTAACTGATTTCATCGTTAACTGATTTCATCTTCATTTAACTGATTTCATCGTTAACTGATTTCATCTTCATTTAATTGATTTCATCGTTAACTGATTTCATCGTTAACTGATTTCATCGTTAACTGATTTCATCTTCATTTAACTGATTTCATCGTTAACTGATTTCATCGTTAACTGATTTCATCGTTAACTGATTTCATCTTCATTTAAATGATTTCATCGTTAACTGATTTCATCGTTAACTGATTTCATCTTTAACTGATTTCATCGTTAACTGATTTCATCTTCATTTAACTGATTTCATCGTTAACTGATTTCATCGTTAACTGATTTCATCTTTAACTGATTTCATCGTTAACTGATTTCATCTTCATTTAACTGATTTCATCGTTAACTGATTTCATCGTTAACTGATTTCATCGTTAACTGATTTCATCTTCATTTAACTGATTCCATCGTTAACTGATTTCATCGTTAACTGATTTCATCGTTAACTGATTTCATCTTCATTTAACTGATTTCATCGTTAACTGATTTCATCGTTAACTGATTTCATCGTTAACTGATTTCATCTTCATTTAACTGATTTCATCGTTAACTGATTTCATCGTTAACTGATTTCATCGTTAACTGATTTCATCTTCATTTAACTGATTTCATCGTTAACTGATTTCATCGTTAACTGATTCCATCGTTAACTGATTTCATCGTTAACTGATTTCATCGTTAACTGATTTCATCTTCATTTAACTGATTTCATCGTTAACTGATTTCATCTTCATTTAACTGATTTCATCGTTAACTGATTTCATCGTTAACTGATTTCATCGTTAACTGATTTCATCTTCATTTAACTGATTTCATTTTCATTCTTCATTTAACTGATTTCATCGTTAACTGATTTCATCTTCATTTAATTGATTTCATCGTTAACTGATTTCATCGTTAACTGATTTCATCGTTAACTGATTTCATCTTCATTTAACTGATTTCATCGTTAACTGATTTCATCGTTAACTGATTTCATCTTCATTTAACTGATTTCATCGTTAACTGATTTCATCGTTAACTGATTTCATCGTTAACTGATTTCATCTTCATTTAAATGATTTCATCGTTAACTGATTTCATCGTTAACTGATTTCATCTTTAACTGATTTCATCGTTAACTGATTTCATCTTCATTTAACTGATTTCATCGTTAACTGATTTCATCGTTAACTGATTTCATCTTTAACTGATTTCATCGTTAACTGATTTCATCTTCATTTAACTGATTTCATCGTTAACTGATTTCATCGTTAACTGATTTCATCGTTAACTGATTTCATCTTCATTTAACTGATTCCATCGTTAACTGATTTCATCGTTAACTGATTTCATCGTTAACTGATTTCATCTTCATTTAACTGATTTCATCGTTAACTGATTTCATCGTTAACTGATTTCATCGTTAACTGATTTCATCGTTAACTGATTTCATCTTCATTTAACTGATTTCATCGTTAACTGATTTCATCGTTAACTGATTCCATCGTTAACTGATTTCATCGTTAACTGATTTCATCGTTAACTGATTTCATCTTCATTTAACTGATTTCATCGTTAACTGATTTCATCGTTAACTGATTTCATCTTTAACTGATTTCATCGTTAACTGATTTCATCTTCATTTAACTGATTTCATCGTTAACTGATTTCATCTTTAACTGATTTCATCGTTAACTGATTTCATCTTCATTTAACTGATTTCATCGTTAACTGATTTCATCTTCATTTAATTGATTTCATCGTTAACTGATTTCATCGTTAACTGATTTCATCGTTAACTGATTTCATCTTCATTTAACTGATTTCATCGTTAACTGATTTCATCGTTAACTGATTTCATCGTTAACTGATTTCATCTTCATTTAAATGATTTCATCGTTAACTGATTTCATCGTTAACTGATTTCATCTTTAACTGATTTCATCTTTAACTGATTTCATCTTCATTTAACTGATTTCATCGTTAACTGATTTCATCGTTAACTGATTTCATCTTTAACTGATTTCATCGTTAACTGATTTCATCTTCATTTAACTGATTTCATCGTTAACTGATTTCATCGTTAACTGATTTCATCGTTAACTGATTTCATCTTCATTTAACTGATTCCATCGTTAACTGATTTCATCGTTAACTGATTTCATCGTTAACTGATTTCATCTTCATTTATCTGATTTCATCGTTAACTGATTTCATCGTTAACTGATTTCATCGTTAACTGATTTCATCGTTAACTGATTTCATCTTCATTTAACTGATTTCATCGTTAACTGATTTCATCGTTAACTGATTTCATCGTTAACTGATTTCATCTTCATTTAACTGATTTCATCGTTAACTGATTTCATCGTTAACTGATTCCATCGTTAACTGATTTCATCGTTAACTGATTTCATCGTTAACTGATTTCATCTTCATTTAACTGATTTCATCGTTAACTGATTTCATCTTCATTTAACTGATTTCATCGTTAACTGATTTCATCGTTAACTGATTTCATCGTTAACTGATTTCATCTTCATTTAACTGATTTCATTTTCATTCTTCATTTAACTGATTTCATCGTTAACTGATTTCATCTTCATTTAATTGATTTCATCGTTAACTGATTTCATCGTTAACTGATTTCATCGTTAACTGATTTCATCTTCATTTAACTGATTTCATCGTTAACTGATTTCATCGTTAACTGATTTCATCTTCATTTAACTGATTTCATCGTTAACTGATTTCATCGTTAACTGATTTCATCGTTAACTGATTTCATCTTCATTTAACTGATTTCATCGTTAACTGATTTCATCGTTAACTGATTTCATCTTTAACTGATTTCATCGTTAACTGATTTCATCTTCATTTAACTGATTTCATCGTTAATTGATTTCATCTTCATTTAACTGATTTCATCTTTAACTGATTTCATCGTTAACTGATTTCATCTTCATTTAACTGATTTCATTTTCATTCTTCATTTAACTGATTTCATTGTTAACTGATTTCATCTTCATTTAACTGATTTCATTGTTAACTGATTTCATCGTTAACTGATTTCATCTTCATTTAACTGATTTCATCGTTAACTGATTTCATCGTTAACTGATTTCATCTTTAACTGATTTCATCGTTAACTGATTTCATCTTCATTTAACTGATTTCATCTTTAACTGATTTCATCGTTAACTGATTTCATCTTCATTTAACTGATTTCATCGTTAACTGATTTCATCTTCATTTAACTGATTTCATCTTTAACTGATTTCATCGTTAACTGATTTCATCTTCATTTAACTGATTTCATCGTTAACTGATTTCATCTTCATTTAACTGATATCATCTTTAACTGATTTCATCGTTAACTGATTTCATCTTCATTTAACTGATTTCATCTTTAACTGATTTCATCGTTAACTGATTTCATCGTCATTTAACTTATTTCATTTTCATTCTTCATTTAACTGATTTCATCTTTAACTGATTTCATCTTCATTTAACTGATTTCATTTTCATTCTTCATTTAACTGATTTCATCGTTAACTGATTTCATCTTCATTTAATTGATTTCATCGTTAACTGATTTCATCGTTAACTGATTTCATCGTTAACTGATTTCATCGTTAACTGATTTCATCTTCATTTAACTGATTTCATCGTTAACTGATTTCATCGTTAACTGATTTCATCTTCATTTAACTGATTTCATCGTTAACTGATTTCATCGTTAACTGATTTCATCGTTAACTGATTTCATCTTCATTTAACTGATTTCATTTTCATTCTTCATTTAACTGATTTCATCGTTAACTGATTTCATCTTCATTTAATTGATTTCATCGTTAACTGATTTCATCGTTAACTGATTTCATCGTTAACTGATTTCATCGTTAACTGATTTCATCTTCATTTAACTGATTTCATCGTTAACTGATTTCATCGTTAACTGATTTCATCTTCATTTAACTGATTTCATCGTTAACTGATTTCATCGTTAACTGATTTCATCGTTAACTGATTTCATCTTCATTTAACTGATTTCATCGTTAACTGATTTCATCGTTAACTGATTTCATCTTTAACTGATTTCATCGTTAACTGATTTCATCTTCATTTAACTGATTTCATCGTTAACTGATTTCATCGTTAACTGATTTCATCTTTAACTGATTTCATCGTTAACTGATTTCATCTTCATTTAACTGATTTCATCGTTAACTGATTTCATCTTCATTTAACTGATTTCATCGTTAACTGATTTCATCGTTAACTGATTTCATCTTCATTTAACTGATTCCATCGTTAACTGATTTCATCGTTAACTGATTTCATCGTTAACTGATTTCATCTTCATTTAACTGATTTCATCGTTAACTGATTTCATCGTTAACTGATTTCATCTTCATTTAACTGATTTCATCGTTAACTGATTTCATCGTTAACTGATTTCATCGTTAACTGATTTCATCTTCATTTAACTGATTTCATCGTTAACTGATTTCATCGTTAACTGATTTCATCTTTAACTGATTTCATCGTTAACTGATTTCATCTTCATTTAACTGATTTCATCGTTAACTGATTTCATCGTTAACTGATTTCATCTTTAACTGATTTCATCGTTAACTGATTTCATCTTCATTTAACTGATTTCATCGTTAACTGATTTCATCTTCATTTAACTGATTTCATCGTTAACTGATTTCATCGTTAACTGATTTCATCTTCATTTAACTGATTCCATCGTTAACTGATTTCATCGTTAACTGATTTCATCGTTAACTGATTTCATCGTTAACTGATTTCATCTTCATTTAACTGATTTCATCGTTAACTGATTTCATCGTTAACTGATTTCATCGTTAACTGATTTCATCTTCATTTTACTGATTTCATCGTTAACTGATTTCATCGTTAACTGATTTCATCGTTAACTGATTTCATCTTCATTTAACTGATTTCATCGTTAACTGATTTCATCGTTAACTGATTCCATCGTTAACTGATTTCATCGTTAACTGATTTCATCTTCATTTAACTGATTTCATCGTTAACTGATTTCATCTTCATTTAACTGATTTCATCGTTAACTGATTTCATCGTTAACTGATTTCATCGTTAACTGATTTCATCTTCATTTAACTGATTTCATCGTTAACTGATTTCATCGTTAACTGATTTCATCTTTAACTGATTTCATCGTTAACTGATTTCATCTTCATTTAACTGATTTCATCGTTAACTGATTTCATCTTCATTTAATTGATTTCATCGTTAACTGATTTCATCGTTAACTGATTTCATCGTTAACTGATTTCATCTTCATTTAACTGATTTCATCGTTAACTGATTCCATCGTTAACTGATTTCATCTTCATTTAACTGATTTCATCGTTAACTGATTTCATCGTTAACTGATTTCATCTTCATTTAACTGATTTCATCGTTAACTGATTTCATCGTTAACTGATTTCATCGTTAACTGATTTCATCGTTAACTGATTTCATCTTCATTTAACTGATTTCATCGTTAACTGATTTCATCGTTAACTGATTCCATCGTTAACTGATTTCATCGTTAACTGATTTCATCGTTAACTGATTCCATCGTTAACTGATTTCATCTTTAACTGATTTCATCGTTAACTGATTTCATCTTCATTTAACTGATTTCATCGTTAAGTGATTTCATCGTTAACTGATTTCATCTTCATTTAACTGATTTCATTGTTAACTGATTTCATCGTTAACTGATTTCATCTTCATTTAACTGATTCCATCGTTAACTGATTTCATCGTTAACTGATTTCATCGTTAACTGATTTCATCTTTAACTGATTTCATCTTCATTTAACTGATTTCATCGTTAACTGATTTCATCGTTAACTGATTTCATCGTTAACTGATTTCATCTTCATTTAACTGATTTCATCGTTAACTGATTTCATCGTTAACTGATTCCATCGTTAACTGATTTCATCGTTAACTGATTTCATCTTCATTTAACTGATTTAATTTTCATTCTTCATTTAACTGATTTCATCGTTAACTGATTTCATCTTCATTTAACTGATTTCATCGTTAACTGATTTCATCGTTAACTGATTTCATCTTTAACTGATTTCATCGTTAACTGATTTCATCTTCATTTAACTGATTTCATCGTTAACTGATTTCATCTTCATTTAATTGATTTCATCGTTAACTGATTTCATCGTTAACTGATTTCATCGTTAACTGATTTCATCTTCATTTAACTGATTTCATCGTTAACTGATTTCATCGTTAACTGATTCCATCGTTAACTGATTTCATCGTTAACTGATTTCATCTTCATTTAACTGATTTCATCGTTAACTGATTTCATCGTTAACTGATTTCATCTTTAACTGATTTCATCGTTAACTGATTTCATCTTCATTTAACTGATTTCATCGTTAACTGATTTCATCGTTAACTGATTTCATCTTTAACTGATTTCATCGTTAACTGATTTCATCTTCATTTAACTGATTTCATCGTTAACTGATTTCATCGTTAACTGATTTCATCTTCATTTAACTGATTTCATCGTTAACTGATTTCATCGTTAACTGATTCCATCTTTAACTGATTTCATCTTTAACTGATTTCATCGTTAACTGATTTCATCTTCATTTAACTGATTTCATCGTTAAGTGATTTCATCGTTAACTGATTTCATCGTTAACTGATTTCATCGTTAACTGATTTCATCTTCATTTAACTGATTTCATCTTCATTTAACTGATTTCATCGTTAACTGATTTCATCGTTAACTGATTTCATCTTCATTTAACTGATTTCATTGTTAACTGATTTCATCGTTAACTGATTTCATCTTCATTTAACTGATTTCATCGTTAACTGATTTCATCGTTAACTGATTCCATCGTTAACTGATTTCATCGTTAACTGATTTCATCTTCATTTAACTGATTTCATTTTCATTCTTCATTTAACTGATTTCATCGTTAACTGATTTCATCGTTAACTGATTTCATCTTCATTTAACTGATTTCATCGTTAACTGATTTCATCGTTAACTGATTTCATCTTTAACTGATTTCATCGTTAACTGATTTCATCTTCATTTAACTGATTTCATCGTTAACTGATTTCATCTTCATTTAATTGATTTCATCGTTAACTGATTTCATCGTTAACTGATTTCATCGTTAACTGATTTCATCGTTAACTGATTTCATCGTTAACTGATTTCATCTTCATTTAACTGATTTCATCGTTAACTGATTTCATCGTTAACTGATTTCATCTTCATTTAACTGATTTCATCGTTAACTGATTTCATCGTTAACTGATTTCATCTTTAACTGATTTCATCGTTAACTGATTTCATCTTCATTTAACTGATTTCATCGTTAACTGATTTCATCTTTAACTGATTTCATCGTTAACTGATTTCATCTTCATTTAACTGATTTCATCGTTAACTGATTTCATCTTCATTTAATTGATTTCATCGTTAACTGATTTCATCGTTAACTGATTTCATCGTTAACTGATTTCATCTTCATTTAACTGATTTCATCGTTAACTGATTTCATCGTTAACTGATTTCATCGTTAACTGATTTCATCTTCATTTAAATGATTTCATCGTTAACTGATTTCATCGTTAACTGATTTCATCTTTAACTGATTTCATCGTTAACTGATTTCATCTTCATTTAACTGATTTCATCGTTAACTGATTTCATCGTTAACTGATTTCATCTTTAACTGATTTCATCGTTAACTGATTTCATCTTCATTTAACTGATTTCATCGTTAACTGATTTCATCGTTAACTGATTTCATCGTTAACTGATTTCATCTTCATTTAACTGATTCCATCGTTAACTGATTTCATCGTTAACTGATTTCATCGTTAACTGATTTCATCTTCATTTAACTGATTTCATCGTTAACTGATTTCATCGTTAACTGATTTCATCTTTAACTGATTTCATCGTTAACTGATTTCATCTTCATTTAACTGATTTCATCGTTAACTGATTTCATCGTTAACTGATTTCATCGTTAACTGATTTCATCTTCATTTAACTGATTTCATCGTTAACTGATTTCATCGTTAACTGATTTCATCTTCATTTAACTGATTTCATCGTTAACTGATTTCATCGTTAACTGATTTCATCTTTAACTGATTTCATCGTTAACTGATTTCATCTTCATTTAACTGATTTCATCGTTAACTGATTTCATCGTTAACTGATTTCATCTTCATTTAACTGATTTCATCGTTAACTGATTTCATCGTTAACTGATTTCATCTTCATTTAACTGATTTCATCGTTAACTGATTTCATCTTTAACTGATTTCATCGTTAACTGATTTCATCTTCATTTAACTGATTTCATCGTTAACTGATTTCATCTTCATTTAATTGATTTCATCGTTAACTGATTTCATCTTCATTTAATTGATTTCATCGTTAACTGATTTCATCGTTAACTGATTTCATCGTTAACTGATTTCATCTTCATTTAACTGATTTCATCGTTAACTGATTTCATCGTTAACTGATTTCATCGTTAACTGATTTCATCTTCATTTAAATGATTTCATCGTTAACTGATTTCATCGTTAACTGATTTCATCTTTAACTGATTTCATCGTTAACTGATTTCATCTTCATTTAACTGATTTCATCGTTAACTGATTTCATCGTTAACTGATTTCATCTTTAACTGATTTCATCGTTAACTGATTTCATCTTCATTTAACTGATTTCATCGTTAACTGATTTCATCGTTAACTGATTTCATCGTTAACTGATTTCATCTTCATTTAACTGATTCCATCGTTAACTGATTTCATCGTTAACTGATTTCATCGTTAACTGATTTCATCTTCATTTAACTGATTTCATCGTTAACTGATTTCATCGTTAACTGATTTCATCTTTAACTGATTTCATCGTTAACTGATTTCATCTTCATTTAACTGATTTCATCGTTAACTGATTTCATCGTTAACTGATTTCATCGTTAACTGATTTCATCTTCATTTAACTGATTTCATCGTTAACTGATTTCATCGTTAACTGATTCCATCGTTAACTGATTTCATCGTTAACTGATTTCATCTTCATTTAACTGATTTCATCGTTAACTGATTTCATCTTCATTTAACTGATTTCATCGTTAACTGATTTCATCGTTAACTGATTTCATCGTTAACTGATTTCATCTTCATTTAACTGATTTCATTTTCATTCTTCATTTAACTGATTTCATCGTTAACTGATTTCATCTTCATTTAATTGATTTCATCGTTAACTGATTTCATCGTTAACTGATTTCATCGTTAACTGATTTCATCTTCATTTAACTGATTTCATCGTTAACTGATTTCATCGTTAACTGATTTCATCTTCATTTAACTGATTTCATCGTTAACTGATTTCATCGTTAACTGATTTCATCTTCATTTAACTGATTTCATCGTTAACTGATTTCATCGTTAACTGATTTCATCTTTAACTGATTTCATCGTTAACTGATTTCATCTTCATTTAACTGATTTCATCGTTAACTGATTTCATCGTTAACTGATTTCATCTTTAACTGATTTCATCGTTAACTGATTTCATCTTCATTTAACTGATTTCATCGTTAACTGATTTCATCTTCATTTAACTGATTTCATCGTTAACTGATTTCATCGTTAACTGATTTCATCGTTAACTGATTTCATCTTCATTTAACTGATTCCATCGTTAACTGATTTCATCGTTAACTGATTTCATCGTTAACTGATTTCATCTTCATTTAACTGATTTCATCGTTAACTGATTTCATCGTTAACTGATTTCATCTTTAACTGATTTCATCGTTAACTGATTTCATCTTCATTTAACTGATTTCATCGTTAACTGATTTCATCGTTAACTGATTTCATCGTTAACTGATTTCATCTTCATTTAACTGATTTCATCGTTAACTGATTCCATCGTTAACTGATTCCATCGTTAACTGATTTCATCGTTAACTGATTTCATCTTCATTTAACTGATTTCATCGTTAACTGATTTCATCTTCATTTAACTGATTTCATCGTTAACTGATTTCATCTTCATTTAACTGATTTCATTTTCATTCTTCATTTAACTGATTTCATCGTTAACTGATTTCATCTTCATTTAACTGATTTCATCGTTAACTGATTTCATCGTTAACTGATTTCATCGTTAACTGATTTCATCTTTAACTGATTTCATCGTTAACTGATTTCATCTTCATTTAACTGATTTCATCGTTAACTGATTTCATCTTCATTTAATTGATTTCATCGTTAACTGATTTCATCGTTAACTGATTTCATCTTCATTTAACTGATTTCATCGTTAACTGATTCCATCGTTAACTGATTTCATCTTCATTTAACTGATTTCATCGTTAACTGATTTCATCGTTAACTGATTTCATCTTCATTTAACTGATTTCATCTTCATTTAACTGATTTCATCGTTAACTGATTTCATCGTTAACTGATTCCATCGTTAACTGATTTCATCTTTAACTGATTTCATCGTTAACTGATTTCATCTTCATTTAACTGATTTCATCGTTAAGTGATTTCATCGTTAACTGATTTCATCTTCATTTAACTGATTTCATTGTTAACTGATTTCATCGTTAACTGATTTCATCTTCATTTAACTGATTTCATCGTTAACTGATTTCATCGTTAACTGATTCCATCGTTAACTGATTTCATCGTTAACTGATTTCATCTTCATTTAACTGATTTCATCGTTAACTGATTTCATCTTCATTTAACTGATTTCATTTTCATTCTTCATTTAACTGATTTCATCGTTAACTGATTTCATCGTTAACTGATTTCATCTTCATTTAACTGATTTCATCGTTAACTGATTTCATCGTTAACTGATTCCATCGTTAACTGATTTCATCGTTAACTGATTTCATCTTCATTTAACTGATTTCATCGTTAACTGATTTCATCTTCATTTAACTGATTTCATTTTCATTCTTCATTTAACTGATTTCATCGTTAACTGATTTCATCTTCATTTAACTGATTTCATCGTTAACTGATTTCATCGTTAACTGATTTCATCTTCATTTAACTGATTTCATCGTTAACTGATTTCATCGTTAACTGATTTCATCTTCATTTAACTGATTTCATCGTTAACTGATTTCATCGTTAACTGATTCCATCGTTAACTGATTTCATCTTTAACTGATTTCATCGTTAACTGATTTCATCTTCATTTAACTGATTTCATCGTTAAGTGATTTCATCGTTAACTGATTTCATCTTCATTTAACTGATTTTATTGTTAACTGATTTCATCGTTAACTGATTTCATCTTCATTTAACTGATTTCATCGTTAACTGATTTCATCGTTAACTGATTCCATCGTTAACTGATTTCATCGTTAACTGATTTCATCGTTAACTGATTTCATCTTTAACTGATTTCATCGATTTCATCGATGATTCATCAGATGATTTCATCTTTAACTGATTTCATCGTTAACTGATTTCATCTTCATTTAACTGATTTCATCGTTAACTGATTTCATCGTTAACTGATTTCATCGTTAACTGATTTCATCGTTAACTGATTTCATCTTTAACTGATTTCATTGTTAACTGATTTCATCTTCATTTAACTGATTTCATCGTTAACTGATTTCATCTTCATTTAATTGATTTCATCGTTAACTGATTTCATCGTTAACTGATTTCATCTTCATTTAACTGATTTCATCGTTAACTGATTTCATCTTCATTTAACTGATTTCATCGTTAACTGATTCCATCGTTAACTGATTTCATCTTCATTTAACTGATTTCATCGTTAACTGATTTCATCGTTAACTGATTTCATCGTTAACTGATTTCATCGTTAACTGATTTCATCTTCATTTAACTGATTTCATCGTTAACTGATTTCATCGTTAACTGATTTCATCTTCATTTAACTGATTTCATCGTTAACTGATTTCATCGTTAACTGATTCCATCGTTAACTGATTTCATCTTTAACTGATTTCATCGTTAACTGATTTCATCTTCATTTAACTGATTTCATCGTTAAGTGATTTCATCGTTAACTGATTTCATCTTCATTTAACTGATTTCATTGTTAACTGATTTCATCGTTAACTGATTTCATCTTCATTTAACTGATTTCATCGTTAACTGATTTCATCGTTAACTGATTCCATCGTTAACTGATTTCATCGTTAACTGATTTCATCTTCATTTAACTGATTTCATCGTTAACTGATTTCATCTTCATTTAACTGATTTCATTTTCATTCTTCATTTAACTGATTTCATCGTTAACTGATTTCATCTTCATTTAACTGATTTCATCGTTAACTGATTTCATCGTTAACTGATTTCATCTTCATTTAACTGATTTCATCGTTAACTGATTTCATCTTCATTTAACTGATTTCATCGTTAACTGATTTCATCGTTAACTGATTCCATCGTTAACTGATTTCATCTTTAACTGATTTCATCGTTAACTGATTTCATCTTCATTTAACTGATTTCATCGTTAAGTGATTTCATCGTTAACTGATTTCATCTTCATTTAACTGATTTCATTGTTAACTGATTTCATCGTTAACTGATTTCATCTTCATTTAACTGATTTCATCGTTAACTGATTTCATCGTTAACTGATTTCATCGTTAACTGATTCCATCGTTAACTGATTTCATCGTTAACTGATTTCATCGTTAACTGATTTCATCTTCATTTAACTGATTTCATCGTTAACTGATTTCATCTTCATTTAACTGATTTCATTTTCATTCTTCATTTAACTGATTTCATCGTTAACTGATTTCATCTTCATTTAACTGATTTCATCGTTAACTGATTTCATCGTTAACTGATTTCATCTTCTTTTAACTGATTTCATCGTTAACTGATTTCATCTTCATTTAATTGATTTCATCGTTAACTGATTTCATCGTTAACTGATTTCATCTTCATGTAACTGATTTCATCGTTAACTGATTTCATCGTTAACTGATTTCATCTTCATTTAACTGATTTCATCGTTAACTGATTTCATCTTCATTTAACTGATTTCATCGTTAACTGATTTCATCGTTAACTGATTTCATCTTCATTTAACTGATTCCATCGTTAACTGATTTCATCGTTAACTGATTTCATCGTTAACTGATTTCATCTTTAACTGATTTCATCGTTAACTGATTTCATCTTCATTTAACTGATTTCATCGTTAACTGATTTCATCGTTAACTGATTTCATCGTTAACTGATTTCATCTTCATTTAACTGATTCCATCGTTAACTGATTTCATCGTTAACTGATTTCATCGTTAACTGATTTCATCGTTAACTGATTTCATCTTTAACTGATTTCATCGTTAACTGATTTCATCTTCATTTAACTGATTTCATCGTTAACTGATTTCATCGTTAACTGATTTCATCTTCATTTAACTGATTTCATCGTTAACTGATTCCATCGTTAACTGATTTCATCGTTAACTGATTTCATCTTCATTTAACTAATTTCATCGTTAACTGATTTCATCTTCATTTAACTAATTTCATCGTTAAGTGATTTCATCGTTAACTGATTTCATCTTCATTTAACTGATTTCATTGTTAACTGATTTCATCGTTAACTGATTTCATCTTCATTTAACTGATTTCATCGTTAACTGATTTCATCGTTAACTGATTTCATCGTTAACTGATTCCATCGTTAACTGATTTCATCGTTAACTGATTTCATCGTTAACTGATTTCATCTTCATTTAACTGATTTCATCGTTAACTGATTTCATCTTCATTTAACTGATTTCATTTTCATTCTTCATTTAACTGATTTCATCGTTAACTGATTTCATCTTCATTTAACTGATTTCATCGTTAACTGATTTCATCGTTAACTGATTTCATCTTCTTTTAACTGATTTCATCGTTAACTGATTTCATCTTCATTTAATTGATTTCATCGTTAACTGATTTCATCGTTAACTGATTTCATCTTCATGTAACTGATTTCATCGTTAACTGATTTCATCGTTAACTGATTTCATCTTCATTTAACTGATTTCATCGTTAACTGATTTCATCTTCATTTAACTGATTTCATCGTTAACTGATTTCATCGTTAACTGATTTCATCTTCATTTAACTGATTCCATCGTTAACTGATTTCATCTTTAACTGATTTCATCGTTAACTGATTTCATCTTCATTTAACTGATTTCATCGTTAACTGATTTCATCGTTAACTGATTTCATCGTTAACTGATTTCATCTTCATTTAACTGATTTCATCGTTAACTGATTTCATCGTTAACTGATTTCATCTTCATTTAACTGATTTCATCGTTAAGTGATTTCATCGTTAACTGATTTCATCTTCATTTAACTGATTTCATTGTTAACTGATTTCATCGTTAACTGATTTCATCTTCATTTAACTGATTTCATCGTTAACTGATTTCATCGTTAACTGATTCCATCGTTAACTGATTTCATCGTTAACTGATTTCATCTTCATTTAACTGATTTCATCGTTAACTGATTTCATCTTCATTTAACTGATTTCATTTTCATTCTTCATTTAACTGATTTCATCGTTAACTGATTTCATCTTCATTTAACTGATTTCATCGTTAACTGATTTCATCGTTAACTGATTTCATCTTCATTTAACTGATTTCATCGTTAACTGATTTCATCGTTAACTGATTTCATCTTCATTTAACTGATTTCATCGTTAACTGATTTCATCGTTAACTGATTCCATCGTTAACTGATTTCATCTTTAACTGATTTCATCGTTAACTGATTTCATCTTCATTTAACTGATTTCATCGTTAAGTGATTTCATCGTTAACTGATTTCATCTTCATTTAACTGATTTCATTGTTAACTGATTTCATCGTTAACTGATTTCATCTTCATTTAACTGATTTCATCGTTAACTGATTTCATCGTTAACTGATTTCATCGTTAACTGATTCCATCGTTAACTGATTTCATCGTTAACTGATTTCATCGTTAACTGATTTCATCTTCATTTAACTGATTTCATCGTTAACTGATTTCATCTTCATTTAACTGATTTCATTTTCATTCTTCATTTAACTGATTTCATCGTTAACTGATTTCATCTTCATTTAACTGATTTCATCGTTAACTGATTTCATCGTTAACTGATTTCATCTTCTTTTAACTGATTTCATCGTTAACTGATTTCATCTTCATTTAATTGATTTCATCGTTAACTGATTTCATCGTTAACTGATTTCATCTTCATGTAACTGATTTCATCGTTAACTGATTTCATCGTTAACTGATTTCATCTTCATTTAACTGATTTCATCGTTAACTGATTTCATCTTCATTTAACTGATTTCATCGTTAACTGATTTCATCGTTAACTGATTTCATCTTCATTTAACTGATTCCATCGTTAACTGATTTCATCGTTAACTGATTTCATCGTTAACTGATTTCATCTTTAACTGATTTCATCGTTAACTGATTTCATCTTCATTTAACTGATTTCATCGTTAACTGATTTCATCGTTAACTGATTTCATCGTTAACTGATTTCATCTTCATTTAACTGATTCCATCGTTAACTGATTTCATCGTTAACTGATTTCATCGTTAACTGATTTCATCGTTAACTGATTTCATCTTTAACTGATTTCATCGTTAACTGATTTCATCTTCATTTAACTGATTTCATCGTTAACTGATTTCATCGTTAACTGATTTCATCTTCATTTAACTGATTTCATCGTTAACTGATTCCATCGTTAACTGATTTCATCGTTAACTGATTTCATCTTCATTTAACTAATTTCATCGTTAACTGATTTCATCTTCATTTAACTAATTTCATCGTTAAGTGATTTCATCGTTAACTGATTTCATCTTCATTTAACTGATTTCATTGTTAACTGATTTCATCGTTAACTGATTTCATCTTCATTTAACTGATTTCATCGTTAACTGATTTCATCGTTAACTGATTTCATCGTTAACTGATTCCATCGTTAACTGATTTCATCGTTAACTGATTTCATCGTTAACTGATTTCATCTTCATTTAACTGATTTCATCGTTAACTGATTTCATCTTCATTTAACTGATTTCATTTTCATTCTTCATTTAACTGATTTCATCGTTAACTGATTTCATCTTCATTTAACTGATTTCATCGTTAACTGATTTCATCGTTAACTGATTTCATCTTCTTTTAACTGATTTCATCGTTAACTGATTTCATCTTCATTTAATTGATTTCATCGTTAACTGATTTCATCGTTAACTGATTTCATCTTCATGTAACTGATTTCATCGTTAACTGATTTCATCGTTAACTGATTTCATCTTCATTTAACTGATTTCATCGTTAACTGATTTCATCTTCATTTAACTGATTTCATCGTTAACTGATTTCATCGTTAACTGATTTCATCTTCATTTAACTGATTCCATCGTTAACTGATTTCATCGTTAACTGATTTCATCTTTAACTGATTTCATCGTTAACTGATTTCATCTTCATTTAACTGATTTCATCGTTAACTGATTTCATCGTTAACTGATTTCATCGTTAACTGATTTCATCTTCATTTAACTGATTTCATCGTTAACTGATTTCATCGTTAACTGATTTCATCTTCATTTAACTGATTCCATCGTTAACTGATTTCATCGTTAACTGATTTCATCGTTAACTGATTTCATCTTCATTTAACTGATTTCATCGTTAACTGATTTCATCGTTAACTGATTTCATCTTTAACTGATTTCATCGTTAACTGATTTCATCGTTAACTGATTTCATCGTTAACTGATTTCATCTTCATTTAACTGATTTCATCGTTAACTGATTTCATCGTTAACTGATTTCATCTTCATTTAACTGATTTCATCGTTAACTGATTTCATCGTTAACTGATTCCATCGTTAACTGATTTCATCTTTAACTGATTTCATCGTTAACTGATTTCATCTTCATTTAACTGATTTCATCGTTAAGTGATTTCATCGTTAACTGATTTCATCGTTAACTGATTTCATCTTCATTTAACTGATTTCATCGTTAACTGATTTCATCGTTAACTGATTTCATCTTCATTTAACTGATTTCATCGTTCACTGATTTCATCGTTAACTGATTTCATCTTCATTTAACTGATTTCATCGTTAACTGATTTCATCGTTAACTGATTTCATCTTCATTTAACTGATTTCATCGTTAACTGATTTCATCTTCATTTAACTGATTTCATCGTTAACTGATTTCGTCTTCATTTAACTGATTTCATCGTTAACTGATTTCGTCTTCATTTAACTGATTTCATCGTTAACTGATTTCATCGTTAACTGATTTCATCGTTAACTGATTTCATCTTCATTTAACTGATTTCATCGTTAACTGATTTCATCGTTAACTGATTCCATCGTTAACTGATTTCATCTTTAACTGATTTCATCGTTAACTGATTTCATCTTCATTTAACTGATTCCATCGTTAACTGATTTCATCGTTAACTGATTTCATCTTCATTTAACTGATTCCATCGTTAACTGATTTCATCGTTAACTGATTTCATCGTTAACTGATTTCATCGTTAACTGATTTCATCTTCATTTAACTGATTTCATCGTTAACTGATTTCATCTTCATTTAACTGATTTCATCGTTAACTGATTTCATCGTTAACTGATTTCATCTTCATTTAACTGATTTCATCGTTAACTGATTTCATCGTTAACTGATTCCATCGTTAACTGATTTCATCTTCATTTAACTGATTTCATCGTTAACTGATTTCATCTTCATTTAACTGATTCCATCGTTAACTGATTCCATCGTTAACTGATTTCATCGTTAACTGATTTCATCTTCATTTAACTGATTTCATTTTCATTCTTCATTTAACTGATTTCATCGTTAACTGATTTCATCTTCATTTAACTGATTTCATCGTTAACTGATTTCATCGTTAACTGATTTCATCTTCATTTAACTGATTTCATCGTTAACTGATTTCATCGTTAACTGATTTCATCTTTAACTGATTTCATCGTTAACTGTTTTCATCTTCATTTAACTGATTTCATCGTTAACTGATTTCATCTTCATTTAACTGATTCCATCGTTAACTGATTTCATCGTTAACTGATTTCATCTTCATTTAACTGATTTCATCGTTAACTGATCTCATCGTTAACTGATTCCATCGTTAACTGATTTCACCGTGAACTGATTTCATCTTCATTTAACTGATTCCATCGTTAACTGATTTCATCGTTAACTGATTTCATCGTTAACTGATTTCATCTTTAACTGATTTCATCGTTAACTGATTTCATCTTCATTTAACTGATTTCATTTTCATTCTTCATTTAACTGATTTCATCGTTAACTGATTTCATCGTTAACTGATTTCATCTTCATTTAACTGATTTCATCGTTAACTGATTTCATCGTTAATTGATTTCATCGTTAACTGATTTCATCTTCATTCTTCATTTAACTGATTTCATCGTTAACTGATTTCATCGTTAACTGATTTCATCTTCATTTAACTGATTTCATCGTTAACTGATTTCATCGTTAACTGATTTCATCTTCATTTAACTGATTTCATCGTTAACTGATTTCATTGTTAACTGATTTCATCTTTAACTGATTTCATCTTCATTTAACTGATTTCATCTTCATTTAACTGATTTCATCGTTAACTGATTTCATCTTCATTTAACTGATTTCATCTTCATTTAACTGATTTCATCGTTAACTGATTTCATCGTTAACTGATTTCATCGTTAACTGATTTCATCTTCATTTAACTGATTCCATCGTTAACTGATTTCATCGTTAACTGATTTCATCTTTAACTGATTTCATCGTTAACTGATTTCATCTTCATTTAACTGATTTCATCGTTAACTGATTTCATCGTTAACTGATTTCATCTTTAACTGATTTCATCGTTAACTGATTTCATCTTCATTTAACTGATTTCATCGTTAACTGATTTCATCTTCATTTAACTGATTCCATCGTTAACTGATTCCATCGTTAACTGATTTCATCGTTAACTGATTTCATCTTCATTTAACTGATTTCATCGTTAACTGATTTCATCGTTAACTGATTTCATCTTCATTTAACTGATTTCATCGTTAACTGATTTCATCGTTAACTGATTTCATCTTCATTTAACTGATTTCATCGTTAACTGATTTCATCTTCATTTAACTGATTCCATCGTTAACTGATTTCATCGTTAACTGATTTCATCTTCATTTAACTGATTTCATCGTTAACTGATTTCATCGTTAACTGATCTCATCGTTAACTGATTCCATCGTTAACTGATTTCACCGTGAACTGATTTCATCTTCATTTAACTGATTCCATCGTTAACTGATTTCATCGTTAACTGATTTCATCGTTAACTGATTTCATCGTTAACTGATTTCATCTTCATTTAACTGATTTCATTTTCATTCTTCATTTAACTGATTTCATCGTTAACTGATTTCATCTTCATTTAACTGATTTCATCGTTAACTGATTTCATCGTTAACTGATTTCATCTTTAACTGATTTCATCGTTAACTGATTTCATCTTCATTTAACTGATTTCATCGTTAACTGATTTCATCGTTAACTGATTTCATCTTTAACTGATTTCATCTTTAACTGATTTCATCTTCATTTAACTGATTTCATCGTTAACTGATTTCATCTTCATTTAATTGATTTCATCGTTAACTGATTTCATCGTTAACTGATTTCATCTTCATTTAACTGATTCCATCGTTAACTGATTTCATCGTTAACTGATTTCATCTTCATTTAACTGATTTCATCGTTAACTGATTTCATCGTTAACTGATCTCATCGTTAACTGATTCCATCGTGAACTGATTTCACCGTGAACTGATTTCATCTTCATTTAACTGATTCCATCGTTAACTGATTCCATCGTTAACTGATTTCATCGTTAACTGATTTCATCGTTAACTGATTTCATCTTCATTTAACTGATTTCATCGTTAACTGATTTCATCGTTAACTGATTTCATCGTTAACTGATTTCATCTTCATTTAACTGATTTCATCGTTAACTGATTTCATCGTTAACTGATTTCATCTTTAACTGATTTCATCGTTAACTGATTTCATCTTCATTTAACTGATTTCATCGTTAACTGATTTCATCTTCATTTAATTGATTTCATCGTTAACTGATTTCATCGTTAACTGATTTCATCGTTAACTGATTTCATCTTCATTTAACTGATTTCATCGTTAACTGCTTTCATCGTTAACTGATTCCATCGTTAACTGATTTCATCGTTAACTGATTTCATCGTTAACTGATTTCATCTTCATTTAACTGATTTCATCGTTAACTGATTTCATCGTTAACTGATTTCATCTTCATTTAACTGATTTCATCGTTAACTGATTCCATCGTTAACTGATTTCATCTTTAACTGATTTCATCGTTAACTGATTTCATCTTCATTTAACTGATTTCATCGTTAACTGATTTCATCTTCATTTAACTGATTTCATCGTTAAGTGATTTCATCGTTAACTGATTTCATCGTTAACTGATTTCATCTTCATTTAACTGATTTCATCGTTAACTGATTTCATCGTTAACTGATTTCATCTTCATTTAACTGATTTCATCGTTAACTGATTTCATCGTTAACTGATTTCATCGTTAACTGATTTCATCTTCATTTAACTGATTTCATCGTTAACTGATTTCATCGTTAACTGATTTCATCTTCATTCTTCATTTAACTGATTTCATCGTTAACTGATTTCATCGTTAACTGATTTCATCTTCATTTAACTGATTTCATCGTTAATTGATTTCATCGTTAACTGATTTCATCGTTAATTGATTTCATCGTTAACTGATTTCATCGTTAACTGATTTCATCTTCATTTAACTGATTTCATCGTTAACTGATTTCATCGTTAACTGATTTCATCTTTAACTGATTTCATCTTCATTTAACTGATTTCATCGTTAACTGATTTCATCGTTAACTGATTTCATCTTCATTTAACTGATTTCATCTTCATTTAACTGATTTCATCGTTAACTGATTTCATCGTTAACTGATTTCATCTTTAACTGATTTCATTGTTAACTGATTTCATCTTCATTTAACTGATTCCATCGTTAACTGATTTCATCGTTAACTGATTTCATCTTCATTTAACTGATTTCATCGTTAACTGATTTCATCGTTAACTGATTTCATCTTTAACTGATTTCATCGTTAACTGATTTCATCTTCATTTAACTGATTTCATCGTTAACTGATTCCATCGTTAACTGATTTCATCTTTAACTGATTTCATCGTTAACTGATTTCATCTTCATTTAACTGATTTCATCGTTAACTGATTTCATCTTCATTTAACTGATTTCATCGTTAAGTGATTTCATCGTTAACTGATTTCATCGTTAACTGATTAAATCGTTAATTGATTTCATCTTCATTTAACTGATTTCATCGTTAACTGATTTCATCGTTAACTGATTTCATCTTCATTTAACTGATTTCATCGTTAACTGATTTCATCGTTAACTGATTCCATCGTTAACTGATTCCATCGTTAACTGATTTCATCGTTAACTGATTCCATCGTTAACTGATTTCATCGTTAACTGATTTCATCGTTAACTGATTTCATCTTCATTTAACTGATTTCATCGTTAACTGATTTCATCTTCATTTAACTGATTTCATCGTTAACTGATTTCATCTTCATTTAACTGATTCCATCGTTAACTGATTTCATCGTTAACTGATTTCATCTTCATTTAACTGATTTCATCGTTAACTGATTTCATCTTCATTTAACTGATTCCATCGTTAACTGATTTCATTGTTAACTGATTCCATCGTTAACTGATTTCATCGTTAACTGATTTCATCTTCATTTAACTGATTCCATCGTTAACTGATTTCATCGTTAACTGATTTCATCGTTAACTGATTTCATCTTCATTTAACTGATTTCATCGTTAACTGATTTCATCTTCATTTAACTGATTTCATCGTTAACTGATTCCATCGTTAACTGATTTCATCGTTAACTGATTTCATCTTCATTTAACTGATTTCATCGTTAACTGATTTCATCGTTAACTGATTTCATCTTCATTTAACTGATTCCATCGTTAACTGATTTCATCGTTTACTGATTTCATCGTTAACTGATTTCATCTTCATTTAACTGATTTCATTTTCATTCTTCATTTAACTGATTTCATCGTTAACTGATTTCATCGTTAACTGATTTCATCTTCATTTAACTGATTTCATCGTTAACTGATTTCATCGTTAACTGATTTCATCTTTAACTGATTAAATCGTTAACTGATTTCATCTTCATTTAACTGATTTCATCGTTGACTGATTTCATCTTCATTTAACTGATTCCATCGTTAACTGATTTCATCTTCATTTAACTGATTCCATCGTTAACTGATCTCATCGTTAACTGATTCCATCGTTAACTGATTTCACCGTTAACTGATTTCACCGTTAACTGATTTCATCTTCATTTAACTGATTCCATCGTTAACAGATTTCATCTTTAACTGATTTCATCGTTAACTGATTTCATCGTTAACTGATTTCATCGTTAACTGATTTCATCTTCATTTAACTGATTTCATCGTTAACTGATTTCATCGTTAACTGATTTCATCGTTAACTGATTTCATCTTCATTTAACTGATTTCATTTTCATTCTTCATTTAACTGATTTCATCGTTAACTGATTTCATCGTTAACTGATTTCATCGTTAACTGATTTCATCTTCATTTAACTGATTTCATCGTTAACTGATTTCGTCGTTAACTGATTTCATCTTTAACTGATTTCATCGTTAACTGATTTCATCTTCATTTAACTGATTTCATCGTTAACTGATTTCATCGTTTACTGATTTCATCTTCATTTAACTGATTTCATCGTTAACTGATTTCATCGTTAACTGATTTCATCTTTAACTGATTTCATCGTTAACTGATTTCATCTTCATTTAACGGATTTCATCGTTAACGGATCTCATCGTTAACGGATTTCATCGTTAACGGATTTCATCGTTAACGGATTCCATCGTTAACGGATTTCATCGTTAACTGATTTCATCTTCATTTAACTGATTTCATCGTTAACTGATTTCATCTTCATTTAACTGATTTCATCGTTAACTGATTTCATCGTTAACTGATTTCATCGTTTACTGATTTCATCGTTAACTGATTTCATCTTCATTTAACTGATTTCATTTTCATTCTTCATTTAACTGATTTCATCGTTAACTGATTTCATCGTTAACTGATTTCATCTTCATTTAACTGATTTCATCGTTAACTGATTTCATCGTTAACTGATTTCATCGTTAACTGATTTCATCTTCATTTAACTGATTTCATCTGTAACTGATTTCATCGTTAACTGATTTCATCTTCATTTAACTGATTTCATCTTCATTTAACTGATTTCATCGTTAACTGATGTCATCTTCATTTAACTGATTTCATCGTTAACTGATTTCATCGTTAACTGATTTAATCTTCATGTAACTGATTTCATCTGTAACTGATTTCATCTTCATTTAACTGATTTCATCTTCATTTAACTGATTTCATCGTTAACTGATTTCATCTTCATTTAACTGATTTCATCGTTAACTGATTTCATTGTTAACTGATTTCATCTTTAACTGATTTCATCGTTAACTGATTTCATCTTCATTTAACTGATTTCATCGTTAACTGATTTCATCGTTAACTGATTTCATCTTCATTTAACTGATTCCATCGTTAACTGATTTCATCTTTAACTGATTTCATCGTTAACTGATTTCATCTTCATTTAACTGATTTCATCGTTAACTGATTTCATCGTTAACTGATTTCATCTTCATTTAACTGATTCCATCGTTAACTGATTTCATCTTTAACTGATTTCATCTTCATTTAACTGATTTCATCTTCATTTAACTGATTTCATCGTTAACTGATTTCATCGTTAACTGATTTAATCTTTAACTGATTTCATCGTTAACTGATTTAATCTTCATGTAACTGATTTCATCTGTAACTGATTTCATCTTTAACTGATTTCATCGTTAACTGATTTCATCTTCATTTAACTGATTTCATCTTCATTTAACTGATTTCATCGTTAACTGATTTCATCTTCATTTAACTGATTCCATCGTTAACTGATTTCATCGTTAACTGATTTCATCGTTAACTGATTTCATCTTCATTTAACTGATTTCATCGTTAACTGATTTCATCTTCATTTAACTGATTTCATCGTTAACTGATTTCATCGTTAACTGATTCCATCGTTAACTGATTTCATCGTTAACTGATTTCATATTCATTTAACTGATTTCATCGTTAACTGATTTCATCGTTAACTGATTTCATCTTCATTTAACTGATTCCATCGTTAACTGATTTCATCGTTAACTGATTTCATCTTCATTTAACTGATTTCATCGTTAACTGATTTCATCGTTAACTGATTCCATCGTTAACTGATTTCATCGTTAACTGATTTCATCTTCATTTAACTGATTTCATCGTTAACTGATTTCATCGTTAACTGATTTCATCGTTAACTGATTTCATCTTCATTTAACTGATTCCATCGTTAACTGATTTCATCGTTTACTGATTTCATCGTTAACTGATTTCATCTTCATTTAACTGATTTCATTTTCATTCTTCATTTAACTGATTTCATCGTTAACTGATTTCATCGTTAACTGATTTCATCTTCATTTAACTGATTTCATCGTTAACTGATTTCATCGTTAACTGATTTCATCTTCATTTAACTGATTTCATCTTCATTTAACTGATTTCATCTTCATTTAACTGATTTCATCGTTAACTGATTTCATCTTTTACTGATTTCATCGTTAACTGATTTCATCTTTAACTGATTTCATCGTTAACTGATTTCATCTTCATTTAACTGATTTCATCGTTGACTGATTTCATCTTCATTTAACTGATTCCATCGTTAACTGATTTCATCTTCATTTAACTGATTCCATCATTAACTGATCTCATCGTTAACTGATTTCATCGTTAACTGATTCCATCGTTAACTGATTTCACCGTTAACTGATTTCACCGTTAACTGATTTCATCTTCATTTAACTGATTCCATCGTTAACAGATTTCATCTTTAACTGATTTCATCGTTAACTGATTTCATCTTTAACTGATTTCATCGTTAACTGATTTCATCTTCATTTAACTGATTTCATCGTTAACTGATTTCATCGTTAACTGATTTCATCGTTAACTGGTTTCATCTTCATTTAACTGATTTCATTTTCATTCTTCATTTAACTGATTTCATCGTTAACTGATTTCATCGTTAACTGATTTCATCGTTAACTGATTTCATCTTCATTTAACTGATTTCATCGTTAACTGATTTCGTCGTTAACTGATTTCATCTTTAACTGATTTCATCGTTAACTGATTTCATCTTCATTTAACTGATTTCATCGTTAACTGATTTCATCGTTAACTGATTTCATCTTTAACTGATTTCATCGTTAACTGATTTCATCTTCATTTAACTGATTTCATCGTTAACTGATCTCATCGTTAACGGATTTCATCGTTAACGGATTTCATCGTTAACGGATTCCATCGTTAACGGATTTCATCGTTAACGGATTTCATCGTTAACTGATTTCATCTTCATTTAACTGATTTCATCGTTAACTGATTTCATCTTCATTTAACTGATTTCATCGTTAACTGATTTCATCGTTAACTGATTTCATTTTCATTCTTCATTTAACTGATTTCATCGTTAACTGATTTCATCTTTAACTGATTTTATCGTTAACTGATTTCAACTTCATGTAAATGATTTCATCTGTAACTGATTTCATCGTTAACTGATTTCATCTTCATTGAACTGATTTCATCTTCATTTAACTGATTTCATCGTTAACTGATGTCATCTTCATTTAACTGATTTCATCGTTAACTGATGTCATCTTCATTTAACTGATTTTATCGTTAACTGATTTCATCTTCATTTAACTGATTTCATCTGTAACTGATTTCATCGTTAACTGATTTCATCTTCATTGAACTGATTTCATCTTCATTTAACTGATTTCATCGTTAACTGATGTCATCTTCATTTAACTGATTTCATCGTTAACTGATTTCATCGTTAACTGATTTAATCTTCATGTAACTGATTTCATCTGTAACTGATTTCATCGTTAACTGATTTCATCTTCATTTAACTGATTTCATCGTTAACTGATTTCATCTTCATTTAACTGATTTCATCGTTAACTGATTTCATCGTTAACTGATTTCATCTTCATTTAACTGATTCCATCGTTAACTGATTTCATCTTTAACTGATTTCATCGTTAACTGATTTCATCTTCATTTAACTGATTTCATCGTTAACTGATTTCATCGTTAACTGATTTCATCTTCATTTAACTGATTCCATCGTTAACTGATTTCATCTTTAACTGATTTCATCTTCATTTAACTGATTCCATCGTTAACTGATTTCATCTTTAACTGATTTCATCTTCATTTAACTGATTCCATCGTTAACTGATTTCATCTTTAACTGATTTCATCGTTAACTGATTTCATCTTCATTTAACTGATTTCATCGTTAACTGATTTCATCGTTAACTGATTTCATCTTCATTTAACTGATTTCATCGTTAACTGATTTCATCTTCATTTAACTGATTTCATCGTTAACTGATTTCATCGTTAACTGATTTCATCTTCATTTAACTGATTCCATCGTTAACTGATTTCATCTTTAACTGATTTCATCGTTAACTGATTTCATCTTCATTTAACTGATTTCATCGTTAACTGATTTCATCGTTAACTGATTTCATCTTCATTTAACTGATTCCATCGTTAACTGATTTCATCTTTAACTGATTTCATCATTAACTGATTTCATCTTCATTTAACTGATTTCATCGTTAACTGATTTCATCGTTAACTGATTTAATCTTTAACTGATTTCATCGTTAACTGATTTAATCTTCATGTAACTGATTTCATCTGTAACTGATTTCATCTTTAACTGATTTCATCGTTAACTGATTTCATCTTCATTTAACTGATTTCATCGTTAACTGATTTCATCTTCATTTAACTGATTCCATCGTTAACTGATTTCATCGTTAACTGATTTCATCGTTAACTGATTTCATCTTCATTTAACTGATTTCATCGTTAACTGATTTCATCTTCATTTAACTGATTTCATCGTTAACTGATTTCATCGTTAACTGATTCCATCGTTAACTGATTTCATCGTTAACTGATTTCATATTCATTTAACTGATTTCATCGTTAACTGATTTCATCTTTAACTGATTTCATCGTTAACTGATTTCATCGTTAACTGATTTCATCTTCATTTAACTGATTTCATCGTTAACTGATTTCATCGTTAACTGATTTCATCTTCATTTAACTGATTTCATCGTTAACTGATTTCATCGTTAACTGATTTCATCTTCATTTAACTGATTTCATCGTTAACTGATTTCATCGTTAACTGATTTCATCTTCATTTAACTGATTTCATCGTTAACTGATTTCATCTTCATTTAACTGATTCCATCGTTAACTGATTTCATCGTTAACTGATTTCATCTTCATTTAACTGATTTCATCGTTAACTGATTTCATCGTTAACTGATCTCATCGTTAACTGATTCCACCGTGAACTGATTTCATCTTCATTTAACTGATTCCATCGTTAACTGATTTCATCGTTAACTGATTTCATCGTTAACTGATTTCATCTTCATTTAACTGATTTCATTTTCATTCTTCATTTAACTGATTTCATCGTTAACTGATTTCATCTTCATTTAACTGATTTCATCGTTAACTGATTTCATCGTTAACTGATTTCATCGTTAACTGATTTCATCTTCATTTAACTGATTTCATCGTTAACTGATTTCATCGTTAACTGATTTCATCTTCATTTAACTGATTTCATCGTTAACTGATTTCATCGTTAACTGATCTCATCGTTAACTGATTCCATCGTGAACTGATTTCACCGTGAACTGATTTCATCTTCATTTAACTGATTCCATCGTTAACTGATTTCATCGTTAACTGATTTCATCGTTAACTGATTTCATCTTCATTTAACTGATTTCATTTTCATTCTTCATTTAACTGATTTCATCGTTAACTGATTTCATCTTCATTTAACTGATTTCATCGTTAACTGATTTCATCGTTAACTGATTTCATCGTTAACTGATTTCATCTTCATTTAACTGATTTCATCGTTAACTGATTTCATCGTTAACTGATTTCATCTTTAACTGATTTCATCGTTAACTGATTTCATCTTCATTTAACTGATTTCATCGTTAACTGATTTCATCTTCATTTAATTGATTTCATCGTTAACTGATTTCATCGTTAACTGATTTCATCGTTAACTGATTTCATCTTCATTTAACTGATTTCATCGTTAACTGATTTCATCGTTAACTGATTTCATCGTTAACTGATTTCATCTTCATTTAACTGATTTCATCGTTAACTGATTTCAACGTTAACTGATTCCATCGTTAACTGATTTCATCTTTAACTGATTTCATCGTTAACTGATTTCATCTTCATTTAACTGATTTCATCGTTAACTGATTTCATCTTCATTTAACTGATTTCATCGTTAAGTGATTTCATCGTTAACTGATTTCATCGTTAACTGATTTCATCTTCATTTAACTGATTTCATCGTTAACTGATTTCATCGTTAACTGATTTCATCTTCATTTAACTGATTTCATCGTTAACTGATTTCATCGTTAACTGATTTCATCGTTAACTGATTTCATCTTCATTTAACTGATTTCATCGTTAACTGATTTCATCGTTAACTGATTTCATCGTTAACTGATTTCATCTTCATTTAACTGATTTCATCGTTAACTGATTTCATCGTTAACTGATTTCATCTTTAACTGATTTCATCTTTAACTGATTTCATCGTTAACTGATTTCATCTTCATTTAACTGATTTCATCGTTAACTGATTTCATCGTTAACTGATTTCATCTTTAACTGATTTCATCGTTAACTGATTTCATCTTCATTTAACTGATTCCATCGTTAACTGATTTCATCGTTAACTGATTTCATCGTTAACTGATTTCATCGTTAACTGATTTCATCTTTAACTGATTTCATCTTTAACTGATTTCATCGTTAACTGATTTCATCTTCATTTAACTGATTTCATCGTTAACTGATTTCATCGTTAACTGATTTCATCTTTAACTGATTTCATCGTTAACTGATTTCATCTTCATTTAACTGATTCCATCGTTAACTGATTTCATCGTTAACTGATTTCATCTTCATTTAACTGATTTCATCGTTAACTGATTTCATCGTTAACTGATTTCATCTTTAACTGATTTCATCGTTAACTGATTTCATCTTCATTTAACTGATTTCATCTTCATTTAACTGATTTCATCGTTAACTGATTCCATCGTTAACTGATTTCATCGTTAACTGATTTCATCTTCATTTAACTGATTTCATCTTTAACTGATTTCATCGTTAACTGATTTCATCTTCATTTAACTGATTTCATCGTTAACTGATTTCATCGTTAACTGATTTCATCTTTAACTGATTTCATCGTTAACTGATTTCATCTTCATTTAACTGATTTCATCGTTAACTGATTTCATCTTCATTTAATTGATTTCATCGTTAACTGATTTCATCGTTAACTGATTTCATCTTCATTTAACTGATTTCATCGTTAACTGATTTCATCGTTAACTGATTCCATCGTTAACTGATTTCATCGTTAACTGATTTCATCGTTAACTGATTTCATCTTCATTTAACTGATTTCATCGTTAACTGATTTCATCGTTAACTGATTTCATCTTCATTTAACTGATTTCATCGTTAACTGATTTCATCGTTAACTGATTTCATCTTCATTTAACTGATTTCATCTTCATTTAACTGATTTCATCGTTAACTGATTCCATCGTTAACTGATTTCATCTTTAACTGATTTCATCGTTAACTGATTTCATCTTCATTTAACTGATTTCATCGTTAACTGATTTCATCTTCATTTAACTGATTTCATCGTTAAGTGATTTCATCGTTAACTGATTTCATCGTTAACTGATTTCATCGTTAATTGATTTCATCTTCATTTAACTGATTTCATCGTTAACTGATTTCATCTTCATTTAACTGATTTCATCGTTAACTGATTTCATCGTTAACTGATTCCATCGTTAACTGATTTCATCGTTAACTGATTCCATCGTTAACTGATTTCATCGTTAACTGATTTCATCGTTAACTGATTTCATCTTCATTTAACTGATTTCATCGTTAACTGATTTCATCTTCATTTAACTGATTTCATCGTTAACTGATTTCATCTTCATTTAACTGATTCCATCGTTAACTGATTTCATCGTTAACTGATTTCATCTTCATTTAACTGATTTCATCGTTAACTGATTTCATCGTTAACTGATTTCATCTTCATTTAACTGATTCCATCGTTAACTGATTTCATCGTTAACTGATTCCATCGTTAACTGATTTCATCGTTAACTGATTTCATCTTCATTTAACTGATTCCATCGTTAACTGATTTCATCGTTAACTGATTTCATCGTTAACTGATTTCATCTTCATTTAACTGATTTCATCGTTAACTGATTTCATCTTCATTTAACTGATTTCATCGTTAACTGATTCCATCGTTAACTGATTTCATCGTTAACTGATTTCATCTTCATTTAACTGATTTCATCGTTAACTGATTTCATCGTTAACTGATTTCATCTTCATTTAACTGATTCCATCGTTAACTGATTTCATCGTTTACTGATTTCATCGTTAACTGATTTCATCTTCATTTAACTGATTTCATTTTCATTCTTCATTTAACTGATTTCATCGTTAACTGATTTCATCGTTAACTGATTTCATCTTCATTTAACTGATTTCATCGTTAACTGATTTCATCGTTAACTGATTTCATCTTCATTTAACTGATTTCATCGTTAACTGATTTCATCGTTAACTGATTTCATCTTTTACTGATTTCATCGTTAACTGATTTCATCTTTAACTGATTTCATCGTTAACTGATTTCATCTTCATTTAACTGATTTCATCGTTGACTGATTTCATCTTCATTTAACTGATTCCATCGTTAACTGATTTCATCTTCATTTAACTGATTCCATCGTTAACTGATCTCATCGTTAACTGATTCCATCGTTAACTGATTTCACCGTTAACTGATTTCACCGTTAACTGATTTCATCTTTAACTGATTTCATCGTTAACTGATTTCATCTTTAACTGATTTCATCGTTAACTGATTTCATCTTCATTTAACTGATTTCATCGTTAACTGATTTCATCGTTAACTGATTTCATCGTTAACTGATTTCATCTTCATTTAACTGATTTCATTTTCATTCTTCATTTAACTGATTTCATCGTTAACTGATTTCATCGTTAACTGATTTCATCGTTAACTGATTTCATCTTCATTTAACTGATTTCATCGTTAACTGATTTCATCTTTAACTGATTTCATCGTTAACTGATTTCATCTTCATTTAACTGATTTCATCGTTAACTGATTTCATCGTTTACTGATTTCATCTTCATTTAACTGATTTCATCGTTAACTGATTTCATCGTTAACTGATTTCATCTTTAACTGATTTCATCGTTAACTGATTTCATCTTCTTTTAACTGATTTCATCGTTAACTGATCTCATCGTTAACGGATTTCATCGTTAACGGATTTCATCGTTAACGGATTCCATCGTTAACGGATTTCATCGTTAACTGATTTCATCTTCATTTAACTGATTTCATCGTTAACTGATTTCATCTTCATTTAACTGATTTCATCGTTAACTGATTTCATTTTCATTCTTCATTTAACTGATTTCATCGTTAACTGATTTCATCTTTAACTGATTTTATCGTTAACTGATTTCATCTTCATGTAACTGATTTCATCTGTAACTGATTTCATCGTTAACTGATTTCATCTTCATTTAACTGATTTCATCTGTAACTGATTTCATCGTTAACTGATTTCATCTTCATTTAACTGATTTCATCTTCATTTAACTGATTTCATCGTTAACTGATGTCATCTTCATTTAACTGATTTCATCGTTAACTGATTTCATCGTTACCTGATTTCATCTTCATTTAACTGATTCCATCGTTAACTGATTTCATCGTTAACTGATTTCATCTTTAACTGATTTCATCTTCATTTAACTGATTTCATCTTCATTTAACTGATTTCATCGTTAACTGATTCCATCGTTAACTGATTTCATCTTCATTTAACTGATTTCATCGTTAACTGATTTCATCGTTAACTGATTTCATCGTTAACTGATTTCATCGTTAACTGATTTCATCTTCATTTATCTGATTTCATCGTTAACTGATTTCATCTTCATTTAACTGATTCCATCGTTAACTGATTTCATCGTTAACTGATTTCATCTTCATTTAACTGATTTCATCGTTAACTGATTTCATCTTCATTTAACTGATTTCATCGTTAACTGATTTCATCGTTAACTGATTTCATCTTCATTTAACTGATTCCATCGTTAACTGATTTCATCGTTAACTGATTTCATCGTTAACTGATTTCATCTTCATTTAACTGATTTCATCGTTAACTGATTTCATCGTTAACTGATTTCATCGTTAACTGATTCCATCGTTAACTGATTTCATCGTTAACTGATTTCATCTTCATTTAACTGATTTCATCGTTAACTGATTTCATCGTTAACTGATTTCATCGTTAACTGATTTCATCTTCATTTAACTGATTCCATCGTTAACTGATTTCATCGTTTACTGATTTCATCGTTAACTGATTTCATCTTCATTTAACTGATTTCATTTTCATTCTTCATTTAACTGATTTCATCGTTAACTGATTTCATCGTTAACTGATTTCATCGTTAACTGATTTCATCTTCATTTAACTGATTTCATCGTTAACTGATTTCATCGTTAACTGATTTCATCTTCATTTAACTGATTTCATCGTTAACTGATTTCATCGTTAACTGATTTCATCTTTTACTGATTTCATCGTTAACTGATTTCATCTTTAACTGATTTCATCGTTAACTGATTTCATCTTCATTTAACTGATTTCATCGTTGACTGATTTCATCTTCATTTAACTGATTCCATCGTTAACTGATTTCATCTTCATTTAACTGATTCCATCGTTAACTGATCTCATCGTTAACTGATTTCATCGTTAACTGATTCCATCGTTAACTGATTTCACCGTTAACTGATTTCACCGTTAACTGATTTCATCTTCATTTAACTGATTCCATCGTTAACAGATTTCATCTTTAACTGATTTCATCGTTAACTGATTTCATCTTTAACTGATTTCATCTTCATTTAACTGATTTCATCGTTAACTGATTTCATCGTTAACTGATTTCATCGTTAACTGATTTCATCTTCATTTAACTGATTTCATTTTCATTCTTCATTTAACTGATTTCATCGTTAACTGATTTCATCGTTAACTGATTTCATCGTTAACTGATTTCATCTTCATTTAACTGATTTCATCGTTAACTGATTTCGTCGTTAACTGATTTCATCTTTAACTGATTTCATCGTTAACTGATTTCATCTTCATTTAACTGATTTCATCGTTAACTGATTTCATCGTTTACTGATTTCATCTTCATTTAACTGATTTCATCGTTAACTGATTTCATCTTTAACTGATTTCATCGTTAACTGATTTCATCTTCATTTAACTGATTTCATCGTTAACTGATCTCATCGTTAACTGATTTCATCGTTAACTGATTTCATCGTTAACGGATTCCATCGTTAACGGATTTCATCGTTAACGGATTTCATCGTTAACTGATTTCATCTTCATTTAACTGATTTCATCGTTAACTGATTTCATCTTCATTTAACTGATTTCATCGTTAACTGATTTCATTTTCATTCTTCATTTAACTGATTTCATCGTTAACTGATTTCATCTTTAACTGATTTTATCGTTAACTGATTTCAACTTCATGTAAATGATTTCATCTGTAACTGATTTCATCGTTAACTGATTTCATCTTCATTTAACTGATTTCATCTGTAACTGATTTCATCGTTAACTGATTTCATCTTCATTTAACTGATTTCATCTTCATTTAACTGATTTCATCGTTAACTGATGTCATCTTCATTTAACTGATTTCATCGTTAACTGATTTCATCGTTAACTGATTTAATCTTCATGTAACTGATTTCATCTGTAACTGATTTCATCGTTAACTGATTTCATCTTCATTTAACTGATTTCATCTTCATTTAACTGATTTCATCGTTAACTGATTTCATCTTCATTTAACTGATTTCATCGTTAACTGATTTCATTGTTAACTGATTTCATCTTTAACTGATTTCATCGTTAACTGATTTCATCTTCATTTAACTGATTTCATCGTTAACTGATTTCATCGTTAACTGATTTCATCTTCATTTAACTGATTCCATCGTTAACTGATTTCATCTTTAACTGATTTCATCGTTAACTGATTTCATCTTCATTTAACTGATTTCATCGTTAACTGATTTCATCGTTAACTGATTTCATCTTCATTTAACTGATTCCATCGTTAACTGATTTCATCTTTAACTGATTTCATCATTAACTGATTTCATCTTCATTTAACTGATTTCATCGTTAACTGATTTCATCGTTAACTGATTTAATCTTTAACTGATTTCATCGTTAACTGATTTAATCTTCATGTAACTGATTTCATCTGTAACTGATTTCATCTTTAACTGATTTCATCGTTAACTGATTTCATCTTCATTTAACTGATTTCATCTTCATTTAACTGATTTCATCGTTAACTGATTTCATCTTCATTTAACTGATTCCATCGTTAACTGATTTCATCGTTAACTGATTTCATCGTTAACTGATTTCATCTTCATTTAACTGATTTCATCGTTAACTGATTTCATCTTCATTTAACTGATTTCATCGTTAACTGATTTCATCGTTAACTGATTCCATCGTTAACTGATTTCATCGTTAACTGATTTCATATTCATTTAACTGATTTCATCGTTAACTGATTTCATCGTTAACTGATTTCATCGTTAACTGATTTCATCTTCATTTAACTGATTCCATCGTTAACTGATTTCATCGTTAACTGATTTCATCGTTAACTGATTTCATCTTCATTTAACTGATTTCATCGTTAACTGATTTCATCGTTAACTGATTTCATCGTTAACTGATTCCATCGTTAACTGATTTCATCGTTAACTGATTTCATCTTCATTTAACTGATTTCATCGTTAACTGATTTCATCGTTAACTGATTTCATCTTCATTTAACTGATTTCATTTTCATTCTTCATTTAACTGATTTCATCGTTAACTGATTTCATCGTTAACTGATTTCATCTTCATTTAACTGATTTCATCGTTAACTGATTTCATCGTTAACTGATTTCATCGTTAACTGATTTCATCGTTAACTGATTTCATCTTTTACTGATTTCATCGTTAACTGATTTCATCTTTTACTGATTTCATCGTTAACTGATTTCATCTTTAACTGATTTCATCGTTAACTGATTTCATCTTCATTTAACTGATTTCATCGTTGACTGATTTCATCTTCATTTAACTGATTCCATCGTTAACTGATTTCATCTTCATTTAACTGATTCCATCGTTAACTGATCTCATCGTTAACTGATTTCATCGTTAACTGATTCCATCGTTAACTGATTTCACCGTTAACTGATTTCATCTTCATTTAACTGATTCCATCGTTAACAGATTTCATCGTTAACTGATTTCATCGTTAACTGATTTCATCGTTAACTGATTTCATCTTCATTTAACTGATTTCATCGTTAACTGATTTCATCGTTAACTGATTTCATCGTTAACTGATTTCATCTTCATTTAACTGATTTCATTTTCATTCTTCATTTAACTGATTTCATCGTTAACTGATTTCATCGTTAACTGATTTCATCGTTAACTGATTTCATCTTCATTTAACTGATTTCATCGTTAACTGATTTCGTCGTTAACTGATTTCATCTTTAACTGATTTCATCGTTAACTGATTTCATCTTCATTTAACTGATTTCATCGTTAACTGATTTCATCGTTTACTGATTTCATCTTCATTTAACTGATTTCATCGTTAACTGATTTCATCGTTAACTGATTTCATCTTTAACTGATTTCATCGTTAACTGATTTCATCTTCATTTAACTGATTTCATCGTTAACTGATCTCATCGTTAACGGATTTCATCGTTAACGGATTTCATCGTTAACGGATTCCATCGTTAACGGATTTCATCGTTAACGGATTTCATCGTTAACTGATTTCATCTTCATTTAACTGATTTCATCGTTAACTGATTTCATCTTCATTTAACTAATTTCATCGTTAACTGATTTCATCGTTAACTGATTTCATTTTCATTCTTCATTTAACTGATTTCATCGTTAACTGATTTCATCTTTAACTGATTTTATCGTTAACTGATTTCAACTTCATGTAAATGATTTCATCTCTAACTGATTTCATCGTTAACTGATTTCATCTTCATTTAACTGATTTCATCTGTAACTGATTTCATCGTTAACTGATTTCATCTTCATTTAACTGATTTCATCTTCATTTAACTGATTTCATCGTTAACTGATGTCATCTTCATTTAACTGATTTCATCGTTAACTGATTTCACCGTTAACTGATTTAATCTTCATGTAACTGATTTCATCTGTAACTGATTTCATCGTTAACTGATTTCATCTTCATTTAACTGATTTCATCTTCATTTAACTGATTTCATCGTTAACTGATTTCATCTTCATTTAACTGATTTCATCGTTAACTGATTTCATTGTTAACTGATTTCATCTTTAACTGATTTCATCGTTAACTGATTTCATCTTCATTTAACTGATTTCATCGTTAACTGATTTCATCGTTAACTGATTTCATCTTCATTTAACTGATTCCATCGTTAACTGATTTCATCTTTAACTGATTTCATCATTAACTGATTTCATCTTCATTTAACTGATTTCATCGTTAACTGATTTCATCGTTAACTGATTTAATCTTTAACTGATTTCATCGTTAACTGATTTAATCTTCATGTAACTGATTTCATCTGTAACTGATTTCATCTTTAACTGATTTCATCGTTAACTGATTTCATCTTCATTTAACTGATTTCATCTTCATTTAACTGATTTCATCGTTAACTGATTTCATCTTCATTTAACTGATTCCATCGTTAACTGATTTCATCGTTAACTGATTTCATCGTTAACTGATTTCATCTTCATTTAACTGATTTCATCGTTAACTGATTTCATCTTCATTTAACTGATTTCATCGTTAACTGATTTCATCGTTAACTGATTCCATCGTTAACTGATTTCATCGTTAACTGATTTCATCGTTAACTGATTTCATCTTCATTTAACTGATTTCATCGTTAACTGATTTCATCGTTAACTGATTTCATCGTTAACTGATTCCATCGTTAACTGATTTCATCGTTAACTGATTTCATCTTCATTTAACTGATTTCATCGTTAACTGATTTCATCGTTAACTGATTTCATCTTCATTTAACTGATTTCATTTTCATTCTTCATTTAACTGATTTCATCGTTAACTGATTTCATCGTTAACTGATTTCATCTTCATTTAACTGATTTCATCGTTAACTGATTTCATCGTTAACTGATTTCATCTTCATTTAACTGATTTCATCGTTAACTGATTTCATCGTTAACTGATTTCATCTTTTACTGATTTCATCGTTAACTGATTTCATCTTTAACTGATTTCATCGTTAACTGATTTCATCTTCATTTAACTGATTTCATCGTTGACTGATTTCATCTTCATTTAACTGATTCCATCGTTAACTGATTTCATCTTCATTTAACTGATTCCATCGTTAACTGATCTCATCGTTAACTGATTTCATCGTTAACTGATTCCATCGTTAACTGATTTCACCGTTAACTGATTTCACCGTTAACTGATTTCATCTTCATTTAACTGATTCCATCGTTAACAGATTTCATCGTTAACTGATTCCATCGTTAACTGATTTCATCGTTAACTGATTTCATCGTTAACTGATTTCATCTTCATTTAACTGATTCCATCGTTAACTGATTTCATCTTTAACTGATTTCATCATTAACTGATTTCATCTTCATTTAACTGATTTCATCGTTAACTGATTTCATCGTTAACTGATTTAATCTTTAACTGATTTCATCGTTAACTGATTTAATCTTCATGTAACTGATTTCATCTGTAACTGATTTCATCTTTAACTGATTTCATCGTTAACTGATTTCATCTTCATTTAACTGATTTCATCTTCATTTAACTGATTTCATCGTTAACTGATTTCATCTTCATTTAACTGATTCCATCGTTAACTGATTTCATCGTTAACTGATTTCATCGTTAACTGATTTCATCTTCATTCAACTGATTTCATCGTTAACTGATTTCATCTTCATTTAACTGATTTCATCGTTAACTGATTTCATCGTTAACTGATTCCATCGTTAACTGATTTCATCGTTAACTGATTTCATATTCATTTAACTGATTTCATCGTTAACTGATTTCATCGTTAACTGATTTCATCTTTAACTGATTTCATCGTTAACTGATTTCATCTTCATTTAACTGATTTCATCGTTAACTGATTTCATCGTTAACTGATTTCATCTTCATTTAACTGATTTCATCGTTAACTGATTTCATCGTTAACTGATTTCATCTTCATTTAACTGATTTCATTTTCATTCTTCATTTAACTGATTTCATCGTTAACTGATTTCATCTTCATTTAACTGATTTCATCGTTAACTGATTTCATCTTCATTTAACTGATTTCATCGTTAACTGATTTCATCGTTAACTGATTTCATCTTCATTTAACTGATTTCATCATTAACTGATTTCATCGTTAACTGATTTCATCGTTAACTGATTTAATCTTCATGTAACTGATTTCATCTGTAACTGATTTCATCTTTAACTGATTTCATCGTTAACTGATTTCATCTTCATTTAACTGATTCCATCGTTAACTGATTTCATCTTTAACTGATTTCATCGATAACTGATTTCATCTTCATTTAACTGATTTCATCGTTAACTGATTTCATCGTTAACTGATTTCATCTTCATTTAACTGATTTCATCGTTAACTGATTTCATCGTTAACTGATTTCATCGTTAACTGATTTCATCTTCATTTAACTGATTCCATCGTTAACTGATTTCATCTTTAACTGATTTCATCGATAACTGATTTCATCTTCATTTAACTGATTTCATCGTTAACTGATTCCATCGTTAACTGATTTCATCTTTAACTGATTTCATCGATAACTGATTTCATCTTCATTTAACTGATTTCATCTTCATTTAACTGATTTCATCGTTAACTGATTTCATCTTCATTTAACTGATTTCATCGTTAACTGATTTCATCTTCATTTAACTGATTCCATCGTTAGCTGATTTCATCTTTAACTGATTTCATCGTTAACTGATTTCATCTTCATTTAACTGATTTCATCGTTAACTGATTTCATCGTTAACTGATTTCATCTTCATTTAACTGATTTCATCGTTAACTGATTTCATCTTCATTTAACTGATTTCATCGTTAACTGATTTCATCGTTAACTGATCTCATCGTTAACTGATTTCATCGTTAACTGATTTCATCGTTAACTGATTTCATCTTCATTTAACTGATTTCATCGTTAACTGATTTCATCGTTAACTGATTTCATCTTCATTTAACTGATTTCATCGTTAACTGATTTCATCGTTAACTGATTCCATCGTTAACTGATTTCATCGTTAACTGATTCCATCGTTAACTGATTTCATCTTCATTTAACTGATTTCATCGTTAAGTGATTTCATCGTTAACTGATTTCATCGTTAACTGATTTCATCGTTAACTGATTTCATCTTCATTTAACTGATTTCATCGTTAACTGATTTCATCTTCATTTAACTGATTTCATCGTTAAGTGATTTCATCGTTAACTGATTTCATCTTTAACTGATTTCATCGTTAACTGATTTCATCTTCATTTAACTGATTTCATCGTTAACTGATTTCATCGTTAACTGATTCCATCGTTAACTGATTTCATCGTTAACTGATTCCATCGTTAACTGATTTCATCGTTAACTGATTTCATCTTCATTTAACTGATTTCATCGTTAACTGATTTCATCTTCATTTAACTGATTTCATTTTCATTCTTCATTTAACTGATTTCATCGTTAACTGATTTCATCTTCATTTAACTGATTTCATCGTTAACTGATTTCATCGTTAACTGATTTCATCTTCTTTTAACTGATTTCATCGTTAACTGATTTCATCGTTAACTGATTTCATCGTTAACTGATTTCATCTTCATTTAACTGATTTCATCGTTAACTGATTTCATCGTTAACTGATTTCATCTTCATTTAACTGATTTCATCTTCATTTAACTGATTTCATCGTTAACTGATTTCATCTTCATTTAACTGATTCCATCGTTAACTGATTTCATCGTTAACTGATTTCATCGTTAACTGATTTCATCTTCATTCAACTGATTTCATCGTTAACTGATTTCATCTTCATTTAACTGATTTCATCGTTAACTGATTTCATCGTTAACTGATTCCATCGTTAACTGATTTCATCGTTAACTGATTTCATATTCATTTAACTGATTTCATCGTTAACTGATTTCATCGTTAACTGATTTCATCTTTAACTGATTTCATCGTTAACTGATTTCATCTTCATTTAACTGATTTCATCGTTAACTGATTTCATCGTTAACTGATTTCATCTTCATTTAACTGATTTCATCGTTAACTGATTTCATCGTTAACTGATTTCATCTTCATTTAACTGATTTCATTTTCATTCTTCATTTAACTGATTTCATCGTTAACTGATTTCATCTTCATTTAACTGATTTCATCGTTAACTGATTTCATCTTCATTTAACTGATTTCATCGTTAACTGATTTCATCGTTAACTGATTTCATCTTCATTTAACTGATTTCATCATTAACTGATTTCATCGTTAACTGATTTCATCGTTAACTGATTTAATCTTCATGTAACTGATTTCATCTGTAACTGATTTCATCTTTAACTGATTTCATCGTTAACTGATTTCATCTTCATTTAACTGATTCCATCGTTAACTGATTTCATCTTTAACTGATTTCATCGATAACTGATTTCATCTTCATTTAACTGATTTCATCGTTAACTGATTTCATCGTTAACTGATTTCATCTTCATTTAACTGATTTCATCGTTAACTGATTTCATCGTTAACTGATTTCATCGTTAACTGATTTCATCTTCATTTAACTGATTCCATCGTTAACTGATTTCATCTTTAACTGATTTCATCGATAACTGATTTCATCTTCATTTAACTGATTTCATCGTTAACTGATTCCATCGTTAACTGATTTCATCTTTAACTGATTTCATCGATAACTGATTTCATCTTCATTTAACTGATTTCATCTTCATTTAACTGATTTCATCGTTAACTGATTTCATCTTCATTTAACTGATTTCATCGTTAACTGATTTCATCTTCATTTAACTGATTCCATCGTTAGCTGATTTCATCTTTAACTGATTTCATCGTTAACTGATTTCATCTTCATTTAACTGATTTCATCGTTAACTGATTTCATCGTTAACTGATTTCATCTTCATTTAACTGATTTCATCGTTAACTGATTTCATCTTCATTTAACTGATTTCATCGTTAACTGATTTCATCGTTAACTGATCTCATCGTTAACTGATTTCATCGTTAACTGATTTCATCGTTAACTGATTTCATCTTCATTTAACTGATTTCATCGTTAACTGATTTCATCGTTAACTGATTTCATCTTCATTTAACTGATTTCATCGTTAACTGATTTCATCGTTAACTGATTCCATCGTTAACTGATTTCATCGTTAACTGATTCCATCGTTAACTGATTTCATCTTCATTTAACTGATTTCATCGTTAAGTGATTTCATCGTTAACTGATTTCATCGTTAACTGATTTCATCGTTAACTGATTTCATCTTCATTTAACTGATTTCATCGTTAACTGATTTCATCTTCATTTAACTGATTTCATCGTTAAGTGATTTCATCGTTAACTGATTTCATCTTTAACTGATTTCATCGTTAACTGATTTCATCTTCATTTAACTGATTTCATCGTTAACTGATTTCATCGTTAACTGATTCCATCGTTAACTGATTTCATCGTTAACTGATTCCATCGTTAACTGATTTCATCGTTAACTGATTTCATCTTCATTTAACTGATTTCATCGTTAACTGATTTCATCTTCATTTAACTGATTTCATTTTCATTCTTCATTTAACTGATTTCATCGTTAACTGATTTCATCTTCATTTAACTGATTTCATCGTTAACTGATTTCATCGTTAACTGATTTCATCTTCTTTTAACTGATTTCATCGTTAACTGATTTCATCGTTAACTGATTTCATCGTTAACTGATTTCATCTTCATTTAACTGATTTCATCGTTAACTGATTTCATCGTTAACTGATTTCATCTTCATTTAACTGATTTCATCGTTAACTGATTTCATCTTCATTTAACTGATTTCATCGTTAACTGATTTCATCGTTAACTGATTTCATCTTCATTTAACTGATTCCATCGTTAACTGATTTCATCGTTAACTGATTTCATCGTTAACTGATTTCATCGTTAACTGATTTCATCTTTAACTGATTTCATCGTTAACTGATTTCATCTTCATTTAACTGATTTCATCGTTAACTGATTTCATCGTTAACTGATTTCATCTTCATTTAACTGATTTCATTTTCATTCTTCATTTAACTGATTTCATCGTTAACTGATTTCATCTTCATTTAACTGATTTCATCGTTAACTGATTTCATCGTTAACTGATTTCATCTTCATTTAACTGATTCCATCGTTAACTGATTTCATCGTTAACTGATTTCATCTTCATTTAACTGATTTCCTCGTTAAGTGATTTCATCGTTAACTGATTTCATCGTTAACTGATTTCATCGTTAACTGATTTCATCGTTAACTGATTTCATCTTCATTTAACTGATTTCATCTTCATTTAACTGATTTCATCGTTAAGTGATTTCATCTTCATTTAACTGATTTCATCGTTAACTGATTTCATCGTTAACTGATTTCATCTTCATTTAACTGATTTCATTTTCATTCTTCATTTAACTGATTTCATCGTTAACTGATTTCATCTTTAACTGATTTCATCGTTAACTGATTTCATCTTCATTTAACTGATTTCCTCGTTAAGTGATTTCATCGTTAACTGATTTCATCGTTAACTGATTTCATCGTTAACTGATTTCATCTTCATTTAACTGATTTCATTGTTAACTGATTTCATCGTTAACTGATTTCATCTTCATTTAACTGATTTCATCGTTAACTGATTTCATCGTTAACTGATTCCATCGTTAACTGATTTCATCGTTAACTGATTCCATCGTTAACTGATTTCATCGTTAACTGATTTCATCGTTAACTGATTTCATCTTCATTTAACTGATTTCATCGTTAACTGATTTCATCTTCATTTAACTGATTTCATTTTCATTCTTCATTTGACTGATTTCATCGTTAACTGATTTCATCTTCATTTAACTGATTTCATCGTTAACTGATTTCATCGTTAACTGATTTCATCTTCTTTTAACTGATTTCATCGTTAACTGATTTCATCTTCATTTAATTGATTTCATCGTTAACTGATTTCATCGTTAACTGATTTCATCTTCATTTAACTGATTTCATCGTTAACTGATTTCATCGTTAACTGATTTCATCTTCATTTAACTGATTTCATCGTTAACTGATTTCATCTTCATTTAACTGATTCCATCGTTAACTGATTTCATCGTTAACTGATTTCATCGTTAACTGATTTCATCTTCATTTAACTGATTTCATCGTTAACTGATTTCATCGTTAACTGATTTCATCTTCATTTAACTGATTTCATTTTCATTCTTCATTTAACTGATTTCATCGTTAACTGATTTCATCTTCATTTAACTGATTTCATCGTTAACTGATTTCATCGTTAACTGATTTCATCTTCATTTAACTGATTCCATCGTTAACTGATTTCATCGTTAACTGATTTCATCTTCATTTAACTGATTTCATCGTTAACTGATTTCATCGTTAACTGATTCCATCGTTAACTGATTTCATCGTTAACTGATTTCATCTTCATTTAACTGATTTCATCGTTAACTGATTTCATCTTCATTTAACTGATTTCATCGTTAACTGATTTCATCGTTAACTGATTTCATCGTTAACTGATTTCATCTTCATTTAACTGATTTCATCGTTAACTGATTCCATCGTTAACTGATTTCATCTTTAACTGATTTCATCGTTAACTGATTTCATCTTCATTTAACTGATTTCATCGTTAACTGATTTCATCGTTAACTGATTTCATCTTCATTTAACTGATTTCATCGTTAACTGATTTCATCGCTAACTGATTTCATCTTCATTTAACTGATTTCATCGTTAACTGATTTCATCGCTAACTGATTTCATCTTCATTTAACTGATTTCATCGTTAACTGATTTCATCGTTAACTGATTCCATCGTTAACTGATTTCATCTTTAACTGATTTCATCGTTAACTGATTTCATCTTCATTTAACTGATTTCATCGTTAAGTGATTTCATCGTTAACTGATTTCATCGTTAACTGATTTCATCGTTAACTGATTTCATCTTCATTTAACTGATTTCATCGTTAACTGATTTCATCGTTAACTGATTTCATCTTCATTTAACTGATTTCATCGTTAACTGATTTCATCGTTAACTGATTTCATCTTCATTTAACTGATTTCATCGTTAACTGATTTCATCGTTAACTGATTCCATCGTTAACTGATTTCATCGTTAACTGATTTCATCGTTAACTGATTTCATCTTCATTTAACTGATTTCATTTTCATTCTTCATTTAACTGATTTCATCGTTAACTGATTTCATCGTTAACTGATTTCATCTTCATTTAACTGATTTCATCGTTAACTGATTTCATCGTTAACTGATTTCATCTTCATTTAACTGATTTCATCGTTAACTGATTTCATCGTTAACTGATTTCATCGTTAACTGATTTCATCTTCATTTAACTGATTTCATCGTTAACTGATTTCATCTTCATTTAACTGATTTCATCGTTAACTGATTTCATCGTTAACTGATTTCATCGTTAACTGATTTCATCTTCATTTAACTGATTCCATCGTTAACTGATTTCATCGTTAACTGATTTCATCGTTAACTGATTTCATCTTCATTTAACTGATTTCATCGTTAACTGATTTCATCGTTAACTGATTTCATCTTTAACTGATTTCATCGTTAACTGATTTCATCTTTAACTGATTTCATCGTTAACTGATTTCATCTTCATTTAACTGATTTCATCTTCATTTAACTGATTTCATCGTTAACTGATTTCATCGTTAACTGATTTCATCGTTAACTGATTTCATCTTCATTTAACTGATTTCATCGTTAACTGATTTCATCGTTAACTGATTTCATCTTCATTTAACTGATTTCATCGTTAACTGATTTCATCTTCATTTAACTGATTTCATTGTTAACTGATTTCATCGTTAACTGATTTCATCTTCATTTAACTGATTTCATCGTTAACTGATTTCATCGTTAACTGATTCCATCGTTAACTGATTTCATCGTTAACTGATTTCATCGTTAACTGATTTCATCTTCATTTAACTGATTTCATTTTCATTCTTCATTTAACTGATTTCATCGTTAACTGATTTCATCGTTAACTGATTTCATCTTCATTTAACTGATTTCATCGTTAACTGATTTCATCGTTAACTGATTTCATCGTTAACTGATTTCATCTTCATTTAACTGATTTCATCGTTAACTGATTTCATCGTTAACTGATTTCATCTTCATTTAACTGATTTCATCGTTAACTGATTTCATCGTTAACTGATTTCATCTTTAACTGATTTCATCGTTAACTGATTTCATCTTCATTTAACTGATTTCATCGTTAACTGATTTCATCGTTAACTGATTTCATCTTTAACTGATTTCATCGTTAACTGATTTCATCTTCATTTAACTGATTTCATCGTTAACTGATTTCATCTTCATTTAACTGATTTCATCGTTAACTGATTTCATCGTTAACTGATTTCATCGTTAACTGATTTCATCTTCATTTAACTGATTCCATCGTTAACTGATTTCATCGTTAACTGATTTCATCGTTAACTGATTTCATCTTCATTTAACTGATTTCATCGTTAACTGATTTCATCGTTAACTGATTTCATCTTTAACTGATTTCATCGTTAACTGATTTCATCGTTAACTGATTTCATCGTTAACTGATTTCATCGTTAACTGATTTCATCGTTAACTGATTTCATCTTCATTTAACTGATTTCATCGTTAACTGATTTCATCGTTAACTGATTTCATCGTTAACTGATTTCATCTTCATTTAACTGATTTCATCGTTAACTGATTTCATCTTCATTTAACTGATTTCATCGTTAACTGATTTCATCGTTAACTGATTTCATCGTTAACTGATTTCATTTTCATTCTTCATTTAACTGATTTCATCGTTAACTGATTTCATCTTCATTTAATTGATTTCATCGTTAACTGATTTCATCGTTAACTGATTTCATCGTTAACTGATTTCATCTTCATTTAACTGATTTCATCGTTAACTGATTTCATCGTTAACTGATTTCATCGTTAACTGATTTCATCTTCATTTAACTGATTTCATCGTTAACTGATTTCATCGTTAACTGATTTCATCGTTAACTGATTTCATCGTTAACTGATTTCATCTTCATTTAACTGATTTCATCGTTAACTGATTTCATCGTTAACTGATTTCATCTTTAACTGATTTCATCGTTAACTGATTTCATCTTCATTTAACTGATTTCATCGTTAACTGATTTCATCGTTAACTGATTTCATCTTTAACTGATTTCATCGTTAACTGATTTCATCTTCATTTAACTGATTTCATCGTTAACTGATTTCATCGTTAACTGATTTCATCTTCATTTAACTGATTTCATCGTTAACTGATTTCACCGTTAACTGATTCCATCGTTAACTGATTTCATCGTTAACTGATTTCATCGTTAACTGATTTCATCTTCATTTAACTGATTTCATCGTTAACTGATTTCATCGTTAACTGATTTCATCGTTAACTGATTTCATCGTTAACTGATTTCATCTTCATTTAACTGATTTCATCGTTAACTGATTTCATCGTTAACTGATTCCATCGTTAACTGATTTCATCTTTAACTGATTTCATCGTTAACTGATTTCATCTTCATTTAACTGATTTCATCGTTAAGTGATTTCATCGTTAACTGATTTCATCGTTAACTGATTTCATCGTTAACTGATTTCATCTTCATTTAACTGATTTCATTGTTAACTGATTTCATCGTTAACTGATTTCATCTTCATTTAACTGATTTCATCGTTAACTGATTTCATCGTTAACTGATTTCATCGTTAACTGATTTCATCTTCATTTAACTGATTTCATTTTCATTCTTCATTTAACTGATTTCATCGTTAACTGATTTCATCTTCATTTAACTGATTTCATCGTTAACTGATTTCATCGTTAACTGATTTCATCTTCTTTTAACTGATTTCATCGTTAACTGATTTCATCTTCATTTAATTGATTTCATCGTTAACTGATTTCATCGTTAACTGATTTCATCTTCATTTAACTGATTTCATCGTTAACTGATTTCATCGTTAACTGATTTCATCTTCATTTAACTGATTTCATCGTTAACTGATTTCATCTTCATTTAACTGATTTCATCGTTAACTGATTTCATCGTTAACTGATTTCATCTTCATTTAACTGATTCCATCGTTAATTGATTTCATCGTTAACTGATTTCATCGTTAACTGATTTCATCGTTAACTGATTTCATCTTCATTTAACTGATTTCATCGTTAACTGATTTCATCGTTAACTGATTTCATCTTCATTTAACTGATTTCATTTTCATTCTTCATTTAACTGATTTCATCGTTAACTGATTTCATCTTCATTTAACTGATTTCATCGTTAACTGATTTCATCGTTAACTGATTTCATCGTTAACTGATTTCATCTTCATTTAACTGATTCCATCGTTAACTGATTTCATCGTTAACTGATTTCATCTTCATTTAACTGATTTCATCGTTAACTGATTTCATCGTTAACTGATTTCATCGTTAACTGATTTCATCTTCATTTAACTGATTTCATCGTTAACTGATTTCATCGTTAACTGATTTCATCTTCATTTAACTGATTTCATCTTCATTTAACTGATTTCATCGTTAACTGATTTCATCGTTAACTGATTTCATCTTCATTTAACTGATTTCATTTTCATTCTTCATTTAACTGATTTCATCGTTAACTGATTTCATCTTCATTTAACTGATTTCATCGTTAACTGATTTCATCGTTAACTGATTTCATCTTTAACTGATTTCATCGTTAACTGATTTCATCTTCATTTAACTGATTTCATCGTTAACTGATTTCATCTTCATTTAATTGATTTCATCGTTAACTGATTTCATCGTTAACTGATTTCATCGTTAACTGATTTCATCTTCATTTAACTGATTTCATCGTTAACTGATTTCATCGTTAACTGATTCCATCGTTAACTGATTTCATCATTAACTGATTTCATCTTCATTTAACTGATTTCATCGTTAACTGATTTCATCGTTAACTGATTTCATCTTTAACTGATTTCATCGTTAACTGATTTCATCTTCATTTAACTGATTTCATCGTTAACTGATTTCATCGTTAACTGATTTCATCTTTAACTGATTTCATCGTTAACTGATTTCATCTTCATTTAACTGATTTCATCGTTAACTGATTTCATCGTTAACTGATTTCATCGTTAACTGATTCCATCGTTAACTGATTTCATCTTTAACTGATTTCATCGTTAACTGATTTCATCTTCATTTAACTGATTTCATCGTTAAGTGATTTCATCGTTAACTGATTTCATCGTTAACTGATTTCATCGTTAACTGATTTCATCTTCATTTAACTGATTTCATTGTTAACTGATTTCATCGTTAACTGATTTCATCTTCATTTAACTGATTTCATCGTTAACTGATTTCATCGTTAACTGATTCCATCGTTAACTGATTTCATCGTTAACTGATTTCATCGTTAACTGATTTCATCTTCATTTAACTGATTTCATTTTCATTCTTCATTTAACTGATTTCATCGTTAACTGATTTCATCGTTAACTGATTTCATCTTCATTTAACTGATTTCATCGTTAACTGATTTCATCGTTAACTGATTTCATCGTTAACTGATTTCATCTTTAACTGATTTCATCGTTAACTGATTTCATCTTCATTTAACTGATTTCATCGTTAACTGATTTCATCTTCATTTAATTGATTTCATCGTTAACTGATTTCATCGTTAACTGATTTCATCGTTAACTGATTTCATCTTCATTTAACTGATTTCATCGTTAACTGATTTCATCGTTAACTGATTTCATCTTCATTTAACTGATTTCATCGTTAACTGATTTCATCGTTAACTGATTTCATCTTCATTTAAAGGATTTCATCGTTAACTGATTTCATCGTTAACTGATTTCATCTTTAACTGATTTCATCGTTAACTGATTTCATCTTCATTTAACTGATTTCATCGTTAACTGATTTCATCGTTAACTGATTTCATCTTTAACTGATTTCATCGTTAACTGATTTCATCTTCATTTAACTGATTTCATCGTTAACTGATTTCATCTTCATTTAACTGATTTCATCGTTAACTGATTTCATCGTTAACTGATTTCATCGTTAACTGATTTCATCTTCATTTAACTGATTCCATCGTTAACTGATTTCATCGTTAACTGATTTCATCGTTAACTGATTTCATCTTCATTTAACTGATTTCATCGTTAACTGATTTCATCTTCATTTAACTGATTTCATCGTTAACTGATTTCATCGTTAACTGATTTAATCGTTAACTGATTTCATCTTCATTTAACTGATTTCATTTTCATTCTTCATTTAACTGATTTCATCGTTAACTGATTTCATCTTCATTTAATTGATTTCATCGTTAACTGATTTCATCGTTAACTGATTTCATCGTTAACTGATTTCATCTTCATTTAACTGATTTCATCGTTAACTGATTTCATCGTTAACTGATTTCATCTTCATTTAACTGATTTCATCGTTAACTGATTTCATCGTTAACTGATTTCATCGTTAACTGATTTCATCTTCATTTAACTGATTTCATCGTTAACTGATTTCATCGTTAACTGATTTCATCTTTAACTGATTTCATCGTTAACTGATTTCATCGTTAACTGATTTCATCTTTAACTGATTTCATCGTTAACTGATTTCATCTTCATTTAACTGATTTCATCGTTAACTGATTTCATCTTCATTTAACTGATTTCATCGTTAACTGATTTCATCGTTAACTGATTTCATCGTTAACTGATTTCATCGTTAACTGATTTCTTCGTTAACTGATTTCATCTTCATTTAACTGATTTCATCGTTAACTGATTTCATCGTTAACTGATTTCATCTTCATTTAACTGATTCCATCGTTAACTGATTTCATCGTTAACTGATTTCATCGTTAACTGATTTCATCTTCATTTAACTGATTTCATCGTTAACTGATTTCATCGTTAACTGATTTCATCTTTAACTGATTTCATCGTTAACTGATTTCATCTTCATTTAACTGATTCCATCGTTAACTGATTTCATCGTTAACTGATTTCATCGTTAACTGATTTCATCTTCATTTAACTGATTTCATCGTTAACTGATTTCATCGTTAACTGATTTCATCTTTAACTGATTTCATCGTTAACTGATTTCATCTTCATTTAACTGATTTCATCGTTAACTGATTTCATCGTTAACTGATTTCATCGTTAACTGATTCCATCGTTAACTGATTTCATCGTTAACTGATTTCATCTTCATTTAACTGATTTCATCGTTAACTGATTTCATCTTCATTTAACTGATTTCATCGTTAACTGATTCCATCGTTAACTGATTTCATCTTCATTTAACTGATTTCATCGTTAACTGATTTCATCGTTAACTGATTTCATCTTCATTTAACTGATTTCATCGTTAAGTGATTTCATCGTTAACTGATTTCATCTTCATTTAACTGATTCCATCGTTAACTGATTTCATCGTTAACTGATTTCATCGTTAACTGATTTCATCGTTAACTGATTTCATCTTTAACTGATTTCATCTTCATTTAACTGATTTCATCGTTAACTGATTTCATCGTTAACTGATTTCATCTTCATTTAACTGATTTCATCGTTAACTGATTTCATCGTTAACTGATTTCATCGTTAACTGATTTCATCTTCATTTAACTGATTTCATCGTTAACTGATTTCATCGTTAACTGATTCCATCGTTAACTGATATCATCGTTAACTGATTTCATCTTCATTTAACTGATTTAATTTTCATTCTTCATTTAACTGATTTCATCGTTAACTGATTTCATCTTCATTTAACTGATTTCATCGTTAACTGATTTCATCGTTAACTGATTTCATCGTTAACTGATTTCATCTTCATTTAACTGATTTCATCGTTAACTGATTTCATCGTTAACTGATTTCATCGTTAACTGATTTCATCTTTAACTGATTTCATCGTTAACTGATTTCATCTTCATTTAACTGATTTCATCGTTAACTGATTTCATCTTCATTTAATTGATTTCATCGTTAACTGATTTCATCGTTAACTGATTTCATCGTTAACTGATTTCATCTTCATTTAACTGATTTCATCGTTAACTGATTTCATCTTCATTTAACTGATTTCATCGTTAACTGATTTCATCGTTAACTGATTTCATCGTTAACTGATTTCATCTTCATTTAACTGATTTCATTTTCATTCTTCATTTAACTGATTTCATCGTTAACTGATTTCATCTTCATTTAATTGATTTCATCGTTAACTGATTTCATCGTTAACTGATTTCATCGTTAACTGATTTCATCTTCATTTAACTGATTTCATCGTTAACTGATTTCATCGTTAACTGATTTCATCTTCATTTAACTGATTTCATCGTTAACTGATTTCATCGTTAACTGATTTCATCGTTAACTGATTTCATCTTCATTTAACTGATTTCATCGTTAACTGATTTCATCGTTAACTGATTTCATCTTTAACTGATTTCATCGTTAACTGATTTCATCTTCATTTAACTGATTTCATCGTTAACTGATTTCATCGTTAACTGATTTCATCTTTAACTGATTTCATCGTTAACTGATTTCATCTTCATTTAACTGATTTCATCGTTAACTGATTTCATCTTCATTTAACTGATTTCATCGTTAACTGATTTCATCGTTAACTGATTTCATCTTCATTTAACTGATTCCATCGTTAACTGATTTCATCGTTAACTGATTTCATCGTTAACTGATTTCATCTTCATTTAACTGATTTCATCGTTAACTGATTTCATCGTTAACTGATTTCATCTTTAACTGATTTCATCGTTAACTGATTTCATCTTCATTTAACTGATTTCATCGTTAACTGATTTCATCGTTAACTGATTTCATCGTTAACTGATTTCATCTTCATTTAACTGATTTCATCGTTAACTGATTTCATCGTTAACTGATTCCATCGTTAACTGATTTCATCGTTAACTGATTTCATCTTCATTTAACTGATTTCATCGTTAACTGATTTCATCTTCATTTAACTGATTTCATCGTTAACTGATTCCATCGTTAACTGATTTCATCTTCATTTAACTGATTTCATCGTTAACTGATTTCATCGTTAACTGATTTCATCTTCATTTAACTGATTTCATCGTTAACTGATTTCATCGTTAACTGATTTCATCGTTAACTGATTTCATCTTCATTTAACTGATTTCATCGTTAACTGATTTCATCGTTAACTGATTTCATCTTCATTTAACTGATTTCATCGTTAACTGATTTCATCGTTAACTGATTCCATCGTTAACTGATTTCATCTTTAACTGATTTCATCGTTAACTGATTTCATCTTCATTTAACTGATTTCATCGTTAAGTGATTTCATCGTTAACTGATTTCATCTTCATTTAACTGATTTCATTGTTAACTGATTTCATCGTTAACTGATTTCATCTTCATTTAACTGATTCCATCGTTAACTGATTTCATCGTTAACTGATTTCATCGTTAACTGATTTCATCGTTAACTGATTTCATCTTTAACTGATTTCATCTTCATTTAACTGATTTCATCGTTAACTGATTTCATCGTTAACTGATTTCATCTTCATTTAACTGATTTCATCGTTAACTGATTTCAACGTTAACTGATTCCATCGTTAACTGATATCATCGTTAACTGATTTCATCTTCATTTAACTGATTTAATTTTCATTCTTCATTTAACTGATTTCATCGTTAACTGATTTCATCTTCATTTAACTGATTTCATCGTTAACTGATTTCATCTTTAACTGATTTCATCGTTAACTGATTTCATCTTCATTTAACTGATTTCATCGTTAACTGATTTCATCTTCATTTAATTGATTTCATCGTTAACTGATTTCATCGTTAACTGATTTCATCGTTAACTGATTTCATCTTCATTTAACTGATTTCATCGTTAACTGATTTCATCTTCATTTAACTGATTTCATCGTTAACTGATTTCATCGTTAACTGATTCCATCGTTAACTGATTTCATCGTTAACTGATTTCATCGTTAACTGATTTCATCGTTAACTGATTTCATCTTCATTTAACTGATTTCATCGTTAACTGATTTCATCGTTAACTGATTTCATTTTTAACTGATTTCATCGTTAACTGATTTCATCTTCATTTAACTGATTTCATCGTTAACTGATTTCATCGTTAACTGATTTCATCTTCATTTAACTGATTTCATCGTTAACTGATTTCATCGTTAACTGATTCCATCGTTAACTGATTTCATCTTTAACTGATTTCATCGTTAACTGATTTCATCTTCATTTAACTGATTTCATCGTTAAGTGATTTCATCGTTAACTGATTTCATCGTTAACTGATTTCATCGTTAACTGATTTCATCTTCATTTAACTGATTTCATCGTTAACTGATTTCATCGTTAACTGATTTCATCTTCATTTAACTGATTTCATTGTTAACTGATTTCATCGTTAACTGATTTCATCTTCATTTAACTGATTTCATCGTTAACTGATTTCATCGTTAACTGATTCCATCGTTAACTGATTTCATCTTTAACTGATTTCATCGTTAACTGATTTCATCTTCATTTAACTGATTTCATCGTTAAGTGATTTCATCGTTAACTGATTTCATCGTTAACTGATTTCATCTTCATTTAACTGATTTCATCTTCATTTAACTGATTTCATCGTTAACTGATTTCATCTTCATTTAACTGATTTCATCGTTAACTGATTTCATCGTTAACTGATTTCATCGTTAACTGATTTCATCTTCATTTAACTGATTCCATCGTTAACTGATTTCATCGTTAACTGATTTCATCGTTAACTGATTTCATCGTTAACTGATTTCATCTTTAACTGATTTCATCGTTAACTGATTTCATCTTCATTTAACTGATTTCATCGTTAACTGATTTCATCGTTAACTGATTTCATCTTCATTTAACTGATTTCATCGTTAACTGATTTCATCGTTAACTGATTTCATCGTTAACTGATTTCATCTTCATTTAACTGATTTCATCTTCATTTAACTGATTTCATCGTTAACTGATTTCATCGTTAACTGATTTCATCGTTAACTGATTTCATCTTCATTTAACTGATTTCATCGTTAACTGATTTCATCGTTAACTGATTTCATCTTCATTTAACTGATTTCATCTTCATTTAACTGATTTCATCGTTAACTGATTTCATCGTTAACTGATTTCATCTTCATTTAACTGATTTCATTTTCATTCTTCATTTAACTGATTTCATCGTTAACTGATTTCATCTTCATTTAACTGATTTCATCGTTAACTGATTTCATCGTTAACTGATTTCATCTTTAACTGATTTCATCGTTAACTGATTTCATCTTCATTTAACTGATTTCATCGTTAACTGATTTCATCTTCATTTAATTGATTTCATCGTTAACTGATTTCATCGTTAACTGATTTCATCGTTAACTGATTTCATCTTCATTTAACTGATTTCATCGTTAACTGATTCCATCGTTAACTGATTTCATCATTAACTGATTTCATCTTCATTTAACTGATTTCATCGTTAACTGATTTCATCGTTAACTGATTTCATCTTTAACTGATTTCATCGTTAACTGATTTCATCTTCATTTAACTGATTTCATCGTTAACTGATTTCATCGTTAACTGATTTCATCTTTAACTGATTTCATCGTTAACTGATTTCATCTTCATTTAACTGATTTCATCGTTAACTGATTTCATCGTTAACTGATTTCATCTTCATTTAACTGATTTCATCGTTAACTGATTTCATCGTTAACTGATTCCATCGTTAACTGATTTCATCTTTAACTGATTTCATCGTTAACTGATTTCATCTTCATTTAACTGATTTCATCGTTAAGTGATTTCATCGTTAACTGATTTCATCGTTAACTGATTTCATCGTTAACTGATTTCATCTTCATTTAACTGATTTCATTTTCATTCTTCATTTAACTGATTTCATCGTTAACTGATTTCATCGTTAACTGATTTCATCTTCATTTAACTGATTTCATCGTTAACTGATTTCATCGTTAACTGATTTCATCTTTAACTGATTTCATCGTTAACTGATTTCATCTTCATTTAACTGATTTCATCTTCATTTAATTGATTTCATCGTTAACTGATTTCATCGTTAACTGATTTCATCGTTAACTGATTTCATCTTCATTTAACTGATTTCATCGTTAACTGATTTCATCGTTAACTGATTTCATCGTTAACTGATTTCATCTTCATTTAACTGATTTCATCGTTAACTGATTTCATCGTTAACTGATTTCATCGTTAACTGATTTCATCTTCATTTAAATGATTTCATCGTTAACTGATTTCATCGTTAACTGATTTCATCTTTAACTGATTTCATCGTTAACTGATTTCATCTTCATTTAACTGATTTCATCGTTAACTGATTTCATCGTTAACTGATTTCATCTTCATTTAACTGATTTCATCGTTAACTGATTTCATCGTTAACTGATTTCATCTTCATTTAACTGATTCCATCGTTAACTGATTTCATCGTTAACTGATTTCATCGTTAACTGATTTCATCTTCATTTAACTGATTTCATCGTTAACTGATTTCATCGTTAACTGATTTCATCTTTAACTGATTTCATCGTTAACTGATTTCATCTTCATTTAACTGATTTCATCGTTAACTGATTTCATCGTTAACTGATTTCATCTTCATTTAACTGATTTCATCGTTAACTGATTTCATCGTTAACTGATTCCATCGTTAACTGATTTCATCGTTAACTGATTTCATCGTTAACTGATTTCATCTTCATTTAACTGATTTCATCGTTAACTGATTTCATCTTCATTTAACTGATTTCATCGTTAACTGATTTCATCGTTAACTGATTTCATCGTTAACTGATTTCATCGTTAACTGATTCCATCGTTAACTGATTTCATCGTTAACTGATTTCATCTTCATTTAACTGATTTCATCGTTAACTGATTTCATCTTCATTTAACTGATTTCATCGTTAACTGATTTCATCTTCATTTAACTGATTTCATCGTTAACTGATTTCATCGTTAACTGATTTCATCGTTAACTGATTTCATCTTCATTTAACTGATTTCATTTTCATTCTTCATTTAACTGATTTCATCGTTAACTGATTTCATCTTCATTTAATTGATTTCATCGTTAACTGATTTCATCGTTAACTGATTTCATCTTCATTTAACTGATTTCATCGTTAACTGATTTCATCGTTAACTGATTTCATCTTCATTTAACTGATTTCATCGTTAACTGATTTCATCGTTAACTGATTTCATCGTTAACTGATTTCATCTTCATTTAACTGATTTCATCGTTAACTGATTTCATCGTTAACTGATTTCATCTTTAACTGATTTCATCGTTAACTGATTTCATCTTCATTTAACTGATTTCATCGTTAACTGATTTCATCGTTAACTGATTTCATCTTTAACTGATTTCATCGTTAACTGATTTCATCTTTAACTGATTTCATCGTTAACTGATTTCATCTTCATTTAACTGATTTCATCGTTAACTGATTTCATCTTCATTTAACTGATTTCATCGTTAACTGATTTCATCTTTAACTGATTTCATCGTTAACTGATTTCATCTTCATTTAACTGATTTCATCGTTAACTGATTTCATCTTCATTTAATTGATTTCATCGTTAACTGATTTCATCGTTAACTGATTTCATCTTCATTTAACTGATTTCATCGTTAACTGATTCCATCGTTAACTGATTTCATCTTCATTTAACTGATTTCATCGTTAACTGATTTCATCTTCATTTAACTGATTTCATCGTTAACTGATTTCATCGTTAACTGATTTCATCTTTAACTGATTTCATCGTTAACTGATTTCATCTTCATTTAACTGATTTCATCGTTAACTGATTTCATCGTTAACTGATTTCATCTTCATTTAACTGATTTCATCGTTAACTGATTTCATCGTTAACTGATTCCATCGTTAACTGATTTCATCTTTAACTGATTTCATCGTTAACTGATTTCATCTTCATTTAACTGATTTCATCGTTAAGTGATTTCATCGTTAACTGATTTCATCTTCATTTAACTGATTTCATTGTTAACTGATTTCATCGTTAACTGATTTCATCTTCATTTAACTGATTTCATCGTTAACTGATTTCATCGTTAACTGATTCCATCGTTAACTGATTTCATCGTTAACTGATTTCATCTTCATTTAACTGATTTCATCGTTAACTGATTTCATCTTCATTTAACTGATTTCATTTTCATTCTTCATTTAACTGATTTCATCGTTAACTGATTTCATCTTCATTTAACTGATTTCATCGTTAACTGATTTCATCGTTAACTGATTTCATCTTCATTTAACTGATTTCATCGTTAACTGATTTCATCGTTAACTGATTCCATCGTTAACTGATTTCATCTTTAACTGATTTCATCGTTAACTGATTTCATCTTCATTTAACTGATTTCATCGTTAACTGATTTCATCTTCATTTAACTGATTTCATTTCATCGTTAACTGATTTCATCTTCATTTAACTGATTTCATCGTTAACTGATTTCATCGTTAACTGATTCCATCGTTAACTGATTTCATCGTTAACTGATTTCATCGTTAACTGATTTCATCTTCATTTAACTGATTTCATCGTTAACTGATTTCATCGTTAACTGATTTCATCTTCATTTAACTGATTTCATCGTTAACTGATTTCATCGTTAACTGATTCCATCGTTAACTGATTTCATCGTTAACTGATTTCATCTTCATTTAACTGATTTCATCGTTAACTGATTTCATCTTCATTTAACTGATTTCATCGTTAACTGATTTCATCGTTAACTGATTTCATCGTTAACTGATTTCATCTTCATTTAATTGATTTCATCGTTAACTGATTTCATCGTTAACTGATTTCATCGTTAACTGATTTCATCTTCATTTAACTGATTTCATCGTTAACTGATTTCATCGTTAACTGATTTCATCTTCATTTAACTGATTTCATCGTTAACTGATTTCATCGTTAACTGATTTCATCGTTAACTGATTTCATCTTTAACTGATTTCATCGTTAACTGATTTCATCTTCATTTAACTGATTTCATCGTTAACTGATTTCATCTTCATTTAACTGATTTCATCGTTAACTGATTTCATCGTTAACTGATTTCATCTTCATTTAACTGATTCCATCGTTAACTGATTTCATCGTTAACTGATTTCATCGTTAACTGATTTCATCTTCATTTAACTGATTTCATCGTTAACTGATTTCATCGTTAACTGATTTCATCTTTAACTGATTTCATCGTTAACTGATTTCATCTTCATTTAACTGATTTCATCGTTAACTGATTTCATCGTTTACTGATTTCATCGTTAACTGATTTCATCTTCATTTAACTGATTTCATCGTTAACTGATTTCATCGTTAACTGATTCCATCGTTAACTGATTTCATCGTTAACTGATTTCATCTTCATTTAACTGATTTCATCGTTAACTGATTTCATCGTTAACTGATTCCATCGTTAACTGATTTCATCGTTAACTGATTTCATCTTCATTTAACTGATTTCATCGTTAACTGATTTCATCTTCATTTAACTGATTTCATCGTTAACTGATTTCATCGTTAACTGATTTCATCGTTAACTGATTTCCTCTTCATTTAACTGATTTCATTTTCATTCTTCATTTAACTGATTTCATCGTTAACTGATTTCATCTTCATTTAACTGATTTCATCGTTAACTGATTTCATCGTTAACTGATTTCATCGTTAACTGATTTCATCTTTAACTGATTTCATCGTTAACTGATTTCATCTTCATTTAACTGATTTCATCGTTAACTGATTTCATCTTCATTTAATTGATTTCATCGTTAACTGATTTCATCGTTAACTGATTTCATCGTTAACTGATTTCATCTTCATTTAACTGATTTCATCGTTAACTGATTCCATCGTTAACTGATTTCATCTTCATTTAACTGATTTCATCGTTAACTGATTTCATCGTTAACTGATTTCATCTTCATTTAACTGATTTCATCGTTAACTGATTTCATCGTTAACTGATTTCATCGTTAACTGATTTCATCGTTAACTGATTTCATCTTCATTTAACTGATTTCATCGTTAACTGATTTCATCGTTAACTGATTTCATCTTCATTTAACTGATTTCATCGTTAACTGATTTCATCGTTAACTGATTCCATCGTTAACTGATTTCATCTTTAACTGATTTCATCGTTAACTGATTTCATCTTCATTTAACTGATTTCATCGTTAAGTGATTTCATCGTTAACTGATTTCATCTTCATTTAACTGATTTCATTGTTAACTGATTTCATCGTTAACTGATTTCATCTTCATTTAACTGATTTCATCGTTAACTGATTTCATCGTTAACTGATTCCATCGTTAACTGATTTCATCGTTAACTGATTTCATCGTTAACTGATTTCATCTTCATTTAACTGATTTCATCGTTAACTGATTTCATCTTCATTTAACTGATTTCATTTTCATTCTTCATTTAACTGATTTCATCGTTAACTGATTTCATCTTCATTTAACTGATTTCATCGTTAACTGATTTCATCGTTAACTGATTTCATCTTCATTTAACTGATTTCATCGTTAACTGATTTCATCGTTAACTGATTTCATCTTTAACTGATTTCATCGTTAACTGATTTCATCTTCATTTAACTGATTTCATCGTTAACTGATTTCATCTTCATTTAATTGATTTCATCGTTAACTGATTTCATCGTTAACTGATTTCATCTTCATTTAACTGATTTCATCGTTAACTGATTTCATCGTTAACTGATTCCATCGTTAACTGATTTCATCATTAACTGATTTCATCTTCATTTAACTGATTTCATCGTTAACTGATTTCATCGTTAACTGATTTCATCTTTAACTGATTTCATCGTTAACTGATTTCATCTTCATTTAACTGATTTCATCGTTAACTGATTTCATCGTTAACTGATTTCATCTTTAACTGATTTCATCGTTAACTGATTTCATCTTCATTTAACTGATTTCATCGTTAACTGATTTCATCGTTAACTGATTTCATCTTCATTTAACTGATTTCATCGTTAACTGATTTCATCGTTAACTGATTCCATCGTTAACTGATTTCATCTTTAACTGATTTCATCGTTAACTGATTTCATCTTCATTTAACTGATTTCATCGTTAAGTGATTTCATCGTTAACTGATTTCATCGTTAACTGATTTCATCGTTAACTGATTTCATCTTCATTTAACTGATTTCATCGTTAACTGATTTCATCGTTAACTGATTCCATCGTTAACTGATTTCATCGTTAACTGATTTCATCGTTAACTGATTTCATCTTCATTTAACTGATTTCATTTTCATTCTTCATTTAACTGATTTCATCGTTAACTGATTTCATCGTTAACTGATTTCATCTTCATTTAACTGATTTCATCGTTAACTGATTTCATCGTTAACTGATTTCATCGTTAACTGATTTCATCGTTAACTGATTTCATCTTCATTTAACTGATTTCATCTTCATTTAATTGATTTCATCGTTAACTGATTTCATCGTTAACTGATTTCATCGTTAACTGATTTCATCTTCATTTAACTGATTTCATCGTTAACTGATTTCATCGTTAACTGATTTCATCGTTAACTGATTTCATCTTCATTTAACTGATTTCATCGTTAACTGATTTCATCGTTAACTGATTTCATCTTCATTTAAATGATTTCATCGTTAACTGATTTCATCTTTAACTGATTTCATCGTTAACTGATTTCATCTTCATTTAACTGATTTCATCGTTAACTGATTTCATCGTTAACTGATTTCATCTTCATTTAACTGATTTCATCGTTAACTGATTTCATCGTTAACTGATTTCATCTTCATTTAACTGATTCCATCGTTAACTGATTTCATCGTTAACTGATTTCATCGTTAACTGATTTCATCTTCATTTAACTGATTTCATCGTTAACTGATTTCATCGTTAACTGATTTCATCTTTAACTGATTTCATCGTTAACTGATTTCATCTTCATTTAACTGATTTCATCGTTAACTGATTTCATCGTTAACTGATTTCATCGTTAACTGATTTCATCTTCATTTAACTGATTTCATCGTTAACTGATTTCATCGTTAACTGATTCCATCGTTAACTGATTTCATCGTTAACTGATTTCATCGTTAACTGATTTCATCTTCATTTAACTGATTTCATCGTTAACTGATTTCATCTTCATTTAACTGATTTCATCGTTAACTGATTTCATCGTTAACTGATTTCATCGTTAACTGATTTCATCTTCATTTAACTGATTTCATTTTCATTCTTCATTTAACTGATTTCATCGTTAACTGATTTCATCTTCATTTAATTGATTTCATCGTTAACTGATTTCATCGTTAACTGATTTCATCTTCATTTAACTGATTTCATCGTTAACTGATTTCATCTTCATTTAACTGATTTCATCGTTAACTGATTTCATCTTTAACTGATTTCATCGTTAACTGATTTCATCTTCATTTAACTGATTTCATCGTTAACTGATTTCATCTTCATTTAATTGATTTCATCGTTAACTGATTTCATCGTTAACTGATTTCATCGTTAACTGATTTCATCGTTAACTGATTTCATCTTCATTTAACTGATTTCATCGTTAACTGATTCCATCGTTAACTGATTTCATCTTCATTTAACTGATTTCATCGTTAACTGATTTCATCTTCATTTAACTGATTTCATCGTTAACTGATTTCATCGTTAACTGATTTCATCTTTAACTGATTTCATCGTTAACTGATTTCATCTTCATTTAACTGATTTCATCGTTAACTGATTTCATCGTTAACTGATTTCATCTTCATTTAACTGATTTCATCGTTAACTGATTTCATCGTTAACTGATTTCATCTTTAACTGATTTCATCGTTAACTGATTTCATCTTCATTTAACTGATTTCATCGTTAAGTGATTTCATCGTTAACTGATTTCATCTTCATTTAACTGATTTCATTGTTAACTGATTTCATCGTTAACTGATTTCATCTTCATTTAACTGATTTCATCGTTAACTGATTTCATCGTTAACTGATTTCATCGTTAACTGATTCCATCGTTAACTGATTTCATCTTCATTTAACTGATTTCATCGTTAACTGATTTCATCTTCATTTAACTGATTTCATTTTCATTCTTCATTTAACTGATTTCATCGTTAACTGATTTCATCTTCATTTAACTGATTTCATCGTTAACTGATTTCATCGTTAACTGATTTCATCTTCATTTAACTGATTTCATCGTTAACTGATTTCATCGTTAACTGATTTCATCTTCATTTAACTGATTTCATCGTTAACTGATTTCATCGTTAACTGATTCCATCGTTAACTGATTTCATCTTTAACTGATTTCATCGTTAACTGATTTCATCTTCATTTAACTGATTTCATCGTTAAGTGATTTCATCGTTAACTGATTTCATCTTCATTTAACTGATTTCATTTCATCGTTAACTGATTTCATCTTCATTTAACTGATTTCATCGTTAACTGATTTCATCGTTAACTGATTCCATCGTTAACTGATTTCATCGTTAACTGATTTCATCGTTAACTGATTTCATCTTCATTTAACTGATTTCATCGTTAACTGATTTCATCGTTAACTGATTTCATCTTCATTTAACTGATTTCATCGTTAACTGATTTCATCGTTAACTGATTCCATCGTTAACTGATTTCATCGTTAACTGATTTCATCTTCATTTAACTGATTTCATCGTTAACTGATTTCATCTTCATTTAACTGATTTCATCGTTAACTGATTTCATCGTTAACTGATTTCATCGTTAACTGATTTCATCTTCATTTAACTGATTTCATCGTTAACTGATTTCATCTTCATTTAATTGATTTCATCGTTAACTGATTTCATCGTTAACTGATTTCATCGTTAACTGATTTCATCTTCATTTAACTGATTTCATCGTTAACTGATTTCATCGTTAACTGATTTCATCGTTAACTGATTTCATCTTCATTTAACTGATTTCATCGTTAACTGATTTCATCGTTAACTGATTTCATCTTTAACTGATTTCATCGTTAACTGATTTCATCTTCATTTAACTGATTTCATCGTTAACTGATTTCATCTTCATTTAACTGATTTCATCGTTAACTGATTTCATCGTTAACTGATTTCATCGTTAACTGATTTCATCTTCATTTAACTGATTCCATCGTTAACTGATTTCATCGTTAACTGATTTCATCGTTAACTGATTTCATCGTTAACTGATTTCATCTTCATTTAACTGATTTCATCGTTAACTGATTTCATCGTTAACTGATTTCATCGTTAACTGATTTCATCGTTAACTGATTTCATCTTCATTTAACTGATTTCATCGTTAACTGATTTCATCGTTTACTGATTTCATCGTTAACTGATTTCATCTTCATTTAACTGATTTCATCGTTAACTGATTTCATCGTTAACTGATTCCATCGTTAACTGATTTCATCGTTAACTGATTTCATCTTCATTTAACTGATTTCATCGTTAACTGATTTCATCTTCATTTAACTGATTTCATCGTTAACTGATTTCATCGTTAACTGATTTCATCGTTAACTGATTTCATCTTCATTTAACTGATTTCATTTTCATTCTTCATTTAACTGATTTCATCGTTAACTGATTTCATCTTCATTTAACTGATTTCATCGTTAACTGATTTCATCGTTAACTGATTTCATCGTTAACTGATTTCATCTTTAACTGATTTCATCGTTAACTGATTTCATCTTCATTTAACTGATTTCATCGTTAACTGATTTCATCTTCATTTAATTGATTTCATCGTTAACTGATTTCATCGTTAACTGATTTCATCGTTAACTGATTTCATCTTCATTTAACTGATTTCATCGTTAACTGATTCCATCGTTAACTGATTTCATCTTCATTTAACTGATTTCATCGTTAACTGATTTCATCGTTAACTGATTTCATCTTCATTTAACTGATTTCATCGTTAACTGATTTCATCGTTAACTGATTTCATCGTTAACTGATTTCATCGTTAACTGATTTCATCGTTAACTGATTTCATCTTCATTTAACTGATTTCATCGTTAACTGATTTCATCGTTAACTGATTTCATCTTCATTTAACTGATTTCATCGTTAACTGATTTCATCGTTAACTGATTCCATCGTTAACTGATTTCATCTTTAACTGATTTCATCGTTAACTGATTTCATCTTCATTTAACTGATTTCATCGTTAAGTGATTTCATCGTTAACTGATTTCATCTTCATTTAACTGATTTCATTGTTAACTGATTTCATCGTTAACTGATTTCATCTTCATTTAACTGATTTCATCGTTAACTGATTTCATCGTTAACTGATTCCATCGTTAACTGATTTCATCATTAACTGATTTCATCGTTAACTGATTTCATCTTCATTTAACTGATTTCATCGTTAACTGATTTCATCTTCATTTAACTGATTTCATTTTCATTCTTCATTTAACTGATTTCATCGTTAACTGATTTCATCTTCATTTAACTGATTTCATCGTTAACTGATTTCATCGTTAACTGATTTCATCTTCATTTAACTGATTTCATCGTTAACTGATTTCATCGTTAACTGATTTCATCTTCATTTAACTGATTTCATCGTTAACTGATTTCATCGTTAACTGATTCCATCGTTAACTGATTTCATCTTTAACTGATTTCATCGTTAACTGATTTCATCTTCATTTAACTGATTTCATCGTTAAGTGATTTCATCGTTAACTGATTTCATCTTCATTTAACTGATTTCATTGTTAACTGATTTCATCGTTAACTGATTTCATCTTCATTTAACTGATTTCATCGTTAACTGATTTCATCGTTAACTGATTCCATCGTTAACTGATTTCATCTTCATTTAACTGATTTCATCGTTAACTGATTTCATCTTCATTTAACTGATTTCATTTTCATTCTTCATTTAACTGATTTCATCGTTAACTGATTTCATCTTCATTTAACTGATTTCATCGTTAACTGATTTCATCGTTAACTGATTTCATCGTTAACTGATTTCATCTTCTTTTAACTGATTTCATCGTTAACTGATTTCATCTTCATTTAATTGATTTCATCGTTAACTGATTTCATCGTTAACTGATTTCATCTTCATTTAACTGATTTCATCGTTAACTGATTTCATCTTCATTTAACTGATTTCATCGTTAACTGATTTCATCTTCATTTAACTGTTTTCATCGTTAACTGATTTCATCGTTAACTGATTTCATCTTCATTTAACTGATTCCATCGTTAACTGATTTCATCGTTAACTGATTTCATCGTTAACTGATTTCATCTTTAACTGATTTCATCGTTAACTGATTTCATCTTCATTTAACTGATTTCATCGTTAACTGATTTCATCGTTAACTGATTTCATCTTCATTTAACTGATTTCATTTTCATTCTTCATTTAACTGATTTCATCGTTAACTGATTTCATCTTCATTTAACTGATTTCATCGTTAACTGATTTCATCGTTAACTGATTTCATCTTCTTTTAACTGATTTCATCGTTAACTGATTTCATCTTCATTTAATTGATTTCATCGTTAACTGATTTCATCGTTAACTGATTTCATCTTCATTTAACTGATTTCATCGTTAACTGATTTCATCGTTAACTGATTTCATCTTCATTTAACTGATTTCATCGTTAACTGATTTCATCTTCATTTAACTGATTTCATCGTTAACTGATTTCATCGTTAACTGATTTCATCTTCATTTAACTGATTTCATTTTCATTCTTCATTTAACTGATTTCATCGTTAACTGATTTCATCTTCATTTAACTGATTTCATCGTTAACTGATTTCATCGTTAACTGATTTCATCTTCTTTTAACTGATTTCATCGTTAACTGATTTCATCTTCATTTAATTGATTTCATCGTTAACTGATTTCATCGTTAACTGATTTCATCTTCATTTAACTGATTTCATCGTTAACTGATTTCATCGTTAACTGATTTCATCTTCATTTAACTGATTTCATCGTTAACTGATTTCATCTTCATTTAACTGATTTCATCGTTAACTGATTTCATCGTTAACTGATTTCATCTTCATTTAACTGATTCCATCGTTAACTGATTTCATCGTTAACTGATTTCATCGTTAACTGATTTCATCTTTAACTGATTTCATCGTTAACTGATTTCATCTTCATTTAACTGATTTCATCGTTAACTGATTTCATCTTCATTTAACTGATTTCATTTTCATTCTTCATTTAACTGATTTCATCGTTAACTGATTTCATCTTCATTTAACTGATTTCATCGTTAACTGATTTTATCGTTAACTGATTTCATCGTTAACTGATTTCATCTTCATTTAACTGATTCCATCGTTAACTGATTTCATCGTTAACTGATTTCATCTTCATTTAACTGATTTCATCGTTAACTGATTCCATCGTTAACTGATTTCATCGTTAACTGATTTCATCGTTAACTGATTTCATCTTCATTTAACTGATTTCATCGTTAACTGATTTCATCTTCATTTAACTGATTTCATCGTTAACTGATTTCATCGTTAACTGATTTCATCTTCATTTAACTGATTTCATTTTCATTCTTCATTTAACTGATTTCATCGTTAACTGATTTCATCTTCATTTAACTGATTTCATCGTTAACTGATTTCATCGTTAACTGATTTCATCTTTAACTGATTTCATCGTTAACTGATTTCATCTTCATTTAACTGATTTCATCGTTAACTGATTTCATCTTCATTTAATTGATTTCATCGTTAACTGATTTCATCGTTAACTGATTTCATCGTTAACTGATTTCATCTTCATTTAACTGATTTCATCGTTAACTGATTTCATCGTTAACTGATTCCATCGTTAACTGATTTCATCGTTAACTGATTTCATCTTCATTTAACTGATTTCATCGTTAACTGATTTCATCGTTAACTGATTTCATCTTTAACTGATTTCATCGTTAACTGATTTCATCTTCATTTAACTGATTTCATCGTTAACTGATTTCATCGTTAACTGATTTCATCTTTAACTGATTTCATCGTTAACTGATTTCATCTTCATTTAACTGATTTCATCGTTAACTGATTTCATCGTTAACTGATTTCATCTTCATTTAACTGATTTCATCGTTAACTGATTTCATCGTTAACTGATTCCATCGTCAACTGATTTCATCTTTAACTGATTTCATCGTTAACTGATTTCATCTTCATTTAACTGATTTCATCGTTAACTGATTTCATCGTTAACTGATTCCATCGTTAACTGATTTCATCTTCATTTAACTGATTTCATTGTTAACTGATTTCATCGTTAACTGATTTCATCGTTAACTGATTTCATCTTCATTTAACTGATTTCATCGTTAACTGATTTCATCGTTAACTGATTCCATCGTTAACTGATTTCATCGTTAACTGATTTCATCGTTAACTGATTTCATCTTCATTTAACTGATTTCATCGTTAACTGATTTCATCTTCATTTAATTGATTTCATCGTTAACTGATTTCATCGTTAACTGATTTCATCGTTAACTGATTTCATCTTCATTTAACTGATTTCATCGTTAACTGATTTCATCGTTAACTGATTTCATCGTTAACTGATTTCATCTTCGTTTAACTGATTTCATCGTTAACTGATTTCATCGTTAACTGATTTCATCTTTAACTGATTTCATCGTTAACTGATTTCATCTTCATTTAACTGATTTCATCTTTAACTGATTTCATCGTTAACTGATTTCATCGTTAACTGATTTCATCTTCATTTAACTGATTTCATCGTTAACTGATTTCATCTTCATTTAACTGATTTCATCGTTAACTGATTTCATCGTTAACTGATTTCATCTTCATTTAACTGATTCCATCGTTAACTGATTTCATCGTTAACTGATTTCATCGTTAACTGATTTCATCTTCATTTAACTGATTTCATCGTTAACTGATTTCATCGTTAACTGATTTCATCTTTAACTGATTTCGTCGTTAACTGATTTCATCTTCATTTAACTGATTTCATCGTTAACTGATTTCATCGTTAACTGATTTCATCGTTAACTGATTTCATCTTCATTTAACTGATTTCATCGTTAACTGATTTCATCGTTAACTGATTCCATCGTTAACTGATTTCATCGTTAACTGATTTCATCTTCATTTAACTGATTTCATCGTTAACTGATTTCATCTTCATTTAACTGATTTCATCGTTAACTGATTTCATCGTTAACTGATTTCATCGTTAACTGATTTCATCGTTAACTGATTTCATCGTTAACTGATTTCATCTTCATTTAACTGATTTCATTTTCATTCTTCATTTAACTGATTTCATCGTTAACTGATTTCATCTTCATTTAACTGATTTCATCGTTAACTGATTTCATCTTCATTTAACTGATTTCATCGTTAACTGATTTCATCTTCATTTAATTGATTTCATCGTTAACTGATTTCATCGTTAAATGATTTCATCGTTAACTGATTTCATCGTTAACTGATTTCATCTTCATTTAACTGATTTCATCGTTAAATGATTTCATCGTTAACTGATTTCATCGTTAACTGATTTCATCGTTAACTGATTTCATCTTCATTTAACTGATTTCATCGTTAACTGATTTCATCGTTAACTGATTTCATCTTCATTTAACTGATTTCATCGTTAACTGATTTCATCTTTAACTGATTTCATCGTTAACTGATTTCATCGTTAACTGATTTCATCGTTAACTGATTTCATCTTCATTTAACTGATTTCATCGTTAACTGATTTCATCGTTAACTGATTTCATCTTCATTTAACTGATTTCATCGTTAACTGATTTCATCGTTAACTGATTTCATCTTCATTTAACTGATTTCATCTTTAACTGATTTCATCGTTAACTGATTTCATCTTCATTTAACTGATTTCATCGTTAAGTGATTTCATCGTTAACTGATTTCATCGTTAACTGATTTCATCGTTAACTGATTTCATCTTCATTTAACTGATTTCATCGTTAACTGATTTCATCGTTAACTGATTTCATCGTTAACTGATTTCATCTTCATTTAACTGATTTCATCGTTAACTGATTTCATCGTTAACTGATTTCATCTTCATTTAACTGATTTCATCGTTAACTGATTTCATCGTTAACTGATTTCATCTTCATTTAACTGATTTCATCGTTAACTGATTTCATCTTCATTTAACTGATTTCATCGTTAACTGATTTCGTCTTCATTTAACTGATTTCATCGTTAACTGATTTCGTCTTCATTTAACTGATTTCATCGTTAACTGATTTCATCTTTAACTGATTTCATCGTTAACTGATTTCATCGTTAACTGATTTCATCGTTAACTGATTTCATCTTCATTTAACTGATTTCATCGTTAACTGATTTCATCGTTAACTGATTTCATCTTCATTTAACTGATTTCATCGTTAACTGATTTCATCTTCATTTAACTGATTTCATCGTTAACTGATTTCATCTTCATTTAACTGATTTCATCGTTAACTGATTTCATCTTCATTTAATTGATTTCATCGTTAACTGATTTCATCTTCATTTAACTGATTTCATCGTTAACTGATTTCATCTTTAACTGATTTCATCGTTAACTGATTTCATCTTCATTTAACTGATTTCATCGTTAACTGATTTCATCTTCATTTAACTGATTTCATCGTTCACTGATTTCATCCTTAACTGATTTCATCTTCATTTAACTGATTTCATCGTTAACTGATTTCATCGTTAACTGATTTCATCTTCATTTAATTGATTTCATCGTTAACTGATTTCATCGTTAACTGATTTCATCTTCATTTAACTGATTTCATCGTTAACTGATTTCATCGTTAACTGATTTCATCTTCATTTAACTGATTTCATCGTTAACTGATTTCATCGTTAACTGATTTCATCGTTAACTGATTTCATCTTCATTTAACTGATTTCATCGTTAACTGATTTCATCGTTAACTGATTTCATCTTCATTTAACTGATTTCATCGTTAACTGATTTCATCGTTAACTGATTTCATCGTTAACTGATTTCATCTTCATTTAACTGATTTCATCGTTAACTGATTTCATCGTTAACTGATTTCATCTTTAACTGATTTCATCGTTAACTGATTTCATCTTCATTTAACTGATTTCATCGTTAACTGATTTCATCTTCATTTAACTGATTTCATCGTTAACTGATTTCATCGTTAACTGATTTCATCTTCATTTAACTGATTCCATCGTTAACTGATTTCATCGTTCACTGATTTCATCGTTAACTGATTTCATCTTCATTTAACTGATTTCATCATTAACTGATTTCATCGTTAACTGATTTCATCTTTAACTGATTTCATCTTCATTTAACTGATTCCATCGTTAACTGATTTCATCGTTAACTGATTTCATCTTCATTTAACTGATTTCATCGTTAACTGATTTCATCGTTAACTGATTTCATCTTCATTTAACTGATTTCATCGTTAACTGATTTCATCTTTAACTGATTTCATCGTTAACTGATTTCATCTTCATTTAACTGATTTCATCGTTAACTGATTTCATCGTTAACTGATTTCATCTTCATTTAACTGATTCCATCGTTAACTGATTTCATCGTTAACTGATTTCATCTTCATTTAACTGATTCCATCGTTAACTGATTTCATCGTTAACTGATTTCATCGTTAACTGATTTCATCTTCATTTAACTGATTTCATCGTTAACTGATTTCATCTTCATTTAACTGATTTCATCGTTAACTGATTTCATCGTTAACTGATTTCATCTTCATTTAACTGATTTCATCGTTAACTGATTTCATCGTTAACTGATTCCATCGTTAACTGATTTCATCTTCATTTAACTGATTTCATCGTTAACTGATTTCATCTTCATTTAACTGATTCCATCGTTAACTGATTCCATCGTTAACTGATTTCATCGTTAACTGATTTCATCTTCATTTAACTGATTTCATTTTCATTCTTCATTTAACTGATTTCATCGTTAACTGATTTCATCTTCATTTAACTGATTTCATCGTTAACTGATTTCATCGTTAACTGATTTCATCTTTAACTGATTTCATCGTTAACTGATTTCATCTTCATTTAACTGATTTCATCGTTAACTGATTTCATCTTCATTTAATTGATTTCATCGTTAACTGATTTCATCGTTAACTGATTTCATCGTTAACTGATTTCATCGTTAACTGATTTCATCTTCATTTAACTGATTTCATCGTTAACTGATTTCATCTTCATTTAACTGATTTCATCGTTAACTGATTTCATCTTCATTTAACTGATTTCATTTTCATTCTTCATTTAACTGATTTCATCGTTAACTGATTTCATCTTCATTTAATTGATTTCATCGTTAACTGATTTCATCGTTAACTGATTTCATCGTTAACTGATTTCATCGTTAACTGATTTCATCTTCATTTAACTGATTTCATCGTTAACTGATTTCATCTTCATTTAACTGATTTCATCGTTAACTGATTTCATCTTCATTTAACTGATTTCATTTTCATTCTTCATTTAACTGATTTCATCGTTAACTGATTTCATCTTCATTTAATTGATTTCATCGTTAACTGATTTCATCGTTAACTGATTTCATCGTTAACTGATTTCATCTTCATTTAACTGATTTCATCGTTAACTGATTTCATCGTTAACTGATTTCATCGTTAACTGATTTCATCTTCATTTAACTGATTTCATCGTTAACTGATTTCATCGTTAACTGATTTCATCTTCATTTAACTGATTTCATCGTTAACTGATTTCATCGTTAATTGATTTCATCGTTAACTGATTTCATTTTCATTCTTCATTTAACTGATTTCATCGTTAACTGATTTCATCGTTAACTGATTTCATCTTCATTTAACTGATTTCATCGTTAACTGATTTCATCGTTAATTGATTTCATCGTTAACTGATTTCATCTTCATTCTTCATTTAACTGATTTCATCGTTAACTGATTTCATCTTCATTTAACTGATTTCATCGTTAACTGATTTCATCGTTAACTGATTTCATCGTTAACTGATTTCATCTTCATTTAACTGATTTCATCGTTAACTGATTTCATCTTCATTCTTCATTTAACTGATTTCATCTTTAACTGATTTCATCGTTAACTGATTTCATCTTCATTTAACTGATTTCATCGTTAATTGATTTCATCGTTAACTGATTTCATCTTCATTTAACTGATTTCATCGTTAACTGATTTCATCTTCATTCTTCATTTAACTGATTTCATCTTTAACTGATTTCATCGTTAACTGATTTCATCTTCATTTAACTGATTTCATCGTTAATTGATTTCATCGTTAACTGATTTCATCGTTAACTGATTTCATCTTCATTTAACTGATTTCATCGTTAACTGATTTCATCGTTAACTGATTTCATCTTTAACTGATTTCATCTTCATTTAACTGATTTCATCGTTAACTGATTTCATCGTTAACTGATTTCATCGTTAACTGATTTCATCTTCATTTAACTGATTTCATCTTCATTTAACTGATTTCATCGTTAACTGATTTCATCGTTAACTGATTTCATCTTCATTTAATTGATTTCATCGTTAACTGATTTCATCGTTAACTGATTTCATCGTTAACTGATTTCATCTTCATTTAACTGATTTCATCGTTAACTGATTTCATCGTTAACTGATTTCATCGTTAACTGATTTCATCTTCATTTAACTGATTTCATCGTTAACTGATTTCATCGTTAACTGATTTCATCTTCATTTAACTGATTTCATCGTTAATTGATTTCATCGTTAACTGATTTCATTTTCATTCTTCATTTAACTGATTTCATCGTTAACTGATTTCATCGTTAACTGATTTCATCTTCATTTAACTGATTTCATCGTTAACTGATTTCATCGTTAATTGATTTCATCGTTAACTGATTTCATCTTCATTCTTCATTTAACTGATTTCATCGTTAACTGATTTCATCTTCATTTAACTGATTTCATCGTTAACTGATTTCATCGTTAACTGATTTCATCGTTAACTGATTTCATCTTCATTTAACTGATTTCATCGTTAACTGATTTCATCTTCATTCTTCATTTAACTGATTTCATCTTTAACTGATTTCATCGTTAACTGATTTCATCTTCATTTAACTGATTTCATCGTTAATTGATTTCATCGTTAACTGATTTCATCGTTAACTGATTTCATCTTCATTTAACTGATTTCATCGTTAACTGATTTCATCGTTAACTGATTTCATCGTTAACTGATTTCATCTTCATTTAACTGATTTCATCGTTAACTGATTTCATCTTCATTTAATTGATTTCATCGTTAACTGATTTCATCGTTAACTGATTTCATCGTTAACTGATTTCATCTTCATTTAACTGATTTCATCGTTAACTGATTTCATCGTTAACTGATTTCATCGTTAACTGATTTCATCGTTAACTGATTTCATCGTTAACTGATTTCATCTTTAACTGATTTCATCGTTAACTGATTTCATCTTCATTTAACTGATTTCATCTTTAACTGATTTCATCGTTAACTGATTTCATCGTTAACTGATTTCATCTTCATTTAACTGATTTCATCGTTAACTGATTTCATCTTCATTTAACTGATTTCATCGTTAACTGATTTCATCGTTAACTGATTTCATCTTCATTTAACTGATTCCATCGTTAACTGATTTCATCGTTAACTGATTTCATCGTTAACTGATTTCATCTTCATTTAACTGATTTCATCGTTAACTGATTTCATCGTTAACTGATTTCATCTTTAACTGATTTCGTCGTTAACTGATTTCATCTTCATTTAACTGATTTCATCGTTAACTGATTTCATCGTTAACTGATTTCATCGTTAACTGATTTCATCTTCATTTAACTGATTTCATCGTTAACTGATTTCATCGTTAACTGATTCCATCGTTAACTGATTTCATCGTTAACTGATTTCATCTTCATTTAACTGATTTCATCGTTAACTGATTTCATCTTCATTTAACTGATTTCATCGTTAACTGATTTCATCGTTAACTGATTTCATCGTTAACTGATTTCATCTTCATTTAACTGATTTCATTTTCATTCTTCATTTAACTGATTTCATCGTTAACTGATTTCATCTTCATTTAACTGATTTCATCGTTAACTGATTTCATCTTCATTTAACTGATTTCATCGTTAACTGATTTCATCTTCATTTAATTGATTTCATCGTTAACTGATTTCATCGTTAAATGATTTCATCGTTAACTGATTTCATCGTTAACTGATTTCATCTTCATTTAACTGATTTCATCGTTAAATGATTTCATCGTTAACTGATTTCATCGTTAACTGATTTCATCGTTAACTGATTTCATCTTCATTTAACTGATTTCATCGTTAACTGATTTCATCGTTAACTGATTTCATCTTCATTTAACTGATTTCATCGTTAACTGATTTCATCGTTAACTGATTTCATCGTTAACTGATTTCATCGTTAACTGATTTCATCGTTAACTGATTTCATCTTCATTTAACTGATTTCATCGTTAACTGATTTCATCGTTAACTGATTTCATCTTCATTTAACTGATTTCATCGTTAACTGATTTCATCGTTAACTGATTTCATCTTCATTTAACTGATTTCATCTTTAACTGATTTCATCGTTAACTGATTTCATCTTCATTTAACTGATTTCATCGTTAAGTGATTTCATCGTTAACTGATTTCATCGTTAACTGATTTCATCGTTAACTGATTTCATCTTCATTTAACTGATTTCATCGTTAACTGATTTCATCGTTAACTGATTTCATCGTTAACTGATTTCATCTTCATTTAACTGATTTCATCGTTAACTGATTTCATCGTTAACTGATTTCATCTTCATTTAACTGATTTCATCGTTAACTGATTTCATCGTTAACTGATTTCATCTTCATTTAACTGATTTCATCGTTAACTGATTTCATCTTCATTTAACTGATTTCATCGTTAACTGATTTCGTCTTCATTTAACTGATTTCATCGTTAACTGATTTCGTCTTCATTTAACTGATTTCATCGTTAACTGATTTCATCTTTAACTGATTTCATCGTTAACTGATTTCATCGTTAACTGATTTCATCGTTAACTGATTTCATCTTCATTTAACTGATTTCATCGTTAACTGATTTCATCGTTAACTGATTTCATCTTCATTTAACTGATTTCATCGTTAACTGATTTCATCTTCATTTAACTGATTTCATCGTTAACTGATTTCATCTTCATTTAACTGATTTCATCGTTAACTGATTTCATCTTCATTTAACTGATTTCATCGTTAACTGATTTCATCTTCATTTAATTGATTTCATCGTTAACTGATTTCATCTTCATTTAACTGATTTCATCGTTAACTGATTTCATCTTTAACTGATTTCATCGTTAACTGATTTCATCTTCATTTAACTGATTTCATCGTTAACTGATTTCATCTTCATTTAACTGATTTCATCGTTCACTGATTTCATCCTTAACTGATTTCATCTTCATTTAACTGATTTCATCGTTAACTGATTTCATCGTTAACTGATTTCATCTTCATTTAATTGATTTCATCGTTAACTGATTTCATCGTTAACTGATTTCATCTTCATTTAACTGATTTCATCGTTAACTGATTTCATCGTTAACTGATTTCATCTTCATTTAACTGATTTCATCGTTAACTGATTTCATCGTTAACTGATTTCATCGTTAACTGATTTCATCTTCATTTAACTGATTTCATCGTTAACTGATTTCATCGTTAACTGATTTCATCTTCATTTAACTGATTTCATCGTTAACTGATTTCATCGTTAACTGATTTCATCGTTAACTGATTTCATCTTCATTTAACTGATTTCATCGTTAACTGATTTCATCGTTAACTGATTTCATCTTTAACTGATTTCATCGTTAACTGATTTCATCTTCATTTAACTGATTTCATCGTTAACTGATTTCATCTTCATTTAACTGATTTCATCGTTAACTGATTTCATCGTTAACTGATTTCATCGTTAACTGATTTCATCTTCATTTAACTGATTCCATCGTTAACTGATTTCATCGTTCACTGATTTCATCGTTAACTGATTTCATCTTCATTTAACTGATTTCATCTTCATTTAACTGATTTCATCATTAACTGATTTCATCGTTAACTGATTTCATCTTTAACTGATTTCATCTTCATTTAACTGATTCCATCGTTAACTGATTTCATCGTTAACTGATTTCATCTTCATTTAACTGATTTCATCGTTAACTGATTTCATCGTTAACTGATTTCATCTTCATTTAACTGATTTCATCGTTAACTGATTTCATCTTTAACTGATTTCATCGTTAACTGATTTCATCTTCATTTAACTGATTTCATCGTTAACTGATTTCATCGTTAACTGATTTCATCTTCATTTAACTGATTCCATCGTTAACTGATTTCATCGTTAACTGATTTCATCTTCATTTAACTGATTCCATCGTTAACTGATTTCATCGTTAACTGATTTCATCGTTAACTGATTTCATCTTCATTTAACTGATTTCATCGTTAACTGATTTCATCTTCATTTAACTGATTTCATCGTTAACTGATTTCATCGTTAACTGATTTCATCTTCATTTAACTGATTTCATCGTTAACTGATTTCATCGTTAACTGATTCCATCGTTAACTGATTTCATCTTCATTTAACTGATTTCATCGTTAACTGATTTCATCTTCATTTAACTGATTCCATCGTTAACTGATTCCATCGTTAACTGATTTCATCGTTAACTGATTTCATCTTCATTTAACTGATTTCATTTTCATTCTTCATTTAACTGATTTCATCGTTAACTGATTTCATCTTCATTTAACTGATTTCATCGTTAACTGATTTCATCGTTAACTGATTTCATCTTTAACTGATTTCATCGTTAACTGATTTCATCTTCATTTAACTGATTTCATCGTTAACTGATTTCATCTTCATTTAATTGATTTCATCGTTAACTGATTTCATCGTTAACTGATTTCATCGTTAACTGATTTCATCTTCATTTAACTGATTTCATCGTTAACTGATTTCATCTTCATTTAACTGATTTCATCGTTAACTGATTTCATCTTCATTTAACTGATTTCATTTTCATTCTTCATTTAACTGATTTCATCGTTAACTGATTTCATCTTCATTTAATTGATTTCATCGTTAACTGATTTCATCGTTAACTGATTTCATCGTTAACTGATTTCATCTTCATTTAACTGATTTCATCGTTAACTGATTTCATCGTTAACTGATTTCATCGTTAACTGATTTCATCTTCATTTAACTGATTTCATCGTTAACTGATTTCATCGTTAACTGATTTCATCTTCATTTAACTGATTTCATCGTTAACTGATTTCATCGTTAATTGATTTCATCGTTAACTGATTTCATTTTCATTCTTCATTTAACTGATTTCATCGTTAACTGATTTCATCGTTAACTGATTTCATCTTCATTTAACTGATTTCATCGTTAACTGATTTCATCGTTAATTGATTTCATCGTTAACTGATTTCATCTTCATTCTTCATTTAACTGATTTCATCGTTAACTGATTTCATCTTCATTTAACTGATTTCATCGTTAACTGATTTCATCGTTAACTGATTTCATCGTTAACTGATTTCATCTTCATTTAACTGATTTCATCGTTAACTGATTTCATCTTCATTCTTCATTTAACTGATTTCATCTTTAACTGATTTCATCGTTAACTGATTTCATCTTCATTTAACTGATTTCATCGTTAATTGATTTCATCGTTAACTGATTTCATCTTCATTTAACTGATTTCATCGTTAACTGATTTCATCTTCATTCTTCATTTAACTGATTTCATCTTTAACTGATTTCATCGTTAACTGATTTCATCTTCATTTAACTGATTTCATCGTTAATTGATTTCATCGTTAACTGATTTCATCGTTAACTGATTTCATCTTCATTTAACTGATTTCATCGTTAACTGATTTCATCGTTAACTGATTTCATCTTTAACTGATTTCATCTTCATTTAACTGATTTCATCGTTAACTGATTTCATCGTTAACTGATTTCATCGTTAACTGATTTCATCTTCATTTAACTGATTTCATCTTCATTTAACTGATTTCATCGTTAACTGATTTCATCGTTAACTGATTTCATCTTCATTTAATTGATTTCATCGTTAACTGATTTCATCGTTAACTGATTTCATCGTTAACTGATTTCATCTTCATTTAACTGATTTCATCGTTAACTGATTTCATCGTTAACTGATTTCATCGTTAACTGATTTCATCTTCATTTAACTGATTTCATCGTTAACTGATTTCATCGTTAACTGATTTCATCTTCATTTAACTGATTTCATCGTTAATTGATTTCATCGTTAACTGATTTCATTTTCATTCTTCATTTAACTGATTTCATCGTTAACTGATTTCATCGTTAACTGATTTCATCTTCATTTAACTGATTTCATCGTTAACTGATTTCATCGTTAATTGATTTCATCGTTAACTGATTTCATCTTCATTCTTCATTTAACTGATTTCATCGTTAACTGATTTCATCTTCATTTAACTGATTTCATCGTTAACTGATTTCATCGTTAACTGATTTCATCGTTAACTGATTTCATCGTTAACTGATTTCATCTTCATTTAACTGATTTCATCGTTAACTGATTTCATCTTCATTCTTCATTTAACTGATTTCATCTTTAACTGATTTCATCGTTAACTGATTTCATCTTCATTTAACTGATTTCATCGTTAATTGATTTCATCGTTAACTGATTTCATCGTTAACTGATTTCATCTTCATTTAACTGATTTCATCGTTAACTGATTTCATCGTTAACTGATTTCATCGTTAACTGATTTCATCTTCATTTAACTGATTTCATCGTTAACTAATTTCATCGTTAACTGATTTCATCGTTAACTGATTTCATCTTCATTTAACTGATTTCATTGTTAACTGATTTCATCGTTAACTGATTTCATCTTCATTTAACTGATTTCATCGTTAACTGATTTCATCGTTAACTGATTTCATCGTTAACTGATTTCATCTTCATTTAACTGATTTCATTTTCATTCTTCATTTAACTGATTTCATCGTTAACTGATTTCATCTTCATTTAACTGATTTCATCGTTAACTGATTTCATCGTTAACTGATTTCATCGTTAACTGATTTCATCTTTAACTGATTTCATCGTTAACTGATTTCATCTTCATTTCACTGATTTCATCGTTAACTGATTTCATCTTCATTTAATTGATTTCATCGTTAACTGATTTCATCGTTAACTGATTTCATCGTTAACTGATTTCATCTTCATTTAACTGATTTCATCGTTAACTGATTTCATCGTTAACTGATTTCATCTTCATTTAACTGATTTCATTTTCATTCTTCATTTAACTGATTTCATCGTTAACTGATTTCATCTTCATTTAATTGATTTCATCGTTAACTGATTTCATCGTTAACTGATTTCATCGTTAACTGATTTCATCGTTAACTGATTTTATCTTCATTTAACTGATTTCATCGTTAACTGATTTCATCGTTAACTGATTTCATCTTCATTTAACTGATTTCATCGTTAACTGATTTCATCGTTAATTGATTTCATCGTTAACTGATTTCATTTTCATTCTTCATTTAACTGATTTCATCGTTAACTGATTTCATCGTTAACTGATTTCATCGTTAACTGATTTCATCTTCATTTAACTGATTTCATTGTTAACTGATTTCATCGTTAACTGATTTCATCTTCATTTAACTGATTTCATCGTTAACTGATTTCATCGTTAACTGATTTCATCGTTAACTGATTTCATCTTCATTTAACTGATTTCATTTTCATTCTTCATTTAACTGATTTCATCGTTAACTGATTTCATCTTCATTTAATTGATTTCATCGTTAACTGATTTCATCGTTAACTGATTTCATCGTTAACTGATTTCATCTTCATTTAACTGATTTCATCGTTAACTGATTTCATCGTTAACTGATTTCATCGTTAACTGATTTCATCTTCATTTAACTGATTTCATCGTTAACTGATTTCATCGTTAACTGATTTCATCTTCATTTAACTGATTTCATCGTTAACTGATTTCATCGTTAATTGATTTCATCGTTAACTGATTTCATTTTCATTCTTCATTTAACTGATTTCATCTTCATTTAACTGATTTCATCGTTAACTGATTTCATCGTTAATTGATTTCATCGTTAACTGATTTCATCTTCATTCTTCATTTAACTGATTTCATCGTTAACTGATTTCATCTTCATTTAACTGATTTCATCGTTAACTGATTTCATCGTTAACTGATTTCATCGTTAACTGATTTCATCTTCATTTAACTGATTTCATCGTTAACTGATTTCATCTTCATTCTTCATTTAACTGATTTCATCTTTAACTGATTTCATCGTTAACTGATTTCATCTTCATTTAACTGATTTCATCGTTAATTGATTTCATCGTTAACTGATTTCATCGTTAACTGATTTCATCGTTAACTGATTTCATCTTCATTTAACTGATTTCATCGTTAATTGATTTCATCGTTAACTGATTTCATCGTTAACTGATTTCATCTTCATTTAACTGATTTCATCGTTAACTGATTTCATCGTTAACTGATTTCATCTTTAACTGATTTCATCTTCATTTAACTGATTTCATCGTTAACTGATTTCATCGTTAACTGATTTCATCTTCATTTAACTGATTTCATCTTCATTTAACTGATTTCATCGTTAACTGATTTCATCGTTAACTGATTTCATCTTCATTTAATTGATTTCATCGTTAACTGATTTCATCGTTAACTGATTTCATCGTTAACTGATTTCATCTTCATTTAACTGATTTCATCGTTAACTGATTTCATCGTTAACTGATTTCATCGTTAACTGATTTCATCTTCATTTAACTGATTTCATCGTTAACTGATTTCATCGTTAACTGATTTCATCTTCATTTAACTGATTTCATCGTTAACTGATTTCATCGTTAATTGATTTCATCGTTAACTGATTTCATTTTCATTCTTCATTTAACTGATTTCATCGTTAACTGATTTCATCGTTAACTGATTTCATCTTCATTTAACTGATTTCATCGTTAACTGATTTCATCGTTAATTGATTTCATCGTTAACTGATTTCATCTTCATTCTTCATTTAATTGATTTCATCGTTAACTGATTTCATCTTCATTTAACTGATTTCATCGTTAACTGATTTCATCGTTAACTGATTTCATCTTCATTTAACTGATTTCATCGTTAACTGATTTCATCTTCATTCTTCATTTAACTGATTTCATCTTTAACTGATTTCATCGTTAACTGATTTCATCTTCATTTAACTGATTTCATCGTTAATTGATTTCATCGTTAACTGATTTCATCGTTAACTGATTTCATCTTCATTTAACTGATTTCATCGTTAACTGATTTCATCGTTAACTGATTTCATCTTTAACTGATTTCATCTTCATTTAACTGATTTCATCGTTAACTGATTTCATCGTTAACTGATTTCATCGTTAACTGATTTCATCGTTAACTGATTTCATCTTCATTTAACTGATTTCATTGTTAACTGATTTCATCGTTAACTGATTTCATCTTCATTTAACTGATTTCATCGTTAACTGATTTCATCGTTAACTGATTTCATCGTTAACTGATTTCATCTTCATTTAACTGATTTCATTTTCATTCTTCATTTAACTGATTTCATCGTTAACTGATTTCATCTTCATTTAACTGATTTCATCGTTAACTGATTTCATCGTTAACTGATTTCATCGTTAACTGATTTCATCTTTAACTGATTTCATCGTTAACTGATTTCATCTTCATTTAACTGATTTCATCGTTAACTGATTTCATCTTCATTTAATTGATTTCATCGTTAACTGATTTCATCGTTAACTGATTTCATCGTTAACTGATTTCATCTTCATTTAACTGATTTCATCGTTAACTGATTTCATCGTTAACTGATTTCATCTTCATTTAACTGATTTCATTTTCATTCTTCATTTAACTGATTTCATCGTTAACTGATTTCATCTTCATTTAAATGATTTCATCGTTAACTGATTTCATCGTTAACTGATTTCATCGTTAACTGATTTCATCTTCATTTAACTGATTTCATCGTTAACTGATTTCATCGTTAACTGATTTCATCTTCATTTAACTGATTTCATCGTTAACTGATTTCATCGTTAATTGATTTCATCGTTAACTGATTTCATTTTCATTCTTCATTTAACTGATTTCATCGTTAACTGATTTCATCGTTAACTGATTTCATCTTCATTTAACTGATTTCATCGTTAACTGATTTCATCGTTAATTGATTTCATCGTTAACTGATTTCATCTTCATTCTTCATTTAACTGATTTCATCGTTAACTGATTTCATCTTCATTTAACTGATTTCATCTTCATTTAACTGATTTCATCGTTAACTGATTTCATCGTTAACTGATTTCATCTTCATTTAACTGATTTCATCTTCATTTAACTGATTTCATCGTTAACTGATTTCATCGTTAACTGATTTCATCTTCATTTAATTGATTTCATCGTTAACTGATTTCATCGTTAACTGATTTCATCGTTAACTGATTTCATCTTCATTTAACTGATTTCATCGTTAACTGATTTCATCGTTAACTGATTTCATCGTTAACTGATTTCATCTTCATTTAACTGATTTCATCGTTAACTGATTTCATCGTTAATTGATTTCATCGTTAACTGATTTCATTTTCATTCTTCATTTAACTGATTTCATCGTTAACTGATTTCATCGTTAACTGATTTCATCTTCATTTAACTGATTTCATCGTTAACTGATTTCATCGTTAATTGATTTCATCGTTAACTGATTTCATTTTCATTCTTCATTTAACTGATTTCATCGTTAACTGATTTCATCGTTAACTGATTTCATCTTCATTTAACTGATTTCATCGTTAACTGATTTCATCGTTAATTGATTTCATCGTTAACTGATTTCATCTTCATTCTTCATTTAACTGATTTCATCGTTAACTGATTTCATCTTCATTTAACTGATTTCATCGTTAACTGATTTCATCGTTAACTGATTTCATCGTTAACTGATTTCATCTTCATTTAACTGATTTCATCGTTAACTGATTTCATCGTTAACTGATTTCATCGTTAACTGATTTCATCTTCATTTAACTGATTTCATTGTTAACTGATTTCATTGTTAACTGATTTCATCGTTAACTGATTTCATCGTTAACTGATTTCATCTTCATTTAACTGATTTCATTTTCATTCTTCATTTAACTGATTTCATCGTTAACTGATTTCATCTTCATTTAACTGATTTCATCGTTAACTGATTTCATCGTTAACTGATTTCATCGTTAACTGATTTCATCGTTAACTGATTTCATCGTTAACTGATTTCATCTTCATTTAACTGATTTCATCGTTAACTGATTTCATCGTTAACTGATTTCATCTTCATTTAACTGATTTCATCGTTAACTGATTTCATCGTTAACTGATTTCATCGTTAACTGATTTCATCTTCATTTAACTGATTTCATTGTTAACTGATTTCATTGTTAACTGATTTCATCGTTAACTGATTTCATCTTCATTTAACTGATTTCATCGTTAACTGATTTCATCGTTAACTGATTTCATCTTCATTTAACTGATTTCATTTTCATTCTTCATTTAACTGATTTCATCGTTAACTGATTTCATCTTCATTTAACTGATTTCATCGTTAACTGATTTCATCTTTAACTGATTTCATCGTTAACTGATTTCATCTTCATTTAACTGATTTCATCGTTAACTGATTTCATCTTCATTTAATTGATTTCATCGTTAACTGATTTCATCGTTAACTGATTTCATCGTTAACTGATTTCATCTTCATTTAACTGATTTCATCGTTAACTGATTTCATCGTTAACTGATTTCATCTTCATTTAACTGATTTCATCGTTAACTGATTTCATCGTTAACTGATTTCATCTTCATTTAACTGATTTCATTTTCATTCTTCATTTAACTGATTTCATCGTTAACTGATTTCATCTTCATTTAATTGATTTCATCGTTAACTGATTTCATCGTTAACTGATTTCATCGTTAACTGATTTCATCTTCATTTAACTGATTTCATCGTTAACTGATTTCATCGTTAACTGATTTCATCTTCATTTAACTGATTTCATCGTTAACTGATTTCATCGTTAATTGATTTCATCGTTAACTGATTTCATTTTCATTCTTCATTTAACTGATTTCATCGTTAACTGATTTCATCGTTAACTGATTTCATCTTCATTTAACTGATTTCATCGTTAACTGATTTCATCGTTAATTGATTTCATCGTTAACTGATTTCATCTTCATTCTTCATTTAACTGATTTCATCGTTAACTGATTTCATCTTCATTTAACTGATTTCATCTTCATTTAACTGATTTCATCGTTAACTGATTTCATCGTTAACTGATTTCATCTTCATTTAACTGATTTCATCGTTAACTGATTTCATCGTTAACTGATTTCATCGTTAACTGATTTCATCTTCATTTAACTGATTTCATCGTTAACTGATTTCATCGTTAACTGATTTCATCGTTAACTGATTTCATCGTTAACTGATTTCATCTTCATTTAACTGATTTCATCGTTAACTGATTTCATCTTCATTTAATTGATTTCATCGTTAACTGATTTCATCGTTAACTGATTTCATCGTTAACTGATTTCATCTTCATTTAACTGATTTCATCGTTAACTGATTTCATCGTTAACTGATTTCATCTTCATTTAACTGATTTCATTTTCATTCTTCATTTAACTGATTTCATCGTTAACTGATTTCATCTTCATTTAATTGTTTTCATCGTTAACTGATTTCATCGTTAACTGATTTCATCGTTAACTGATTTCATCTTCATTTAACTGATTTCATCGTTAACTGATTTCATCGTTAACTGATTTCATCGTTAACTGATTTCATCTTCATTTAACTGATTTCATCGTTAACTGATTTCATCGTTAATTGATTTCATCGTTAACTGATTTCATTTTCATTCTTCATTTAACTGATTTCATCGTTAACTGATTTCATCGTTAACTGATTTCATCTTCATTTAACTGATTTCATCGTTAACTGATTTCATCGTTAATTGATTTCATCGTTAACTGATTTCATCTTCATTCTTCATTTAACTGATTTCATCGTTAACTGATTTCATCTTCATTTAACTGATTTCATCGTTAACTGATTTCATCGTTAACTGATTTCATCGTTAACTGATTTCATCTTCATTTAACTGATTTCATCGTTAACTGATTTCATCTTCATTCTTCATTTAACTGATTTCATCTTTAACTGATTTCATCGTTAACTGATTTCATCTTCATTTAACTGATTTCATCGTTAATTGATTTCATCGTTAACTGATTTCATCGTTAACTGATTTCATCTTCATTTAACTGATTTCATCGTTAACTGATTTCATCGTTAACTGATTTCATCTTTAACTGATTTCATCTTCATTTAACTGATTTCATCGTTAACTGATTTCATCGTTAACTGATTTCATCTTCATTTAACTGATTTCATCGTTAACTGATTTCATCGTTAACTGATTTCATCTTTAACTGATTTCATCTTCATTTAACTGATTTCATCGTTAACTGATTTCATCGTTAACTGATTTCATCGTTAACTGATTTCATCTTCATTTAACTGATTTCATCGTTAACTGATTTCATCGTTAACTGATTTCATCGTTAACTGATTTCATCTTTAACTGATTTCATCGTTAACTGATTTCATCTTCATTTAACTGATTTCATCGTTAACTGATTTCATCTTCATTTAATTGATTTCATCGTTAACTGATTTCATCGTTAACTGATTTCATCGTTAACTGATTTCATCTTCATTTAACTGATTTCATCGTTAACTGATTTCATCGTTAACTGATTTCATCTTCATTTAACTGATTTCATTTTCATTCTTCATTTAACTGATTTCATCGTTAACTGATTTCATCTTCATTTAATTGATTTCATCGTTAACTGATTTCATCGTTAACTGATTTCATCGTTAACTGATTTCATCTTCATTTAACTGATTTCATCGTTAACTGATTTCATCGTTAACTGATTTCATCGTTAACTGATTTCATCTTCATTTAACTGATTTCATCGTTAACTGATTTCATCGTTAACTGATTTCATCTTCATTTAACTGATTTCATCGTTAACTGATTTCATCGTTAATTGATTTCATCGTTAACTGATTTCATTTTCATTCTTCATTTAACTGATTTCATCTTCATTTAACTGATTTCATCTTCATTTAACTGATTTCATCTTCATTTAACTGATTTCATCGTTAACTGATTTCATCGTTAACTGATTTCATCTTTAACTGATTTCATCTTCATTTAACTGATTTCATCGTTAACTGATTTCATCGTTAACTGATTTCATCTTCATTTAACTGATTTCATCTTCATTTAACTGATTTCATCGTTAACTGATTTCATCGTTAATTGATTTCATCGTTAACTGATTTCATCTTCATTCTTCATTTAACTGATTTCATCGTTAACTGATTTCATCTTCATTTAACTGATTTCATTGTTAACTGATTTCATTGTTAACTGATTTCATCGTTAACTGATTTCATCTTCATTTAACTGATTTCATCGTTAACTGATTTCATCGTTAACTGATTTCATCTTCATTTAACTGATTTCATTTTCATTCTTCATTTAACTGATTTCATCGTTAACTGATTTCATCTTCATTTAACTGATTTCATCGTTAACTGATTTCATCGTTAACTGATTTCATCGTTAACTGATTTCATCTTTAACTGATTTCATCGTTAACTGATTTCATCTTCATTTAACTGATTTCATCGTTAACTGATTTCATCTTCATTTAATTGATTTCATCGTTAACTGATTTCATCGTTAACTGATTTCATCGTTAACTGATTTCATCTTCATTTAACTGATTTCATCGTTAACTGATTTCATCGTTAACTGATTTCATCTTCATTTAACTGATTTCATCGTTAACTGATTTCATCGTTAACTGATTTCATCTTCATTTAACTGATTTCATTTTCATTCTTCATTTAACTGATTTCATCGTTAACTGATTTCATCTTCATTTAATTGATTTCATCGTTAACTGATTTCATCGTTAACTGATTTCATCGTTAACTGATTTCATCTTCATTTAACTGATTTCATCGTTAACTGATTTCATCGTTAACTGATTTCATCTTCATTTAACTGATTTCATCGTTAACTGATTTCATCGTTAATTGATTTCATCGTTAACTGATTTCATTTTCATTCTTCATTTAACTGATTTCATCGTTAACTGATTTCATCGTTAACTGATTTCATCTTCATTTAACTGATTTCATCGTTAACTGATTTCATCGTTAATTGATTTCATCGTTAACTGATTTCATCTTCATTCTTCATTTAACTGATTTCATCGTTAACTGATTTCATCTTCATTTAACTGATTTCATCTTCATTTAACTGATTTCATCGTTAACTGATTTCATCGTTAACTGATTTCATCTTCATTTAACTGATTTCATCGTTAACTGATTTCATCGTTAACTGATTTCATCGTTAACTGATTTCATCTTCATTTAACTGATTTCATCGTTAACTGATTTCATCGTTAACTGATTTCATCGTTAACTGATTTCATCTTTAACTGATTTCATCGTTAACTGATTTCATCTTCATTTAACTGATTTCATCGTTAACTGATTTCATCTTCATTTAATTGATTTCATCGTTAACTGATTTCATCGTTAACTGATTTCATCGTTAACTGATTTCATCTTCATTTAACTGATTTCATCGTTAACTGATTTCATCGTTAACTGATTTCATCTTCATTTAACTGATTTCATTTTCATTCTTCATTTAACTGATTTCATCGTTAACTGATTTCATCTTCATTTAATTGATTTCATCGTTAACTGATTTCATCGTTAACTGATTTCATCGTTAACTGATTTCATCTTCATTTAACTGATTTCATCGTTAACTGATTTCATCGTTAACTGATTTCATCGTTAACTGATTTCATCTTCATTTAACTGATTTCATCGTTAACTGATTTCATCGTTAATTGATTTCATCGTTAACTGATTTCATTTTCATTCTTCATTTAACTGATTTCATCGTTAACTGATTTCATCGTTAACTGATTTCATCTTCATTTAACTGATTTCATCGTTAACTGATTTCATCGTTAATTGATTTCATCGTTAACTGATTTCATCTTCATTCTTCATTTAACTGATTTCATCGTTAACTGATTTCATCTTCATTTAACTGATTTCATCGTTAACTGATTTCATCGTTAACTGATTTCATCGTTAACTGATTTCATCTTCATTTAACTGATTTCATCGTTAACTGATTTCATCTTCATTCTTCATTTAACTGATTTCATCGTTAACTGATTTCATCGTTAACTGATTTCATCTTCATTTAACTGATTTCATCGTTAATTGATTTCATCGTTAACTGATTTCATCGTTAACTGATTTCATCTTCATTTAACTGATTTCATCGTTAACTGATTTCATCGTTAACTGATTTCATCTTTAACTGATTTCATCTTCATTTAACTGATTTCATCGTTAACTGATTTCATCGTTAACTGATTTCATCTTCATTTAACTGATTTCATCGTTAACTGATTTCATCGTTAACTGATTTCATCTTTAACTGATTTCATCTTCATTTAACTGATTTCATCGTTAACTGATTTCATCGTTAACTGATTTCATCGTTAACTGATTTCATCTTCATTTAACTGATTTCATCGTTAACTGATTTCATCGTTAACTGATTTCATCGTTAACTGATTTCATCTTTAACTGATTTCATCGTTAACTGATTTCATCTTCATTTAACTGATTTCATCGTTAACTGATTTCATCTTCATTTAATTGATTTCATCGTTAACTGATTTCATCGTTAACTGATTTCATCGTTAACTGATTTCATCTTCATTTAACTGATTTCATCGTTAACTGATTTCATCGTTAACTGATTTCATCTTCATTTAACTGATTTCATTTTCATTCTTCATTTAACTGATTTCATCGTTAACTGATTTCATCTTCATTTAATTGATTTCATCGTTAACTGATTTCATCGTTAACTGATTTCATCGTTAACTGATTTCATCTTCATTTAACTGATTTCATCTTCATTTAACTGATTTCATCTTCATTTAACTGATTTCATCGTTAACTGATTTCATCGTTAACTGATTTCATCTTTAACTGATTTCATCTTCATTTAACTGATTTCATCGTTAACTGATTTCATCGTTAACTGATTTCATCTTCATTTAACTGATTTCATCGTTAACTGATTTCATCGTTAACTGATTTCATCGTTAACTGATTTCATCTTCATTTAACTGATTTCATCGTTAACTGATTTCATCTTCATTCTTCATTTAACTGATTTCATCTTTAACTGATTTCATCGTTAACTGATTTCATCTTCATTTAACTGATTTCATCGTTAATTGATTTCATCGTTAACTGATTTCATCGTTAACTGATTTCATCTTCATTTAACTGATTTCATCGTTAACTGATTTCATCGTTAACTGATTTCATCTTTAACTGATTTCATCTTCATTTAACTGATTTCATCGTTAACTGATTTCATCGTTAACTGATTTCATCTTCATTTAACTGATTTCATTGTTAACTGATTTCATCGTTAACTGATTTCATCTTCATTTAACTGATTTCATCGTTAACTGATTTCATCGTTAACTGATTTCATCGTTAACTGATTTCATCTTCATTTAACTGATTTCATTTTCATTCTTCATTTAACTGATTTCATCGTTAACTGATTTCATCTTCATTTAACTGATTTCATCGTTAACTGATTTCATCGTTAACTGATTTCATCGTTAACTGATTTCATCTTTAACTGATTTCATCGTTAACTGATTTCATCTTCATTTAACTGATTTCATCGTTAACTGATTTCATCTTCATTTAATTGATTTCATCGTTAACTGATTTCATCGTTAACTGATTTCATCGTTAACTGATTTCATCTTCATTTAACTGATTTCATCGTTAACTGATTTCATCGTTAACTGATTTCATCTTCATTTAACTGATTTCATTTTCATTCTTCATTTAACTGATTTCATCGTTAACTGATTTCATCTTCATTTAATTGATTTCATCGTTAACTGATTTCATCGTTAACTGATTTCATCTTCATTTAATTGATTTCATCGTTAACTGATTTCATCGTTAACTGATTTCATCTTCATTTAACTGATTTCATCGTTAACTGATTTCATCGTTAATTGATTTCATCGTTAACTGATTTCATTTTCATTCTTCATTTAACTGATTTCATCGTTAACTGATTTCATCGTTAACTGATTTCATCTTCATTTAACTGATTTCATCGTTAACTGATTTCATCGTTAACTGATTTCATCTTCATTTAACTGATTTCATCGTTAACTGATTTCATCTTTAACTGATTTCATCGTTAACTGATTTCATCTTCATTTAACTGATTTCATCGTTAATTGATTTCATCGTTAACTGATTTCATCGTTAACTGATTTCATCTTCATTTAACTGATTTCATCGTTAACTGATTTCATCGTTAACTGATTTCATCTTTAACTGATTTCATCTTCATTTAACTGATTTCATCGTTAACTGATTTCATCGTTAACTGATTTCATCGTTAACTGATTTCATCGTTAACTGATTTCATCTTCATTTAACTGATTTCATCTTCATTTAACTGATTTCATCGTTAACTGATTTCATCGTTAACTGATTTCATCTTCATTTAATTGATTTCATCGTTAACTGATTTCATCGTTAACTGATTTCATCTTCATTTAACTGATTTCATCGTTAACTGATTTCATCGTTAACTGATTTCATCGTTAACTGATTTCATCTTCATTTAACTGATTTCATCGTTAACTGATTTCATCGTTAACTGATTTCATCTTCATTTAACTGATTTCATCGTTAACTGATTTCATCGTTAATTGATTTCATCGTTAACTGATTTCATTTTCATTCTTCATTTAACTGATTTCATCGTTAACTGATTTCATCGTTAACTGATTTCATCTTCATTTAACTGATTTCATCGTTAACTGATTTCATCGTTAATTGATTTCATCGTTAACTGATTTCATCTTCATTCTTCATTTAACTGATTTCATCGTTAACTGATTTCATCTTCATTTAACTGATTTCATCGTTAACTGATTTCATCGTTAACTGATTTCATCGTTAACTGATTTCATCTTCATTTAACTGATTTCATCGTTAACTGATTTCATCTTCATTCTTCATTTAACTGATTTCATCTTTAACTGATTTCATCGTTAACTGATTTCATCTTCATTTAACTGATTTCATCGTTAATTGATTTCATCGTTAACTGATTTCATCGTTAACTGATTTCATCTTCATTTAACTGATTTCATCGTTAACTGATTTCATCGTTAACTGATTTCATCTTTAACTGATTTCATCTTCATTTAACTGATTTCATCGTTAACTGATTTCATCGTTAACTGATTTCATCGTTAACTGATTTCATCGTTAACTGATTTCATCTTCATTTAACTGATTTCATTGTTAACTGATTTCATCGTTAACTGATTTCATCTTCATTTAACTGATTTCATCGTTAACTGATTTCATCGTTAACTGATTTCATCTTCATTTAACTGATTTCATTTTCATTCTTCATTTAACTGATTTCATCGTTAACTGATTTCATCTTCATTTAACTGATTTCATCGTTAACTGATTTCATCGTTAACTGATTTCATCTTTAACTGATTTCATCGTTAACTGATTTCATCTTCATTTAACTGATTTCATCGTTAACTGATTTCATCTTCATTTAATTGATTTCATCGTTAACTGATTTCATCGTTAACTGATTTCATCGTTAACTGATTTCATCTTCATTTAACTGATTTCATCGTTAACTGATTTCATCGTTAACTGATTTCATCTTCATTTAACTGATTTCATTTTCATTCTTCATTTAACTGATTTCATCGTTAACTGATTTCATCTTCATTTAATTGATTTCATCGTTAACTGATTTCATCGTTAACTGATTTCATCTTCATTTAACTGATTTCATCGTTAACTGATTTCATCGTTAACTGATTTCATCGTTAACTGATTTCATCTTCATTTAACTGATTTCATCGTTAACTGATTTCATCGTTAATTGATTTCATCGTTAACTGATTTCATTTTCATTCTTCATTTAACTGATTTCATCGTTAACTGATTTCATCGTTAACTGATTTCATCTTCATTTAACTGATTTCATCGTTAACTGATTTCATCGTTAACTGATTTCATCGTTAACTGATTTCATCTTCATTTAACTGATTTCATTTTCATTCTTCATTTAACTGATTTCATCGTTAACTGATTTCATCTTCATTTAACTGATTTCATCGTTAACTGATTTCATCGTTAACTGATTTCATCTTCATTTAACTGATTTCATTGTTAACTGATTTCATCGTTAACTGATTTCATCTTCATTTAACTGATTTCATCGTTAACTGATTTCATCGTTAATTGATTTCATCGTTAACTGATTTCATTTTCATTCTTCATTTAACTGATTTCATCGTTAACTGATTTCATCGTTAACTGATTTCATCTTCATTTAACTGATTTCATCGTTAACTGATTTCATCGTTAATTGATTTCATCGTTAACTGATTTCATCTTCATTTAACTGATTTCATCGTTAATTGATTTCATCGTTAACTGATTTCATCGTTAACTGATTTCATCGTTAACTGATTTCATCTTCATTCTTCATTTAACTGATTTCATCTTTAACTGATTTCATCGTTAACTGATTTCATCTTCATTTAACTGATTTCATCGTTAATTGATTTCATCGTTAACTGATTTCATCGTTAATTGATTTCATCGTTAACTGATTTCATCTTCATTTAACTGATTTCATCGTTAACTGATTTCATCTTCATTCTTCATTTAACTGATTTCATCTTTAACTGATTTCATCGTTAACTGATTTCATCTTCATTTAACTGATTTCATCGTTAATTGATTTCATCGTTAACTGATTTCATCGTTAACTGATTTCATCTTCATTTAACTGATTTCATCGTTAACTGATTTCATCGTTAACTGATTTCATCTTTAACTGATTTCATCTTCATTTAACTGATTTCATCGTTAACTGATTTCATCGTTAACTGATTTCATCGTTAACTGATTTCATCTTCATTTAACTGATTTCATCTTCATTTAACTGATTTCATCGTTAACTGATTTCATCGTTAACTGATTTCATCTTCAATTAATTGATTTCATCGTTAACTGATTTCATCGTTAACTGATTTCATCGTTAACTGATTTCATCTTCATTTAACTGATTTCATCGTTAACTGATTTCATCGTTAACTGATTTCATCGTTAACTGATTTCATCTTCATTTAACTGATTTCATCGTTAACTGATTTCATCTTCATTTAACTGATTTCATCGTTAACTGATTTCATCGTTAATTGATTTCATCGTTAACTGATTTCATTTTCATTCTTCATTTAACTGATTTCATCGTTAACTGATTTCATCGTTAACTGATTTCATCTTCATTTAACTGATTTCATCGTTAACTGATTTCATCGTTAATTGATTTCATCGTTAACTGATTTCATCTTCATTCTTCATTTAACTGATTTCATCGTTAACTGATTTCATCTTCATTTAACTGATTTCATCGTTAACTGATTTCATCGTTAACTGATTTCATCGTTAACTGATTTCATCTTCATTTAACTGATTTCATCGTTAACTGATTTCATCTTCATTCTTCATTTAACTGATTTCATCTTTAACTGATTTCATCGTTAACTGATTTCATCTTCATTTAACTGATTTCATCGTTAATTGATTTCATCGTTAACTGATTTCATCGTTAACTGATTTCATCTTCATTTAACTGATTTCATCGTTAACTGATTTCATCGTTAACTGATTTCATCTTTAACTGATTTCATCTTCATTTAACTGATTTCATCGTTAACTGATTTCATCGTTAACTGATTTCATCTTCATTTAACTGATTTCATTGTTAACTGATTTCATCGTTAACTGATTTCATCTTCATTTAACTGATTTCATCGTTAACTGATTTCATCGTTAACTGATTTCATCGTTAACTGATTTCATCTTCATTTAACTGATTTCATTTTCATTCTTCATTTAACTGATTTCATCGTTAACTGATTTCATCTTCATTTAACTGATTTCATCGTTAACTGATTTCATCGTTAACTGATTTCATCGTTAACTGATTTCATCTTTAACTGATTTCATCGTTAACTGATTTCATCTTCATTTAACTGATTTCATCGTTAACTGATTTCATCTTCATTTAATTGATTTCATCGTTAACTGATTTCATCATTAACTGATTTCATCGTTAACTGATTTCATCTTCATTTAACTGATTTCATCGTTAACTGATTTCATCGTTAACTGATTTCATCTTCATTTAACTGATTTCATTTTCATTCTTCATTTAACTGATTTCATCGTTAACTGATTTCATCTTCATTTAATTGATTTCATCGTTAACTGATTTCATCGTTAACTGATTTCATCTTCATTTAACTGATTTCATCGTTAACTGATTTCATCGTTAACTGATTTCATCTTCATTTAACTGATTTCATCGTTAACTGATTTCATCGTTAATTGATTTCATCGTTAACTGATTTCATTTTCATTCTTCATTTAACTGATTTCATCGTTAACTGATTTCATCGTTAACTGATTTCATCTTCATTTAACTGATTTCATCGTTAACTGATTTCATCGTTAACTGATTTCATCTTCATTTAACTGATTTCATCGTTAACTGATTTCATCGTTAACTGATTTCATCTTCATTTAACTGATTTCATTGTTAACTGATTTCATCGTTAACTGATTTCATCTTCATTTAACTGATTTCATCGTTAACTGATTTCATCGTTAACTGATTTCATCGTTAACTGATTTCATCTTCATTTAACTGATTTCATTTTCATTCTTCATTTAACTGATTTCATCGTTAACTGATTTCATCTTCATTTAACTGATTTCATCGTTAACTGATTTCATCGTTAACTGATTTCATCTTCATTTAACTGATTTCATTGTTAACTGATTTCATCGTTAACTGATTTCATCTTCATTTAACTGATTTCATCGTTAACTGATTTCATCGTTAACTGATTTCATCTTCATTTAACTGATTTCATCGTTAACTGATTTCATCGTTAATTGATTTCATCGTTAACTGATTTCATTTTCATTCTTCATTTAACTGATTTCATCGTTAACTGATTTCATCTTCATTTAACTGATTTCATCGTTAATTGATTTCATCGTTAACTGATTTCATCGTTAACTGATTTCATCGTTAACTGATTTCATCTTCATTCTTCATTTAACTGATTTCATCTTTAACTGATTTCATCTTTAACTGATTTCATCTTCATTTAACTGATTTCATCGTTAATTGATTTCATCGTTAACTGATTTCATCGTTAATTGATTTCATCGTTAACTGATTTCATCTTCATTTAACTGATTTCATCGTTAACTGATTTCATCTTCATTCTTCATTTAACTGATTTCATCTTTAACTGATTTCATCGTTAACTGATTTCATCTTCATTTAACTGATTTCAACGTTAATTGATTTCATCGTTAACTGATTTCATCGTTAACTGATTTCATCTTCATTTAACTGATTTCATCGTTAACTGATTTCATCGTTAACTGATTTCATCTTTAACTGATTTCATCTTCATTTAACTGATTTCATCGTTAACTGATTTCATCGTTAACTGATTTCATCTTCATTTAACTGATTTCATCTTCATTTAACTGATTTCATCGTTAACTGATTTCATCGTTAACTGATTTCATCTTCATTTAATTGATTTCATCGTTAACTGATTTCATCGTTAACTGATTTCATCGTTAACTGATTTCATCTTCATTTAACTGATTTCATCGTTAACTGATTTCATCGTTAACTGATTTCATCGTTAACTGATTTCATCTTCATTTAACTGATTTCATCGTTAACTGATTTCATCGTTAACTGATTTCATCTTCATTTAACTGATTTCATCGTTAACTGATTTCATCGTTAATTGATTTCATCGTTAACTGATTTCATTTTCATTCTTCATTTAACTGATTTCATCGTTAACTGATTTCATCGTTAACTGATTTCATCTTCATTTAACTGATTTCATCGTTAACTGATTTCATCGTTAATTGATTTCATCGTTAATTGATTTCATCTTCATTCTTCATTTAACTGATTTCATCGTTAACTGATTTCATCTTCATTTAACTGATTTCATCGTTAACTGATTTCATCGTTAACTGATTTCATCTTCATTTAACTGATTTCATCGTTAACTGATTTCATCTTCATTCTTCATTTAACTGATTTCATCTTTAACTGATTTCATCGTTAACTGATTTCACCTTCATTTAACTGATTTCATCGTTAATTGATTTCATCGTTAACTGATTTCATCGTTAACTGATTTCATCTTCATTTAACTGATTTCATCGTTAACTGATTTCATCGTTAACTGATTTCATCTTTAACTGATTTCATCTTCATTTAACTGATTTCATCGTTAACTGATTTCATCGTTAACTGATTTCATCTTCATTTAATTGATTTCATCGTTAACTGATTTCATCGTTAACTGATTTCATCGTTAACTGATTTCATCTTCATTTAACTGATTTCATCGTTAACTGATTTCATCGTTAACTGATTTCATCGTTAACTGATTTCATCTTCATTTAACTGATTTCATCGTTAACTGATTTCATCGTTAACTGATTTCATCTTCATTTAACTGATTTCATCGTTAACTGATTTCATCGTTAATTGATTTCATCGTTAACTGATTTCATTTTCATTCTTCATTTAACTGATTTCATCGTTAACTGATTTCATCGTTAACTGATTTCATCTTCATTTAACTGATTTCATCGTTAACTGATTTCATCGTTAATTGATTTCATCGTTAACTGATTTCATCTTCATTCTTCATTTAACTGATTTCATCGTTAACTGATTTCATCGTTAACTGATTTCATCTTCATTTAACTGATTTCATCGTTAACTGATTTCATCGTTAACTGATTTCATCGTTAACTGATTTCATCTTCATTTAACTGATTTCATCGTTAACTGATTTCATCGTTAACTGATTTCATCTTCATTTAACTGATTTCATCGTTAACTGATTTCATCGTTAATTGATTTCATCGTTAACTGATTTCATTTTCATTCTTCATTTAACTGATTTCATCGTTAACTGATTTCATCGTTAACTGATTTCATCTTCATTTAACTGATTTCATCGTTAACTGATTTCATCGTTAATTGATTTCATCGTTAACTGATTTCATCTTCATTCTTCATTTAACTGATTTCATCGTTAACTGATTTCATCTTCATTTAACTGATTTCATCGTTAACTGATTTCATCGTTAACTGATTTCATCGTTAACTGATTTCATCTTCATTTAACTGATTTCATCGTTAACTGATTTCATCTTCATTCTTCATTTAACTGATTTCATCTTTAACTGATTTCATCGTTAACTGATTTCATCTTCATTTAACTGATTTCATCGTTAATTGATTTCATCGTTAACTGATTTCATCGTTAACTGATTTCATCTTCATTTAACTGATTTCATCGTTAACTGATTTCATCGTTAACTGATTTCATCTTTAACTGATTTCATCTTCATTTAACTGATTTCATCGTTAACTGATTTCATCGTTAACTGATTTCATCGTTAACTGATTTCATCTTTAACTGATTTCATCGTTAACTGATTTCATCTTCATTTAACTGATTTCATCGTTAACTGATTTCATCTTCATTTAATTGATTTCATCGTTAACTGATTTAATCGTTAACTGATTTCATCGTTAACTGATTTCATCTTCATTTAACTGATTTCATCGTTAACTGATTTCATCGTTAACTGATTTCATCGTTAACTGATTTCATCTTCATTTAACTGATTTCATCGTTAACTGATTTCATCGTTAACTGATTTCATCTTCATTTAACTGATTTCATCTTCATTTAACTGATTTCATCGTTAACTGATTTCATCGTTAACTGATTTCATCGTTAACTGATTTCATCTTCATTTAACTGATTTCATTGTTAACTGATTTCATCGTTAACTGATTTCATCTTCATTTAACTGATTTCATCGTTAACTGATTTCATCGTTAACTGATTTCATCGTTAACTGATTTCATCTTCATTTAACTGATTTCATTTTCATTCTTCATTTAACTGATTTCATCGTTAACTGATTTCATCTTCATTTAACTGATTTCATCGTTAACTGATTTCATCGTTAACTGATTTCATCGTTAACTGATTTCATCTTTAACTGATTTCATCGTTAACTGATTTCATCTTCATTTAACTGATTTCATCGTTAACTGATTTCATCTTCATTTAATTGATTTCATCGTTAACTGATTTCATCGTTAACTGATTTCATCGTTAACTGATTTCATCTTCATTTAACTGATTTCATCGTTAACTGATTTCATCGTTAACTGATTTCATCTTCATTTAACTGATTTCATTTTCATTCTTCATTTAACTGATTTCATCGTTAACTGATTTCATCTTCATTTAATTGATTTCATCGTTAACTGATTTCATCGTTAACTGATTTCATCGTTAACTGATTTCATCTTCATTTAACTGATTTCATCGTTAACTGATTTCATCGTTAACTGAATTCATCGTTAACTGATTTCATCTTCATTTAACTGATTTCATCGTTAACTGATTTCATCGTTAACTGATTTCATCTTCATTTAACTGATTTCATCGTTAACTGATTTCATCGTTAATTGATTTCATCGTTAACTGATTTCATTTTCATTCTTCATTTAACTGATTTCATCGTTAACTGATTTAATCGTTAACTGATTTCATCTTCATTTAACTGATTTCATCTTCATTTAACTGATTTCATCGTTAACTGATTTCATCGTTAATTGATTTCATCGTTAACTGATTTCATCTTCATTCTTCATTTAACTGATTTCATCGTTAACTGATTTCATCTTCATTTAACTGATTTCATCGTTAACTGATTTCATCGTTAACTGATTTCATCGTTAACTGATTTCATCTTCATTTAACTGATTTCATCGTTAACTGATTTCATCTTCATTCTTCATTTAACTGATTTCATCTTTAACTGATTTCATCGTTAACTGATTTCATCTTCATTTAACTGATTTCATCGTTAATTGATTTCATCGTTAACTGATTTCATCGTTAATTGATTTCATCGTTAACTGATTTCATCTTCATTTAACTGATTTCATCGTTAACTGATTTCATCTTCATTCTTCATTTAACTGATTTCATCTTTAACTGATTTCATCGTTAACTGATTTCATCTTCATTTAACTGATTTCATCGTTAATTGATTTCATCGTTAACTGATTTCATCGTTAATTGATTTCATCGTTAACTGATTTCATCTTCATTTAACTGATTTCATCGTTAACTGATTTCATCTTCATTCTTCATTTAACTGATTTCATCTTTAACTGATTTCATCGTTAACTGATTTCATCTTCATTTAACTGATTTCATCGTTAATTGATTTCATCGTTAACTGATTTCATCGTTAATTGATTTCATCGTTAACTGATTTCATCTTCATTTAACTGATTTCATCGTTAACTGATTTCATCTTCATTCTTCATTTAACTGATTTCATCTTTAACTGATTTCATCGTTAACTGATTTCATCTTCATTTAACTGATTTCATCGTTAATTGATTTCATCGTTAACTGATTTCATCGTTAACTGATTTCATCTTCATTTAACTGATTTCATCGTTAACTGATTTCATCGTTAACTGATTTCATCTTTAACTGATTTCATCTTCATTTAACTGATTTCATCGTTAACTGATTTCATCGTTAACTGATTTCATCTTCATTTAACTGATTTCATCTTCATTTAACTGATTTCATCTTCATTTAACTGATTTCATCGTTAACTGATTTCATCGTTAACTGATTTCATCTTCATTTAATTGATTTCATCGTTAACTGATTTCATCGTTAACTGATTTCATCGTTAACTGATTTCATCTTCATTTAACTGATTTCATCGTTAACTGATTTCATCGTTAACTGATTTCATCGTTAACTGATTTCATCTTCATTTAACTGATTTCATCGTTAACTGATTTCATCGTTAACTGATTTCATCTTCATTTAACTGATTTCATCGTTAACTGATTTCATCGTTAATTGATTTCATCGTTAACTGATTTCATTTTCATTCTTCATTTAACTGATTTCATCGTTAACTGATTTCATTGTTAACTGATTTCATCTTCATTTAACTGATTTCATCGTTAACTGATTTCATCGTTAATTGATTTCATCGTTAACTGATTTCATCTTCATTCTTCATTTAACTGATTTCATCGTTAACTGATTTCATCTTCATTTAACTGATTTCATCGTTAACTGATTTCATCGTTAACTGATTTCATCGTTAACTGATTTCATCTTCATTTAACTGATTTCATCGTTAACTGATTTCATCTTCATTCTTCATTTAACTGATTTCATCTTTAACTGATTTCATCGTTAACTGATTTCATCTTCATTTAACTGATTTCATCGTTAATTGATTTCATCGTTAACTGATTTCATCGTTAACTGATTTCATCTTCATTTAACTGATTTCATCGTTAACTGATTTCATCGTTAACTGATTTCATCGTTAACTGATTTCATCTTCATTTAACTGATTTCATCGTTAACTGATTTCATCGTTAACTGATTTCATCTTCATTTAACTGATTTCATCGTTAACTGATTTCATCGTTAACTGATTTCATCTTCATTTAACTGATTTCATCGTTAACTGATTTCATCGTTAACTGATTTCATCGTTAACTGATTTCATCTTCATTTAACTGATTTCATTGTTAACTGATTTCATCGTTAACTGATTTCATCTTCATTTAACTGATTTCATCGTTAACTGATTTCATCGTTAACTGATTTCATCGTTAACTGATTTCATCTTCATTTAACTGATTTCATCGTTAACTGATTTCATCTTCATTTAACTGATTTCATCGTTAACTGATTTCATCGTTAACTGATTTCATCGTTAACTGATTTCATCTTTAACTGATTTCATCGTTAACTGATTTCATCTTCATTTAACTGATTTCATCGTTAACTGATTTCATCTTCATTTAATTGATTTCATCGTTAACTGATTTCATCGTTAACTGATTTCATCTTCATTTAACTGATTTCATCGTTAACTGATTTCATCGTTAACTGATTTCATCTTCATTTAACTGATTTCATTTTCATTCTTCATTTAACTGATTTCATCGTTAACTGATTTCATCTTCATTTAATTGATTTCATCGTTAACTGATTTCATCGTTAACTGATTTCATCGTTAACTGATTTCATCTTCATTTAACTGATTTCATCGTTAACTGATTTCATCGTTAACTGAATTCATCGTTAACTGATTTCATCTTCATTTAACTGATTTCATCGTTAACTGATTTCATCGTTAACTGATTTCATCTTCATTTAACTGATTTCATCGTTAACTGATTTCATCGTTAACTGATTTCATCTTCATTTAACTGATTTCATTTTCATTCTTCATTTAACTGATTTCATCGTTAACTGATTTCATCTTCATTTAATTGATTTCATCGTTAACTGATTTCATCGTTAACTGATTTCATCGTTAACTGATTTCATCTTCATTTAACTGATTTCATCGTTAACTGATTTCATCGTTAACTGATTTCATCTTCATTTAACTGATTTCATCGTTAACTGATTTCATCGTTAATTGATTTCATCGTTAACTGATTTCATTTTCATTCTTCATTTAACTGATTTCATCGTTAACTGATTTCATCGTTAACTGATTTCATCTTCATTTAACTGATTTCATCGTTAACTGATTTCATCGTTAATTGATTTCATCGTTAACTGATTTCATCTTCATTCTTCATTTAACTGATTTCATCGTTAACTGATTTCATCTTCATTTAACTGATTTCATCGTTAACTGATTTCATCTTTAACTGATTTCATCGTTAACTGATTTCATCTTCATTTAACTGATTTCATCGTTAACTGATTTCATCTTCATTCTTCATTTAACTGATTTCATCTTTAACTGATTTCATCGTTAACTGATTTCATCTTCATTTAACTGATTTCATCGTTAATTGATTTCATCGTTAACTGATTTCATCGTTAATTGATTTCATCGTTAACTGATTTCATCTTCATTTAACTGATTTCATCGTTAACTGATTTCATCTTCATTCTTCATTTAACTGATTTCATCTTTAACTGATTTCATCGTTAACTGATTTCATCTTCATTTAACTGATTTCATCGTTAACTGATTTCATCGTTAACTGATTTCATCTTTAACTGATTTCATCTTCATTTAACTGATTTCATCGTTAACTGATTTCATCGTTAACTGATTTCATCGTTAACTGATTTCATCTTCATTTAACTGATTTCATCTTCATTTAACTGATTTCATCGTTAACTGATTTCATCGTTAACTGATTTCATCTTCATTTAATTGATTTCATCGTTAACTGATTTCATCGTTAACTGATTTCATCGTTAACTGATTTCATCTTCATTTAACTGATTTCATCGTTAACTGATTTCATCGTTAACTGATTTCATCTTCATTTAACTGATTTCATCGTTAACTGATTTCATCTTCATTTAACTGATTTCATCGTTAACTGATTTCATCGTTAATTGATTTCATCGTTAACTGATTTCATTTTCATTCTTCATTTAACTGATTTCATCGTTAACTGATTTCATCGTTAACTGATTTCATCTTCATTTAACTGATTTCATCGTTAACTGATTTCATCGTTAATTGATTTCATCGTTAACTGATTTCATCTTCATTCTTCATTTAACTGATTTCATCGTTAACTGATTTCATCTTCATTTAACTGATTTCATCGTTAACTGATTTCATCGTTAACTGATTTCATCGTTAACTGATTTCATCTTCATTTAACTGATTTCATCGTTAACTGATTTCATCTTCATTCTTCATTTAACTGATTTCATCTTTAACTGATTTCATCGTTAACTGATTTCATCTTCATTTAACTGATTTCATCGTTAATTGATTTCATCGTTAACTGATTTCATCGTTAACTGATTTCATCTTCATTTAACTGATTTCATCGTTAACTGATTTCATCGTTAACTGATTTCATCTTTAACTGATTTCATCTTCATTTAACTGATTTCATCGTTAACTGATTTCATCGTTAACTGATTTCATCGTTAACTGATTTCATCTTCATTTAACTGATTTCATCGTTAACTGATTTCATCGTTAACTGATTTCATCGTTAACTGATTTCATCTTCATTTAACTGATTTCATTTTCATTCTTCATTTAACTGATTTCATCGTTAACTGATTTCATCTTCATTTAACTGATTTCATCGTTAACTGATTTCATCGTTAACTGATTTCATCGTTAACTGATTTCATCTTTAACTGATTTCATCGTTAACTGATTTCATCTTCATTTAACTGATTTCATCGTTAACTGATTTCATCTTCATTTAATTGATTTCATCGTTAACTGATTTCATCGTTAACTGATTTCATCGTTAACTGATTTCATCTTCATTTAACTGATTTCATCGTTAACTGATTTCATCGTTAACTGATTTCATCTTCATTTAACTGATTTCATTTTCATTCTTCATTTAACTGATTTCATCGTTAACTGATTTCATCTTCATTTAATTGATTTCATCGTTAACTGATTTCATCGTTAACTGATTTCATCTTCATTTAACTGATTTCATCGTTAACTGATTTCATCGTTAACTGATTTCATCTTCATTTAACTGATTTCATCGTTAACTGATTTCATCGTTAATTGATTTCATCGTTAACTGATTTCATTTTCATTCTTCATTTAACTGATTTCATCGTTAACTGATTTCATCGTTAACTGATTTCATCTTCATTTAACTGATTTCATCGTTAATTGATTTCATCGTTAACTGATTTCATCTTCATTTAACTGATTTCATCGTTAACTGATTTCATCGTTAACTGATTTCATCGTTAACTGATTTCATCTTTAACTGATTTCATCGTTAACTGATTTCATCGTTAACTGATTTCATCTTCATTTAACTGATTTCATTGTTAACTGATTTCATCGTTAACTGATTTCATCTTCATTTAATTGATTTCATCGTTAACTGATTTCATCTTCATTTAATTGATTTCATCGTTAACTGATTTCATCGTTAACTGATTTCATCGTTAACTGATTTCATCTTCATTTAACTGATTTCATCGTTAACTGATTTCATCGTTAACTGATTTCATCTTCATTTAACTGATTTCATCGTTAACTGATTTCATCGTTAACTGATTTCATCTTCATTTAACTGATTTCATCGTTAACTGATTTCATCGTTAACTGATTTCATCGTTAACTGATTTCATCGTTAACTGATTTCATCTTCATTTAACTGATTTCATTGTTAACTGATTTCATCGTTAACTGATTTCATCTTCATTTAACTGATTTCATCGTTAACTGATTTCATCGTTAACTGATTTCATCGTTAACTGATTTCATCTTCATTTAACTGATTTCATTTTCATTCTTCATTTAACTGATTTCATCGTTAACTGATTTCATCTTCATTTAACTGATTTCATCGTTAACTGATTTCATCGTTAACTGATTTCATCTTTAACTGATTTCATCGTTAACTGATTTCATCTTCATTTAACTGATTTCATCGTTAACTGATTTCATCTTCATTTAATTGATTTCATCGTTAACTGATTTCATCGTTAACTGATTTCATCGTTAATTGATTTCATCGTTAACTGATTTCATCTTCATTTAACTGATTTCATCGTTAATTGATTTCATCGTTAACTGATTTCATCGTTAACTGATTTCATCGTTAACTGATTTCATCTTCATTCTTCATTTAACTGATTTCATCTTTAACTGATTTCATCGTTAACTGATTTCATCTTCATTTAACTGATTTCATCGTTAATTGATTTCATCGTTAACTGATTTCATCGTTAATTGATTTCATCGTTAACTGATTTCATCTTCATTTAACTGATTTCATCGTTAACTGATTTCATCTTCATTCTTCATTTAACTGATTTCATCTTTAACTGATTTCATCGTTAACTGATTTCATCTTCATTTAACTGATTTCATCGTTAATTGATTTCATCGTTAACTGATTTCATCGTTAATTGATTTCATCGTTAACTGATTTCATCTTCATTTAACTGATTTCATCGTTAACTGATTTCATCTTCATTCTTCATTTAACTGATTTCATCTTTAACTGATTTCATCGTTAACTGATTTCATCTTCATTTAACTGATTTCATCGTTAATTGATTTCATCGTTAACTGATTTCATCGTTAACTGATTTCATCTTCATTTAACTGATTTCATCGTTAACTGATTTCATCGTTAACTGATTTCATCTTTAACTGATTTCATCTTCATTTAACTGATTTCATCGTTAACTGATTTCATCGTTAACTGATTTCATCGTTAACTGATTTCATCTTCATTTAACTGATTTCATCTTCATTTAACTGATTTCATCGTTAACTGATTTCATCGTTAACTGATTTCATCTTCATTTAATTGATTTCATCGTTAACTGATTTCATCGTTAACTGATTTCATCTTCATTTAACTGATTTCATCGTTAACTGATTTCATCGTTAACTGATTTCATCGTTAACTGATTTCATCGTTAACTGATTTCATCTTCATTTAACTGATTTCATCGTTAACTGATTTCATCGTTAACTGATTTCATCTTCATTTAACTGATTTCATCGTTAACTGATTTCATCGTTAATTGATTTCATCGTTAACTGATTTCATTTTCATTCTTCATTTAACTGATTTCATCGTTAACTGATTTCATCGTTAACTGATTTCATCTTCATTTAACTGATTTCATCGTTAACTGATTTCATCGTTAATTGATTTCATCGTTAACTGATTTCATCTTCATTCTTCATTTAACTGATTTCATCGTTAACTGATTTCATCTTCATTTAACTGATTTCATCGTTAACTGATTTCATCGTTAACTGATTTCATCGTTAACTGATTTCATCTTCATTTAACTGATTTCATCGTTAACTGATTTCATCTTCATTCTTCATTTAACTGATTTCATCTTTAACTGATTTCATCGTTAACTGATTTCATCTTCATTTAACTGATTTCATCGTTAATTGATTTCATCGTTAACTGATTTCATCGTTAACTGATTTCATCTTCATTTAACTGATTTCATCGTTAACTGATTTCATCGTTAACTGATTTCATCTTTAACTGATTTCATCTTCATTTAACTGATTTCATCGTTAACTGATTTCATCGTTAACTGATTTCATCGTTAACTGATTTCATCTTCATTTAAATGATTTCATCTTCATTTAACTGATTTCATCGTTAACTGATTTCATCGTTAACTGATTTCATCTTCATTTAATTGATTTCATCGTTAACTGATTTCATCGTTAACTGATTTCATCGTTAACTGATTTCATCTTCATTTAACTGATTTCATCGTTAACTGATTTCATCGTTAACTGATTTCATCGTTAACTGATTTCATCTTCATTTAACTGATTTCATCGTTAACTGATTTCATCGTTAACTGATTTCATCTTCATTTAACTGATTTCATCGTTAACTGATTTCATCGTTAATTGATTTCATCGTTAACTGATTTCATTTTCATTCTTCATTTAACTGATTTCATCGTTAACTGATTTCATCGTTAACTGATTTCATCTTCATTTAACTGATTTCATCGTTAACTGATTTCATCGTTAATTGATTTCATCGTTAACTGATTTCATCTTCATTCTTCATTTAACTGATTTCATCGTTAACTGATTTCATCTTCATTTAACTGATTTCATCGTTAACTGATTTCATCGTTAACTGATTTCATCGTTAACTGATTTCATCTTCATTTAACTGATTTCATCGTTAACTGATTTCATCTTCATTCTTCATTTAACTGATTTCATCGTTAACTGATTTCATCGTTAACTGATTTCATCTTCATTTAACTGATTTCATCGTTAATTGATTTCATCGTTAACTGATTTCATCGTTAACTGATTTCATCTTCATTTAACTGATTTCATCGTTAACTGATTTCATCTTTAACTGATTTCATCTTCATTTAACTGATTTCATCGTTAACTGATTTCATCGTTAACTGATTTCATCGTTAACTGATTTCATCTTCATTTAACTGATTTCATTGTTAACTGATTTCATCGTTAACTGATTTCATCTTCATTTAACTGATTTCATCGTTAACTGATTTCATCGTTAACTGATTTCATCGTTAACTGATTTCATCTTCATTTAACTGATTTCATTTTCATTCTTCATTTAACTGATTTCATCGTTAACTGATTTCATCTTCATTTAACTGATTTCATCGTTAACTGATTTCATCGTTAACTGATTTCATCGTTAACTGATTTCATCTTTAACTGATTTCATCGTTAACTGATTTCATCGTTAACTGATTTCATCTTCATTTAACTGATTTCATTTTCATTCTTCATTTAACTGATTTCATCGTTAACTGATTTCATCTTCATTTAACTGATTTCATCGTTAACTGATTTCATCGTTAACTGATTTCATCGTTAACTGATTTCATCTTCATTTAACTGATTTCATCGTTAACTGATTTCATCGTTAACTGATTTCATCGTTAACTGATTTCATCTTCATTTAACTGATTTCATTTTCATTCTTCATTTAACTGATTTCATCGTTAACTGATTTCATCTTCATTTAACTGATTTCATCGTTAACTGATTTCATCGTTAACTGATTTCATCGTTAACTGATTTCATCTTCATTTAACTGATTTCATCGTTAACTGATTTCATCTTCATTTAATTGATTTCATCGTTAACTGATTTCATCGTTAACTGATTTCATCGTTAACTGATTTCATCTTCATTTAACTGATTTCATCGTTAACTGATTTCATCGTTAACTGATTTCATCTTCATTTAACTGATTTCATTTTCATTCTTCATTTAACTGATTTCATCGTTAACTGATTTCATCTTCATTTAATTGATTTCATCGTTAACTGATTTCATCGTTAACTGATTTCATCTTCATTTAACTGATTTCATCGTTAACTGATTTCATCTTCATTTAACTGATTTCATTTTCATTCTTCATTTAACTGATTTCATCGTTAACTGATTTCATCTTCATTTAATTGATTTCATCGTTAACTGATTTCATCGTTAACTGATTTCATCTTCATTTAACTGATTTCATTGTTAACTGATTTCATCGTTAACTGATTTCATCTTCATTTAACTGATTTCATCGTTAACTGATTTCATCGTTAACTGATTTCATCGTTAACTGATTTCATCTTCATTTAACTGATTTCATTTTCATTCTTCATTTAACTGATTTCATCGTTAACTGATTTCATCTTCATTTAACTGATTTCATCGTTAACTGATTTCATCGTTAACTGATTTCATCGTTAACTGATTTCATCTTTAACTGATTTCATCGTTAACTGATTTCATCTTCATTTAACTGATTTCATCGTTAACTGATTTCATCTTCATTTAATTGATTTCATCGTTAACTGATTTCATCGTTAACTGATTTCATCGTTAACTGATTTCATCTTCATTTAACTGATTTCATCGTTAACTGATTTCATCGTTAACTGATTTCATCTTCATTTAACTGATTTCATTTTCATTCTTCATTTAACTGATTTCATCGTGAACTGATTTCATCTTCATTTAACTGATTTCATCGTTAACTGATTTCATCGTTAATTGATTTCATCGTTAACTGATTTCATTTTCATTCTTCATTTAACTGATTTCATCGTTAACTGATTTCATCGTTAACTGATTTCATCTTCATTTAACTGATTTCATCGTTAATTGATTTCATCGTTAACTGATTTCATCTTCATTTAACTGATTTCATCGTTAACTGATTTCATCGTTAACTGATTTCATCGTTAACTGATTTCATCTTTAACTGATTTCATCGTTAACTGATTTCATCTTCATTTAACTGATTTCATTGTTAACTGATTTCATCGTTAACTGATTTCATCTTCATTTAATTGATTTCATCGTTAACTGATTTCATCTTCATTTAATTGATTTCATCGTTAACTGATTTCATCGTTAACTGATTTCATCGTTAACTGATTTCATCTTCATTTAACTGATTTCATCGTTAACTGATTTCATCGTTAACTGATTTCATCTTCATTTAACTGATTTCATCGTTAACTGATTTCATCGTTAACTGATTTCATCGTCATTTAACTGATTTCATCGTTAACTGATTTCATCGTTAACTGATTTCATCGTTAACTGATTTCATCGTTAACTGATTTCATCTTCATTTAACTGATTTCATTGTTAACTGATTTCATCGTTAACTGATTTCATCTTCATTTAACTGATTTCATCGTTAACTGATTTCATCGTTAACTGATTTCATCGTTAACTGATTTCATCTTCATTTAACTGATTTCATTTTCATTCTTCATTTAACTGATTTCATCGTTAACTGATTTCATCTTCATTTAACTGATTTCATCGTTAACTGATTTCATCGTTAACTGATTTCATCGTTAACTGATTTCATCTTTAACTGATTTCATCGTTAACTGATTTCATCTTCATTTAACTGATTTCATCGTTAACTGATTTCATCTTCATTTAATTGATTTCATCGTTAACTGATTTCATCGTTAACTGATTTCATCGTTAACTGATTTCATCGTTAACTGATTTCATCTTCATTTAACTGATTTCATCGTTAACTGATTTCATCGTTAACTGATTTCATCTTCATTTAACTGATTTCATTTTCATTCTTCATTTAACTGATTTCATCGTTAACTGATTTCATCTTCATTTAATTGATTTCATCGTTAACTGATTTCATCGTTAACTGATTTCATCGTTAACTGATTTCATCTTCATTTAACTGATTTCATCGTTAACTGATTTCATCGTTAACTGATTTCATCGTTAACTGATTTCATCTTCATTTAACTGATTTCATCGTTAACTGATTTCATCGTTAACTGATTTCATCTTCATTTAACTGATTTCATCGTTAACTGATTTCATCGTTAATTGATTTCATCGTTAACTGATTTCATTTTCATTCTTCATTTAACTGATTTCATCGTTAACTGATTTCATCGTTAACTGATTTCATCGTTAACTGATTTCATCTTCATTTAACTGATTTCATCGTTAACTGATTTCATCGTTAATTGATTTCATCGTTAACTGATTTCATCTTCATTCTTCATTTAACTGATTTTATCGTTAACTGATTTCATCTTCATTTAACTGATTTCATCGTTAACTGATTTCATCGTTAACTGATTTCATCGTTAACTGATTTCATCTTCATTTAACTGATTTCATCGTTAACTGATTTCATCTTCATTCTTCATTTAACTGATTTCATCTTTAACTGATTTCATCGTTAACTGATTTCATCTTCATTTAACTGATTTCATCGTTAATTGATTTCATCGTTAACTGATTTCATCGTTAATTGATTTCATCGTTAACTGATTTCATCTTCATTTAACTGATTTCATCGTTAACTGATTTCATCTTCATTCTTCATTTAACTGATTTCATCTTTAACTGATTTCATCGTTAACTGATTTCATCTTCATTTAACTGATTTCATCGTTAATTGATTTCATCGTTAACTGATTTCATCGTTAATTGATTTCATCGTTAACTGATTTCATCTTCATTTAACTGATTTCATCGTTAATTGATTTCATCGTTAACTGATTTCATCGTTAATTGATTTCATCGTTAACTGATTTCATCTTCATTTAACTGATTTCATCGTTAACTGATTTCATCTTCATTCTTCATTTAACTGATTTCATCTTTAACTGATTTCATCGTTAACTGATTTCATCTTCATTTAACTGATTTCATCTTCATTTAATTGATTTCATCATTAACTGATTTCATCGTTAACTGATTTCATCGTTAACTGATTTCATCTTCATTTAACTGATTTCATCGTTAACTGATTTCATCGTTAACTGATTTCATCTTCATTTAACTGATTTCATCGTTAACTGATTTCATCGTTAACTGATTTCATCTTCATTTAACTGATTTCATCGTTAACTGATTTCATCGTTAATTGATTTCATCGTTAACTGATTTCATCTTCATTCTTCATTTAACTGATTTCATCGTTAACTGATTTCATCTTCATTTAACTGATTTCATCGTTAACTGATCTTTAACTGAATTCATCTTCATTTAACTGATTTCATCGTTAACTGATTTCATCGTTAACTGATTTCATCGTTAACTGATTTCATCTTCATTTAACTGATTTCATCGTTAACTGATTTCATCGTTAACTGATTTCATCTTCATTTAATTGATTTCATCGTTAACTGATTTCATCGTTAACTGATTTCATCGTTAACTGATTTCATCTTCATTTAACTGATTTCATCGTTAACTGATTTCATCGTTAACTGATTTCATCTTCATTTAACTGATTTCATCGTTAACTGATTTCATCGTTAACTGATTTCATCTTCATTTAACTGATTTCATCGTTAACTGATTTCATCGTTAATTGATTTCATCGTTAACTGATTTCATCTTCATTCTTCATTTAACTGATTTCATCGTTAACTGATTTCATCTTCATTTAACTGATTTCATCGTTAACTGATTTCATCGTTAACTGATTTCATCGTTAACTGATTTCATCTTCATTTAACTGATTTCATCGTTAACTGATTTCATCTTCATTCTTCATTTAACTGATTTCATCTTTAACTGATTTCATCGTTAACTGATTTCATCTTCATTTAACTGATTTCATCGTTAATTGATTTCATCGTTAACTGATTTCATCGTTAACTGATTTCATCTTCATTTAACTGATTTCATCGTTAACTGATTTCATCGTTAACTGATTTCATCTTCATTTAACTGATTTCATCTTCATTTAACTGATTTCATCGTTAACTGATTTCATCGTTAACTGATTTCATCGTTAACTGATTTCATTCTTCATTTAACTGATTTCATCTTTAACTGATTTCATCGTTAACTGATTTCATCTTCATTTAATTGATTTCATCGTTAACTGATTTCATCGTTAACTGATTTCATCGTTAACTGATTTCATCTTCATTTAACTGATTTCATCGTTAACTGATTTCATCGTTAACTGATTTCATCGTTAACTGATTTCATCTTCATTTAACTGATTTCATAGTTAACTGATTTCATCGTTAACTGATTTCATCTTCATTTAACTGATTTCATCGTTAACTGATTTCATCGTTAATTGATTTCATCGTTAACTGATTTCATTTTCATTCTTCATTTAACTGATTTCATCGTTAACTGATTTCATCGTTAACTGATTTCATCTTCATTTAACTGATTTCATCGTTAACTGATTTCATCGTTAATTGATTTCATCGTTAACTGATTTCATCTTCATTCTTCATTTAACTGATTTCATCGTTAACTGATTTCATTTTCATTCTTCATTTAACTGATTTCATCGTTAACTGATTTCATCGTTAACTGATTTCATCTTCATTTAACTGATTTCATCGTTAACTGATTTCATCTTCATTCTTCATTTAACTGATTTCATCTTTAACTGATTTCATCGTTAACTGATTTCATCTTCATTTAACTGATTTCATCGTTAATTGATTTCATCGTTAACTGATTTCATCGTTAACTGATTTCATCTTCATTTAACTGATTTCATCGTTAACTGATTTCATCGTTAACTGATTTCATCTTTAACTGATTTCATCTTCATTTAACTGATTTCATCGTTAACTGATTTCATCGTTAACTGATTTCATCGTTAACTGATTTCATCTTCATTTAACTGATTTCATTGTTAACTGATTTCATCGTTAACTGATTTCATCTTCATTTAACTGATTTCATCGTTAACTGATTTCATCGTTAACTGATTTCATCGTTAACTGATTTCATCTTCATTTAACTGATTTCATTTTCATTCTTCATTTAACTGATTTCATCGTTAACTGATTTCATCTTCATTTAACTGATTTCATCGTTAACTGATTTCATCGTTAACTGATTTCATCGTTAACTGATTTCATCTTTAACTGATTTCATCGTTAACTGATTTCATCTTCATTTAACTGATTTCATCGTTAACTGATTTCATCTTCATTTAATTGATTTCATCGTTAACTGATTTCATCGTTAACTGATTTCATCGTTAACTGATTTCATCTTCATTTAACTGATTTCATCGTTAACTGATTTCATCGTTAACTGATTTCATCTTCATTTAACTGATTTCATCGTTAACTGATTTCATCGTTAATTGATTTCATCGTTAACTGATTTCATTTTCATTCTTCATTTAACTGATTTCATCGTTAACTGATTTCATCGTTAACTGATTTCATCTTCATTTAACTGATTTCATCGTTAACTGATTTCATCGTTAACTGATTTCATCTTCATTTAACTGATTTCATCGTTAACTGATTTCATCGTTAATTGATTTCATCGTTAACTGATTTCATTTTCATTCTTCATTTAACTGATTTCATCGTTAACTGATTTCATCGTTAACTGATTTCATCTTCATTTAACTGATTTCATCGTTAACTGATTTCATCGTTAATTGATTTCATCGTTAACTGATTTCATCTTCATTCTTCATTTAACTGATTTCATCGTTAACTGATTTCATCTTCATTTAACTGATTTCATCGTTAACTGATTTCATCGTTAACTGATTTCATCGTTAACTGATTTCATCTTCATTTAACTGATTTCATTGTTAACTGATTTCATCGTTAACTGATTTCATCTTCATTTAACTGATTTCATCGTTAACTGATTTCATCGTTAACTGATTTCATCGTTAACTGATTTCATCTTCATTTAACTGATTTCATTTTCATTCTTCATTTAACTGATTTCATCGTTAACTGATTTCATCTTCATTTAACTGATTTCATCTTCATTTAACTGATTTCATCGTTAATTGATTTCATCGTTAACTGATTTCATCGTTAATTGATTTCATCGTTAACTGATTTCATCTTCATTTAACTGATTTCATCGTTAACTGATTTCATCTTCATTCTTCATTTAACTGATTTCATCTTTAACTGATTTCATCGTTAACTGATTTCATCTTCATTTAACTGATTTCATCGTTAATTGATTTCATCGTTAACTGATTTCATCGTTAATTGATTTCATCGTTAACTGATTTCATCGTTAATTGATTTCATCGTTAACTGATTTCATCTTCATTTAACTGATTTCATCGTTAACTGATTTCATCTTCATTCTTCATTTAACTGATTTCATCTTTAACTGATTTCATCGTTAACTGATTTCATCTTCATTTAACTGATTTCATCGTTAATTGATTTCATCGTTAACTGATTTCATCGTTAATTGATTTCATCGTTAACTGATTTCATCTTCATTTAACTGATTTCATCGTTAACTGATTTCATCTTCATTCTTCATTTAACTGATTTCATCTTTAACTGATTTCATCGTTAACTGATTTCATCTTCATTTAACTGATTTCATCGTTAATTGATTTCATCGTTAACTGATTTCATCGTTAATTGATTTCATCGTTAACTGATTTCATCTTCATTTAACTGATTTCATCGTTAACTGATTTCATCTTCATTCTTCATTTAACTGATTTCATCTTTAACTGATTTCATCGTTAACTGATTTCATCTTCATTTAACTGATTTCATCGTTAATTGATTTCATCGTTAACTGATTTCATCGTTAATTGATTTCATCGTTAACTGATTTCATCTTCATTTAACTGATTTCATCGTTAACTGATTTCATCTTCATTCTTCATTTAACTGATTTCATCTTTAACTGATTTCATCGTTAACTGATTTCATCTTCATTTAACTGATTTCATCGTTAATTGATTTCATCGTTAACTGATTTCATCGTTAATTGATTTCATCGTTAACTGATTTCATCGTTAATTGATTTCATCGTTAACTGATTTCATCTTCATTTAACTGATTTCATCGTTAACTGATTTCATCTTCATTCTTCATTTAACTGATTTCATCGTTAACTGATTTCATCGTTAACTGATTTCATCTTCATTTAACTGATTTCATCGTTAATTGATTTCATCGTTAACTGATTTCATCGTTAACTGATTTCATCTTCATTTAACTGATTTCATCGTTAACTGATTTCATCGTTAACTGATTTCATCTTTAACTGATTTCATCTTCATTTAACTGATTTCATCGTTAATTGATTTCATCGTTAACTGATTTCATCGTTAACTGATTTCATCGTTAACTGATTTCATCTTCATTTAACTGATTTCATCGTTAATTGATTTCATCGTTAACTGATTTCATCGTTAATTGATTTCATCGTTAACTGATTTCATCTTCATTTAACTGATTTCATCGTTAACTGATTTCATCTTCATTCTTCATTTAACTGATTTCATCTTTAACTGATTTCATCGTTAACTGATTTCATCTTCATTTAACTGATTTCATCGTTAATTGATTTCATCGTTAACTGATTTCATCGTTAATTGATTTCATCGTTAACTGATTTCATCTTCATTTAACTGATTTCATCGTTAACTGATTTCATCTTCATTCTTCATTTAACTGATTTCATCTTTAACTGATTTCATCGTTAACTGATTTCATCTTCATTTAACTGATTTCATCGTTAATTGATTTCATCGTTAACTGATTTCATCGTTAACTGATTTCATCTTCATTTAACTGATTTCATCGTTAACTGATTTCATCGTTAACTGATTTCATCTTTAACTGATTTCATCTTCATTTAACTGATTTCATCGTTAACTGATTTCATCGTTAACTGATTTCATCGTTAACTGATTTCATCGTTAACTGATTTCATCTTCATTTAACTGATTTCATCTTCATTTAACTGATTTCATCGTTAACTGATTTCATCGTTAACTGATTTCATCTTCATTTAATTGATTTCATCGTTAACTGATTTCATCGTTAACTGATTTCATCGTTAACTGATTTCATCTTCATTTAACTGATTTCATCGTTAACTGATTTCATCGTTAACTGATTTCATCGTTAACTGATTTCATCTTCATTTAACTGATTTCATCGTTAACTGATTTCATCGTTAACTGATTTCATCTTCATTTAACTGGTTTCATCGTTAACTGATTTCATCGTTAATTGATTTCATCGTTAACTGATTTCATTTTCATTCTTCATTTAACTGATTTCATCGTTAACTGATTTCATCGTTAACTGATTTCATCTTCATTTAACTGATTTCATCGTTAACTGATTTCATCGTTAATTGATTTCATCGTTAACTGATTTCATCTTCATTCTTCATTTAACTGATTTCAACTTTAACTGATTTCATCGTTAACTGATTTCATCTTCATTTAACTGATTTCATCGTTAATTGATTTCATCGTTAACTGATTTCATCGTTAACTGATTTCATCTTCATTTAACTGATTTCATCGTTAACTGATTTCATCGTTAACTGATTTCATCGTTAACTGATTTCATCTTCATTTAACTGATTTCATCGTTAACTGATTTCATCGTTAACTGATTTCATCTTCATTTAACTGATTTCCTCGTTAACTGATTTCATCGTTAACTGATTTCATCGTTAACTGATTTCATCTTCATTTAACTGATTTCATTTTCATTCTTCATTTAACTGATTTCATCGTTAACTGATTTCATCTTCATTTAACTGATTTCATCGTTAACTGATTTCATCGTTAACTGATTTCATCGTTAACTGATTTCATCTTTAACTGATTTCATCGTTAACTGATTTCATCTTCATTTAACTGATTTCATCGTTAACTGATTTCATCTTCATTTAATTGATTTCATCGTTAACTGATTTCATCGTTAACTGATTTCATCGTTAACTGATTTCATCTTCATTTAACTGATTTCATCGTTAACTGATTTCATCGTTAACTGATTTCATCTTCATTTAACTGATTTCATTTTCATTCTTCATTTAACTGATTTCATCGTTAACTGATTTCATCTTCATTTAATTGATTTCATCGTTAACTGATTTCATCGTTAACTGATTTCATCGTTAACTGATTTCATCTTCATTTAACTGATTTCATCGTTAACTGATTTCATCTTCATTTAACTGATTTCATCGTTAACTGATTTCATCGTTAATTGATTTCATCGTTAACTGATTTCATTTTCATTCTTCATTTAACTGATTTCATCGTTAACTGATTTCATCGTTAACTGATTTCATCTTCATTTAACTGATTTCATCGTTAACTGATTTCATCGTTAATTGATTTCATCGTTAACTGATTTCATCTTCATTCTTCATTTAACTGATTTCATCGTTAACTGATTTCATCTTCATTTAACTGATTTCATCGTTAACTGATTTCATCGTTAACTGATTTCATCGTTAACTGATTTCATCTTCATTTAACTGATTTCATCGTTAACTGATTTCATCTTCATTCTTCATTTAACTGATTTCATCTTTAACTGATTTCATCGTTAACTGATTTCATCTTCATTTAACTGATTTCATCGTTAATTGATTTCATCGTTAACTGATTTCATCGTTAACTGATTTCATCGTTAACTGATTTCATCTTCATTTAACTGATTTCATCGTTAATTGATTTCATCGTTAACTGATTTCATCGTTAATTGATTTCATCGTTAACTGATTTCATCTTCATTTAACTGATTTCATCGTTAACTGATTTCATCTTCATTCTTCATTTAACTGATTTCATCTTTAACTGATTTCATCGTTAACTGATTTCATCTTCATTTAACTGATTTCATCGTTAATTGATTTCATCGTTAACTGATTTCATCGTTAATTGATTTCATCGTTAACTGATTTCATCTTCATTTAACTGATTTCATCGTTAACTGATTTCATCTTCATTCTTCATTTAACTGATTTCATCTTTAACTGATTTCATCGTTAACTGATTTCATCTTCATTTAACTGATTTCATCGTTAATTGATTTCATCGTTAACTGATTTCATCGTTAATTGATTTCATCGTTAACTGATTTCATCTTCATTTAACTGATTTCATCGTTAACTGATTTCATCTTCATTCTTCATTTAACTGATTTCATCTTTAACTGATTTCATCGTTAACTGATTTCATCTTCATTTAACTGATTTCATCGTTAATTGATTTCATCGTTAACTGATTTCATCGTTAACTGATTTCATCTTCATTTAACTGATTTCATCGTTAACTGATTTCATCGTTAACTGATTTCATCTTTAACTGATTTCATCTTCATTTAACTGATTTCATCGTTAATTGATTTCATCGTTAACTGATTTCATCGTTAACTGATTTCATCGTTAACTGATTTCATCGTTAACTGATTTCATCTTCATTTAACTGATTTCATCGTTAATTGATTTCATCGTTAACTGATTTCATCGTTAATTGATTTCATCGTTAACTGATTTCATCTTCATTTAACTGATTTCATCGTTAACTGATTTCATCTTCATTCTTCATTTAACTGATTTCATCTTTAACTGATTTCATCGTTAACTGATTTCATCTTCATTTAACTGATTTCATCGTTAATTGATTTCATCGTTAACTGATTTCATCGTTAATTGATTTCATCGTTAACTGATTTCATCTTCATTTAACTGATTTCATCGTTAACTGATTTCATCTTCATTCTTCATTTAACTGATTTCATCTTTAACTGATTTCATCGTTAACTGATTTCATCTTCATTTAACTGATTTCATCGTTAATTGATTTCATCGTTAACTGATTTCATCGTTAACTGATTTCATCTTCATTTAACTGATTTCATCGTTAACTGATTTCATCGTTAACTGATTTCATCTTTAACTGATTTCATCTTCATTTAACTGATTTCATCGTTAACTGATTTCATCGTTAACTGATTTCATCGTTAACTGATTTCATCTTCATTTAACTGATTTCATCTTCATTTAACTGATTTCATCGTTAACTGATTTCATCGTTAACTGATTTCATCTTCATTTAATTGATTTCATCGTTAACTGATTTCATCGTTAACTGATTTCATCGTTAACTGATTTCATCTTCATTTAACTGATTTCATCGTTAACTGATTTCATCGTTAACTGATTTCATCGTTAACTGATTTCATCTTCATTTAACTGATTTCATCGTTAACTGATTTCATCGTTAACTGATTTCATCTTCATTTAACTGATTTCATCGTTAACTGATTTCATAGTTAATTGATTTCATCGTTAACTGATTTCATTTTCATTCTTCATTTAACTGATTTCATCGTTAACTGATTTCATCGTTAACTGATTTCATCTTCATTTAACTGATTTCATCGTTAACTGATTTCATCGTTAATTGATTTCATCGTTAACTGATTTCATCTTCATTCTTCATTTAACTGATTTCATCTTTAACTGATTTCATCGTTAACTGATTTCATCTTCATTTAACTGATTTCATCGTTAATTGATTTCATCGTTAACTGATTTCATCGTTAACTGATTTCATCTTCATTTAACTGATTTCATCGTTAACTGATTTCATCTTTAACTGATTTCATCTTCATTTAACTGATTTCATCGTTAACTGATTTCATCGTTAACTGATTTCATCGTTAACTGATTTCATCTTCATTTAACTGATTTCATTGTTAACTGATTTCATCGTTAACTGATTTCATCTTCATTTAACTGATTTCCTCGTTAACTGATTTCATCGTTAACTGATTTCATCGTTAACTGATTTCATCTTCATTTAACTGATTTCATTTTCATTCTTCATTTAACTGATTTCATCGTTAACTGATTTCATCTTCATTTAACTGATTTCATCGTTAACTGATTTCATCGTTAACTGATTTCATCGTTAACTGATTTCATCTTTAACTGATTTCATCGTTAACTGATTTCATCTTCATTTAACTGATTTCATCGTTAACTGATTTCATCTTCATTTAATTGATTTCATCGTTAACTGATTTCATCGTTAACTGATTTCATCGTTAACTGATTTCATCTTCATTTAACTGATTTCATCGTTAACTGATTTCATCGTTAACTGATTTCATCTTCATTTAACTGATTTCATTTTCATTCTTCATTTAACTGATTTCATCGTTAACTGATTTCATCTTCATTTAATTGATTTCATCGTTAACTGATTTCATCGTTAACTGATTTCATCGTTAACTGATTTCATCTTCATTTAACTGATTTCATCGTTAACTGATTTCATCGTTAACTGATTTCATCGTTAACTGATTTCATCTTCATTTAACTGATTTCATCGTTAACTGATTTCATCGTTAACTGATTTCATCTTCATTTAACTGATTTCATCGTTAACTGATTTCATCGTTAATTGATTTCATCGTTAACTGATTTCATTTTCATTCTTCATTTAACTGATTTCATCGTTAACTGATTTCATCGTTAACTGATTTCATCTTCATTTAACTGATTTCATCGTTAACTGATTTCATCGTTAATTGATTTCATCGTTAACTGATTTCATCTTCATTCTTCATTTAACTGATTTCATCGTTAACTGATTTCATCTTCATTTAACTGATTTCATCGTTAACTGATTTCATCGTTAACTGATTTCATCGTTAACTGATTTCATCTTCATTTAACTGATTTCATTGTTAACTGATTTCATCGTTAACTGATTTCATCTTCATTTAACTGATTTCATCGTTAACTGATTTCATCGTTAACTGATTTCATCGTTAACTGATTTCATCTTCATTTAACTGATTTCATTTTCATTCTTCATTTAACTGATTTCATCGTTAACTGATTTCATCTTCATTTAACTGATTTCATCGTTAACTGATTTCATCGTTAACTGATTTCATCGTTAACTGATTTCATCTTTAACTGATTTCATCGTTAACTGATTTCATCTTCATTTAACTGATTTCATCGTTAACTGATTTCATCTTCATTTAATTGATTTCATCGTTAACTGATTTCATCGTTAACTGATTTCATCGTTAACTGATTTCATCTTCATTTAACTGATTTCATCGTTAACTGATTTCATCTTCATTCTTCATTTAACTGATTTCATCTTTAACTGATTTCATCGTTAACTGATTTCATCTTCATTTAACTGATTTCATCGTTAATTGATTTCATCGTTAACTGATTTCATCGTTAACTGATTTCATCGTTAACTGATTTCATCTTCATTCTTCATTTAACTGATTTCATCTTTAACTGATTTCATCGTTAACTGATTTCATCTTCATTTAACTGATTTCATCGTTAATTGATTTCATCGTTAACTGATTTCATCGTTAATTGATTTCATCGTTAACTGATTTCATCTTCATTTAACTGATTTCATCGTTAACTGATTTCATCTTCATTCTTCATTTAACTGATTTCATCTTTAACTGATTTCATCGTTAACTGATTTCATCTTCATTTAACTGATTTCATCGTTAATTGATTTCATCGTTAACTGATTTCATCGTTAACTGATTTCATCTTCATTTAACTGATTTCATCGTTAACTGATTTCATCGTTAACTGATTTCATCGTTAACTGATTTCATCTTCATTTAACTGATTTCATTTTCATTCTTCATTTAACTGATTTCATCGTTAACTGATTTCATCTTCATTTAACTGATTTCATCGTTAACTGATTTCATCGTTAACTGATTTCATCGTTAACTGATTTCATCTTCATTTAACTGATTTCATCGTTAACTGATTTCATCTTCATTTAATTGATTTCATCGTTAACTGATTTCATCGTTAACTGATTTCATCGTTAACTGATTTCATCTTCATTTAACTGATTTCATCGTTAACTGATTTCATCGTTAACTGATTTCATCTTCATTTAACTGATTTCATTTTCATTCTTCATTTAACTGATTTCATCGTTAACTGATTTCATCTTCATTTAATTGATTTCATCGTTAACTGATTTCATCGTTAACTGATTTCATCGTTAACTGATTTCATCTTCATTTAACTGATTTCATCGTTAACTGATTTCATCGTTAACTGATTTCATCGTTAACTGATTTCATCTTCATTTAACTGATTTCATCGTTAACTGATTTCATCGTTAACTGATTTCATCTTCATTTAACTGATTTCATCGTTAACTGATTTCATCGTTAATTAATTTCATCGTTAACTGATTTCATTTTCATTCTTCATTTAACTGATTTCATCGTTAACTGATTTCATCTTCATTTAACTGATTTCATCGTTAACTGATTTCATCGTTAATTGATTTCATCGTTAACTGATTTCATCTTCATTCTTCATTTAACTGATTTCATCGTTAACTGATTTCATCTTCATTTAACTGATTTCATCGTTAACTGATTTCATCGTTAACTGATTTCATCGTTAACTGATTTCATCGTTAACTGATTTCATCTTCATTTAACTGATTTCATTGTTAACTGATTTCATCGTTAACTGATTTCATCTTCATTTAACTGATTTCATCGTTAACTGATTTCATCGTTAACTGATTTCATCGTTAACTGATTTCATCTTCATTTAACTGATTTCATTTTCATTCTTCATTTAACTGATTTCATCGTTAACTGATTTCATCTTCATTTAACTGATTTCATCGTTAACTGATTTCATCGTTAACTGATTTCATCGTTAACTGATTTCATCTTTAACTGATTTCATCGTTAACTGATTTCATCTTCATTTAACTGATTTCATCGTTAACTGATTTCATCTTCATTTAATTGATTTCATCGTAACTGATTTCATCGTTAACTGATTTCATCGTTAACTGATTTCATCGTTAACTGATTTCATCTTCATTTAACTGATTTCATCGTTAACTGATTTCATCTTCATTCTTCATTTAACTGATTTCATCTTTAACTGATTTCATCGTTAACTGATTTCATCTTCATTTAACTGATTTCATCGTTAATTGATTTCATCGTTAACTGATTTCATCGTTAACTGATTTCATCGTTAACTGATTTCATCGTTAACTGATTTCATCTTCATTTAACTGATTTCATTGTTAACTGATTTCATCGTTAACTGATTTCATCTTCATTTAATTGATTTCATCGTTAACTGATTTCATCTTCATTTAATTGATTTCATCGTTAACTGATTTCATCGTTAACTGATTTCATCTTCATTTAACTGATTTCATCGTTAACTGATTTCATCGTTAACTGATTTCATCTTCATTTAACTGATTTCATCGTTAACTGATTTCATCTTCATTTAACTGATTTCATCGTTAACTGATTTCATCGTTAACTGATTTCATCTTCATTTAACTGATTTCATCGTTAACTGATTTCATCGTTAACTGATTTCATCGTTAACTGATTTCATCTTCATTTAACTGATTTCATTGTTAACTGATTTCATCGTTAACTGATTTCATCTTCATTTAACTGATTTCATCGTTAACTGATTTCATCGTTAACTGATTTCATCGTTAACTGATTTCATCTTCATTTAACTGATTTCATTTTCATTCTTCATTTAACTGATTTCATCGTTAACTGATTTCATCTTCATTTAACTGATTTCATCGTTAACTGATTTCATCGTTAACTGATTTCATCTTTAACTGATTTCATCGTTAACTGATTTCATCTTCATTTAACTGATTTCATCGTTAACTGATTTCATCTTCATTTAATTGATTTCATCGTTAACTGATTTCATCGTTAACTGATTTCATCGTTAACTGATTTCATCTTCATTTAACTGATTTCATCGTTAACTGATTTCATCGTTAACTGATTTCATCTTCATTTAACTGATTTCATTTTCATTCTTCATTTAACTGATTTCATCGTTAACTGATTTCATCTTCATTTAATTGATTTCATCGTTAACTGATTTCATCGTTAACTGATTTCATCGTTAACTGATTTCATCTTCATTTAACTGATTTCATCGTTAACTGATTTCATCGTTAACTGATTTCATCGTTAACTGATTTCATCTTCATTTAACTGATTTCATCGTTAACTGATTTCATCGTTAACTGATTTCATCTTCATTTAACTGATTTCATCGTTAACTGATTTCATCGTTAATTGATTTCATCGTTAACTGATTTCATTTTCATTCTTCATTTAACTGATTTCATCGTTAACTGATTTCATCGTTAACTGATTTCATCTTCATTTAACTGATTTCATCGTTAATTGATTTCATCGTTAACTGATTTCATCGTTAATTGATTTCATCGTTAACTGATTTCATCTTCATTCTTCATTTAACTGATTTCATCTTTAACTGATTTCATCGTTAACTGATTTCATCTTCATTTAACTGATTTCATCGTTAATTGATTTCATCGTTAACTGATTTCATCGTTAACTGATTTCATCTTCATTTAACTGATTTCATCGTTAACTGATTTCATCGTTAACTGATTTCATCTTTAACTGATTTCATCTTCATTTAACTGATTTCATCGTTAACTGATTTCATCGTTAACTGATTTCATCTTCATTTAACTGATTTCATCTTCATTTAACTGATTTCATCGTTAACTGATTTCATCGTTAACTGATTTCATCTTCATTTAATTGATTTCATCGTTAACTGATTTCATCGTTAACTGATTTCATCGTTAACTGATTTCATCTTCATTTAACTGATTTCATCGTTAACTGATTTCATCGTTAACTGATTTCATCGTTAACTGATTTCATCTTCATTTAACTGATTTCATCGTTAACTGATTTCATCGTTAACTGATTTCATCTTCATTTAACTGATTTCATCGTTAACTGATTTCATCGTTAATTGATTTCATCGTTAACTGATTTCATTTTCATTCTTCATTTAACTGATTTCATCGTTAACTGATTTCATCTTCATTTAACTGATTTCATCGTTAACTGATTTCATCGTTAACTGATTTCATCTTCATTTAACTGATTTCATCGTTAACTGATTTCATCGTTAACTGATTTCATCTTCATTTAACTGATTTCATCGTTAACTGATTTCATCTTCATTTAACTGATTTCATCGTTAACTGATTTCATCGTTAACTGATTTCATCTTCATTTAACTGATTTCATTTTCATTCTTCATTTAACTGATTTCATCGTTAACTGATTTCATCTTCATTTAATTGATTTCATCGTTAACTGATTTCATCGTTAACTGATTTCATCTTCATTTAACTGATTTCATCGTTAACTGATTTCATCGTTAACTGATTTCATCGTTAACTGATTTCATCTTCATTTAACTGATTTCATCGTTAACTGATTTCATCGTTAACTGATTTCATCTTCATTTAACTGATTTCATCGTTAACTGATTTCATCGTTAATTGATTTCATCGTTAACTGATTTCATTTTCATTCTTCATTTAACTGATTTCATCGTTAACTGATTTCATCGTTAACTGATTTCATCTTCATTTAACTGATTTCATCGTTAACTGATTTCATCGTTAATTGATTTCATCGTTAACTGATTTCATCTTCATTCTTCATTTAACTGATTTCATCGTTAACTGATTTCATCTTCATTTAACTGATTTCATCGTTAACTGATTTCATCGTTAACTGATTTCATCGTTAACTGATTTCATCTTCATTTAACTGATTTCATCGTTAACTGATTTCATCTTCATTCTTCATTTAACTGATTTCATCTTTAACTGATTTCATCGTTAACTGATTTCATCTTCATTTAACTGATTTCATCGTTAATTGATTTCATCGTTAACTGATTTCATCGTTAATTGATTTCATCGTTAACTGATTTCATCTTCATTTAACTGATTTCATCGTTAACTGATTTCATCTTCATTCTTCATTTAACTGATTTCATCTTTAACTGATTTCATCGTTAACTGATTTCATCTTCATTTAACTGATTTCATCGTTAATTGATTTCATCGTTAACTGATTTCATCGTTAATTGATTTCATCGTTAACTGATTTCATCTTCATTTAACTGATTTCATCGTTAACTGATTTCATCTTCATTCTTCATTTAACTGATTTCATCTTTAACTGATTTCATCGTTAACTGATTTCATCTTCATTTAACTGATTTCATCGTTAATTGATTTCATCGTTAACTGATTTCATCGTTAACTGATTTCATCTTCATTTAACTGATTTCATCGTTAACTGATTTCATCTTTAACTGATTTCATCTTCATTTAACTGATTTCATCGTTAACTGATTTCATCGTTAACTGATTTCATCGTTAACTGATTTCATCTTCATTTAACTGATTTCATCTTCATTTAACTGATTTCATCGTTAACTGATTTCATCGTTAACTGATTTCATCTTCATTTAATTGATTTCATCGTTAACTGATTTCATCGTTAACTGATTTCATCGTTAACTGATTTCATCTTCATTTAACTGATTTCATCGTTAACTGATTTCATCGTTAACTGATTTCATCGTTAACTGATTTCATCGTTAACTGATTTCATCTTCATTTAACTGATTTCATCGTTAACTGATTTCATCGTTAATTGATTTCATCGTTAACTGATTTCATTTTCATTCTTCATTTAACTGATTTCATCGTTAACTGATTTCATCGTTAACTGATTTCATCTTCATTTAACTGATTTCATCGTTAACTGATTTCATCGTTAATTGATTTCATCGTTAACTGATTTCATCTTCATTCTTCATTTAACTGATTTCATCGTTAACTGATTTCATCTTCATTTAACTGATTTCATCGTTAACTGATTTCATCGTTAACTGATTTCATCGTTAACTGATTTCATCTTCATTTAACTGATTTCATCGTTAACTGATTTCATCTTCATTCTTCATTTAACTGATTTCATCTTTAACTGATTTCATCGTTAACTGATTTCATCTTCATTTAACTGATTTCATCGTTAATTGATTTCATCGTTAACTGATTTCATCGTTAACTGATTTCATCTTCATTTAACTGATTTCATCGTTAACTGATTTCATCGTTAACTGATTTCATCTTTAACTGATTTCATCTTCATTTAACTGATTTCATCGTTAACTGATTTCATCGTTAACTGATTTCATCGTTAACTGATTTCATCTTCATTTAACTGATTTCATTGTTAACTGATTTCATCGTTAACTGATTTCATCTTCATTTAACTGATTTCATCGTTAACTGATTTCATCGTTAACTGATTTCATCGTTAACTGATTTCATCTTCATTTAACTGATTTCATTTTCATTCTTCATTTAACTGATTTCATCGTTAACTGATTTCATCTTCATTTAACTGATTTCATCGTTAACTGATTTCATCGTTAACTGATTTCATCGTTAACTGATTTCATCTTTAACTGATTTCATCGTTAACTGATTTCATCTTCATTTAACTGATTTCATCGTTAACTGATTTCATCTTCATTTAATTGATTTCATCGTTAACTGATTTCATCGTTAACTGATTTCATCGTTAACTGATTTCATCTTCATTTAACTGATTTCATCGTTAACTGATTTCATCGTTAACTGATTTCATCTTCATTTAACTGATTTCATTTTCATTCTTCATTTAACTGATTTCATCGTTAACTGATTTCATCTTCATTTAATTGATTTCATCGTTAACTGATTTCATCGTTAACTGATTTCATCTTCATTTAACTGATTTCATCGTTAACTGATTTCATCGTTAACTGATTTCATCTTCATTTAACTGATTTCATCGTTAACTGATTTCATCTTCATTCTTCATTTAACTGATTTCATCGTTAACTGATTTCATCGTTAACTGATTTCATCGTTAACTGATTTCATCTTCATTTAACTGATTTCATCGTTAATTGATTTCATCGTTAACTGATTTCATCGTTAACTGATTTCATCTTCATTTAACTGATTTCATCGTTAACTGATTTCATCGTTAACTGATTTCATCTTTAACTGATTTCATCTTCATTTAACTGATTTCATCGTTAACTGATTTCATCGTTAACTGATTTCATCTTCATTTAACTGATTTCATCTTCATTTAACTGATTTCATCGTTAACTGATTTCATCGTTAACTGATTTCATCTTCATTTAATTGATTTCATCGTTAACTGATTTCATCGTTAACTGATTTCATCGTTAACTGATTTCATCTTCATTTAACTGATTTCATCGTTAACTGATTTCATCGTTAACTGATTTCATCGTTAACTGATTTCATCTTCATTTAACTGATTTCATCGTTAACTGATTTCATCGTTAACTGATTTCATCTTCATTTAACTGATTTCATCGTTAACTGATTTCATCGTTAATTGATTTCATCGTTAACTGATTTCATTTTCATTCTTCATTTAACTGATTTCATCGTTAACTGATTTCATCGTTAACTGATTTCATCTTCATTTAACTGATTTCATCGTTAACTGATTTCATCGTTAATTGATTTCATCGTTAACTGATTTCATCTTCATTCTTCATTTAACTGATTTCATCGTTAACTGATTTCATCTTCATTTAACTGATTTCATCGTTAACTGATTTCATCGTTAACTGATTTCATCGTTAACTGATTTCATCTTCATTTAACTGATTTCATCGTTAACTGATTTCATCTTCATTCTTCATTTAACTGATTTCATCTTTAACTGATTTCATCGTTAACTGATTTCATCTTCATTTAACTGATTTCATCGTTAATTGATTTCATCGTTAACTGATTTCATCGTTAACTGATTTCATCTTCATTTAACTGATTTCATCGTTAACTGATTTCATCGTTAACTGATTTCATCTTTAACTGATTTCATCTTCATTTAACTGATTTCATCGTTAACTGATTTCATCGTTAACTGATTTCATCTTCATTTAACTGATTTCATCTTCATTTAACTGATTTCATTGTTAACTGATTTCATCGTTAACTGATTTCATCTTCATTTAACTGATTTCATCGTTAACTGATTTCATCGTTAACTGATTTCATCTTCATTTAACTGATTTCATTTTCATTCTTCATTTAACTGATTTCATCGTTAACTGATTTCATCTTCATTTAACTGATTTCATCGTTAACTGATTTCATCGTTAACTGATTTCATCGTTAACTGATTTCATCTTTAACTGATTTCATCGTTAACTGATTTCATCTTCATTTAACTGATTTCATCGTTAACTGATTTCATCTTCATTTAATTGATTTCATCGTTAACTGATTTCATCGTTAACTGATTTCATCGTTAACTGATTTCATCTTCATTTAACTGATTTCATCGTTAACTGATTTCATCGTTAACTGATTTCATCGTTAACTGATTTCATCTTTAACTGATTTCATCGTTAACTGATTTCATCTTCATTTAACTGATTTCATCGTTAACTGATTTCATCTTCATTTAATTGATTTCATCGTTAACTGATTTCATCGTTAACTGATTTCATCGTTAACTGATTTCATCTTCATTTAACTGATTTCATCGTTAACTGATTTCATCGTTAACTGATTTCATCTTCATTTAACTGATTTCATCGTTAACTGATTTCATCGTTAATTGATTTCATCGTTAACTGATTTCATTTTCATTCTTCATTTAACTGATTTCATCGTTAACTGATTTCATCGTTAACTGATTTCATCTTCATTTAACTGATTTCATCGTTAACTGATTTCATCGTTAATTGATTTCATCGTTAACTGATTTCATCTTCATTCTTCATTTAACTGATTTCATCGTTAACTGATTTCATCTTCATTTAACTGATTTCATCGTTAACTGATTTCATCGTTAACTGATTTCATCGTTAACTGATTTCATCTTCATTTAACTGATTTCATTGTTAACTGATTTCATCGTTAACTGATTTCATCTTCATTTAACTGATTTCATCGTTAACTGATTTCATCGTTAACTGATTTCATCTTCATTTAACTGATTTCATTTTCATTCTTCATTTAACTGATTTCATCGTTAACTGATTTCATCTTCATTTAACTGATTTCATCGTTAACTGATTTCATCGTTAACTGATTTCATCGTTAACTGATTTCATCTTTAACTGATTTCATCGTTAACTGATTTCATCTTCATTTAACTGATTTCATCGTTAACTGATTTCATCTTCATTTAATTGATTTCATCGTTAACTGATTTCATCGTTAACTGATTTCATCGTTAACTGATTTCATCTTCATTTAACTGATTTCATCGTTAACTGATTTCATCGTTAACTGATTTCATCTTCATTTAACTGATTTCATTTTCATTCTTCATTTAACTGATTTCATCGTTAACTGATTTCATCTTCATTTAATTGATTTCATCGTTAACTGATTTCATCGTTAACTGATTTCATCGTTAACTGATTTCATCTTCATTTAACTGATTTCATCGTTAACTGATTTCATCGTTAACTGATTTCATCGTTAACTGATTTCATCGTTAACTGATTTCATCTTCATTTAACTGATTTCATCGTTAACTGATTTCATCGTTAACTGATTTCATCGTTAACTGATTTCATCTTCATTTAACTGATTTCATCGTTAACTGATTTCATCGTTAACTGATTTCATCTTCATTTAACTGATTTCATCGTTAACTGATTTCATCGTTAATTGATTTCATCGTTAACTGATTTCATTTTCATTCTTCATTTAACTGATTTCATCGTTAACTGATTTCATCGTTAACTGATTTCATCTTCATTTAACTGATTTCATCGTTAACTGATTTCATCGTTAATTGATTTCATCGTTAACTGATTTCATCTTCATTCTTCATTTAACTGATTTCATCGTTAACTGATTTCATCGTTAACTGATTTCATCGTTAATTGATTTCATCGTTAACTGATTTCATCTTCATTTAACTGATTTCATCGTTAACTGATTTCATCTTCATTCTTCATTTAACTGATTTCATCTTTAACTGATTTCATCGTTAACTGATTTCATCTTCATTTAACTGATTTCATCGTTAACTGATTTCATCGTTAACTGATTTCATCTTCATTTAATTGATTTCATCGTTAACTGATTTCATCGTTAACTGATTTCATCGTTAACTGATTTCATCTTCATTTAACTGATTTCATCGTTAACTGATTTCATCGTTAACTGATTTCATCTTCATTTAACTGATTTCATCGTTAACTGATTTCATCGTTAATTGATTTCATCGTTAACTGATTTCATCTTCATTTAACTGATTTCATCGTTAACTGATTTCATCGTTAATTGATTTCATCGTTAACTGATTTCATCTTCATTCTTCATTTAACTGATTTCATCGTTAACTGATTTCATCTTCATTTAACTGATTTCATCGTTAACTGATTTCATCGTTAACTGATTTCATCGTTAACTGATTTCATCTTCATTTAACTGATTTCATCGTTAACTGATTTCATCTTCATTCTTCATTTAACTGATTTCATCTTTAACTGATTTCATCGTTAACTGATTTCATCTTCATTTAACTGATTTCATCGTTAATTGATTTCATCGTTAACTGATTTCATCGTTAACTGATTTCATCTTCATTTAACTGATTTCATCGTTAACTGATTTCATCGTTAACTGATTTCATCTTTAACTGATTTCATCTTCATTTAACTGATTTCATCGTTAACTGATTTCATCGTTAACTGATTTCATCGTTAACTGATTTCATCTTCATTTAACTGATTTCATTGTTAACTGATTTCATCGTTAACTGATTTCATCTTCATTTAACTGATTTCATCGTTAACTGATTTCATCGTTAACTGATTTCATCGTTAACTGATTTCATCTTCATTTAACTGATTTCATTTTCATTCTTCATTTAACTGATTTCATCGTTAACTGATTTCATCTTCATTTAACTGATTTCATCGTTAACTGATTTCATCGTTAACTGATTTCATCGTTAACTGATTTCATCTTTAACTGATTTCATCGTTAACTGATTTCATCTTCATTTAACTGATTTCATCGTTAACTGATTTCATCTTCATTTAATTGATTTCATCGTTAACTGATTTCATCGTTAACTGATTTCATCGTTAACTGATTTCATCTTCATTTAACTGATTTCATCGTTAACTGATTTCATCGTTAACTGATTTCATCGTTAACTGATTTCATCTTTAACTGATTTCATCGTTAACTGATTTCATCTTCATTTAACTGATTTCATCGTTAACTGATTTCATCTTCATTTAATTGATTTCATCGTTAACTGATTTCATCGTTAACTGATTTCATCGTTAACTGATTTCATCTTCATTTAACTGATTTCATCGTTAACTGATTTCATCGTTAACTGATTTCATCTTCATTTAACTGATTTCATCGTTAACTGATTTCATCGTTAATTGATTTCATCGTTAACTGATTTCATTTTCATTCTTCATTTAACTGATTTCATCGTTAACTGATTTCATCGTTAACTGATTTCATCTTCATTTAACTGATTTCATCGTTAACTGATTTCATCGTTAACTGATTTCATCTTCATTTAACTGATTTCATCGTTAACTGATTTCATCGTTAATTGATTTCATCGTTAACTGATTTCATTTTCATTCTTCATTTAACTGATTTCATCGTTAACTGATTTCATCGTTAACTGATTTCATCTTCATTTAACTGATTTCATCGTTAACTGATTTCATCGTTAATTGATTTCATCGTTAACTGATTTCATCTTCATTCTTCATTTAACTGATTTCATCGTTAACTGATTTCATCTTCATTTAACTGATTTCATCGTTAACTGATTTCATCGTTAACTGATTTCATCGTTAACTGATTTCATCGTTAACTGATTTCATCTTCATTTAACTGATTTCATTGTTAACTGATTTCATCGTTAACTGATTTCATCTTCATTTAACTGATTTCATCGTTAACTGATTTCATCGTTAACTGATTTCATCGTTAACTGATTTCATCTTCATTTAACTGATTTCATTTTCATTCTTCATTTAACTGATTTCATCGTTAACTGATTTCATCTTCATTTAACTGATTTCATCGTTAACTGATTTCATCGTTAACTGATTTCATCGTTAACTGATTTCATCTTTAACTGATTTCATCGTTAACTGATTTCATCTTCATTTAACTGATTTCATCGTTAACTGATTTCATCTTCATTTAATTGATTTCATCGTTAACTGATTTCATCGTTAACTGATTTCATCTTCATTTAACTGATTTCATCGTTAACTGATTTCATCGTTAACTGATTTCATCTTCATTTAACTGATTTCATTTTCATTCTTCATTTAACTGATTTCATCGTTAACTGATTTCATCTTCATTTAATTGATTTCATCGTTAACTGATTTCATCGTTAACTGATTTCATCTTCATTTAACTGATTTCATCGTTAACTGATTTCATCGTTAACTGATTTCATCGTTAACTGATTTCATCTTCATTTAACTGATTTCATCGTTAACTGATTTCATCGTTAACTGATTTCATCTTCATTTAACTGATTTCATCGTTAACTGATTTCATCGTTAATTGATTTCATCGTTAACTGATTTCATTTTCATTCTTCATTTAACTGATTTCATCGTTAACTGATTTCATCGTTAACTGATTTCATCTTCATTTAACTGATTTCATCGTTAACTGATTTCATCGTTAATTGATTTCATCGTTAACTGATTTCATCTTCATTCTTCATTTAACTGATTTCATCGTTAACTGATTTCATCTTCATTTAACTGATTTCATCGTTAACTGATTTCATCGTTAACTGATTTCATCTTCATTTAACTGATTTCATCGTTAACTGATTTCATCTTCATTCTTCATTTAACTGATTTCATCTTTAACTGATTTCATCGTTAACTGATTTCATCTTCATTTAACTGATTTCATCGTTAATTGATTTCATCGTTAACTGATTTCATCTTCATTTAACTGATTTCATCGTTAACTGATTTCATCTTCATTCTTCATTTAACTGATTTCATCTTTAACTGATTTCATCGTTAACTGATTTCATCGTTAACTGATTTCATCTTCATTTAACTGATTTCATCTTCATTTAACTGATTTCATCGTTAACTGATTTCATCGTTAACTGATTTCATCTTCATTTAATTGATTTCATCGTTAACTGATTTCATCGTTAACTGATTTCATCGTTAACTGATTTCATCTTCATTTAACTGATTTCATCGTTAACTGATTTCATCGTTAACTGATTTCATCGTTAACTGATTTCATCTTCATTTAACTGATTTCATCGTTAACTGATTTCATCGTTAACTGATTTCATCTTCATTTAACTGATTTCATCGTTAACTGATTTCATCGTTAATTGATTTCATCGTTAACTGATTTCATTTTCATTCTTCATTTAACTGATTTCATCGTTAACTGATTTCATCGTTAACTGATTTCATCTTCATTTAACTGATTTCATCATTAACTGATTTCATCGTTAATTGATTTCATCGTTAACTGATTTCATCTTCATTCTTCATTTAACTGATTTCATCGTTAACTGATTTCATCTTCATTTAACTGATTTCATCGTTAACTGATTTCATCGTTAACTGATTTCATCGTTAACTGATTTCATCTTCATTTAACTGATTTCATCGTTAACTGATTTCATCTTCATTCTTCATTTAACTGATTTCATCTTTAACTGATTTCATCGTTAACTGATTTCATCTTCATTTAACTGATTTCATCGTTAATTGATTTCATCGTTAACTGATTTCATCGTTAACTGATTTCATCTTCATTTAACTGATTTCATCGTTAACTGATTTCATCGTTAACTGATTTCATCTTTAACTGATTTCATCTTCATTTAACTGATTTCATCGTTAACTGATTTCATCGTTAACTGATTTCATCGTTAACTGATTTCATCTTCATTTAACTGATTTCATCTTCATTTAACTGATTTCATCGTTAACTGATTTCATCGTTAACTGATTTCATCTTCATTTAATTGATTTCATCGTTAACTGATTTCATCGTTAACTGATTTCATCGTTAACTGATTTCATCGTTAACTGATTTCATCGTTAACTGATTTCATCTTCATTTAATTGATTTCATCGTTAACTGATTTCATCGTTAACTGATTTCATCGTTAACTGATTTCATCTTCATTTAACTGATTTCATCGTTAACTGATTTCATCGTTAACTGATTTCATCTTCATTTAACTGATTTCATCGTTAACTGATTTCATCGTTAACTGATTTCATCTTCATTTAACTGATTTCATCGTTAACTGATTTCATCGTTAATTGATTTCATCGTTAACTGATTTCATTTTCATTCTTCATTTAACTGATTTCATCGTTAACTGATTTCATCGTTAACTGATTTCATCTTCATTTAACTGATTTCATCGTTAACTGATTTCATCGTTAATTGATTTCATCGTTAACTGATTTCATCTTCATTCTTCATTTAACTGATTTCATCGTTAACTGATTTCATCTTCATTTAACTGATTTCATCGTTAACTGATTTCATCGTTAACTGATTTCATCGTTAACTGATTTCATCTTCATTTAACTGATTTCATCGTTAACTGATTTCATCTTCATTCTTCATTTAACTGATTTCATCTTTAACTGATTTCATCGTTAACTGATTTCATCTTCATTTAACTGATTTCGTCGTTAATTGATTTCATCGTTAACTGATTTCATCGTTAACTGATTTCATCTTCATTTAACTGATTTCATCGTTAACTGATTTCATCGTTAACTGATTTCATCTTTAACTGATTTCATCTTCATTTAACTGATTTCATCGTTAACTGATTTCATCGTTAACTGATTTCATCGTTAACTGATTTCATCTTCATTTAACTGATTTCATTGTTAACTGATTTCATCGTTAACTGATTTCATCTTCATTTAACTGATTTCATCGTTAACTGATTTCATCGTTAACTGATTTCATCTTCATTTAACTGATTTCATTTTCATTCTTCATTTAACTGATTTCATCGTTAACTGATTTCATCTTCATTTAACTGATTTCATCGTTAACTGATTTCATCGTTAACTGATTTCATCGTTAACTGATTTCATCTTTAACTGATTTCATCGTTAACTGATTTCATCTTCATTTAACTGATTTCATCGTTAACTGATTTCATCTTCATTTAATTGATTTCATCGTTAACTGATTTCATCGTTAACTGATTTCATCGTTAACTGATTTCATCTTCATTTAACTGATTTCATCGTTAACTGATTTCATCGTTAACTGATTTCATCGTTAACTGATTTCATCGTTAACTGATTTCATCTTTAACTGATTTCATCGTTAACTGATTTCATCTTCATTTAACTGATTTCATCGTTAACTGATTTCATCTTCATTTAATTGATTTCATCGTTAACTGATTTCATCGTTAACTGATTTCATCGTTAACTGATTTCATCTTCATTTAACTGATTTCATCGTTAACTGATTTCATCGTTAACTGATTTCATCTTCATTTAACTGATTTCATCGTTAACTGATTTCATCGTTAATTGATTTCATCGTTAACTGATTTCATCTTCATTTAACTGATTTCATCGTTAACTGATTTCATCGTTAACTGATTTCATCTTTAACTGATTTCATCTTCATTTAACTGATTTCATCGTTAACTGATTTCATCGTTAACTGATTTCATCTTCATTTAATTGATTTCATCGTTAACTGATTTCATCGTTAACTGATTTCATCGTTAACTGATTTCATCTTCATTTAACTGATTTCATCGTTAACTGATTTCATCGTTAACTGATTTCATCGTTAACTGATTTCATCTTCATTTAACTGATTTCATCGTTAACTGATTTCATCGTTAACTGATTTCATCTTCATTTAACTGATTTCATCGTTAACTGATTTCATCGTTAATTGATTTCATCGTTAACTGATTTCATTTTCATTCTTCATTTAACTGATTTCATCGTTAACTGATTTCATCGTTAACTGATTTCATCTTCATTTAACTGATTTCATCGTTAACTGATTTCATCGTTAATTGATTTCATCGTTAACTGATTTCATCTTCATTCTTCATTTAACTGATTTCATCGTTAACTGATTTCATCTTCATTTAACTGATTTCATCGTTAACTGATTTCATCGTTAACTGATTTCATCTTCATTTAACTGATTTCATTGTTAACTGATTTCATCTTCATTCTTCATTTAACTGATTTCATCTTTAACTGATTTCATCGTTAACTGATTTCATCTTCATTTAACTGATTTCATCGTTAATTGATTTCATCGTTAACTGATTTCATCGTTAACTGATTTCATCTTCATTTAACTGATTTCATCGTTAACTGATTTCATCGTTAACTGATTTCATCTTTAACTGATTTCATCTTCATTTAACTGATTTCATCGTTAACTGATTTCATCGTTAACTGATTTCATCTTCATTTAACTGATTTCATTGTTAACTGATTTCATCGTTAACTGATTTCATCTTCATTTAACTGATTTCATCGTTAACTGATTTCATCGTTAACTGATTTCATCGTTAACTGATTTCATCTTCATTTAACTGATTTCATTTTCATTCTTCATTTAACTGATTTCATCGTTAACTGATTTCATCTTCATTTAACTGATTTCATCGTTAACTGATTTCATCGTTAACTGATTTCATCTTTAACTGATTTCATCGTTAACTGATTTCATCTTCATTTAACTGATTTCATCGTTAACTGATTTCATCTTCATTTAATTGATTTCATCGTTAACTGATTTCATCGTTAACTGATTTCATCGTTAACTGATTTCATCTTCATTTAACTGATTTCATCGTTAACTGATTTCATCGTTAACTGATTTCATCGTTAACTGATTTCATCTTCATTTAACTGGTTTCATCTTCATTTAACTGATTTCATCGTTAACTGATTTCATCTTCATTTAATTGATTTCATCGTTAACTGATTTCATCGTTAACTGATTTCATCGTTAACTGATTTCATCTTCATTTAACTGATTTCATCGTTAACTGATTTCATCGTTAACTGATTTCATCTTCATTTAATTGATTTCATCGTTAACTGATTTCATCGTTAACTGATTTCATCGTTAACTGATTTCATCTTCATTTAACTGATTTCATCGTTAACTGATTTCATCGTTAACTGATTTCATCGTTAACTGATTTCATCTTCATTTAACTGATTTCATCGTTAACTGATTTCATCGTTAACTGATTTCATCTTCATTTAACTGATTTCATCGTTAACTGATTTCATCGTTAATTGATTTCATCGTTAACTGATTTCATTTTCATTCTTCATTTAACTGATTTCATCGTTAACTGATTTCATCGTTAACTGATTTCATCTTCATTTAACTGATTTCATCGTTAACTGATTTCATCGTTAATTGATTTCATCGTTAACTGATTTCATCTTCATTCTTCATTTAACTGATTTCATCGTTAACTGATTTCATCTTCATTTAACTGATTTCATCGTTAACTGATTTCATCGTTAACTGATTTCATCGTTAACTGATTTCATCTTCATTTAACTGATTTCATCGTTAACTGATTTCATCTTCATTCTTCATTTAACTGATTTCATCTTTAACTGATTTCATCGTTAACTGATTTCATCTTCATTTAACTGATTTCATCGTTAATTGATTTCATCGTTAACTGATTTCATCGTTAACTGATTTCATCTTCATTTAACTGATTTCATCGTTAACTGATTTCATCGTTAACTGATTTCATCTTTAACTGATTTCATCTTCATTTAACTGATTTCATCGTTAACTGATTTCATCGTTAACTGATTTCATCGTTAACTGATTTCATCTTCATTTAACTGATTTCATCGTTAATTGATTTCATCGTTAACTGATTTCATCGTTAACTGATTTCATCTTCATTTAACTGATTTCATCGTTAACTGATTTCATCGTTAACTGATTTCATCTTTAACTGATTTCATCTTCATTTAACTGATTTCATCGTTAACTGATTTCATCGTTAACTGATTTCATCGTTAACTGATTTCATCTTCATTTAACTGATTTCATTGTTAACTGATTTCATCGTTAACTGATTTCATCTTCATTTAACTGATTTCATCGTTAACTGATTTCATCGTTAACTGATTTCATCGTTAACTGATTTCATCTTCATTTAACTGATTTCATTTTCATTCTTCATTTAACTGATTTCATCGTTAACTGATTTCATCTTCATTTAACTGATTTCATCTTCATTTAACTGATTTCATCGTTAACTGATTTCATCGTTAACTGATTTCATCTTTAACTGATTTCATCGTTAACTGATTTCATCTTCATTTAACTGATTTCATCGTTAACTGATTTCATCTTCATTTAATTGATTTCATCGTTAACTGATTTCATCGTTAACTGATTTCATCGTTAACTGATTTCATCTTCATTTAACTGATTTCATCGTTAACTGATTTCATCGTTAACTGATTTCATCGTTAACTGATTTCATCTTTAACTGATTTCATCGTTAACTGATTTCATCTTCATTTAACTGATTTCATCGTTAACTGATTTCATCTTCATTTAATTGATTTCATCGTTAACTGATTTCATCGTTAACTGATTTCATCGTTAACTGATTTCATCTTCATTTAACTGATTTCATCGTTAACTGATTTCATCGTTAACTGATTTCATCTTCATTTAACTGATTTCATCGTTAACTGATTTCATCTTCATTTAATTGATTTCATCGTTAACTGATTTCATCGTTAACTGATTTCATCGTTAACTGATTTCATCTTCATTTAACTGATTTCATCGTTAACTGATTTCATCGTTAACTGATTCCATCGTTAACTGATTTCATCGTTAACTGATTTCATCTTCATTTAACTGATTTCATCGTTAACTGATTTCATCGTTAACTGATTTCATCTTCATTTAACTGATTTCATTGTTAACTGATTTCATCGTTAACTGATTTCATCTTCATTTAACTGATTTCATCGTTAACTGATTTCATCGTTAACTGATTTCATCGTTAACTGATTTCATCTTCATTTAACTGATTTCATTTTCATTCTTCATTTAACTGATTTCATCGTTAACTGATTTCATCTTCATTTAACTGATTTCATCGTTAACTGATTTCATCGTTAACTGATTTCATCGTTAACTGATTTCATCTTTAACTGATTTCATCGTTAACTGATTTCATCTTCATTTAACTGATTTCATCGTTAACTGATTTCATCTTCATTTAATTGATTTCATCGTTAACTGATTTCATCGTTAACTGATTTCATCGTTAACTGATTTCATCTTCATTTAACTGATTTCATCGTTAACTGATTTCATCGTTAACTGATTTCATCTTCATTTAACTGATTTCATTTTCATTCTTCATTTAACTGATTTCATCGTTAACTGATTTCATCTTCATTTAATTGATTTCATCGTTAACTGATTTCATCGTTAACTGATTTCATCGTTAACTGATTTCATCTTCATTTAACTGATTTCATCGTTAACTGATTTCATCGTTAACTGATTTCATCTTCATTTAACTGATTTCATCGTTAACTGATTTCATCGTTAACTGATTTCATCTTCATTTAACTGATTTCATCGTTAACTGATTTCATCGTTAATTGATTTCATCGTTAACTGATTTCATTTTCATTCTTCATTTAACTGATTTCATCGTTAACTGATTTCATCGTTAACTGATTTCATCGTTAACTGATTTCATCTTCATTTAACTGATTTCATCGTTAACTGATTTCATCGTTAATTGATTTCATCGTTAACTGATTTCATCTTCATTCTTCATTTAACTGATTTCATCGTTAACTGATTTCATCTTCATTTAACTGATTTCATCGTTAACTGATTTCATCGTTAACTGATTTCATCTTCATTTAACTGATTTCATCGTTAACTGATTTCATCGTTAATTGATTTCATCGTTAACTGATTTCATCTTCATTCTTCATTTAACTGATTTCATCGTTAACTGATTTCATCTTCATTTAACTGATTTCATCGTTAACTGATTTCATCGTTAACTGATTTCATCGTTAACTGATTTCATCTTCATTTAACTGATTTCATTGTTAACTGATTTCATCTTCATTCTTCATTTAACTGATTTCATCTTTAACTGATTTCATCGTTAACTGATTTCATCTTCATTTAACTGATTTCATCGTTAATTGATTTCATCGTTAACTGATTTCATCGTTAACTGATTTCATCTTCATTTAACTGATTTCATCGTTAACTGATTTCATCGTTAACTGATTTCATCTTTAACTGATTTCATCTTCATTTAACTGATTTCATCGTTAACTGATTTCATCGTTAACTGATTTCATCTTCATTTAACTGATTTCATTGTTAACTGATTTCATCGTTAACTGATTTCATCTTCATTTAACTGATTTCATCGTTAACTGATTTCATCGTTAACTGATTTCATCGTTAACTGATTTCATCTTCATTTAACTGATTTCATTTTCATTCTTCATTTAACTGATTTCATCGTTAACTGATTTCATCTTCATTTAACTGATTTCATCGTTAACTGATTTCATCGTTAACTGATTTCATCGTTAACTGATTTCATCTTTAACTGATTTCATCGTTAACTGATTTCATCTTCATTTAACTGATTTCATCGTTAACTGATTTCATCTTCATTTAATTGATTTCATCGTTAACTGATTTCATCGTTAACTGATTTCATCGTTAACTGATTTCATCTTCATTTAACTGATTTCATCGTTAACTGATTTCATCGTTAACTGATTTCATCGTTAACTGATTTCATCTTCATTTAACTGATTTCATCTTCATTTAACTGATTTCATCGTTAACTGATTTCATCTTCATTTAATTGATTTCATCGTTAACTGATTTCATCTTCATTTAACTGATTTCATCGTTAACTGATTTCATCGTTAACTGATTCCATCGTTAACTGATTTCATCGTTAACTGATTTCATCTTCATTTAACTGATTTCATCGTTAACTGATTTCATCTTCATTTAACTGATTTCATCGTTAACTGATTTCATCGTTAACTGATTTCATCGTTAACTGATTTCATCTTCATTTAACTGATTTCATTTTCATTCTTCATTTAACTGATTTCATCGTTAACTGATTTCATCTTCATTTAACTGATTTCATCGTTAACTGATTTCATCTTCATTTAACTGATTTCATCGTTAACTGATTTCATCGTTAACTGATTTCATCGTTAACTGATTTCATCTTCATTTAACTGATTTCATCGTTAACTGATTTCATCGTTAACTGATTCCATCGTTAACTGATTTCATCGTTAACTGATTTCATCTTCATTTAACTGATTTCATCGTTAACTGATTTCATCGTTAACTGATTTCATCTTCATTTAACTGATTTCATCGTTAACTGATTTCATCTTTAACTGATTTCATCGTTAACTGATTTCATCTTCATTTAACTGATTTCATCGTTAACTGATTTCATCGTTAACTGATTTCATCGTTAACTGATTTCATCTTCATTTAACTGATTTCATCGTTAACTGATTTCATCGTTAACTGATTTCATCTTCATTTAACTGATTTCATCGTTAACTGATTTCATCGTTAACTGATTCCATCGTTAACTGATTTCATCTTTAACTGATTTCATCGTTAACTGATTTCATCTTCATTTAACTGATTTCATCGTTAACTGATTTCATCTTCATTCAACTGATTTCATCGTTAACTGATTTCGTCTTCATTTAACTGATTTCATCGTTAACTGATTTCATCTTTAACTGATTTCATCGTTAACTGATTTCATCTTCATTTAACTGATTTCATCGTTAACTGATTTCATCGTTAACTGATTTCATCTTCATTTAACTGATTTCATCGTTAACTGATTTCATCGTTAACTGATTTCATCGTTAACTGATTTCATCTTCATTTAACTGATTTCATCGTTCACTGATTTCATCGTTAACTGATTTCATCTTCATTTAACTGATTTCATCGTTAACTGATTTCATCGTTAACTGATTTCATCGTTAACTGATTTCATCTTCATTTAACTGATTTCATCGTTAACTGATTTCATCTTCATTCAACTGATTTCATCGTTAACTGATTTCGTCTTCATTTAACTGATTTCATCGTTAACTGATTTCATCTTTAACTGATTTCATCGTTAACTGATTTCATCTTCATTTAACTGATTTCATCGTTAACTGATTTCATCGTTAACTGATTTCATCGTTAACTGATTTCATCTTCATTTAACTGATTCCATCGTTAACTGATTTCATCGTTAACTGATTTCATCTTCATTTAACTGATTTCATCGTTAACTTATTTCATCGTTAACTGATTCCAACGTTAACTGATTTCATCTTTAACTGATTTCATCGTTAACTGATTTCATCTTCATTTAACTGATTTCATCGTTAACTGATTTCATCTTCATTTAATTGATTTCATCGTTAACTGATTTCATCCTTAACTGATTTCATCTTCATTTAACTGATTTCATCTTCATTTAACTGATTTCATCGTTAACTGATTTCATCTTCATTTAACTGATTTCATCGTTAACTGATTTCATCGTTAACTGATTTCATCGTTAACTGATTTCATCTTCATTTAACTGATTTCATCGTTAACTGATTTCATCTTCATTTAACTGATTTCATCGTTAACTGATTTCATCGTTAACTGATTTCATCGTTAACTGATTTCATCTTCATTTAACTGATTTCATTGTTAACTGATTTCATCGTTAACTGATTTCATCTTCATTTAACTGATTTCATCGTTAACTGATTTCATCGTTAACTGATTTCATCGTTAACTGATTTCATCTTCATTTAACTGATTTCATTTTCATTCTTCATTTAACTGATTTCATCGTTAACTGATTTCATCTTCATTTAACTGATTTCATCTTCATTTAACTGATTTCATCGTTAACTGATTTCATCTTCATTTAATTGATTTCATCGTTAACTGATTTCATCGTTAACTGATTTCATCGTTAACTGATTTCATCTTCATTTAACTGATTTCATCGTTAACTGATTTCATCTTCATTTAACTGATTTCATCGTTAACTGATTTCATCGTTAATTGATTTCATCGTTAACTGATTTCATTTTCATTCTTCATTTAACTGATTTCATCGTTAACTGATTTCATCGTTAACTGATTTCATCTTCATTTAACTGATTTCATCGTTAACTGATTTCATCGTTAATTGATTTCATCGTTAACTGATTTCATCTTCATTCTTCATTTAACTGATTTCATCGTTAACTGATTTCATCTTCATTTAACTGATTTCATCGTTAACTGATTTCATCGTTAACTGATTTCATCGTTAACTGATTTCATCTTCATTTAACTGATTTCATCGTTAACTGATTTCATCTTCATTCTTCATTTAACTGATTTCATCTTTAACTGATTTCATCGTTAACTGATTTCATCTTCATTTAACTGATTTCATCGTTAATTGATTTCATCGTTAACTGATTTCATCGTTAACTGATTTCATCTTCATTTAACTGATTTCATCGTTAACTGATTTCATCGTTAACTGATTTCATCTTTAACTGATTTCATCTTCATTTAACTGATTTCATCGTTAACTGATTTCATCGTTAACTGATTTCATCGTTAACTGATTTCATCTTCATTTAACTGATTTCATTGTTAACTGATTTCATCGTTAACTGATTTCATCTTCATTTAACTGATTTCATCGTTAACTGATTTCATCGTTAACTGATTTCATCTTCATTTAACTGATTTCATCGTTAACTGATTTCATCGTTAACTGATTTCATCGTTAACTGATTTCATCTTCATTTAACTGATTTCATCGTTAACTGATTTCATCGTTAACTGATTTCATCGTTAACTGATTTCATCTTTAACTGATTTCATCGTTAACTGATTTCATCTTCATTTAACTGATTTCATCGTTAACTGATTTCATCTTCATTTAATTGATTTCATCGTTAACTGATTTCATCGTTAACTGATTTCATCGTTAACTGATTTCATCTTCATTTAACTGATTTCATCGTTAACTGATTTCATCGTTAACTGATTTCATCTTCATTTAACTGATTTCATTTTCATTCTTCATTTAACTGATTTCATCGTTAACTGATTTCATCTTCATTTAATTGATTTCATCGTTAACTGATTTCATCGTTAACTGATTTCATCTTCATTTAACTGATTTCATCGTTAACTGATTTCATCGTTAACTGATTTCATCTTCATTTAACTGATTTCATCGTTAACTGATTTCATCGTTAATTGATTTCATCGTTAACTGATTTCATTTTCATTCTTCATTTAACTGATTTCATCGTTAACTGATTTCATCGTTAACTGATTTCATCTTCATTTAACTGATTTCATCGTTAACTGATTTCATCGTTAACTGATTTCATCTTCATTTAACTGATTTCATCGTTAACTGATTTCATCGTTAACTGATTTCATCGTTAACTGATTTCATCTTCATTTAACTGATTTCATTGTTAACTGATTTCATCGTTAACTGATTTCATCTTCATTTAACTGATTTCATCGTTAACTGATTTCATCGTTAACTGATTTCATCGTTAACTGATTTCATCTTCATTTAACTGATTTCATTTTCATTCTTCATTTAACTGATTTCATCGTTAACTGATTTCATCTTCATTTAACTGATTTCATCGTTAACTGATTTCATCGTTAACTGATTTCATCGTTAACTGATTTCATCTTCATTTAATTGATTTCATCGTTAACTGATTTCATCTTCATTTAACTGATTTCATCGTTAACTGATTTCATCGTTAATTGATTTCATCGTTAACTGATTTCATCTTCATTTAACTGATTTCATCGTTAACTGATTTCATCGTTAACTGATTTCATCGTTAACTGATTTCATCTTCATTTAACTGATTTCATCGTTAACTGATTTCATCGTTAATTGATTTCATCGTTAACTGATTTCATTTTCATTCTTCATTTAACTGATTTCATCGTTAACTGATTTCATCGTTAACTGATTTCATCTTCATTTAACTGATTTCATCGTTAACTGATTTCATCGTTAATTGATTTCATCGTTAACTGATTTCATCTTCATTCTTCATTTAACTGATTTCATCGTTAACTGATTTCATCTTCATTTAACTGATTTCATCGTTAACTGATTTCATCGTTAACTGATTTCATCTTCATTTAACTGATTTCATCGTTAACTGATTTCATCTTCATTCTTCATTTAACTGATTTCATCTTTAACTGATTTCATCGTTAACTGATTTCATCTTCATTTAACTGATTTCATCGTTAATTGATTTCATCGTTAACTGATTTCATCGTTAACTGATTTCATCGTTAACTGATTTCATCTTCATTTAACTGATTTCATCGTTAATTGATTTCATCGTTAACTGATTTCATCGTTAATTGATTTCATCGTTAACTGATTTCATCTTCATTTAACTGATTTCATCGTTAACTGATTTCATCTTTAACTGATTTCATCGTTAACTGATTTCATCTTCATTTAACTGATTTCATCGTTAATTGATTTCATCGTTAACTGATTTCATCGTTAATTGATTTCATCGTTAACTGATTTCATCTTCATTTAACTGATTTCATCGTTAACTGATTTCATCTTCATTCTTCATTTAACTGATTTCATCTTTAACTGATTTCATCGTTAACTGATTTCATCTTCATTTAACTGATTTCATCGTTAATTGATTTCATCGTTAACTGATTTCATCGTTAATTGATTTCATCGTTAACTGATTTCATCTTCATTTAACTGATTTCATCGTTAACTGATTTCATCTTCATTCTTCATTTAACTGATTTCATCTTTAACTGATTTCATCGTTAACTGATTTCATCTTCATTTAACTGATTTCATCGTTAATTGATTTCATCGTTAACTGATTTCATCGTTAACTGATTTCATCTTCATTTAACTGATTTCATCGTTAACTGATTTCATCGTTAACTGATTTCATCTTTAACTGATTTCATCTTCATTTAACTGATTTCATCGTTAACTGATTTCATCGTTAACTGATTTCATCGTTAACTGATTTCATCTTCATTTAATTGATTTCATCGTTAACTGATTTCATCGTTAACTGATTTCATCGTTAACTGATTTCATCTTCATTTAACTGATTTCATCGTTAACTGATTTCATCGTTAACTGATTTCATCGTTAACTGATTTCATCTTCATTTAACTGATTTCATCGTTAACTGATTTCATCGTTAACTGATTTCATCTTCATTTAACTGATTTCATCGTTAACTGATTTCATCGTTAATTGATTTCATCGTTAACTGATTTCATCTTCATTCTTCATTTAACTGATTTCATCGTTAACTGATTTCATCTTCATTTAACTGATTTCATCGTTAACTGATTTCATCGTTAACTGATTTCATCGTTAACTGATTTCATCTTCATTTAACTGATTTCATCGTTAACTGATTTCATCTTTAACTGATTTCATCGTTAACTGATTTCATCGTTAACTGATTTCATCTTCATTTAACTGATTTCATTGTTAACTGATTTCATCGTTAATTGATTTCATCGTTAACTGATTTCATCTTCATTTAACTGATTTCATCGTTAACTGATTTCATCGTTAACTGATTTCATCGTTAACTGATTTCATCTTTAACTGATTTCATCGTTAACTGATTTCATCGTTAACTGATTTCATCTTCATTTAACTGATTTCATTGTTAACTGATTTCATCGTTAACTGATTTCATCTTCATTTAATTGATTTCATCGTTAACTGATTTCATCTTCATTTAATTGATTTCATCGTTAACTGATTTCATCGTTAACTGATTTCATCGTTAACTGATTTCATCTTCATTTAACTGATTTCATCGTTAACTGATTTCATCGTTAACTGATTTCATCTTCATTTAACTGATTTCATCGTTAACTGATTTCATCGTTAACTGATTTCATCGTTAACTGATTTCATCTTCATTTAACTGATTTCATCGTTAACTGATTTCATCGTTAACTGATTTCATCTTCATTTAACTGATTTCATTTTCATTCTTCATTTAACTGATTTCATCGTTAACTGATTTCATCTTCATTTAATTGATTTCATCGTTAACTGATTTCATCGTTAACTGATTTCATCGTTAACTGATTTCATCTTCATTTAACTGATTTCATCGTTAACTGATTTCATCGTTAACTGATTTCATCGTTAACTGATTTCATCGTTAACTGATTTCATCTTCATTTAACTGATTTCATCGTTAACTGATTTCATCGTTAACTGATTTCATCGTTAACTGATTTCATCTTCATTTAACTGATTTCATCGTTAACTGATTTCATCGTTAACTGATTTCATCTTCATTTAACTGATTTCATCGTTAACTGATTTCATCGTTAATTGATTTCATCGTTAACTGATTTCATTTTCATTCTTCATTTAACTGATTTCATCGTTAACTGATTTCATCGTTAACTGATTTCATCTTCATTTAACTGATTTCATCGTTAACTGATTTCATCGTTAATTGATTTCATCGTTAACTGATTTCATCTTCATTCTTCATTTAACTGATTTCATCGTTAACTGATTTCATCGTTAACTGATTTCATCGTTAATTGATTTCATCGTTAACTGATTTCATCTTCATTTAACTGATTTCATCGTTAACTGATTTCATCTTCATTCTTCATTTAACTGATTTCATCTTTAACTGATTTCATCGTTAACTGATTTCATCTTCATTTAACTGATTTCATCGTTAACTGATTTCATCGTTAACTGATTTCATCTTCATTTAATTGATTTCATCGTTAACTGATTTCATCGTTAACTGATTTCATCGTTAACTGATTTCATCTTCATTTAACTGATTTCATCGTTAACTGATTTCATCGTTAACTGATTTCATCTTCATTTAACTGATTTCATCGTTAACTGATTTCATCGTTAATTGATTTCATCGTTAACTGATTTCATTTTCATTCTTCATTTAACTGATTTCATCGTTAACTGATTTCATCGTTAACTGATTTCATCTTCATTTAACTGATTTCATCGTTAACTGATTTCATCGTTAATTGATTTCATCGTTAACTGATTTCATCTTCATTCTTCATTTAACTGATTTCATCGTTAACTGATTTCATCTTCATTTAACTGATTTCATCGTTAACTGATTTCATCGTTAACTGATTTCATCGTTAACTGATTTCATCTTCATTTAACTGATTTCATCGTTAACTGATTTCATTTTCATTCTTCATTTAACTGATTTCATCGTTAACTGATTTCATCGTTAACTGATTTCATCTTCATTTAACTGATTTCATCGTTAACTGATTTCATCGTTAACTGATTTCATCTTCATTTAACTGATTTCATCGTTAACTGATTTCATCGTTAATTGATTTCATCGTTAACTGATTTCATTTTCATTCTTCATTTAACTGATTTCATCGTTAACTGATTTCATCGTTAACTGATTTCATCTTCATTTAACTGATTTCATCGTTAACTGATTTCATCGTTAATTGATTTCATCGTTAACTGATTTCATCTTCATTCTTCATTTAACTGATTTCATCGTTAACTGATTTCATCTTCATTTAACTGATTTCATCGTTAACTGATTTCATCGTTAACTGATTTCATCGTTAACTGATTTCATCTTCATTTAACTGATTTCATTGTTAACTGATTTCATCGTTAACTGATTTCATCTTCATTTAACTGATTTCATCGTTAACTGATTTCATCGTTAACTGATTTCATCGTTAACTGATTTCATCTTCATTTAACTGATTTCATTTTCATTCTTCATTTAACTGATTTCATCGTTAACTGATTTCATCTTCATTTAACTGATTTCATCGTTAACTGATTTCATCGTTAACTGATTTCATCGTTAACTGATTTCATCTTTAACTGATTTCATCGTTAACTGATTTCATCTTCATTTAACTGATTTCATCGTTAACTGATTTCATCTTCATTTAATTGATTTCATCGTTAACTGATTTCATCGTTAACTGATTTCATCGTTAACTGATTTCATCTTCATTTAACTGATTTCATCGTTAACTGATTTCATCGTTAACTGATTTCATCGTTAACTGATTTCATCTTCATTTAACTGATTTCATTTTCATTCTTCATTTAACTGATTTCATCGTTAACTGATTTCATCTTCATTTAATTGATTTCATCGTTAACTGATTTCATCGTTAACTGATTTCATCGTTAACTGATTTCATCTTCATTTAACTGATTTCATCGTTAACTGATTTCATCGTTAACTGATTTCATCTTCATTTAACTGATTTCATCGTTAACTGATTTCATCGTTAACTGATTTCATCTTCATTTAACTGATTTCATCGTTAACTGATTTCATCGTTAATTGATTTCATCGTTAACTGATTTCATTTTCATTCTTCATTTAACTGATTTCATCGTTAACTGATTTCATCGTTAACTGATTTCATCTTCATTTAACTGATTTCATCGTTAACTGATTTCATCGTTAATTGATTTCATCGTTAACTGATTTCATCTTCATTCTTCATTTAACTGATTTCATCGTTAACTGATTTCATCTTCATTTAACTGATTTCATCGTTAACTGATTTCATCGTTAACTGATTTCATCGTTAACTGATTTCATCTTCATTTAACTGATTTCATCGTTAACTGATTTCATCTTCATTCTTCATTTAACTGATTTCATCTTTAACTGATTTCATCGTTAACTGATTTCATCTTCATTTAACTGATTTCATCGTTAATTGATTTCATCGTTAACTGATTTCATCTTCATTTAACTGATTTCATCGTTAACTGATTTCATCTTCATTCTTCATTTAACTGATTTCATCTTTAACTGATTTCATCGTTAACTGATTTCATCGTTAACTGATTTCATCTTCATTTAACTGATTTCATCTTCATTTAACTGATTTCATCGTTAACTGATTTCATCGTTAACTGATTTCATCTTCATTTAATTGATTTCATCGTTAACTGATTTCATCGTTAACTGATTTCATCTTCATTTAACTGATTTCATCGTTAACTGATTTCATCGTTAACTGATTTCATCGTTAACTGATTTCATCTTCATTTAACTGATTTCATCGTTAACTGATTTCATCGTTAACTGATTTCATCTTCATTTAACTGATTTCATCGTTAACTGATTTCATCGTTAATTGATTTCATCGTTAACTGATTTCATTTTCATTCTTCATTTAACTGATTTCATCGTTAACTGATTTCATCGTTAACTGATTTCATCTTCATTTAACTGATTTCATCGTTAACTGATTTCATCGTTAATTGATTTCATCGTTAACTGATTTCATCTTCATTCTTCATTTAACTGATTTCATCGTTAACTGATTTCATCTTCATTTAACTGATTTCATCGTTAACTGATTTCATCGTTAACTGATTTCATCGTTAACTGATTTCATCTTCATTTAACTGATTTCATCGTTAACTGATTTCATCTTCATTCTTCATTTAACTGATTTCATCTTTAACTGATTTCATCGTTAACTGATTTCATCTTCATTTAACTGATTTCATCGTTAATTGATTTCATCGTTAACTGATTTCATCGTTAACTGATTTCATCTTCATTTAACTGATTTCATCGTTAACTGATTTCATCGTTAACTGATTTCATCTTTAACTGATTTCATCTTCATTTAACTGATTTCATCGTTAACTGATTTCATCGTTAACTGATTTCATCGTTAACTGATTTCATCTTCATTTAACTGATTTCATCTTCATTTAACTGATTTCATCGTTAACTGATTTCATCGTTAACTGATTTCATCTTCATTTAATTGATTTCATCGTTAACTGATTTCATCGTTAACTGATTTCATCGTTAACTGATTTCATCTTCATTTAACTGATTTCATCGTTAACTGATTTCATCGTTAACTGATTTCATCGTTAACTGATTTCATCGTTAACTGATTTCATCGTTAACTGATTTCATCTTCATTTAACTGATTTCATCGTTAACTGATTTCATCGTTAACTGATTTCATCTTCATTTAACTGATTTCATCGTTAACTGATTTCATCGTTAACTGATTTCATCTTCATTTAACTGATTTCATCGTTAACTGATTTCATCGTTAATTGATTTCATCGTTAACTGATTTCATTTTCATTCTTCATTTAACTGATTTCATCGTTAACTGATTTCATCGTTAACTGATTTCATCTTCATTTAACTGATTTCATCGTTAACTGATTTCATCGTTAATTGATTTCATCGTTAACTGATTTCATCTTCATTCTTCATTTAACTGATTTCATCGTTAACTGATTTCATCTTCATTTAACTGATTTCATCGTTAACTGATTTCATCGTTAACTGATTTCATCGTTAACTGATTTCATCTTCATTTAACTGATTTCATCGTTAACTGATTTCATCTTCATTCTTCATTTAACTGATTTCATCTTTAACTGATTTCATCGTTAACTGATTTCATCTTCATTTAACTGATTTCATCGTTAATTGATTTCATCGTTAACTGATTTCATCGTTAACTGATTTCATCTTCATTTAACTGATTTCATCGTTAACTGAATTCATCGTTAACTGATTTCATCTTTAACTGATTTCATCGTTAACTGATTTCATCGTTAACTGATTTCATCGTTAACTGATTTCATCTTCATTTAACTGATTTCATTGTTAACTGATTTCATCGTTAACTGATTTCATCTTCATTTAACTGATTTCATCGTTAACTGATTTCATCGTTAACTGATTTCATCGTTAACTGATTTCATCTTCATTTAACTGATTTCATTTTCATTCTTCATTTAACTGATTTCATCGTTAACTGATTTCATCGTTAACTGATTTCATCTTCATTTAACTGATTTCATTTTCATTCTTCATTTAACTGATTTCATCGTTAACTGATTTCATCTTCATTTAACTGATTTCATCGTTAACTGATTTCATCGTTAACTGATTTCATCGTTAACTGATTTCATCTTTAACTGATTTCATCGTTAACTGATTTCATCTTCATTTAACTGATTTCATCGTTAACTGATTTCATCTTCATTTAATTGATTTCATCGTTAACTGATTTCATCGTTAACTGATTTCATCGTTAACTGATTTCATCTTCATTTAACTGATTTCATCGTTAACTGATTTCATCGTTAACTGATTTCATCGTTAACTGATTTCATCTTTAACTGATTTCATCGTTAACTGATTTCATCTTCATTTAATTGATTTCATCGTTAACTGATTTCATCGTTAACTGATTTCATCGTTAACTGATTTCATCTTCATTTAACTGATTTCATCGTTAACTGATTTCATCGTTAACTGATTTCATCTTCATTTAACTGATTTCATCGTTAACTGATTTCATCGTTAATTGATTTCATCGTTAACTGATTTCATCTTCATTTAACTGATTTCATCGTTAACTGATTTCATCGTTAACTGATTTCATCTTTAACTGATTTCATCTTCATTTAACTGATTTCATCGTTAACTGATTTCATCGTTAACTGATTTCATCTTCATTTAATTGATTTCATCGTTAACTGATTTCATCGTTAACTGATTTCATCGTTAACTGATTTCATCTTCATTTAACTGATTTCATCGTTAACTGATTTCATCGTTAACTGATTTCATCGTTAACTGATTTCATCTTCATTTAACTGATTTCATCGTTAACTGATTTCATCGTTAACTGATTTCATCTTCATTTAACTGATTTCATCGTTAACTGATTTCATCGTTAATTGATTTCATCGTTAACTGATTTCATTTTCATTCTTCATTTAACTGATTTCATCGTTAACTGATTTCATCGTTAACTGATTTCATCTTCATTTAACTGATTTCATCGTTAACTGATTTCATCGTTAATTGATTTCATCGTTAACTGATTTCATCTTCATTCTTCATTTAACTGATTTCATCGTTAACTGATTTCATCTTCATTTAACTGATTTCATCGTTAACTGATTTCATCGTTAACTGATTTCATCGTTAACTGATTTCATCTTCATTTAACTGATTTCATCGTTAACTGATTTCATCTTCATTCTTCATTTAACTGATTTCATCTTTAACTGATTTCATCGTTAACTGATTTCATCTTCATTTAACTGATTTCATCGTTAATTGATTTCATCGTTAACTGATTTCATCGTTAACTGATTTCATCTTCATTTAACTGATTTCATCGTTAAGTGATTTCATCGTTAACTGATTTCATCTTTAACTGATTTCATCTTCATTTAACTGATTTCATCGTTAACTGATTTCATCGTTAACTGATTTCATCGTTAACTGATTTCATCTTCATTTAACTGATTTCATCGTTAACTGATTTCATCGTTAACTGATTTCATCGTTAACTGATTTCATCTTCATTTAACTGATTTCATTTTCATTCTTCATTTAACTGATTTCATCGTTAACTGATTTCATCTTCATTTAACTGATTTCATCGTTAACTGATTTCATCGTTAACTGATTTCATCGTTAACTGATTTCATCTTTAACTGATTTCATCGTTAACTGATTTCATCTTCATTTAACTGATTTCATCGTTAACTGATTTCATCTTCATTTAATTGATTTCATCGTTAACTGATTTCATCGTTAACTGATTTCATCGTTAACTGATTTCATCTTCATTTAACTGATTTCATCGTTAACTGATTTCATCGTTAACTGATTTCATCTTCATTTAATTGATTTCATCGTTAACTGATTTCATCGTTAACTGATTTCATCGTTAACTGATTTCATCTTCATTTAACTGATTTCATCGTTAACTGATTTCATCGTTAACTGATTTCATCGTTAACTGATTTCATCTTCATTTAACTGATTTCATCGTTAACTGATTTCATCGTTAACTGATTTCATCTTCATTTAACTGATTTCATCGTTAACTGATTTCATCGTTAATTGATTTCATCGTTAACTGATTTCATTTTCATTCTTCATTTAACTGATTTCATCGTTAACTGATTTCATCGTTAACTGATTTCATCTTCATTTAACTGATTTCATCGTTAACTGATTTCATCGTTAATTGATTTCATCGTTAACTGATTTCATCTTCATTCTTCATTTAACTGATTTCATCGTTAACTGATTTCATCTTCATTTAACTGATTTCATCGTTAACTGATTTCATCGTTAACTGATTTCATCGTTAACTGATTTCATCTTCATTTAACTGATTTCATCGTTAACTGATTTCATCTTCATTCTTCATTTAACTGATTTCATCTTTAACTGATTTCATCGTTAACTGATTTCATCTTCATTTAACTGATTTCATCGTTAATTGATTTCATCGTTAACTGATTTCATCGTTAACTGATTTCATCTTCATTTAACTGATTTCATCGTTAACTGATTTCATCGTTAACTGATTTCATCTTCATTTAACTGATTTCATCGTTAACTGATTTCATCGTTAACTGATTTCATCGTTAACTGATTTCATCGTTAACTGATTTCATCTTCATTTAACTGATTTCATTGTTAACTGATTTCATCGTTAACTGATTTCATCTTCATTTAACTGATTTCATCGTTAACTGATTTCATCGTTAACTGATTTCATCGTTAACTGATTTCATCTTCATTTAACTGATTTCATTTTCATTCTTCATTTAACTGATTTCATCGTTAACTGATTTCATCTTCATTTAACTGATTTCATCTTCATTTAACTGATTTCATCGTTAACTGATTTCATCGTTAACTGATTTCATCTTTAACTGATTTCATCGTTAACTGATTTCATCTTCATTTAACTGATTTCATCGTTAACTGATTTCATCTTCATTTAATTGATTTCATCGTTAACTGATTTCATCGTTAACTGATTTCATCGTTAACTGATTTCATCTTCATTTAACTGATTTCATCGTTAACTGATTTCATCGTTAACTGATTTCATCGTTAACTGATTTCATCTTTAACTGATTTCATCGTTAACTGATTTCATCTTCATTTAACTGATTTCATCGTTAACTGATTTCATCTTCATTTAATTGATTTCATCGTTAACTGATTTCATCGTTAACTGATTTCATCGTTAACTGATTTCATCTTCATTTAACTGATTTCATCGTTAACTGATTTCATCGTTAACTGATTTCATCTTCATTTAACTGATTTCATCGTTAACTGATTTCATCTTCATTTAATTGATTTCATCGTTAACTGATTTCATCGTTAACTGATTTCATCGTTAACTGATTTCATCTTCATTTAACTGATTTCATCGTTAACTGATTTCATCGTTAACTGATTCCATCGTTAACTGATTTCATCGTTAACTGATTTCATCTTCATTTAACTGATTTCATCGTTAACTGATTTCATCGTTAACTGATTTCATCTTCATTTAACTGATTTCATTGTTAACTGATTTCATCGTTAACTGATTTCATCTTCATTTAACTGATTTCATCGTTAACTGATTTCATCGTTAACTGATTTCATCGTTAACTGATTTCATCTTCATTTAACTGATTTCATTTTCATTCTTCATTTAACTGATTTCATCGTTAACTGATTTCATCTTCATTTAACTGATTTCATCGTTAACTGATTTCATCGTTAACTGATTTCATCGTTAACTGATTTCATCTTTAACTGATTTCATCGTTAACTGATTTCATCTTCATTTAACTGATTTCATCGTTAACTGATTTCATCTTCATTTAATTGATTTCATCGTTAACTGATTTCATCGTTAACTGATTTCATCGTTAACTGATTTCATCTTCATTTAACTGATTTCATTTTCATTCTTCATTTAACTGATTTCATCGTTAACTGATTTCATCTTCATTTAATTGATTTCATCGTTAACTGATTTCATCGTTAACTGATTTCATCGTTAACTGATTTCATCTTCATTTAACTGATTTCATCGTTAACTGATTTCATCGTTAACTGATTTCATCGTTAACTGATTTCATCTTCATTTAACTGATTTCATCGTTAACTGATTTCATCGTTAACTGATTTCATCTTCATTTAACTGATTTCATCGTTAACTGATTTCATCGTTAATTGATTTCATCGTTAACTGATTTCATTTTCATTCTTCATTTAACTGATTTCATCGTTAACTGATTTCATCGTTAACTGATTTCATCGTTAACTGATTTCATCTTCATTTAACTGATTTCATCGTTAACTGATTTCATCGTTAATTGATTTCATCGTTAACTGATTTCATCTTCATTCTTCATTTAACTGATTTCATCGTTAACTGATTTCATCTTCATTTAACTGATTTCATCGTTAACTGATTTCATCGTTAACTGATTTCATCGTTAACTGATTTCATCTTCATTTAACTGATTTCATCGTTAACTGATTTCATCTTCATTCTTCATTTAACTGATTTCATCGTTAACTGATTTCATCTTTAACTGATTTCATCGTTAACTGATTTCATCGTTAACTGATTTCATCTTCATTTAACTGATTTCATCGTTAACTGATTTCATCGTTAACTGATTTCATCTTTAACTGATTTCATCGTTAACTGATTTCATCTTCATTTAACTGATTTCATCGTTAACTGATTTCATCGTTAACTGATTTCATCTTCATTTAACTGATTTCATCGTTAACTGATTTCATCTTCATTTAACTGATTTCATCGTTAACTGATTTCATCGTTAACTGATTTCATCGTTAACTGATTTCATCTTCATTTAACTGATTTCATTTTCATTCTTCATTTAACTGATTTCATCGTTAACTGATTTCATCTTCATTTAACTGATTTCATCGTTAACTGATTTCATCTTCATTTAACTGATTTCATCGTTAACTGATTTCATCTTCATTTAATTGATTTCATCGTTAACTGATTTCATCGTTAACTGATTTCATCGTTAACTGATTTCATCTTCATTTAACTGATTTCATCGTTAACTGATTTCATCGTTAACTGATTCCATCGTTAACTGATTTCATCGTTAACTGATTTCATCTTCATTTAACTGATTTCATCGTTAACTGATTTCATCGTTAACTGATTTCATCTTCATTTAACTGATTTCATCGTTAACTGATTTCATCTTTAACTGATTTCATCGTTAACTGATTTCATCGTTAACTGATTTCATCTTCATTTAACTGATTTCATCGTTAACTGATTTCATCGTTAACTGATTTCATCGTTAACTGATTTCATCTTCATTTAACTGATTTCATCGTTAACTGATTTCATCGTTAACTGATTTCATCTTCATTTAACTGATTTCATCGTTAACTGATTCCATCGTTAACTGATTTCATCTTTAACTGATTTCATCGTTAACTGATTTCATCTTCATTTAACTGATTTCATCGTTAACTGATTTCATCTTCATTCAACTGATTTCATCGTTAACTGATTTCGTCTTCATTTAACTGATTTCATCGTTAACTGATTTCATCTTTAACTGATTTCATCGTTAACTGATTTCATCTTCATTTAACTGATTTCATCGTTAACTGATTTCATCGTTAACTGATTTCATCGTTAACTGATTTCATCTTCATTTAACTGATTTCATCGTTAACTGATTTCATCGTTAACTGATTTCATCGTTAACTGATTTCATCTTCATTTAACTGATTTCATCGTTCACTGATTTCATCGTTAACTGATTTCATCTTCATTTAACTGATTTCATCGTTAACTGATTTCATCGTTAACTGATTTCATCGTTAACTGATTTCATCGTTAACTGATTTCATCTTTATTTAACTGATTTCATCGTTAACTGATTTCATCTTCATTCAACTGATTTCATCGTTAACTGATTTCGTCTTCATTTAACTGATTTCATCGTTAACTGATTTCATCTTTAACTGATTTCATCGTTAACTGATTTCATCTTCATTTAACTGATTTCATCGTTAACTGATTTCATCGTTAACTGATTTCATCGTTAACTGATTTCATCTTCATTTAACTGATTCCATCGTTAACTGATTTCATCGTTAACTGATTTCATCTTCATTTAACTGATTTCATCGTTAACTTATTTCATCGTTAACTGATTCCATCGTTAACTGATTTCATCTTTAACTGATTTCATCGTTAACTGATTTCATCTTCATTTAACTGATTTCATCGTTAACTGATTTCATCTTCATTTAATTGATTTCATCGTTAACTGATTTCATCCTTAACTGATTTCATCTTCATTTAACTGATTTCATCGTTAACTGATTTCATCGTTAACTGATTTCATCTTCATTTAACTGATTTCATCGTTAACTGATTTCATCGTTAACTGATTTCATCTTCATTTAACTGATTTCATCGTTAACTGATTTCATCGTTAACTGATTTCATCTTCATTTAACTGATTTCATTGTTAACTGATTTCATCGTTAACTGATTTCATCTTCATTTAACTGATTTCATCGTTAACTGATTTCATCGTTAACTGATTTCATCGTTAACTGATTTCATCTTCATTTAACTGATTTCATTTTCATTCTTCATTTAACTGATTTCATCGTTAACTGATTTCATCTTCATTTAACTGATTTCATCGTTAACTGATTTCATCGTTAACTGATTTCATCGTTAACTGATTTCATCTTTAACTGATTTCATCGTTAACTGATTTCATCTTCATTTAACTGATTTCATCGTTAACTGATTTCATCTTCATTTAATTGATTTCATCGTTAACTGATTTCATCGTTAACTGATTTCATCGTTAACTGATTTCATCTTCATTTAACTGATTTCATCGTTAACTGATTTCATCGTTAACTGATTTCATCGTTAACTGATTTCATCTTTAACTGATTTCATCGTTAACTGATTTCATCTTCATTTAACTGATTTCATCGTTAACTGATTTCATCGTTAACTGATTTCATCTTCATTTAACTGATTTCATTTTCATTCTTCATTTAACTGATTTCATCGTTAACTGATTTCATCTTCATTTAACTGATTTCATTTTCATTCTTCATTTAACTGATTTCATCGTTAACTGATTTCATCTTCATTTAACTGATTTCATCGTTAACTGATTTCATCGTTAACTGATTTCATCTTCATTTAACTGATTTCATCGTTAACTGATTTCATCGTTAACTGATTTCATCGTTAACTGATTTCATCTTCATTTAACTGATTTCATCGTTAACTGATTTCATCGTTAACTGATTTCATCGTTAACTGATTTCATCTTCATTTAACTGATTTCATCGTTAACTGATTTCATCTTTAACTGATTTCATCGTTAACTGATTTCATCGTTAACTGATTTCATCTTCATTTAACTGATTTCATCGTTAACTGATTTCATCGTTAACTGATTTCATCTTTAACTGATTTCATCGTTAACTGATTTCATCTTCATTTAACTGATTTCATCGTTAACTGATTTCATCTTCATTTAACTGATTTCATCGTTAACTGATTTCATCGTTAACTGATTTCATCGTTAACTGATTTCATCTTCATTTAACTGATTCCATCGTTAACTGATTTCATCGTTAACTGATTTCATCGTTAACTGATTTCATCTTCATTTAACTGATTTCATCGTTAACTGATTTCATCGTTAACTGATTTCATCTTTAACTGATTTCATCGTTAACTGATTTCATCTTCATTTAACTGATTTCATCGTTAACTGATTTCATCGTTAACTGATTTCATCGTTAACTGATTTCATCTTCATTTAACTGATTTCATCGTTAACTGATTTCATCGTTAACTGATTCCATCGGTAACTGATTTCATCGTTAACTGATTTCATCTTCATTTAACTGATTTCATCGTTAACTGATTTCATCTTCATTTAACTGATTTCATCGTTAACTGATTTCATCGTTAACTGATTTCATCGTTAACTGATTTCATCTTCATTTAACTGATTTCATTTTCATTCTTCATTTAACTGATTTCATCGTTAACTGATTTCATCTTCATTTAACTGATTTCATCGTTAACTGATTTCATCTTCATTTAACTGATTTCATCGTTAACTGATTTCATCGTTAACTGATTTCATCTTCATTTAACTGATTTCATCGTTAACTGATTTCATCGTTAACTGATTCCATCGTTAACTGATTTCATCGTTAACTGATTCCATCGTTAACTGATTTCATCGTTAACTGATTTCATCTTCATTTAACTGATTTCATCGTTAACTGATTTCATCGTTAACTGATTTCATCTTCATTTAACTGATTTCATCGTTAACTGATTTCATCTTTAACTGATTTCATCGTTAACTGATTTCATCGTTAACTGATTTCATCTTCATTTAACTGATTTCATCGTTAACTGATTTCATCGTTAACTGATTTCATCTTCATTTAACTGATTTCATCGTTAACTGATTTCATCGTTAACTGATTTCATCTTCATTTAACTGATTTCATCGTTAACTGATTTCATCTTCATTTAACTGATTTCATCGTTAACTGATTTCATCGTTAACTGATTCCATCGTTAACTGATTTCATCTTCATTTAACTGATTTCATCGTTAACTGATTTCATCTTCATTTAACTGATTCCATCGTTAACTGATTCCATCGTTAACTGATTTCATCGTTAACTGATTTCATCTTCATTTAACTGATTTCATTTTCATTCTTCATTTAACTGATTTCATCGTTAACTGATTTCATCTTCATTTAACTGATTTCATCGTTAACTGATTTCATCGTTAACTGATTTCATGGTTAACTGATTTCATCTTCATTTAACTGATTTCATCGTTAACTGATTTCATCGTTAACTGATTTCATCTTTAACTGATTTCATCGTTAACTGATTTCATCTTCATTTAACTGATTTCATCGTTAACTGATTTCATCTTCATTTAACTGATTTCATCGTTAACTGATTTCATCTTCATTTAACTGATTTCCTCGTTAACTGATTTCATCGTTAACTGATTTCATCTTCATTTAACTGATTCCATCGTTAACTGATTTCATCGTTAACTGATTTCATCGTTAACTGATTTCATCTTTAACTGATTTCATCGTTAACTGATTTCATCTTCATTTAACTGATTTCATCGTTAACTGATTTCATCGTTAACTGATTTCATCTTCATTTAACTGATTTCATTTTCATTCTTCATTTAACTGATTTCATCGTTAACTGATTTCATCTTCATTTAACTGATTTCATTTTCATTCTTCATTTAACTGATTTCATCGTTAACTGATTTCATCTTCATTTAACTGATTTCATCGTTAACTGATTTCATCGTTAACTGATTTCATCTTCATTTAACTGATTTCATCGTTAACTGATTTCATCGTTAACTGATTTCATCGTTAACTGATTTCATCGTTAACTGATTTCATCTTCATTTAACTGATTTCATCGTTAACTGATTTCATCGTTAACTGATTTCATCTTCATTTAACTGATTTCATCGTTAACTGATTTCATCTTTAACTGATTTCATCGTTAACTGATTTCATCGTTAACTGATTTCATCTTCATTTAACTGATTTCATCGTTAACTGATTTCATCGTTAACTGATTTCATCTTTAACTGATTTCATCGTTAACTGATTTCATCTTCATTTAACTGATTTCATCGTTAACTGATTTCATCTTCATTTAACTGATTTCATCGTTAACTGATTTCATCGTTAACTGATTTCATCGTTAACTGATTTCATCTTCATTTAACTGATTCCATCGTTAACTGATTTCATCGTTAACTGATTTCATCGTTAACTGATTTCATCTTCATTTAACTGATTTCATCGTTAACTGATTTCATCGTTAACTGATTTCATCTTTAACTGATTTCATCGTTAACTGATTTCATCTTCATTTAACTGATTTCATCGTTAACTGATTTCATCGTTAACTGATTTCATCGTTAACTGATTTCATCTTCATTTAACTGATTTCATCGTTAACTGATTTCATCGTTAACTGATTCCATCGTTAACTGATTTCATCGTTAACTGATTTCATCTTCATTTAACTGATTTCATCGTTAACTGATTTCATCTTCATTTAACTGATTTCATCGTTAACTGATTTCATCGTTAACTGATTTCATCGTTAACTGATTTCATCTTCATTTAACTGATTTCATTTTCATTCTTCATTTAACTGATTTCATCGTTAACTGATTTCATCTTCATTTAACTGATTTCATCGTTAACTGATTTCATCTTCATTTAACTGATTTCATCGTTAACTGATTTCATCGTTAACTGATTTCATCGTTAACTGATTTCATCTTCATTTAACTGATTTCATCGTTAACTGATTTCATCGTTAACTGATTCCATCGTTAACTGATTTCATCGTTAACTGATTTCATCTTCATTTAACTGATTTCATCGTTAACTGATTTCATCGTTAACTGATTTCATCTTCATTTAACTGATTTCATCGTTAACTGATTTCATCTTTAACTGATTTCATCGTTAACTGATTTCATCTTCATTTAACTGATTTCATCGTTAACTGATTTCATCGTTAACTGATTTCATCGTTAACTGATTTCATCTTCATTTAACTGATTTCATCGTTAACTGATTTCATCGTTAACTGATTTCATCTTCATTTAACTGATTTCATCGTTAACTGATTTCATCGTTAACTGATTCCATCGTTAACTGATTTCATCTTTAACTGATTTCATCGTTAACTGATTTCATCTTCATTTAACTGATTTCATCGTTAACTGATTTCATCTTCATTCAACTGATTTCATCGTTAACTGATTTCGTCTTCATTTAACTGATTTCATCGTTAACTGATTTCATCTTTAACTGATTTCATCGTTAACTGATTTCATCTTCATTTAACTGATTTCATCGTTAACTGATTTCATCGTTAACTGATTTCATCGTTAACTGATTTCATCTTCATTTAACTGATTTCATCGTTAACTGATTTCATCGTTAACTGATTTCATCTTCATTTAACTGATTTCATCGTTCACTGATTTCATCGTTAACTGATTTCATCTTCATTTAACTGATTTCATCGTTAACTGATTTCATCGTTAACTGATTTCATCGTTAACTGATTTCATCTTCATTTAACTGATTTCATCGTTAACTGATTTCATCTTCATTCAACTGATTTCATCGTTAACTGATTTCGTCTTCATTTAACTGATTTCATCGTTAACTGATTTCATCTTTAACTGATTTCATCGTTAACTGATTTCATCTTCATTTAACTGATTTCATCGTTAACTGATTTCATCGTTAACTGATTTCATCGTTAACTGATTTCATCTTCATTTAACTGATTTCATCGTTAACTTATTTCATCGTTAACTGATTCCATCGTTAACTGATTTCATCTTTAACTGATTTCATCGTTAACTGATTTCATCTTCATTTAACTGATTTCATCGTTAACTGATTTCATCTTCATTTAATTGATTTCATCGTTAACTGATTTCATCCTTAACTGATTTCATCTTCATTTAACTGATTTCATCGTTAACTGATTTCATCGTTAACTGATTTCATCTTCATTTAACTGATTTCATCGTTAACTGATTTCATCGTTAACTGATTTCATCGTTAACTGATTTCATCGTTAACTGATTTCATCTTCATTTAACTGATTTCATCGTTAACTGATTTCATCTTCATTTAACTGATTTCATCGTTAACTGATTTCATCGTTAACTGATTTCATCGTTAACTGATTTCATCTTCATTTAACTGATTTCATTGTTAACTGATTTCATCGTTAACTGATTTCATCTTCATTTAACTGATTTCATCGTTAACTGATTTCATCGTTAACTGATTTCATCGTTAACTGATTTCATCTTCATTTAACTGATTTCATTTTCATTCTTCATTTAACTGATTTCATCGTTAACTGATTTCATCTTCATTTAACTGATTTCATCGTTAACTGATTTCATCGTTAACTGATTTCATCGTTAACTGATTTCATCTTTAACTGATTTCATCGTTAACTGATTTCATCTTCATTTAACTGATTTCATCGTTAACTGATTTCATCTTCATTTAATTGATTTCATCGTTAACTGATTTCATCGTTAACTGATTTCATCGTTAACTGATTTCATCTTCATTTAACTGATTTCATCGTTAACTGATTTCATCGTTAACTGATTTCATCGTTAACTGATTTCATCTTTAACTGATTTCATCGTTAACTGATTTCATCTTCATTTAACTGATTTCATCGTTAACTGATTTCATCTTCATTTAATTGATTTCATCGTTAACTGATTTCATCGTTAACTGATTTCATCGTTAACTGATTTCATCTTCATTTAACTGATTTCATCGTTAACTGATTTCATCGTTAACTGATTTCATCTTCATTTAACTGATTTCATCGTTAACTGATTTCATCGTTAATTGATTTCATCGTTAACTGATTTCATCTTCATTTAACTGATTTCATCGTTAACTGATTTCATCGTTAACTGATTTCATCTTTAACTGATTTCATCTTCATTTAACTGATTTCATCGTTAACTGATTTCATCGTTAACTGATTTCATCTTCATTTAATTGATTTCATCGTTAACTGATTTCATCGTTAACTGATTTCATCTTCATTTAACTGATTTCATCGTTAACTGATTTCATCGTTAACTGATTTCATCGTTAACTGATTTCATCTTCATTTAACTGATTTCATCGTTAACTGATTTCATCGTTAACTGATTTCATCTTCATTTAACTGATTTCATCGTTAACTGATTTCATCGTTAATTGATTTCATCGTTAACTGATTTCATCTTCATTTAACTGATTTCATCGTTAACTGATTTCATCGTTAATTGATTTCATCGTTAACTGATTTCATCTTCATTTAACTGATTTCATTTTCATTCTTCATTTAACTGATTTCATCGTTAACTGATTTCATCGTTAACTGATTTCATCTTCATTTAACTGATTTCATCGTTAACTGATTTCATCGTTAATTGATTTCATCGTTAACTGATTTCATCTTCATTCTTCATTTAACTGATTTCATCGTTAACTGATTTCATCTTCATTTAACTGATTTCATCGTTAACTGATTTCATCGTTAACTGATTTCATCGTTAACTGATTTCATCTTCATTTAACTGATTTCATCGTTAACTGATTTCATCTTCATTCTTCATTTAACTGATTTCATCTTTAACTGATTTCATCGTTAACTGATTTCATCTTCATTTAACTGATTTCATCGTTAATTGATTTCATCGTTAACTGATTTCATCGTTAACTGATTTCATCTTCATTTAACTGATTTCATCGTTAACTGATTTCATCGTTAACTGATTTCATCTTTAACTGATTTCATCTTCATTTAACTGATTTCATCGTTAACTGATTTCATCGTTAACTGATTTCATCTTCATTTAACTGATTTCATTGTTAACTGATTTCATCGTTAACTGATTTCATCTTCATTTAACTGATTTCATCGTTAACTGATTTCATCGTTAACTGATTTCATCGTTAACTGATTTCATCTTCATTTAACTGATTTCATTTTCATTCTTCATTTAACTGATTTCATCGTTAACTGATTTCATCTTCATTTAACTGATTTCATCGTTAACTGATTTCATCGTTAACTGATTTCATCGTTAACTGATTTCATCTTTAACTGATTTCATCGTTAACTGATTTCATCTTCATTTAACTGATTTCATCGTTAACTGATTTCATCTTCATTTAATTGATTTCATCGTTAACTGATTTCATCGTTAACTGATTTCATCGTTAACTGATTTCATCTTCATTTAACTGATTTCATCGTTAACTGATTTCATCGTTAACTGATTTCATCGTTAACTGATTTCATCTTCATTTAACTGATTTCATCTTCATTTAACTGATTTCATCGTTAACTGATTTCATCGTTAACTGATTTCATCTTCATTTAATTGATTTCATCGTTAACTGATTTCATCGTTAACTGATTTCATCGTTAACTGATTTCATCTTCATTTAACTGATTTCATCGTTAACTGATTTCATCGTTAACTGATTTCATCTTCATTTAATTGATTTCATCGTTAACTGATTTCATCGTTAACTGATTTCATCGTTAACTGATTTCATCTTCATTTAACTGATTTCATCGTTAACTGATTTCATCGTTAACTGATTTCATCGTTAACTGATTTCATCTTCATTTAACTGATTTCATCGTTAACTGATTTCATCGTTAACTGATTTCATCTTCATTTAACTGATTTCATCGTTAACTGATTTCATCGTTAATTGATTTCATCGTTAACTGATTTCATTTTCATTCTTCATTTAACTGATTTCATCGTTAACTGATTTCATCGTTAACTGATTTCATCTTCATTTAACTGATTTCATCGTTAACTGATTTCATCGTTAACTGATTTCATCTTCATTTAACTGATTTCATCGTTAACTGATTTCATCGTTAACTGATTTCATCTTCATTTAACTGATTTCATCGTTAACTGATTTCATCGTTAACTGATTTCATCGTTAACTGATTTCATCTTCATTTAACTGATTTCATTGTTAACTGATTTCATCGTTAACTGATTTCATCTTCATTTAACTGATTTCATCGTTAACTGATTTCATCGTTAACTGATTTCATCTTCATTTAACTGATTTCATTTTCATTCTTCATTTAACTGATTTCATCGTTAACTGATTTCATCTTCATTTAACTGATTTCATCGTTAACTGATTTCATCGTTAACTGATTTCATCGTTAACTGATTTCATCTTTAACTGATTTCATCGTTAACTGATTTCATCTTCATTTAACTGATTTCATCGTTAACTGATTTCATCTTCATTTAATTGATTTCATCGTTAACTGATTTCATCGTTAACTGATTTCATCGTTAACTGATTTCATCTTCATTTAACTGATTTCATCGTTAACTGATTTCATCGTTAACTGATTTCATCTTCATTTAACTGATTTCATTTTCATTCTTCATTTAACTGATTTCATCGTTAACTGATTTCATCTTCATTTAATTGATTTCATCGTTAACTGATTTCATCGTTAACTGATTTCATCGTTAACTGATTTCATCTTCATTTAACTGATTTCATCGTTAACTGATTTCATCGTTAACTGATTTCATCGTTAACTGATTTCATCTTCATTTAACTGATTTCATCGTTAACTGATTTCATCGTTAACTGATTTCATCTTCATTTAACTGATTTCATCGTTAACTGATTTCATCGTTAATTGATTTCATCGTTAACTGATTTCATTTTCATTCTTCATTTAACTGATTTCATCGTTAACTGATTTCATCGTTAACTGATTTCATCTTCATTTAACTGATTTCATCGTTAACTGATTTCATCGTTAATTGATTTCATCGTTAACTGATTTCATCTTCATTCTTCATTTAACTGATTTCATCGTTAACTGATTTCATCTTCATTTAACTGATTTCATCGTTAACTGATTTCATCGTTAACTGATTTCATCGTTAACTGATTTCATCTTCATTTAACTGATTTCATCGTTAACTGATTTCATCTTCATTCTTCATTTAACTGATTTCATCTTTAACTGATTTCATCGTTAACTGATTTCATCTTCATTTAACTGATTTCATCGTTAATTGATTTCATCGTTAACTGATTTCATCGTTAACTGATTTCATCTTCATTTAACTGATTTCATCGTTAACTGATTTCATCTTTAACTGATTTCATCTTCATTTAACTGATTTCATCGTTAACTGATTTCATCGTTAACTGATTTCATCGTTAACTGATTTCATCGTTAACTGATTTCATCTTCATTTAACTGATTTCATTGTTAACTGATTTCATCGTTAACTGATTTCATCTTCATTTAACTGATTTCATCGTTAACTGATTTCATCGTTAACTGATTTCATCGTTAACTGATTTCATCTTCATTTAACTGATTTCATTTTCATTCTTCATTTAACTGATTTCATCTTTAACTGATTTCATCTTCATTTAACTGATTTCATCGTTAACTGATTTCATCGTTAACTGATTTCATCGTTAACTGATTTCATCTTCATTTAACTGATTTCATTGTTAACTGATTTCATCGTTAACTGATTTCATCTTCATTTAACTGATTTCATCGTTAACTGATTTCATCGTTAACTGATTTCATCGTTAACTGATTTCATCTTCATTTAACTGATTTCATCGTTAACTGATTTCATCGTTAACTGATTTCATCGTTAACTGACTTCATCTTTAACTGATTTCATCGTTAACTGATTTCATCTTCATTTAACTGATTTCATCGTTAACTGATTTCATCTTCATTTAATTGATTTCATCGTTAACTGATTTCATCGTTAACTGATTTCATCTTCATTTAACTGATTTCATCGTTAACTGATTTCATCGTTAACTGATTTCATCTTCATTTAACTGATTTCATTTTCATTCTTCATTTAACTGATTTCATCGTTAACTGATTTCATCTTCATTTAATTGATTTCATCGTTAACTGATTTCATCGTTAACTGATTTCATCGTTAACTGATTTCATCTTCATTTAACTGATTTCATCGTTAACTGATTTCATCGTTAACTGATTTCATCTTCATTTAACTGATTTCATTTTCATTCTTCATTTAACTGATTTCATCGTTAACTGATTTCATCTTCATTTAATTGATTTCATCGTTAACTGATTTCATCGTTAACTGATTTCATCGTTAACTGATTTCATCTTCATTTAACTGATTTCATCGTTAACTGATTTCATCGTTAACTGATTTCATCGTTAACTGATTTCATCTTCATTCTTCATTTAACTGATTTCATCGTTAACTGATTTCATCTTCATTTAACTGATTTCATCGTTAACTGATTTCATCGTTAACTGATTTCATCGTTAACTGATTTCATCTTCATTTAACTGATTTCATTGTTAACTGATTTCATCGTTAACTGATTTCATCTTCATTTAACTGATTTCATCGTTAACTGATTTCATCGTTAACTGATTTCATCGTTAACTGATTTCATCGTTAACTGATTTCATCTTCATTTAACTGATTTCATTTTCATTCTTCATTTAACTGATTTCATCGTTAACTGATTTCATCTTCATTTAACTGATTTCATCGTTAACTGATTTCATCGTTAACTGATTTCATCGTTAACTGATTTCATCTTTAACTGATTTCATCGTTAACTGATTTCATCTTCATTTAACTGATTTCATCGTTAACTGATTTCATCTTCATTTAATTGATTTCATCGTTAACTGATTTCATCGTTAACTGATTTCATCGTTAACTGATTTCATCTTCATTTAACTGATTTCATCGTTAACTGATTTCATCGTTAACTGATTTCATCTTCATTTAACTGATTTCATTTTCATTCTTCATTTAACTGATTTCATCGTTAACTGATTTCATCTTCATTTAATTGATTTCATCGTTAACTGATTTCATCGTTAACTGATTTCATCGTTAACTGATTTCATCTTCATTTAACTGATTTCATCGTTAACTGATTTCATCGTTAACTGATTTCATCGTTAACTGATTTCATCTTCATTTAACTGATTTCATCGTTAACTGATTTCATCGTTAATTGATTTCATCGTTAACTGATTTCATTTTCATTCTTCATTTAACTGATTTCATCGTTAACTGATTTCATCGTTAACTGATTTCATCTTCATTTAACTGATTTCATCGTTAACTGATTTCATCGTTAATTGATTTCATCGTTAACTGATTTCATCTTCATTCTTCATTTAACTGATTTCATCGTTAACTGATTTCATCTTCATTTAACTGATTTCATCGTTAACTGATTTCATCGTTAACTGATTTCATCGTTAACTGATTTCATCTTCATTTAACTGATTTCATCGTTAACTGATTTCATCTTCATTCTTCATTTAACTGATTTCATCTTTAACTGATTTCATCGTTAACTGATTTCATCTTCATTTAACTGATTTCATCGTTAATTGATTTCATCGTTAACTGATTTCATCGTTAACTGATTTCATCGTTAACTGATTTCATCTTCATTTAACTGATTTCATTTTCATTCTTCATTTAACTGATTTCATCGTTAACTGATTTCATCTTCATTTAACTGATTTCATCGTTAACTGATTTCATCGTTAACTGATTTCATCGTTAACTGATTTCATCTTTAACTGATTTCATCGTTAACTGATTTCATCTTCATTTAACTGATTTCATCGTTAACTGATTTCATCTTCATTTAATTGATTTCATCGTTAACTGATTTCATCGTTAACTGATTTCATCGTTAACTGATTTCATCTTCATTTAACTGATTTCATCGTTAACTGATTTCATCGTTAACTGATTTCATCTTCATTTAACTGATTTCATTTTCATTCTTCATTTAACTGATTTCATCGTTAACTGATTTCATCTTCATTTAATTGATTTCATCGTTAACTGATTTCATCGTTAACTGATTTCATCGTTAACTGATTTCATCTTCATTTAACTGATTTCATCGTTAACTGATTTCATCGTTAACTGATTTCATCTTCATTTAACTGATTTCATCGTTAACTGATTTCATCGTTAATTGATTTCATCGTTAACTGATTTCATCTTCATTCTTCATTTAACTGATTTCATCGTTAACTGATTTCATCTTCATTTAACTGATTTCATCGTTAACTGATTTCATCGTTAACTGATTTCATCGTTAACTGATTTCATCTTCATTTAACTGATTTCATTGTTAACTGATTTCATCGTTAACTGATTTCATCTTCATTTAACTGATTTCATCGTTAACTGATTTCATCGTTAACTGATTTCATCGTTAACTGATTTCATCTTCATTTAACTGATTTCATTTTCATTCTTCATTTAACTGATTTCATCGTTAACTGATTTCATCTTCATTTAACTGATTTCATCGTTAACTGATTTCATCGTTAACTGATTTCATCGTTAACTGATTTCATCTTTAACTGATTTCATCGTTAACTGATTTCATCTTCATTTAACTGATTTCATCGTTAACTGATTTCATCTTCATTTAATTGATTTCATCGTTAACTGATTTCATCGTTAACTGATTTCATCGTTAACTGATTTCATCTTCATTTAACTGATTTCATCGTTAACTGATTTCATCGTTAACTGATTTCATCTTCATTTAACTGATTTCATTTTCATTCTTCATTTAACTGATTTCATCGTTAACTGATTTCATCTTCATTTAATTGATTTCATCGTTAACTGATTTCATCGTTAACTGATTTCATCGTTAACTGATTTCATCTTCATTTAACTGATTTCATCGTTAACTGATTTCATCGTTAACTGATTTCATCGTTAACTGATTTCATCTTCATTTAACTGATTTCATCGTTAACTGATTTCATCGTTAACTGATTTCATCTTCATTTAACTGATTTCATCGTTAACTGATTTCATCGTTAATTGATTTCATCGTTAACTGATTTCATTTTCATTCTTCATTTAACTGATTTCATCGTTAACTGATTTCATCTTCATTTAACTGATTTCATCGTTAACTGATTTCATCGTTAATTGATTTCATCGTTAACTGATTTCATCTTCATTCTTCATTTAACTGATTTCATCGTTAACTGATTTCATCTTCATTTAACTGATTTCATCGTTAACTGATTTCATCGTTAACTGATTTCATCGTTAACTGATTTCATCTTCATTTAACTGATTTCATCGTTAACTGATTTCATCTTCATTCTTCATTTAACTGATTTCATCTTTAACTGATTTCATCGTTAACTGATTTCATCTTCATTTAACTGATTTCATCGTTAATTGATTTCATCGTTAACTGATTTCATCGTTAACTGATTTCATCGTTAACTGATTTCATCTTCATTTAACTGATTTCATCGTTAATTGATTTCATCGTTAACTGATTTCATCGTTAATTGATTTCATCGTTAACTGATTTCATCTTCATTTAACTGATTTCATCGTTAACTGATTTCATCTTCATTCTTCATTTAACTGATTTCATCTTTAACTGATTTCATCGTTAACTGATTTCATCTTCATTTAACTGATTTCATCGTTAATTGATTTCATCGTTAACTGATTTCATCGTTAATTGATTTCATCGTTAACTGATTTCATCTTCATTTAACTGATTTCATCGTTAACTGATTTCATCTTCATTATTCATTTAACTGATTTCATCTTTAACTGATTTCATCGTTAACTGATTTCATCTTCATTTAACTGATTTCATCGTTAATTGATTTCATCGTTAACTGATTTCATCGTTAACTGATTTCATCTTCATTTAACTGATTTCATCGTTAACTGATTTCATCGTTAACTGATTTCATCGTTAACTGATTTCATCTTCATTTAACTGATTTCATCTTCATTTAACTGATTTCATCGTTAACTGATTTCATCGTTAACTGATTTCATCTTCATTTAATTGATTTCATCGTTAACTGATTTCATCGTTAACTGATTTCATCGTTAACTGATTTCATCTTCATTTAACTGATTTCATCGTTAACTGATTTCATCGTTAACTGATTTCATCGTTAACTGATTTCATCTTCATTTAACTGATTTCATCGTTAACTGATTTCATCGTTAACTGATTTCATCTTCATTTAACTGATTTCATCGTTAACTGATTTCATCGTTAATTGATTTCATCGTTAACTGATTTCATTTTCATTCTTCATTTAACTGATTTCATCGTTAACTGATTTCATCGTTAACTGATTTCATCTTCATTTAACTGATTTCATCGTTAACTGATTTCATCGTTAATTGATTTCATCGTTAACTGATTTCATCTTCATTCTTCATTTAACTGATTTCATCGTTAACTGATTTCATCTTCATTTAACTGATTTCATCGTTAACTGATTTCATCGTTAACTGATTTCATCGTTAACTGATTTCATCTTCATTTAACTGATTTCATCGTTAACTGATTTCATCTTCATTCTTCATTTAACTGATTTCATCTTTAACTGATTTCATCGTTAACTGATTTCATCTTCATTTAACTGATTTCATCGTTAATTGATTTCATCGTTAACTGATTTCATCGTTAACTGATTTCATCTTCATTTAACTGATTTCATCGTTAACTGATTTCATCGTTAACTGATTTCATCTTTAACTGATTTCATCTTCATTTAACTGATTTCATCGTTAACTGATTTCATCGTTAACTGATTTCATCTTCATTTAACTGATTTCATCTTCATTTAACTGATTTCATCGTTAACTGATTTCATCGTTAACTGATTTCATCTTCATTTAATTGATTTCATCGTTAACTGATTTCATCGTTAACTGATTTCATCGTTAACTGATTTCATCTTCATTTAACTGATTTCATCGTTAACTGATTTCATCGTTAACTGATTTCATCTTCATTTAACTGATTTCATCGTTAACTGATTTCATCGTTAATTGATTTCATCGTTAACTGATTTCATTTTCATTCTTCATTTAACTGATTTCATCGTTAACTGATTTCATCGTTAACTGATTTCATCTTCATTTAACTGATTTCATCGTTAACTGATTTCATCGTTAATTGATTTCATCGTTAACTGATTTCATCTTCATTTAACTGATTTCATCGTTAACTGATTTCATCGTTAACTGATTTCATCGTTAACTGATTTCATCTTCATTTAACTGATTTCATTGTTAACTGATTTCATCGTTAACTGATTTCATCTTCATTTAACTGATTTCATCGTTAACTGATTTCATCGTTAACTGATTTCATCGTTAACTGATTTCATCTTCATTTAACTGATTTCATTTTCATTCTTCATTTAACTGATTTCATCGTTAACTGATTTCATCTTCATTTAACTGATTTCATCGTTAACTGATTTCATCGTTAACTGATTTCATCGTTAACTGATTTCATCTTTAACTGATTTCATCGTTAACTGATTTCATCTTCATTTAACTGATTTCATCGTTAACTGATTTCATCTTCATTTAATTGATTTCATCGTTAACTGATTTCATCGTTAACTGATTTCATCGTTAACTGATTTCATCTTCATTTAACTGATTTCATCGTTAACTGATTTCATCGTTAACTGATTTCATCTTCATTTAACTGATTTCATTTTCATTCTTCATTTAACTGATTTCATCGTTAACTGATTTCATCTTCATTTAATTGATTTCATCGTTAACTGATTTCATCGTTAACTGATTTCATCGTTAACTGATTTCATCTTCATTTAACTGATTTCATCGTTAACTGATTTCATCGTTAACTGATTTCATCGTTAACTGATTTCATCTTCATTTAACTGATTTCATCGTTAACTGATTTCATCGTTAACTGATTTCATCTTCATTTAACTGATTTCATCGTTAACTGATTTCATCGTTAATTGATTTCATCGTTAACTGATTTCATTTTCATTCTTCATTTAACTGATTTCATCGTTAACTGATTTCATCTTCATTTAACTGATTTCATCGTTAACTGATTTCATCGTTAATTGATTTCATCGTTAACTGATTTCATCTTCATTCTTCATTTAACTGATTTCATCGTTAACTGATTTCATCTTCATTTAACTGATTTCATCGTTAACTGATTTCATCGTTAACTGATTTCATCGTTAACTGATTTCATCTTCATTTAACTGATTTCATCGTTAACTGATTTCATCTTCATTCTTCATTTAACTGATTTCATCTTTAACTGATTTCATCGTTAACTGATTTCATCTTCATTTAACTGATTTCATCGTTAATTGATTTCATCGTTAACTGATTTCATCGTTAACTGATTTCATCGTTAACTGATTTCATCTTCATTTAACTGATTTCATCGTTAATTGATTTCATCGTTAACTGATTTCATCGTTAATTGATTTCATCGTTAACTGATTTCATCTTCATTTAACTGATTTCATCGTTAACTGATTTCATCTTCATTCTTCATTTAACTGATTTCATCTTTAACTGATTTCATCGTTAACTGATTTCATCTTCATTTAACTGATTTCATCGTTAATTGATTTCATCGTTAACTGATTTCATCGTTAATTGATTTCATCGTTAACTGATTTCATCTTCATTTAACTGATTTCATCGTTAACTGATTTCATCTTCATTATTCATTTAACTGATTTCATCTTTAACTGATTTCATCGTTAACTGATTTCATCTTCATTTAACTGATTTCATCGTTAATTGATTTCATCGTTAACTGATTTCATCGTTAACTGATTTCATCTTCATTTAACTGATTTCATCGTTAACTGATTTCATCGTTAACTGATTTCATCGTTAACTGATTTCATCTTCATTTAACTGATTTCATCTTCATTTAACTGATTTCATCGTTAACTGATTTCATCGTTAACTGATTTCATCTTCATTTAATTGATTTCATCGTTAACTGATTTCATCGTTAACTGATTTCATCGTTAACTGATTTCATCTTCATTTAACTGATTTCATCGTTAACTGATTTCATCGTTAACTGATTTCATCGTTAACTGATTTCATCTTCATTTAACTGATTTCATCGTTAACTGATTTCATCGTTAACTGATTTCATCTTCATTTAACTGATTTCATCGTTAACTGATTTCATCGTTAATTGATTTCATCGTTAACTGATTTCATTTTCATTCTTCATTTAACTGATTTCATCGTTAACTGATTTCATCGTTAACTGATTTCATCTTCATTTAACTGATTTCATCGTTAACTGATTTCATCGTTAATTGATTTCATCGTTAACTGATTTCATCTTCATTCTTCATTTAACTGATTTCATCGTTAACTGATTTCATCTTCATTTAACTGATTTCATCGTTAACTGATTTCATCGTTAACTGATTTCATCGTTAACTGATTTCATCTTCATTTAACTGATTTCATCGTTAACTGATTTCATCTTCATTCTTCATTTAACTGATTTCATCTTTAACTGATTTCATCGTTAACTGATTTCATCTTCATTTAACTGATTTCATCGTTAATTGATTTCATCGTTAACTGATTTCATCGTTAACTGATTTCATCTTCATTTAACTGATTTCATCGTTAACTGATTTCATCGTTAACTGATTTCATCTTTAACTGATTTCATCTTCATTTAACTGATTTCATCGTTAACTGATTTCATCGTTAACTGATTTCATCTTCATTTAACTGATTTCATCTTCATTTAACTGATTTCATCGTTAACTGATTTCATCGTTAACTGATTTCATCTTCATTTAATTGATTTCATCGTTAACTGATTTCATCGTTAACTGATTTCATCGTTAACTGATTTCATCTTCATTTAACTGATTTCATCGTTAACTGATTTCATCGTTAACTGATTTCATCGTTAACTGATTTCATCTTCATTTAACTGATTTCATCGTTAACTGATTTCATCGTTAACTGATTTCATCTTCATTTAACTGATTTCATCGTTAACTGATTTCATCGTTAATTGATTTCATCGTTAACTGATTTCATTTTCATTCTTCATTTAACTGATTTCATCGTTAACTGATTTCATCGTTAACTGATTTCATCTTCATTTAACTGATTTCATCGTTAACTGATTTCATCGTTAATTGATTTCATCGTTAACTGATTTCATCTTCATTCTTCATTTAACTGATTTCATCGTTAACTGATTTCATCTTCATTTAACTGATTTCATCGTTAACTGATTTCATCGTTAACTGATTTCATCGTTAACTGATTTCATCTTCATTTAACTGATTTCATCGTTAACTGATTTCATCTTCATTCTTCATTTAACTGATTTCATCTTTAACTGATTTCATCGTTAACTGATTTCATCTTCATTTAACTGATTTCATCTTCATTTAACTGATTTCATCGTTAATTGATTTCATCGTTAACTGATTTCATCGTTAACTGATTTCATCTTCATTTAACTGATTTCATCGTTAACTGATTTCATCGTTAACTGATTTCATCTTTAACTGATTTCATCTTCATTTAACTGATTTCATCGTTAACTGATTTCATCGTTAACTGATTTCATCTTCATTTAACTGATTTCATCGTTAACTGATTTCATCGTTAACTGATTTCATCGTTAACTGATTTCATCTTTAACTGATTTCATCGTTAACTGATTTCATCTTCATTTAACTGATTTCATCGTTAACTGATTTCATCTTCATTTAATTGATTTCATCGTTAACTGATTTCATCGTTAACTGATTTCATCGTTAACTGATTTCATCTTCATTTAACTGATTTCATCGTTAACTGATTTCATCGTTAACTGATTTCATCTTCATTTAATTGATTTCATCGTTAACTGATTTCATCGTTAACTGATTTCATCGTTAACTGATTTCATCTTCATTTAACTGATTTCATCGTTAACTGATTTCATCGTTAACTGATTTCATCGTTAACTGATTTCATCTTCATTTAACTGATTTCATCGTTAACTGATTTCATCGTTAACTGATTTCATCTTCATTTAACTGATTTCATCGTTAACTGATTTCATCGTTAATTGATTTCATCGTTAACTGATTTCATTTTCATTCTTCATTTAACTGATTTCATCGTTAACTGATTTCATCGTTAACTGATTTCATCTTCATTTAACTGATTTCATCGTTAACTGATTTCATCGTTAATTGATTTCATCGTTAACTGATTTCATCTTCATTCTTCATTTAACTGATTTCATCGTTAACTGATTTCATCTTCATTTAACTGATTTCATCGTTAACTGATTTCATCGTTAACTGATTTCATCGTTAACTGATTTCATCTTCATTTAACTGATTTCATCGTTAACTGATTTCATCTTCATTCTTCATTTAACTGATTTCATCGTTAACTGATTTCATCGTTAACTGATTTCATCTTCATTTAACTGATTTCATCGTTAATTGATTTCATCGTTAACTGATTTCATCGTTAACTGATTTCATCTTCATTTAACTGATTTCATCGTTAACTGATTTCATCGTTAACTGATTTCATCTTTAACTGATTTCATCTTCATTTAACTGATTTCATCGTTAACTGATTTCATCGTTAACTGATTTCATCGTTAACTGATTTCATCTTCATTTAACTGATTTCATCGTTAACTGATTTCATCGTTAACTGATTTCATCTTCATTTAATTGATTTCATCGTTAACTGATTTCATCGTTAACTGATTTCATCGTTAACTGATTTCATCTTCATTTAACTGATTTCATCGTTAACTGATTTCATCGTTAACTGATTTCATCGTTAACTGATTTCATCTTCATTTAACTGATTTCATCGTTAACTGATTTCATCGTTAACTGATTTCATCTTCATTTAACTGATTTCATCGTTAAATGATTTCATCGTTAATTGATTTCATCGTTAACTGATTTCATTTTCATTCTTCATTTAACTGATTTCATCGTTAACTGATTTCATCGTTAACTGATTTCATCTTCATTTAACTGATTTCATCGTTAACTGATTTCATCGTTAATTGATTTCATCGTTAACTGATTTCATCTTCATTCTTCATTTAACTGATTTCATCGTTAACTGATTTCATCTTCATTTAACTGATTTCATCGTTAACTGATTTCATCGTTAACTGATTTCATCGTTAACTGATTTCATCTTCATTTAACTGATTTCATCGTTAACTGATTTCATCTTCATTCTTCATTTAACTGATTTCATCTTTAACTGATTTCATCGTTAACTGATTTCATCTTCATTTAACTGATTTCATCGTTAATTGATTTCATCGTTAACTGATTTCATCGTTAACTGATTTCATCTTCATTTAACTGATTTCATCGTTAACTGATTTCATCGTTAACTGATTTCATCTTTAACTGATTTCATCTTCATTTAACTGATTTCATCGTTAACTGATTTCATCGTTAACTGATTTCATCGTTAACTGATTTCATCTTCATTTAACTGATTTCATCGTTAACTGATTTCATCGTTAACTGATTTCATCTTCATTTAACTGATTTCATCGTTAACTGATTTCATCGTTAACTGATTTCATCTTCATTTAACTGATTTCATTTTCATTCTTCATTTAACTGATTTCATCGTTAACTGATTTCATCTTCATTTAACTGATTTCATCGTTAACTGATTTCATCGTTAACTGATTTCATCGTTAACTGATTTCATCTTTAACTGATTTCATCGTTAACTGATTTCATCTTCATTTAACTGATTTCATCGTTAACTGATTTCATCTTCATTTAATTGATTTCATCGTTAACTGATTTCATCGTTAACTGATTTCATCGTTAACTGATTTCATCTTCATTTAACTGATTTCATCGTTAACTGATTTCATCGTTAACTGATTTCATCTTCATTTAACTGATTTCATTTTCATTCTTCATTTAACTGATTTCATCGTTAACTGATTTCATCTTCATTTAATTGATTTCATCGTTAACTGATTTCATCGTTAACTGATTTCATCGTTAACTGATTTCATCTTCATTTAACTGATTTCATCGTTAACTGATTTCATCGTTAACTGATTTCATCTTCATTTAACTGATTTCATCGTTAACTGATTTCATCGTTAATTGATTTCATCGTTAACTGATTTCATTTTCATTCTTCATTTAACTGATTTCATCGTTAACTGATTTCATCGTTAACTGATTTCATCTTCATTTAACTGATTTCATCGTTAACTGATTTCATCGTTAATTGATTTCATCGTTAACTGATTTCATCTTCATTCTTCATTTAACTGATTTCATCGTTAACTGATTTCATCTTCATTTAACTGATTTCATCTTCATTTAACTGATTTCATCGTTAACTGATTTCATCGTTAACTGATTTCATCGTTAACTGATTTCATCTTCATTTAACTGATTTCATCTTCATTTAACTGATTTCATCGTTAACTGATTTCATCGTTAACTGATTTCATCTTCATTTAATTGATTTCATCGTTAACTGATTTCATCGTTAACTGATTTCATCGTTAACTGATTTCATCTTCATTTAACTGATTTCATCGTTAACTGATTTCATCGTTAACTGATTTCATTTTCATTCTTCATTTAACTGATTTCATCGTTAACTGATTTCATCGTTAACTGATTTCATCTTCATTTAACTGATTTCATCGTTAACTGATTTCATCGTTAATTGATTTCATCGTTAACTGATTTCATCTTCATTCTTCATTTAACTGATTTCATCGTTAACTGATTTCATCTTCATTTAACTGATTTCATCGTTAACTGATTTCATCGTTAACTGATTTCATCTTCATTTAACTGATTTCATCGTTAACTGATTTCATCTTCATTCTTCATTTAACTGATTTCATCTTTAACTGATTTCATCGTTAACTGATTTCATCTTCATTTAACTGATTTCATCGTTAATTGATTTCATCGTTAACTGATTTCATCGTTAACTGATTTCATCTTCATTTAACTGATTTCATCGTTAACTGATTTCATCGTTAACTGATTTCATCTTTAACTGATTTCATCTTCATTTAACTGATTTCATCGTTAACTGATTTCATCGTTAACTGATTTCATCTTCATTTAACTGATTTCATCTTCATTTAACTGATTTCATCGTTAACTGATTTCATCGTTAACTGATTTCATCTTCATTTAATTGATTTCATCGTTAACTGATTTCATCGTTAACTGATTTCATCGTTAACTGATTTCATCTTCATTTAACTGATTTCATCGTTAACTGATTTCATCGTTAACTGATTTCATCGTTAACTGATTTCATCTTCATTTAACTGATTTCATCGTTAACTGATTTCATCGTTAACTGATTTCATCTTCATTTAACTGATTTCATCGTTAACTGATTTCATCGTTAATTGATTTCATCGTTAACTGATTTCATTTTCATTCTTCATTTAACTGATTTCATCGTTAACTGATTTCATCGTTAACTGATTTCATCTTCATTTAACTGATTTCATCGTTAACTGATTTCATCGTTAATTGATTTCATCGTTAACTGATTTCATCTTCATTCTTCATTTAACTGATTTCATCGTTAACTGATTTCATCTTCATTTAACTGATTTCATCGTTAACTGATTTCATCGTTAACTGATTTCATCGTTAACTGATTTCATCTTCATTTAACTGATTTCATCGTTAACTGATTTCATCTTCATTCTTCATTTAACTGATTTCATCTTTAACTGATTTCATCGTTAACTGATTTCATCTTCATTTAACTGATTTCATCTTCATTTAACTGATTTCATCGTTAATTGATTTCATCGTTAACTGATTTCATCGTTAACTGATTTCATCTTCATTTAACTGATTTCATCGTTAACTGATTTCATCGTTAACTGATTTCATCTTTAACTGATTTCATCTTCATTTAACTGATTTCATCGTTAACTGATTTCATCGTTAACTGATTTCATCTTCATTTAACTGATTTCATCGTTAACTGATTTCATCGTTAACTGATTTCATCGTTAACTGATTTCATCTTTAACTGATTTCATCGTTAACTGATTTCATCTTCATTTAACTGATTTCATCGTTAACTGATTTCATCTTCATTTAATTGATTTCATCGTTAACTGATTTCATCGTTAACTGATTTCATCGTTAACTGATTTCATCTTCATTTAACTGATTTCATCGTTAACTGATTTCATCGTTAACTGATTTCATCTTCATTTAACTGATTTCATTTTCATTCTTCATTTAACTGATTTCATCGTTAACTGATTTCATCTTCATTTAATTGATTTCATCGTTAACTGATTTCATCGTTAACTGATTTCATCGTTAACTGATTTCATCTTCATTTAACTGATTTCATCGTTAACTGATTTCATCGTTAACTGATTTCATCGTTAACTGATTTCATCTTCATTTAACTGATTTCATCGTTAACTGATTTCATCGTTAACTGATTTCATCTTCATTTAACTGATTTCATCGTTAACTGATTTCATCGTTAACTGATTTCATCTTCATTTAACTGATTTCATCGTTAACTGATTTCATCGTTAATTGATTTCATCGTTAACTGATTTCATCTTCATTCTTCATTTAACTGATTTCATCGTTAACTGATTTCATCTTCATTTAACTGATTTCATCGTTAACTGATTTCATCGTTAATTGATTTCATCGTTAACTGATTTCATTTTCATTCTTCATTTAACTGATTTCATCGTTAACTGATTTCATCGTTAACTGATTTCATCTTCATTTAACTGATTTCATCGTTAACTGATTTCATCGTTAATTGATTTCATCGTTAACTGATTTCATCTTCATTCTTCATTTAACTGATTTCATCGTTAACTGATTTCATCTTCATTTAACTGATTTCATCGTTAACTGATTTCATCGTTAACTGATTTCATCGTTAACTGATTTCATCTTCATTTAACTGATTTCATCGTTAACTGATTTCATCTTCATTCTTCATTTAACTGATTTCATCGTTAACTGATTTCATCGTTAACTGATTTCATCTTCATTTAACTGATTTCATCGTTAATTGATTTCATCGTTAACTGATTTCATCGTTAACTGATTTCATCTTCATTTAACTGATTTCATCGTTAACTGATTTCATCGTTAACTGATTTCATCGTTAACTGATTTCATCTTTAACTGATTTCATCTTCATTTAACTGATTTCATCGTTAACTGATTTCATCGTTAACTGATTTCATCTTCATTTAACTGATTTCATCGTTAACTGATTTCATCGTTAACTGATTTCATCTTCATTTAATTGATTTCATCGTTAACTGATTTCATCGTTAACTGATTTCATCGTTAACTGATTTCATCTTCATTTAACTGATTTCATCGTTAACTGATTTCATCGTTAACTGATTTCATCGTTAACTGATTTCATCTTCATTTAACTGATTTCATCGTTAACTGATTTCATCGTTAACTGATTTCATCGTTAACTGATTTCATCTTCATTTAACTGATTTCATCGTTAAATGATTTCATCGTTAATTGATTTCATCGTTAACTGATTTCATTTTCATTCTTCATTTAACTGATTTCATCGTTAACTGATTTCATCGTTAACTGATTTCATCTTCATTTAACTGATTTCATCGTTAACTGATTTCATCGTTAATTGATTTCATCGTTAACTGATTTCATCTTCATTCTTCATTTAACTGATTTCATCGTTAACTGATTTCATCTTCATTTAACTGATTTCATCGTTAACTGATTTCATCGTTAACTGATTTCATCGTTAACTGATTTCATCTTCATTTAACTGATTTCATCGTTAACTGATTTCATCGTTCGATTCTTCATTTAACTGATTTCATCTTTAACTGATTTCATCGTTAACTGATTTCATCTTCATTTAACTGATTTCATCGTTAACTGATTTCATCGTTAACTGATTTCATCGTTAACTGATTTCATCTTCATTTAACTGATTTCATCGTTAACTGATTTCATCGTTAACTGATTTCATCGTTAACTGATTTCATCTTCATTTAACTGATTTCATCGTTAACTGATTTCATCGTTAACTGATTTCATCGTTAACTGATTTCATCTTCATTTAACTGATTCATTGTTAACTGATTTCATCGTTAACTGATTTCATCTTCATTTAACTGATTTCATCGTTAACTGATTTCATCGTTAACTGATTTCATCTTCATTTAACTGATTTCATTTTCATTCTTCATTTAACTGATTTCATCGTTAACTGATTTCATCTTCATTTAACTGATTTCATCGTTAACTGATTTCATCGTTAACTGATTTCATCGTTAACTGATTTCATCTTTAACTGATTTCATCGTTAACTGATTTCATCTTCATTTAACTGATTTCATCGTTAACTGATTTCATCTTCATTTAATTGATTTCATCGTTAACTGATTTCATCGTTAACTGATTTCATCGTTAACTGATTTCATCTTCATTTAACTGATTTCATCGTTAACTGATTTCATCGTTAACTGATTTCATCTTCATTTAACTGATTTCATTTTTCATTC